>NW_024100606.1:10644642-11251428 GCF_016545835.1 Crotalus tigris
CTCGTTGGTGGTACTTGGATGTTGCCATATTCTAAAAGTGGTACAATGTGTGAAAAGGTTGAAAAGCCCTGGTCTACAAAACATAAAGGCATTTTGATTATGTTCCTGGAATGAAATAATTACGATTGCAGAGATGCATCCATGGACTTACCGCAAATAATTCTGCAGCTTGTTGGATTCTTTGGTACTAGAAATGGTAGCCAGATCTCCTCCAATTGCTAAACAGAAACTCCGAGCCTCTGCCCATGACCTCTTGCCATGGTTTAAGAAAACCTAATGACAATACATTACTTTGCAGTTAGGCAGGAGAAAAAAATGTACACATGATAAAGTTGAAAAGTGTGTCATTAGCAAAGCCTGGTAATGATATTGACATAATCACCAAAGTCACAACTGTAAAAGAGATACGGGATGTAACAGTCAACATTAAAATTAGTTTCCCTACTTCAGTTATGTGCAACTGTTGATTATAATTGTTAATCTATTTTATACACTGACTCACATAACTCTTTTTCCCCAAGTCTTATTCTCTCCAATTGGTTGGAATTCAAGTCCAGAGCAATTCCCAGAGCAAACCCAGTTAGCAGTAATTGGGAGAAGATGATTACATCATCCATTACTATCTATTTTGGCTATATGTTGTTTTCTGAAATTTTTGTTTACCTACCCCTCACATTCTTTGTAATAAATATTTGAGGAATTAAAGCTCAGGATCTTGGCGTTCACACCTGATACTCTTCTATCAGGTTATTGGGCCTTGCGTCTTTCTCAAAAGTAAAGAATGCACAAAAAATAAAGTTAAACAAATAAAACAGCTCTCAAGCTATAGAATGCACATAATTTCATCTCCATTTTTTCTATTTCAGGAAAAAGTGGAACACTTCCCCACCACCAGTTAGGTCTGAATTAAACTGCTTTTTAAATGTCTTCTAAACTGCTTACAGCTAATTATGGGGGACTCCATTGAGTTTTCCATGGATGGAAATGCAAGGTAACATTTATTTTATTAAATTTAGATTCCACCCATTTTACTCACAAGTGGCAATAGCAATGCAATATAATAATAATAGTAAAATAATGAATTTGCATTGAGCATAAACACTTGGAGATATTATGGACATGTAGTCTTTTTGCCAACAATACAAAAGTAATTCACCAATGCCTTCTTCCAATATATCCTACTCTGATAATTTCCTATCCATGTACAAAATAATTCCAAGCCTCTTAGTTTTATCTAAACCAACCAAGGTTTTCATATCTAATGAGAGAGTTTCAAACGAAAGACCCGGTATTGTATTGAATTGGTAGGATTTCTCTCCAGAGATGTGGGAATGAGCAAAACGCTGCTACAGATACCAATATGCATTTAGGTATGTCATTTGTCCTAGAGGAGTACCTTATAGTTACAAAAATGAGAGGAAAGATGCATTTATTAAGATTTGCATACATTTGGTGTCTCAGCAAATGGCAGTACTTAACTGTGGTCCTCAGGAGCATCAGTGGAGGGGATCAAAAAATTGTCCAGATGACAGCCACAACTATGCAATCAAAACCCTGCCCTTTTTTTATGGCTTCAACATATGTGGAAAGGGGTGGGGCTTTCACACACACACACACACACACACACACACACACACACACCATTGCTGGTTCAAAAGTTATGTTATTGAAACTCTGTGTTTAGACTTCAGTAGGTGTCTTTGGTAAGAGACCAGCAGGAAGAAAGACAAATAAGGTATATCATGGTTGTTATTGTGGCAGGAAAGTTTTTTAAAAAATCCTTCTAGAATAGGGGTGTCAAACTGCCAGACTGCAGGCCGGATGTGTCATGCCGAAACTGCACCCACCCCATTGCCAGCAATGGGGAAAAAAGTCACAATACGTCGCAACACATCACGTGATGTTGCGAGTTTGACATCCTGTTCTAGGAGGCAATGTCAAATTACTACCATATTGTTACTAAAAAGATTACATGCAACATTCATGAAGTACCAAGAACTGAGCTTAGCTTTTCTTATGTCATACATTCTACATTGAAGTGGCATACTTTGAAGCACATATTTCTTTCTTCACTTGCAGCCCAGCCTTCAGGACACTGA
Source organism: Crotalus tigris (assembly GCF_016545835.1). Taxonomy (NCBI): domain Eukaryota; kingdom Metazoa; phylum Chordata; class Lepidosauria; order Squamata; family Viperidae; genus Crotalus; species Crotalus tigris. Next base: position 10,646,742 of record NW_024100606.1, read on the forward strand.
GGAGCAGGTGTTGTAGTTGGTATCGGTGGAGGGGTCACGCCATCAGCAAAGCGCTTACAAAGAAACTTTGCCCTGGTCTCACATTTCAGAAGATCCCATAATCCAGCTGTAAATCCAGTTGTCATTGCAACACAGCCTGGCTTCCGACCTTCATGATAGATCAAACAATAAACATGTCTGTATAGTTTAAAGTGAGCTATCTTATTCAAGTTAGATACTTAGTTGCCTCTTGATTTACTTTACTATCTTCCCAAACCATTTCCCCAAAGTATGCTATCATTTTTTAAAATTTGGCATTACATTGTTTGTAAAGAATGAATAAATAAGGAACATTATTTCTAAAGAAAACATAACTTTATGCCAAATTGGCATTGTGCCAGGCTTAGATTTATTATCCTTATCTTCAACAAAACAGAACAGTTGAAATCTGAATAAGAATATTTCAAAATATTGCTCATTAATTTATTTTTGGATTTAATTAGATCAACAGCCAGTTCTAAGAAAGGAAGTAATTAACAATAATAAGACCAATTAAATAAAATGACCTTTATTATTTATTTATTTATTTATAATCTATTTGCATTCCATCAATTCCAAGGAAGCACATTTTCAGAAAGAAATGTTTGTGTGACTGAGAAAAACAAATAAAAGTATCCTTAGATGTCCTTAAGTCAAGATATGAGGTGGGAATTTTATTAAATCCAATAGGTTTGAGTAGAGCCATCTCCAAATGTTAACTATATGTACCTGGCATTTCTGAATTCCAGTGAGTGAACTGGACTGGTTGTCCATTGGTCCACCTGAATGTTCCTTTTTCTTGTATGTCAGAAAGACCAATCCAGATGTAAGGTTCAGTCCTGAAGCCAACCAAACTGGTCAGAAAAGCTTGTTCATATCTGTAGAAAGGAGATAATTGGCAATATTTTTGCCAATTTTTATCAAATATTTTGTCAATATTTATATCAATGTGCTATTCCTGCTAATATTAATGTGCAAAATGATTTTTAAATTCTTTAAATCAAGTGCATATTTAAGAAAATCAATCCTGACTGTTCTTTGGAAGGACAGATACTGAAGCTGAAACTCAAATACTTTGACCACCAAATGTGAGGAGAGAACTCATTGAAAAAGACCTTGATGCTAGGAAAGATTGAAGGCAGAAGAAGGAGACAGCAGAGGATTAGATGGTTAAATAGTGTCATCAACACAGTGAAAATTAATTTGGGAAGACTCCAGAAAATAGACGGTGGAGGGCAAAGGGGCCTGGCATACTGTGGTCCCTTGGGATCGTTAATAGTTGGGCACGACTTAGCAACTGAACAACAAAATTGCATATTTATTCAAATTTCAGGAATGTTTTAGAATGGTTTACTAGAAAGAGAGCATGTTAATTACTGTAGACCAATTCTTTGATGGTCAGCAGAGAATTGCCCTACAGTGATGAGTAGAACAAATTTCTTTTGGATACTGTAATAGTTGTGGTTGAAATGGAGATAGGAATCACAAAGTTCCCAGGAGTAGACAACTTCCTGTCATCCATACAAGCAATAATCCAAACTAGTACAGCCAAGAGGCAATTAACATGGGTCCAATATTTGGAGAGTATCTTATCAACCAGAATTAATGCTCCCTCCTAAATGAATCACATCCATAAAGCAGGAATTGTCTATTTTTTTTCTCCTACTGTTTGAAATTTCTTTATTCTAGAAAAATTGCTCCTGTTGGTTGGAACAATTTTAGATATTGTCTGTCTTTAAATTTAGTTAAGTGTTGCACCAAAGTTAGTCTCAATGGAGTTAAATATTTTTCAACTTGAATATGTGTTACTTAAATCAGCTTCCTAACTTGAGAACCACTAGATGTTTGGACTTTATTATTTCCAATTATGTAAACTGGCATTTGGTCATGAGACTGGGCATATTGAAAAGTGAAGCAAAATACAATTGTATGGTATCGGACTTCTCTGGAGCAAGATTTTTTTTTTCAGAAGACACTGGAAAAATATGTAATTAGCACTCTTTAAGCCAAACAATTTTTAATTAATGTTTATTACCTATTTTCAATATAGGCTAAAGTAGCCCCATTTTCTGTACATCTTTGATCTGCTTGAGCAAATGATGCAAATGTACTTCCAATCATGTAGCAGAATAAATAGTATCTTTTCCAGCCCTCGAAAGAGAAGACAGAGAATGAAACCCAAGTAGCCTTTTTTGCTATAGCTAGGTTGTCCTATACAGCATTGTATAAAGATTTATTTTAACCATTACTTAAACTTGAAGGATGGCAAGCAAAGATTTTATAACACAGTAGTATTATTACAGATACTACAAAAAACTTAAATGCGGCAGAAAACCAGCAACTCTACATTTATCTAATATCTCTTTCTCTCTCTCTCTTTCTCTCTCTCTCTTTCTCTCTCTTTCTCTCACACACACACACAGACATACATACACACACACAAACATTCACACAGACAAACACACACACATCTTCAAAGTTCAAATCTGACACTCTTTCCCTGACTAACAGAGTAACAGACTAAGTCATTTGTCACAAGGAAGGATGATTAATATCTGAGCATTGTTATAACTGACTCATCTGATCTCATGCTCTTTGCTCTGACTTTTCTCCTACTAGTTTCATGGTATGCATTCTATAATCTTTTTTTAAAAAAAAGTGTGGAGGGTCACAATGAAAATACGTTGAGAACTTATGCTTTTGAAGTAAAAGCAATAATCAATTTAGAGGGAGAGGGAGAAAACTCAGACAGAAACAAAAATAATTCTGCTAAATACTTCCTTAAATGAAGTATGATATGAATTTAATGGATGAAAAGACATGTTCTAATTTTCTATTGGGATATCCATATTGTTATGAATATGTTTTTAATAGAGATATTAAAGTCATAAAACATATTACCATGTAAGAGATAATATTTGTACGGCTTCTGCTCTTTTTTTTACCTATTTAAATACAAATCTCCTGTTGAAATATTTTTGAGGACATTCATGTGTGAAAATAGTTTTTAATATTATATAAAATATGGTTGCTCCCCCATTTTAAATTAATTGCCTTTACAATTATGCACCTTTGCACATTTATTAATTTGCTTTAAGGTTATTTGTTTTATAACAATAATATAAGACATATTTTAATATTTTACTATATCACATCCAAAATATAGAAGACGGAATTTTAAAATTCCTTCAAGCAATCTGTGACATGTAAAGATGAATCAATAATCAGATAAAAATTTTAGTTTTGTTCCATTTTCATACTTACTGAACAAATTGTAGAGAACAAAGAAGAGTAACTACTTACCATTTTGATCTCACAAATTTTCTACTTACTTTTGAGCACCCTTCATCAATTATATCCTTTTCTGGTGTTTTTTTTAAAGGTTTCCTTTTGCAAATGTATCCATGTTCCATGTCACAAGGTTCATCTGCCCAATACCCATCCTATGTTGGGCAGAAGGAGAAGAAACTGTTAGAATTCCTCTATCAACGTTGTCTGTCAAATAGGTGATATTGGGACTTTCTCTTCAGGACTGATGGCTTGACATCTCTCTTTGTGGCTCACCAAGCTGAGTTGTTTTCCTAATAGCCCCTTGTCTTTCTTATCCATAAAATCCAAAAACCAATGAGGTAATCTCCACATATTAAACAGATGCATCAGATACAGTAGAAAATATCGAGGGATGTGCTTCTTAGATACTGGGTTATTAGAACAGAATAAAAATGATCAGCTTAAGCCATGCTGTTCTTCTAGACCGAAAGCTGAATGCTTATTGGAAGTCTTTGTCAAAATGTGCCCACTAAATGAGGACTATAACAGAGTAGCCCTCAATTCTGACCTGCAAGGAGAGCCCTCAGTTATCTTTTTATTACAATTTAAGAAAAAAAAGTCTTTTTCTCCTAGTTTAGATTTATTAGTTTAATTTGAATATTTTAAAGTTTCTGTCCTGCAAGGAGGTAGCAACTTTCACACAATTTATTTTTCTTGCTTTTATAGAAATAATATTTTTATTACTGAGGGAATTGAAATTATAGTAACAAATGAAAGAAATAAAACAAAACACAGCTCTTAAAACTGCACTTGTGATGTCAGAAGTGGTGCAGATTATAGATTCCAAAGTTGAATCTCATGCAGTTTTACCCGTTGCTGGTCTCCCAAAGCTTGTTTGTTCTTCTGCAGGTTCTACTGCCTTAAAATAAGACAAATCTATTATCCAATTCAGTATTCTCTTAATGACAAGATAGCTTTTCCAGCCTTACTATAGATATCAGAGAGCAAACCTGGGGCCCTCTATATGCAAACATGAGTTCTAATCTCAGTTAATCTAAAGAAAGGTGGGAAGTAATTATCTAAATAAAATCATTATCTCAAAGGAGAATTATCATTCAACTTAATGAAGTCATGAATGAATTACTACTCATCATGAGCAGCCTACTGATTAGTGCTCTATACAATTAACTAGAGAGTTATTTAAAGTTAATGTGGGAACTAGCATGCAGTAATGCAGATTCTAAAACCTTTTATTTTTTAATGCTGTAGCTCTGCTTTTGTGTTTCTATTATCCATATTCAGCCATTTCTTATCTTCATTATCTCCACACACTTGGTCATTTTGAGGTACTAGCTATGATGATTCACCATGCACAATAGGTTCAATAAGCTTAAAAGATTCTCTCCATTCAACCAGTTGACTACATATAGTTGTTAAGTATAAAGAGGATTCTAACAATATTTATTTAGAATATGATGGAGATGTCAAAATTACGTTTACCTTTCCTTTCATGACCACACAGTCTTCTTGCCTGTTGTTAGTATGTGTTGGCTGGCCTCGGAGCCATTTGGTATATGTCACAGGACTCCCATCTGACCATTCAAAGAACATTTGGATCTTGAGATCATTCAGACCAATCCATAATTCATCACTTGGTTCTAATTCATTGCAGGTAAACAAAAAGTATATTAATATTTCCAACATACATGCCGCAATACATTTTTCTAAATAAACAATCAGCTATTTACATTTTTATCATTTATACTTTACTTTAAATTTTAGTGAATGTTTTAGTGTTTTTGTTTAATATGATTTTAGTACTTTGCAAACTATTTGAGAAGAATGGGTTTAAAAGATAATATCCATGTTTTTTTAAAAAAAATTAAAACAACAATGCATTTTTCCATGATCCATATCAATCATGGATGCTGTCTCCTGCATTCAGGCATCCTGCTGGTTATGGAAGATCATTTGAGTCACTTTCTTCAATCTGGCATATTCCAGATGTGTCAGGATTACAATTCCCAGAACTCTCAAGTGTCCTACAAATAATCTCAAGTATACAGGTTCCTACTACTTCTTTCCTTCCACCTCTGGATTATACACAACAACAGCCACATTATAAGCTCCACTAGGTAGACCAGACCAGGAAATTAATTCCACAAGAAGGTTAAAATTATTCTTATTGAGACAGTCTTGGAAGTCTGATTGTGCTGTAGCCCCTCTTATAGTTCAGTAAATCAGGGATGTCTCTGGCTGAGCCATTTCTGAATGTTGTTCTAAACTTTAAAAAAATATTTCAGATCCTTTTGCCTGCATGACTCCATCAAGGTTACCTTAGTCTCAGCAAGCACTGTCCATTATGAACAATGAGAGAAATAGGTTAGAGCAGGGCTTTCAACCAGTGGTATGGGTACCACCTGTGGTAGATTGGCACCTGGCAGGTGGTACACGACCATCCTAGAAAAGTGGTAGCGGGGGAGGGGAATGAGTTGAACTGGTGGCAGAACCGCACAAGCCTGAGAGAGAGATGGCTGCAGCTGCAGGGTTGTCAGAGCTCAATGAAAGCACCAGGATCAGCGCCAGGCTCCAGCTGGAGCTTGGCGCTGATCCTGGTGCTTCTGCTGAGCCCAGAAGAAGTGCTGATCAGCTGGAATGTTGCAGCATCTCCAGGGTCTTGTGATTTACATTCAGATGCTTGGCAACTGATTCATATTTATGACGGTCACGGTGTCCCAGGGTCATGTGAAGTGACTATAACCTTCTGCAACCACCCAGAAGATGGGGGGGAATAAAAGCCAAACACCCCCCACCCCACCCCCATTGCCAATCCTCAACAGAAATGCTCACAACAATGAAAACCTCAGGAGAAAGAGCATCACCAGGTGGGCAGGCAAGTGTCTTGCTCGGCTATGGCTTGGGGGGGGCACTTTTTCAGTTCCATTGTAACTTCGAACAACCACTAAGCAAACTGTTGTAAGTCGAGGACTACCTGTACTTTATCACTTTTTTTCCTTTTTTTTTTTTGGTTATCAAGTTTTTGACAGTGGTACAATGGGTGAAAAGGTTGAAAAGCCCAGGGTTAGAGGAAAGTTGTAAGGCTGTGTGAAGACATCTCTGCATTTCCCATCCTGCCAATCAGTCCTCATTCCTATGGATCCAGGAGTTTTTGTCTCATAAGTGATACGTAAGGGATGGCTTCAATGAGACCCTTCCTCTACTGAATAGTACTGAAATATGAAGGGACTGCTTTTCAGTAAATAATTTTCTAATGGGATGCCTTGTGCATAATTCTTTTATACTAATCAGTCATTAAACAAGAGGGGATACCTTTAAAATGTCCTACATAGAAGAGTAATCAGCATAATAGGACTCTATGCCAGAATATAACAGGTGTTTCCTTTCCATGGGACTAAAATACTATGACTAAAATGTCCATGTACAAATGATTTCCTCAGACTTGTACAAAATTCAAAAGAGCAGAGCACATTATGCTATTTGGCTTCCTGCTCTTACTGTCAATTTGATTGTTGTCTCATGACAGAGATACTGCTTTTTGAATTCCTGAAATTTTCACATGGTTTTCCTATTTGCTCTCATAACTCTGTCCCTTTGCTTCCTATTACTGACAATGGAGATATGCTGCAAGAAGCAGAATCCTTCTCTCAGGAATATTGTGGCCTATGCAAAAATTCTCATCATTTTCACTTTAACTGAAACAGTTTTCTAGATTTCAAACACATAACAAACATTGCACAAAAATACTAATTTTTCGCAACCCAATATGGTCCACCACAGTTGTGACTTCATATATGGAGAAGTCCCACTGGTTAGATCTCCTGATGGAGACCAAATATGTTTACTATCTAATCATCCCAAGGAACAACATCTTCCAAATTAAAACTTCAGCATCATATTAAATTCTAATCTTGTAGTAGGGAAATCTTAATGTTGTAGCATGTGTTAACTATGGAACTTCAATATTTGTCTGCTGCTTCTTTAGTGTTATTTATTCTGCTTCTACTAGCTATTCAAAAAGCTTCACTGGTTGAGCATCAAATCTCCATTTAACATATAAAGCATCTTTAAGCAAAATCAAATAGTTTAGTTGCCATGAAATATTTAGACCCATTGGCAGTGGTTCTTCAAAAAATCTATGCTACATTTTTTTTTCAATCATTCAATATCTGATCCTTTGAGCTCACATGCAAGAGTTGAACCAGTCACCTTCTATATCCAAAGGATGAATTGTGTTACTGAGTAACAATTCTTCCGTTGTAATTCCCCAAAGATCAATAGCCATTATTTGCCATACTTTCAAGCAAAACCTTCTAATCGTGATGGATGGATGGATTAGATAATGTGCATGTGTTTAATATAACCAATAGTTAATATAACCAATAACTGGTGAAGAATTCTGGACCTGGTGTCACTGTTTTCGGTTATATAACTTCCCATCATTTTGCAAAATTTGGGCCTGCCTGGATTTACCATTTCCATGCAAAGTGGATGCCACAATATGCCACAAATTGAAGTGACAATGCAACAAAAAGCAAGAGTTTATTCAACTGCCAACTGAGAATTCAAACTTTGAATAGTAGTTCCACTTCCTAGAGTTCTCAGACTAGTATCTTATAGGGAAAAAAATCTGTATTTTTTATTCTCCAAGTTCTTCTTCAGTTGGATAAGAAAAAGATGTTTTCAATTTTTCTTTCAAAGGAAAAGAAAGCAGTATGAAATTCTGGGGTGGGAATAATGCTTTTGAACTTATTTTGTTCTACCATTGTGTGTGTGTGTGTGTGTGTGTGTGTGTGTGTGTGTGTGTGTGTCCATGTGGATGTATAGTCTTCCTATTTCCAGCCAGGTCAATTAAGTCCCAAAGGAAAACTTTGCATGGAAATGGTAAATCTAGGCAGGCCCAAATTTTGCAAAATGATGGGAAGTTATATAACCGAAAACAGTGACACCAGGTCCAGAATTCTTCACCAGCTCTAATACTAAATAAAGTTAAACTACCCTAACAAGCACTCTGAGAAAGAAATTGCAAGTTAGATTTCCACCCAGTTTGACTATGGATAGTCCCTCAAAACACAGTTTCTCTGCAGGAATAATGTCATTCCCACATTCATGAACATCTGCAGAATCAGTGGAGGAACACACATACAGAAATTTTTGGAAAATCCTGCAAAAGGGCTGCACTTACAATTAAAATTCTTACTGGCAATATTTTAATCATTTAAAACTGGGCTGTCAAAATAAACCACTGCTGTTACTTTCACCCAAACCAACTATGTTTTTAAAAAGGACTGAACATTCACAGAACCCCATATTGATACTCACTGTACCCAAGCAGAGAAAAAATAAAACTGTACTCTTCCACGTTATGGATGCTCGCCAGGTCACCACCCTCCTTTCTACACAGATTAGAAGCATCTTGCCAGGAAGTAGTTTGTCTGCGAATCTTATAACACTGACCCACATAAAATATCCACCCTTCAGGGCAATCAGCTGGTATTTCAGAATCTGAAAAACACCACAACACCAACAATAATCAAAGCACTGCTTAGTACTAATGCTGTCCTAAGTACTTAGGCAGATATTTGTTAAGCCATTGATTGATTGCATTTATATGGCTTTCCATCTCAACCAAATGACTATGGTACTAATAAAGGAGGATATTTGTAGCTCTGGGTTGAAATGAGGGCCCTTTGGTACTTTCTGAGCTTGATGGTTTTCTTGCAAACATTTCATTACCCAAACTAGGTAACATCATCAGTAAGAAAACCAGCAAGAAAACAACCAAGCTCAAAGAGAACCAAGAACCCTTTAAGTGACTCTCGGCAGCATAAAAGTTAACTACAACTACAACCTTAAAGAAAGTGGAACAAAATACATTAAAAGTCAATGGAAGCCATAAAATGGCAACTAGACTAAAATATACTAGTATTGGTGTGCAATCTCTCAGCCATGCATTTTACCTACAGTATCTTCTTAATTGTCTGAATTACAAACCCATCATTTAATCAATACCAACTTGCTACTGTGGGATTCCTTAGGTTAGAACAGAAGAGGGGTGAGGTGGACATGGATAGAGCCAGAAGTTCTTTTCCTGTTATTTTTGGAAACAATCCAAAAGAATAGAAGTTATACTGAATATATTACTGATTCAACATCACCTTGATCGGAAAGACATGTCATTCTTGTCAAGGACTGGAACTTGTCACACCCAACTTCCCAAAATTAGAGAGTAGAACTTATTTAGTTCCAGCAGCAATATTATACCACTGTTTAACTCCGGTGACCAAATTATTGACATAACTAGGAAATCAGATAACTGGGAATTTCCCAAAGCAAAACACAAGAATGCTGAACTTGGAATTAGGAAGATATAATTTTAAAATGTATGTTAGTACTATCTGAATATCGACTCAAAAAATGGGTACCTTAAAGCAGCTCATGAAATATTTGGAATTTGACAATTTTTATTTATTTATTTATGAGACTTATATACCGCTTTAAGTGCAAGCACTCTCTAAGCGGTGTACACCAGTAAGCAATGTATATATATATTTACATTGCCCCCAACAATCTGGGTCCTCATTTTACCTACCCCGGAAGGATGGAAGGCTGAGTCAACCATGAGCCAGTGAGATTTGAACCGCTGACCTGCTGAACACAGTCAGCTAAAGTGGCCTGCAGTACTGCACTCTAACTGCTACTTAAATCAATGATTTAAGAACTCAGAGATGCCTGGGAGAATACTGAAGTGTTTAGTAAGACCTGGAGTACCAATATGCCAGTAAAGAGATACAGAAAATATAATATTTTGCTGGAACTGGATTCTACTTGTCTTCATTGACTGCACTACAATCATGAAACTGGAGCATCTTTGGCAACATTCACACAACATGCTTCCCTAGATCAAGGAGAGGTAATTGCATTTTTTAAATTTCCTGCTCCTGATTTGCTTCTATTTAAATTGGTAATTATAAGGAACTAGAAAAAAGCCCAGGTTCTCAAAACAATGTTAGCCATAGTGGGATGTGTTTCATTTTTACATATATAGTCTGTGAACTTAAATTCTGTGATTTTCTCACTAGATTAATGTTCAGTCAACCATAGCTAACTGCATAAATAAACTTCATGAAAAAGTTGCTGCATACATGATTTTTACCTTTTTTCTTTTGGTGCGGTTGAGCTTGAAAGAAGGAAACTGTCAACATTCATCTGATTTGCAAATTGCTGTAGCAATCTTGTTTCATTTAAAATTGTTTTAATAAAAATAGTATAAATATTTATTAAAATATAACCTAATGTCCTTTGACTTATGTCTAATCATTTATTATTAATAAGTACATTTCTAAAAAAGAAGTAGCTCAGTATATTAAATGTATATGTGTTTGTGTATATATGTACACACAAACACACACACACAAACACACAAACACACATATGTAAATATCCACTTACAGACACAAACAGACACAAACAGAGAACATATCTATACTGCATTTTAAAACTATTTTGGTCTCGTGTTCATGATTATCTGACACTAAATTGGCTTAAGAACATCATGTCTAAAGTGGAAGACTTTGCCAATAGCTTACATTATATTTAGTCCAGAGAAGCTGCCATATCAACTCATTGGAAATCTTATCATTTCAGTATAGCAAAACCCATAACTTTCCTTCCTATGGAAAGTCTTACTGACCATATATATCTTTACTTATTTCATGCATTTACAGAATTAAATTGAGGCTAGATAAACAAAATGAAAAAAATCAAAATGCATACACAAACAGGCTATCAGCCAACTTTAAAATATACCTAGTCCTCGCTTATGAGCAATAATTGGGACCGACAACTCCATCATTAAGTGAAACATTATGTCACCATGGTGCAGTCATTAAGTGAAACATCATGTCACCATGCCAATTTATGATGTCAATTCCAGCTGCAGTTGTTAAGCAAGTCACTACATGTTATTATGTGTATCATCATTGCTTGTTGATAACTGGCAGGAGATAAGGGTCTTGATAAGAATGGTGTGATCATCATAACTGTGGAATCATAATTTGGGCATTTCAGTTGCCAAGTGCGCAGATTATGATCATGTGAACCATAGACCCACTGCAACAACTGCAAAATTCAAGGTCCTGTCATAAATCACCTTTTTAATGCACTGTAATTGTAGAGATGACCAGGCTGAGCCCAACGGAGGGGGTCAAATGCATAATCAGTCTTGAGTCCTTTCATGCCCACAAGAGATCTAAGTCCAGCCAGCTTGAATTCCATTGATTCTTATCTACTACTTATTTGCCTTGACTATTAGTAGTTCAGATTCTTAGAAAGAGCATAAGCTTGCAAAAAACCTACATTCTTTTGAATGCCTGGATTTCCAGATTTTCCCATGCTTGACAGTAATTCTGAATGGTCGCTGAACAAGTAATTGATAAGAGAGGATTACTTATAAACATTATTGCTGCCCTCTTGAACTCTAATGTCTTCTAAAACTATTTTTACCATTAATGCTAAAGTGACAAAGCAGTGTAATATCTGCCTTTGAAGTAGAAAGTTTCTAATTACAAAACTAAGAGAAATGTATGCAAATCTTAAATTATTTGTAAAATAATTATATAATGATTTTTAATCATTATTTTTATTTATCTGAGCTATTCTGAGCTAATAAATTATTATTTATTTCTCTGGGTAGAGAAATATCTATCTCCAGCATTGCATTGATTCATAGATTTTTAAGTGATTAGAAAAACCATGAACTTGTACAACACTTGACGTTCTTTCTTTTTTTTTTAAGAAAAGCTTAAATTTTCTTAAATTAAGTAAATTTCTTAAATAATACTATATGCTTTTTCCCCCTTTTTTACTTTATTTCTTGACATAAGTAATATAATACTGTTGAAATGGCTTAGATGAAGGAAATGTTTTAGATAATTAACTGTGTTTGAATTTAGGGAAAATATAATGTATAAAAAAAGAAGAAAATGTTTGAAATAAGAGTAAAGGATTAGATGACTAAACACATTCAATGGAATATTTAAAGATTAAATATATTGTTAATTATGGTTAAAAAGAATAAGAAATTTTGGGAATGAATATATATATATATATATATATATATATATATATATATATATATATATTGGAAAATTTGCATAAAAATACGACTCCTGGGCATGTCTATGGTACAAATAAAATACAAACACCAGGAGAGTATAAATATAAAAATATACTTTACTAAAAGCTGCCAAGCTTTCGTTTGGAAACTCCAAACATCATCAGGGCTAAGGAGCCAGTAAACAATGATGACTTAAATGGGTTTTGCCGGCATCTGCACCCGGCTCATGGACCGCGTCACCGGTCCCGGTTAATTAGTGTTCCAGATGTTTCTTTATTACTCTCCTTACGCTTCCTTCTATGGTTCTTCCGGATCATTCCTTCCACTATCTCATTACTGGTATTCATCTCCTCTACCACCCCTTTATCCTTATTTCCTTCCATAGCACTGACCCTCCTCCCCTTTTTGTTTTCATTCTCCACCCTGGGGGCATCTGTTTCTCCTCTATCAGTGTTACAAGCCCAGGGAAGCTTGTAACACTGATAGAGGAGAAACAGATGCCCCCAGGGTAGAGAATGAAAACAAAAAGGGGAGGAGGGTCAGTGCTATGGAAGGAAATAAGGATAAAGGGGTGGTAGAGGAGATGAATACCAGTAATGAGATAGTGGAAGGAATGATCCGGAAGAACCATAGAAGGAAGCGTAAGGAGAGTAATAAAGAAACATCTGGAACACTAATTAACCGGCCGGGACCAGTGACGCGGTCCATGAGCCGGGTGCAGATGCCGGCAAAACCCATTTAAGTCATCATTGTTTACTGGCTCCTTAGCCCTGATGATGTTTGGAGTTTCCAAACGAAAGCTTGGCAGCTTTTAGTAAAGTATATTTTTATATTTATACTCTCCTGGTGTTCGTATTTTATTTGTACCATATATATATATATATATATATATACACATTTCTTTACTCTTGCTCTCTTTTCCTTTTGTTTACTGTTTTTACCTATTCTTTAAGAAATGTAAAAGTATTGAGATGGTTTATATGGAAAAAATGGGTTTAAATCTTTAAATGTAATTAACTGTTGAGAAAATCTTAACCAGCAAGAATACTTTGAACTTTATGGGAGAAACAAATCTAAATAAGGGCCATAACAGGATATAAGATGAGGCAACCAGAATGATTAGATAGAAAAGAAATATTATATTGATGTGATCATTATTTCTAGGAATATTGGGAAAAAATCATATATGTAACTGTTATTTATCAAAATAATAAGAAGTATTAATTCAAGATTTGCAAAGAAGACATTTTGGGGGAAATCAACTATGTGGATTATGGATTATAGAAACCAATTGTTAATTATTTTTCTTTACAAATGTAAACCCAGCAAACACAGTTTACCAACTATTAAGTGATTTATGTTTTTAAAAAATCAGTAAAATATATGGAGTGTGTGTGTGTGTGTGTGTGTGTGTGTGTGTTTAGGAAATACCTGGATCTGTTTTCAGGAAACACCAAGAAGAAATTAGAGTTTTCCTCAATTGGCATGATACATTGGGATAGTTAACAAATATGTTTTTACAAGCCACTGGATTTTTTCTGATCACTAGATCTGATCTTTCTTCTCTAACCGGAAACCCTCTCCTCACATATACCTGCTAGTGATAGTGAACTTCCATGTCTCAGGAGATAGGATCAGTAAGACCAAGGAGATCCTGGTCTCCATGAGCTTTTTTAGGTGATCTCAAATTCAACCTCATAATTAGACATACAACAAATCTTATTTTTGCATCAGAATCTTTGCCTTGCAATCTGGTTAGGGAGGGCATTTCTATCACTTTTTTGCCAGAATTATATTGGTCCTGGTCCAGAGGAGTTTGCCAGCTACCAGCAACCTCTATAAGACAAGAGGTATTCATCTCAACTACTGGTGGCATCTGATGGATCTGAGTGGTTCCCTTAGTTCAGAAACTAAGGGAATTTTCCCAACAATCTGGCAGGCAAATTTATCAGGAACCTGATTGTCCACTGACAATGTGAGGCAATCCAGACTTTTTATATAATTATTCCCAAATGTCCTTTCTCTAATGGCCAGTCCTAGTTTGTTCCTTGGTTTACTGAGGATCTGGAAATGAAGGGGAAGAAGCAATGCATAGAGCCTTGATGGAGGATGACAGAAAGAAAATCTGACCAAGTTTGGATATAGGCTATATTTGGTCCTACAATATGGTAATACCGGCAAGGCTTCTTTTGCTTGTATTTATCTGGTAATATGTAAAAAAAAAAAAAAACTACAGCAGTCCCTATGAGCAGAAGCTGCAAATATCTAAATTCCCCTTTCCTTTGATGTATCCACTGTGATCAGGAGCCAGGAAATGTACTGCGATAAAAATTCCTGCCAATGGAAAAATAGAATAGCCAGAAGTCCACTGCAGAATTGTTGTTATTGTTTTAATTTTAAACTATGATTGAAAATAAATTGCAGAAAAGTCAGAAGTAAATAATCTCTACTCTTGAATGCAGCCACTCATGGGACCACAGATATTCACAGCTGTTTTCTGAATTGGTGCAATATCTTCTTTTGAAACTGCCCTAGATGCAAACTGATGTGTTTAGGAAAACTGGGCTTCCAGAGTCAAAAAATAGAATACAGAAAGTTAATAGAGTCAAGAAAGGGATACAGAGAGTTAATAATGAGGAGCAGAAGGATGGAATAGAAAAGGAAAAAACAAAAAGATGTCTGTGGGATCAGGATGGGAAGGCACTAAGGAACTGTCCAGATGTTTTTCCACAAATAGCAAAGAGCCTGACTTCCTGTTGTCTAATTGTGCAATAGCAAAATACTTCCCTTGGCACCCTGAATTATTAAAGTGAAGAAACAAAGAAAGCTTGAAGGAACAATGACATTTTCACTTCATTTTCATGTTCAGTCTAATCCTAAGGTTAGACATTTGTGGGCTTAGATTTTTTAAAATCTAAATGGATGTCTTTAACATGCCTTGAGAGATTTTACAGTTTCAGGAAAAAAATAATGAAGCAATAGAAACCTGTGTGATGTGGTGGTTAAGAGTCTAGGTTGGTATGAAAGACATCCACCTTCAGCCATGGAAGCTCCTTCAATAGCTAAAGAGCCAGCCAATGTCTATCAGCCCAATCTATTAAACAAGATTTGGAGATGGGCAATTGGAGAAAAGAATTCTTTCTACACCATCCTAAGCTCCTGAAGATAACTTGGGATATAAAGCTCATGAGAAAATAATAAAAATTGATACCATAAGCCTAAATTATACCTATCATACTTTTATATAGGAATTTATTGAAACAATTGCTATCATTTACTAGCACAGATGATATCTCCTAGTTTGGGTAATCAAATCTCTGCAAGAAAACAACCAAGCTCAGAGACCACCAATTGTTATTACTGGAAGTTAGAGGCTTTTGCACATGATATAATTGATTATATATTTCTGAGTTAGCTAGCATTAGTCCCTAAAGCTAGACTTTCCCAGGACTAGAAAATGTAAAGGCTTCCCTTGGTATGAGAGGACTCACAAATGCATTTTAAGAAAACTTGGAACACTATCTTTTTCCATCAGGGCAACACCAGTTTTGTCAATTTATCTACACGTTGCAATTACTAACCTACCTGAAGGAATAATGAAGTTGTTCAGAGAGGCATTTCCTTTTTTACAAATGTAACCAAGTTTTTTATCACATTCCAGGTTTTCCCATTTGGCAGCTCTACCAGGATTTAATGCTCCACAAATCTTCCCAGGCTCTGGGGAAGGGCTTCCTTCAGGAAACAAGTAGAAAGCAAAAAGGGCATTAACTTGCATAATTTTGTAAAACTTTATTGAACCTAATGGAGATGTGGATATGGGCAAGGCTGTGCAACTTGTTCAAAAGATCTTTAGAATGTGCAAGAGCCCATAGAAAGACTGGGCTCATATCTGCACAGCAGCCTGATAATATAGAGTCGCCCTATTATCTTTCAGTGCTTTCTTGCTGTCCCTATCCTGCACCTTTCCTCCTAAGTTGTGTATGTTGGAAAAACAAAGTACAGGCGATGGCATTCCACAGTGTCCAAAACACAAACTTTGTTACTTTTTCTGTGCAAGTTAGGACGGAAGACAAGAATTAAAGCATTCAGAAAGAGTAGATGGAAGGGAGAAATATACCAACTGCTGTGGAAACCATTTTATTTATTTATCCAAATATAATAGGAAATTAGGTGTCATAAGATTTTAATGCAAAAACAAATTACATTTTAAAATGTATATGTTAACATAAGAGAAAATTACCTGGTGCCCAATTTAGATATCTTAAAGGATAGCCACCACTCCATTGCCAACCACTGTTGAAATCCAAACTGTTAAGACCAAACCAGAGTGCAGTATTCAAATTAGAAGTGAACCCTGAAAAAGTATAACATAACAGAATAACAGAACTGGAAGGGACCTTGGAAGTCTTCTAATCCAACCCTTGCTGAGGCAGGAAATCTTATACCATTTCAGACAAATGGCTGTTCAATTTCTTCTTTAAAATTTCCAGTGTTGGAGCATTCACAACTTCTGGATGCAAGTTGTTCCACCAATTAATTATTAATTGTTCTAACTGTCAGGAAATTGCCCATAGTTCTGGTTGCTTCTCTCCTTGATTAGTTTCCATCCATTGCTTCTTATCCTGTCTTCAGGTGCTTTGGAGAATAGCTTGACTCCCTCTTCTTTGTGGCAGCCCCTGAGATATTGGAACACTGCTATCATGTCCCCCCTCATCTTTTTCTTCATTAAACTAGACAAACCCAATTCTAACAACATTTAGCAATGCATCTGTTTCAAGAATATACACTGAATAGCAAGCAGCAACAATTACAATTTATTGGGAGATATAAAGCATATACTTAGTTGCTTCTCATATTTCTTCAACCACAACTCTATAAAACTTGTGCATTGTTTATGGTAGAAGAATACTAAGAGTGCCACCTACCCTGCCAAGTCACTGCACATTCACAGTTCATGATGGCACCACTTCTGAGCAATTGTGAGTCCTGGTTTTCCAGAACCACCAATAACAGGGAAGATAACAATAGACAGATAACAACCCTGGGCATGCCAATGCTTGCTATAGGTAGGATTGGGAATAAAATGTTATGTCATCCTCTTTATTTTAAGTTTGATGTACTATATTGAATATTACAAAATATTAATGGACTTTACCTGTAAGGTACATTTGTTCATGTACTTCTGTAATACCCAACAAATTGGCATCTTGTTGCTGGCAACTTTTACTAGCTTGGAACCAGGTTAGAGCAGCATCTGAGTTTATTTGATACTGGACATTTGCCATAGGGTCTGTAATCCAATAGATGTCTACATCAGCTGTTAAAAGAAAGATATATCCATATTTCACAGTTTTAAAACAATATCATACTAAATATTTCATTAAGACTAAAACCACATTCATAAAATTGCCTTAATAATGGTAATTTAATTTTCACTCAGTATTGTGAGGATTCTTCCTATATTTCAAAACATAATTATTTGGTCAAGCAGCTAAAACAAGCAAAAGACTTTACTACCCAAAGACTAGATGTCTAAGTAATGGCTTATACAGAGAAAAGAGGCAATTTTGCACTAATGTGTGAAACTGGTACATTCCACATATGTAAGTTATCCCTCCAGGCTTAGATGTATTTTTCTCTAGATGTATTAGACTATGGCTTCCATAATTTATTTACTAATTTGTGCCTTTGAGTCAACCTTGCCTCAAGTTCATGTAGTGGGAATATTAACAGAGCTGAAGAGAATTCTGAAAGGCTGCACGAACCATAGGTAGGTGCCACTGAATCACTGTCAACTTCTGATGAAACCTTAAAGAAAGGGTAACACTGTCTGTATTTATGTATTTAATAACAGCTTTTTCTCCATTTAGGTTTAAAACCTAATTTCATTAGAGCATAGCACATTAATTAGATGTGGAAACAAGTTGTAGTTAAGTCACAAAATCTTTTATTTTTACTCTAACTGAGCATAATATAATGAATATGTTCACAGCAGTTCAGATGAACAAATCACTTCTTAGTTTGACAAATGAATCATAGAGCTACAACTTCTGAGTTTTTCTGCTACAGGGCATTTGTCATAGGGGCTAAGATCAAGTAATTAGAAAGAAGAAGAAAGTCTATGGAGATTCTCACTCATCCAGGTCATGGTTGTCTTGTGAGCTTCTCATCCAAGAAGCTTTTTCAGTTCTGAAGAAGAGTCAAAGAAGAACTGAAGAAGCTTCTTGGATGAGAAGTGAAGTGTGTTTAAGGAAAAAACAAAGTCCAGTTGCCTTTTGAAAAAGAGCCTTTGGGAGAAGAAAGCTTATTGCTAATCTATATAAATAAAAATGTAAATGTTCGTTTGTTCAAAATCTTAAATCTCCGAAAGTTCTTCACCAATTGCTTTGAAATTTGACACAATGTTACATTCAAATGCGCGCATGTTTCTATATACCTATATTATATAGATGTCACACCTGTGACAGGTAAAAACATGCTTTTGTGAAAAACAGCACCATCTGTTGGATATAAAAGCAACACACGCTACGATTTCAGACAATCTCTATATCTGCACAGACAATGGAACAACAAAAAATATTGTATACCCACAAGCATTGTGAAATTAAACATATTACAAATGTGCGCTTTCTCTTTTCTTTCTTTTCCATTTAACCAGACTGAGTCACAGCAACGCATGGCCGGGAACAGCTAGTTCACTAATAAATAAGCCTTCTGCAGAACAATATCTCCATTACATTAATATTAACCATAAAAAGAAGAGGCAGCAATGAAATGTTTTCAAATGAAAGTTCTTCAGTTATAAAATTCAGGAAGGAGATCAGAGTTATCTGTCATGCTTCCTGTACGCTAGACATTTTGCAAGAACATACAGGACAAAAGACAATGTGCAAAACAAATGTGTCAAAAGAGCAGGATGCAGTTCCACTTTTTCCTGAATTAGCCTTCTCCATCTAAACAATGCTATAGTTGTTGCTTATCATACAACCCAAATACATACTAGTAATGAGTTATATAGTATGCTATATAGTATGCTTATAATAAATGTTCTGCCCTTAATTGATGGTTTACAATGTAGTGTCTAATCATATCGCATATAAATTACATACATATTACATTAACCACACTGACTCCATAATACTGTTTGAATCATTACAACATACTTGATGTAGCCCTGATCTAGAATACATCCAGGAGCATCAAATGGTCCACAATGCAGTAAAGTGAGTAATTATGTCTGTATAACTCCACTCTGTGAATTGAAATAGCTCACTGAGCTTCTGGATACAACTCCAAGATATTGGAGTTGGTTATCAGCTATAAAGGCCTATATTGTTTTGTATGGGCATCTGTGTGTGTGTGCCTGTGTGTATGTGTGTGTATAGACATGCATGCTTTTGAGTTATTATTGACTCGTGATGACTGATTGGACAGGTCCCCTGCAAACATGAGACTGGAACTCACTTTCTGCTGCTTCCTTGTCTTGTACCTTAGCTACTACACTAAACTGGTCCTTTCCCAGTATATTGCTTAGAAGAGAGCTAATTGTGAAATTTCCTGCTCCCAAATGTATTTGACAGTCCCACATGCTCCAACAGAATTAACACCTGGTTCCCTTACTCAAGTAATGCCGGCTTATGGATCTTAGAAGTATGCTTTCTTAGTAGCACTTTGTTTTGTTTTGTTTTTAACAATCTTCATCCATCTTCACAATTGTTCCCAACCCATTCAGAAAGACAGTCAAGACCTAGTATTTTCCCCAGGGCTCAGGCTCTGGATGAGTAAATTTACCAGTTGGATAAGCTATATGCTATACTGAATTCTGATAACTCTTTACTGCTTTAGTTGCTGTTTAATTGTATGTGTTATTTTCTATGTATTTGGTATGTGGTGATTTTTGTTTACCACCCTCTCTACACACTCTGTATGTATTCTCTTACTAAACAAACAAATATTAGTTTTCTTTTTTTAAGTATTTCCTCTATAAAACAGTGTTACATAGTTACCTCACATCTTGATTATTGCAAAGTGCTCTACATCAAGCTGCTCATGAAAAGGATCCAGAAGCTCCATTTGATCCAAAATGCAGCAGCCTGCATGGTTTTGTGCAGGCCTAGGTAAATATATGTGCCACATCTCCTGCAGAGCTGCATTGCCTGCCAATTTGCTTCTGGGTACAGTTCATGGTGCTGGTTAAAGCCCTTCATGGCTTGGGACCAGATTATCTAAAGGACCTTCTCTCCCCGGTTACATTTATCCAACCCACCAGAGTGGGAAGGCAGGGAAAGTTACAGGTCACCTCTCCTAAGGAGGTACATTTGGTGGGATTCAGCAGAAGGACTTTCTCTGTGGTGGCTCTGCTCCTTTGGAACATCATCCCCGCAAAGATTAGACTGGCCTCCACTTTGATAATATTTTGCCAACTGGCTTGGGGAACCCAAAGTGGGATAGATCCTGTCAATTGGCTTGTTTGACTGATTGCTGTCACAAGATGAGGTGAGGTGATATTTTATTTTATTTTAAGGTTATATATTGGGTTTTTAATTTTTGTAAGCTACACAGAGTCACTGAGCACAGTGGTTGGCCATATAAATGTTCTAAATAAATAAAATAAATAAGGACAAGAAGCAACAGATGGAAATTAATCAAGGAGAGAAGCAACCTAGAACTAAGGAGAAACTTCCTGACAGTTAGAACAATTAACCAGTGGAACAACCTGCCTCCAGAAGCGGTGAATGCTCCAACACTGGAAGTTTTTAAGAAGAGACTGGACAGCCATTTATCCAAAATGGTATAGGGTTTCCTGCCTGAGCAGGGGTTGGACTAGATGATCTCCATGGTCCTTTCCAATTTTATTATTATTACTATTATTATAAATAAAAACAGTGAAAGTCAGGTAAGAGAAGTGATGGCCATTAATCTAATAATTTTGGCTGTAGGAGAACTCCCTATTTCCTTCACATTACTATCATTTATATATATATAATAGTAATGTGAAGGAAATAGGGAGTTCTCTATATATGATGCAGATTATGGGAGTATGTGATAGACAAAACCTAAGCTGTAGGCCTCACATGAAAGCCCCAACGATGTTACATGCATTATGACATCTTCATACTAATTATGTCATGTGCATCATTTGTATAATGACAACATAGCACATGCAACATCACTTGCTCCGCTCCCACTCTTATAAACAATAGGCTGAGTAGAGATCTTAGTAAATTCCTCTGAAGATATATTGCATATAGGAATAAATCACTAGTATAAACAGTTTTGTGCGTGATAATAATATACTCAAGAAAGATGAAGTTTAATTCATTTTTAATTGACAGAGCAGAGTATCTTTTGAACTTAGTATGATGATGTAAAAAATAATAAAACATGAAAAAAATATCTTTATCAACCATGGGTGGTACTTTTGTTTGCACTTTATATTAAACAATTAAAAATCCCTATAACTTTTCAATTAGTTAAAACTTTTAACAGAAACATAGTACCATAATAACACTTCAGGATCCAAACTTTTCCTGAAAAATCCTTACCTTTCACAGGACAAAATCCATATTTCTTGTCTTTATTATAATTCCTTGTAGTTGAACACCATAGCAAACCATCAGTCCTTCCTTCAATTGTACATGTTGCATACCACTTGGTAGTAAATTGAAAAGGGAATACACAAGGAGCCCCATTGCTGTTACCTTTTAAGGTAAATAAGTCTGGAATGAAGGGAAGAAGAAACAATTAAATATAATTTACATATTTGTAAGAAATGCTCCATCCTAGAGAGAAGGAAAAAGAAAAGTCTTCTTCAAAGCTAATGGCGGGGTTTCCAAATTGAAGTATATCTCTACTTTCTGCATACACGATTGTGTACAGAAATGGAAGTTAGCAAAAATAGTATGATATCGTTTTTTTGGATCTGCGTGACAGTACGAAGAACTCCACTATTTGATACAGAGAGCCAGTTCTGTGTAGTGGTTAAGGCAGCAGGCTAGAAACCAGGAGACTGTTAAGTTGTAGTCCAGCCTTAGACACAAAATCAGCTCGGTGACCTGGAGCCAGTCACTCTCTCTCTCAAGCATAGAAAGCAGAAAATAAAATATTGCCAAGAAAACTGCAGGGACATATCAAGACAGTTACTAGGATTCCATACTGACACAATGACACAGACTGCATACACAAACATGCAGGCACACACACACACAGCAAAAACAATTTGGCATGCATGGAATTGCCAAATTTCAGTGTGATTCTATAATAGATCTCTCAGCATTACTCCACTGTTTTCTGCCTACTCACCTTACAACCGTCTTCTACTTTACCAATTTCATGAAATTGAAAGGAAAAGATTGAACATTAAATGTAAAAGATATTTTGGTGGAACATTGAAGTGTATTATTCAATTTTAATTCTGCATATGACTTAAATGAAAAAATGAGGAATCAGAAGCCCTGAACAAATATCTTTGGTCAGGTGCAAATGAAAGTGCATAAGAGAACATTTGATTATAAACAGCTTATTTAGAGTATGAACTAAACAAAAAAAAGTTCAAGTCTTCTTTTGCTTCAGTATTAAATATTTACTATAGTAGAGGCAAATATGCTAAAATGATCAATGAAAATATTGATTTCAAGGTTTAACCTTTAAAAGATGAAATCTTTTGAAACTACTTCATTTGAAATGTCAGAAATTTTAACATCTTCCAGTAAGTACTGTAGTGTAATTTGAAATGAACTACAAAAACTGGGTGGAATATCTGAGATTTGACCAACTTTGAAAAGCTTATAACACCAAATTTAGAACATTTGTTGTGTGTGTTTGTGTGTGTTATGTGTATGCACAACATCTTACAGAAATATGTTTCAGAGACTGAACAACTCAAACAAATGCATAATTTAAATGGACAATTTATAAGCAGCTTCAATGGGGTAAATGTATTTGCTGTTAATATTACACTCAAATTGCTTTTCCCTCCTTTGGAATATTACTCCATAGTTGATTGCTAATGTATAATATATATTGAAAATAACTGTTGGAAATATAAAAATTAGTTTTGGATCATTATGGTGGCAATGCCAGAAAACTGGGCAGCTCTGCAAAATGATTAATTTTAAAATAAAACAAATTTTAAAATGACTTTCATTTTCTGTCCATTTTTTTTCTGTGACGTCAGATCTCATATTCCTATGAAGTATACTGAGCTGACTTTATATCAGAGCATCACTGAGATAACTATAATAATAATAATTTTTATTTTAGAGTCACAAACCAAAATGCAAGTGCAACAAAAGAAAACACAAGAAAAATACAATCACAAACAGTTAACACCAGAAGCCTTGGCTAAAGGGAATTACAACGTTCTCCTCTAATAGTTAGAGCTCTTAAAAGAAATTTAGAAACCTGAGAAATAATATAGGAGGAGTCATCCCCTAGACAATATAAGACCAAATTATTAACATTAGAACCAGAGGGATAAGTTCTAAGGAGAGACAGTAATTTAATTCTGGCTGTGTTATACATAGGGCAGTATGATAAGACATGCTCCATAGTTTCAACTTCAGCCCTATCACAGGGGCATAATCGCTCACTAAACAGGAGCCTCTTGAATCGCCCGTCGAGTAGTGCTGAGGACAAAATATTGAAACGGGCTAGGAAAAGACTTTTCTATACTTGTGGATGGTTAGAGTATACAAATATGAAGCCATCCTCAATCCATAATTATTAGACTGGCTGAAGATCAAAGGGGAGCAGGTTTTGTTGGCTCTGGATCTTAAATATTGCAAATCTATGTCCACTGGGTGTCCTTGAGACCATAATCTCCCAGAGCATCCCCCGTAAAACCTAGCAAGTGGAGTTTCTTCGTCAGCTCCCTCTTCCAACTAGAAGTATGAGAGTCAGCAAACACCAGGGAAAGGTAGCTACCAGGGACTGCCGAAAAGAGCACCCAAAACCACCATTTAAAGGTGTTAATCCACGCCTTGCATTCGACTGAACGAATGCCCAGTTCCAGGTACATCGAAGCAAATCCAACACAAGGAGGAAGACCTAGAAGTTTCCTAAGAAAAACAGCCTGGGTTCTTTCAATACAATCCTTGAAGCCTCGTATCCATATAGGAGTTCCATAAAGAGTTTGGGCCAGGGTCTTGGCTTTATATATACGCAGAGCAGAAGGAATAAACTGGCCCCCTTGGGTAAAAAAGAATCTTATAATCTGCTGGTGGCTACAGGAGGCCGAATTCAGCACTTGGGTTCGATGTTTAGTCCAAGCAACAGTATTCTGAAATTGAATATCTAAATACTTAAAATGGAAAACCTGCCTAACAACATTACCATTGATAGCCAGTTGTATGATTTCCGGGCTCTAGAGAACACCAATACTTTGGATTTGTCATAATTAATAGATAAATGGTTCTCAGCACAGTTGGACCCAAATGCAAAAAGTAATCTTTTTAGACTTAGCCTTGAATGTGATAGAAGGACCGCATCGTCAGCATAAAGAAGAAGCAAAATCTTCGTATTTGACAACTTTGGGGTGTGGGACTCAATGCGTACAATGTAAGAGGCCAGGTCGGGTAAGAATAAATTAAACAGAAGAGGGGCCAGGACACAGCCCTGCCTAACTCCGCTCTCAATCAGGATAGGATTTGAAAGTTCTCCTTGCAAGTCACACCTAACCTGGCTAGAGGTCTGATTATACAAAGATCTGATTAAGAACAAAAGACGTCTGTCAATAGAACTTTTGTGCAATTTTGACCACAACAGTTCCCTAGGGACTGAGTCAAACGCTGCCTTTAAATCGATAAAAGCAGTGAAGAGTTTGCCACCTGGTGTAATAGCATATATGTTAACCAGGTGTGATAAGACAAAACAGTGGTCCAATGTGGCACAGCCCGCTTTAAACCCAATCTGCTCTGCACCAATAATGTTAAACTCCTCAACCCAAATGAGGAGTCTATGTTGAAGATATTTAGCATACAATTTCCCAATGATGGAAAGCAGGCTTATAGGGAGATAATCGGCAGGGTTGTTCCTGTTTCCTCGTTTAATACTGGAATAATAATTGCTAGACTCCAAGAAATAGAATCCTACCAGAGGAATTAACATGGGTGAAAAGTGTTGCCAAAGGTGGAATCCACCACTCGGGATTAGATTTTAGCAAAATGGGGGGTATAGAATCAAGGCCAGGGGCTTTGCCTGACTTAAGTTCTGAGATAAGCTCAGCAATTTCAGCATGAATCACGGGTTGCCATATAGGAATTGCAAGAGGCAGTTATGATCCAAGCTCGGTCGAAATTATTGAAATCTGAAAAATTGACAAAAAATGATTTTCCTAATCTCTGTTAGAAATACAGCAGAGAGGGAGTTATTGGTAACCAGGGAGAGAGCTGGCAACAATTTGCCAAAATAGTCGGGTGTTCTTCTGCTGGATAGAGAGGAGAAGTAAATCCCATTTCTCTCTCACTTTAGCCCTCTTTTTCTTAACAATTAGCCCTTTATACTCCGCTTCAGGCGATAATAGTTCTCTGGTGGGCGTTTGTCCCTCGGTTACGGTAAAGCAAGTAAGCCCGGTTAATCTGGTTCCTAAGCATCAGACATTTTTTATCAAACCAGGAATTGCTTCTTAAGTGATATGGACCCCTTGGCCTACAATCAGCTCCTAGCTCCCTTTGAACATTATTAATTAGTGATTCAAAGGCCAAGATTGTCTCTGAGCCACTACTTGTTAGAACCTGATTATAAAGGCTGAGACATTCCAGAGATGATAAAAAGGAGTGGAACTTTCTTTCGGTATTAGAAGACCATTTGATCCTCTTTGTATAGAAGGCCATATGGGGATCCAATATCTGGGGGTCTTTAGATAGTGTATGTTTGAGGAAAGCCCAATAATTGTAACCAGGGGGTAATAATCGCTCTCTGTGCAGCAGTCCACATAGAAAGCATGGACTGCCTTTCTTAATAACTGAGAAACCAGCACAAAATCAATAATGCTACTCCCACGTGAGGAACTAAAAGTAAACTTACCAACTAGATGAGGTAACTATGCTTTTCCATGAAAATTACATCTCATCCTTTCACTGGAAGTCTGTCAGAGTAAACTTTGAGATATACATCTATCTTACAAATACTTTTGTACCTAAAAATAAGTCTGATACTAACTTTAATTTAATCTAGAATCTCTTTAAGTATAATTCTGCCTTGACACAACCAAAATTTGTGTTTCTTTCAATGTGAAGTTTAGTCCAACTGGCCAATATGTTATGGATGTATTGCTTCATATTAGTTAAAAATAATACATTCATTCTAATTATTTTGCCAGTTAATTGTTATTACTTTGATATTTTTGTCAACTTCTAATGTGATTCTAATATTAGTTGGTTAAGAGTTCAAAGGGCATGAGATTTTATATGTTCTAATCTAATGTGATTTGTAAGAATAACTGTGGATTTCTTTTTTTCTTTTAAAGTTGAAATTTTTAAAGGAATTTTAATATTTTGTATATTTTTAATGTATTTTTATTTTTTGTCTTTTAGAAAACATAATGGATAGATAGATAGATAGATAGATAGATAGATAGATAGATAGATAGATAGATAGATAGATAGATAGATAGATAGATTAATTTTTGTTTGATGTGCCTCTATCTTTACTTTCTTTCTTTTTTTACCACATTCTCTGGACCTCATTGGATTTAAGAGGGAGCAAGCAAGCAAGCATGCACAGTTTACCTTCATAGCCTCGAGAGCATAAATCATCTTTAGTTCCATGGACTTTCCATCTACTCCACAAGCCTGATCCTTTGTAGAGCATAATTCTTTTTTCATTTTTGTTGCCGTAGTTGAAATACAGGTTTACCTCATGAATGGCAAAAAGTGTGTCATTTCTGCACTCCCATTTCTGGAGACTATTTGTTGAATTGCATGGGTAGAGTTCAACTGGTGTCCAGTCAATTTTTGAAGCTACTCCCAAACATAATTTCTCAGAAACACTCATCAACTGGTACCTGGAAATCCACTTGAATTTCTGTGCCTTGTCTTCATAACTACAAGCAGCCGTTGTAACATAGGTGGCCGCCTGAACATATACACAGACTTTATGGTCTTCATTATATATTAGAAATGTACTTGTATCTATAGGTATAAAAATAAGTTAAAGCATAAATAAAGCAAACACTTGCCATAGAATTGGTTAAAAACAATTAGTTGTGCATATCACTGAATTAAATATATGTCTTCCAGATTAGAAGACTGAATATACAACTCCTAAATAGACAACTTCTAAAAGGAAGGATTAACACATTGAATTTGAGCATGCTAAACTTTCACAGGATTGATGGATTTAAATAAAATTAAAGAGTATAATCACTATTGACAGCTAAATTTCTGATCACTGTTTTGCAAATTGTAATAAACCATAATAAATTTCTTCTGGTGAGATTATAATACCTATCTGTTTTTCTACAGACCATAATATACAAATGTGTTATTCCTACCTGGAAATTTAAAATACTATTTTTATTTTATTATTAAAATAAATAATAATTAAATTTGTTTAAATAATAAATAATATAATAAAATAATAATACATTTTATTATTATTGAACTCCAGAAATATGGATAGCTAGTAGATGGTTGCAAGAGATTTTGGGTTGCTTTGATTTTATTGCCAGATAAAGTAAAGCCAGTTTTTATTGTCTATATTTATCATGTAAGTAATTCCTAAATCAACTGCACTACATTATACATTATACTTTCTTCCTGAAAGACAATAAACAGCTTTTCTGCAGAGTTATGATCTAGAAATTTTTTCTGTCTCAGTTAAAAGTTTGGCCTAGAGTTATCTCATCCATAAACCAATTTCCGCCCCTTGTTCTGTTTGGCTTAAGCCATTAGGAAACAGAATACAGCTGATGAGAACAAACTCTTGCTGTTTGACAGTTGGTTTTTTCTTACTGACAATACCAGGAAATATTTCATTATCACCAATAGTGATAAAGCTTACTATTGCATTGTTCTAGCAATACTCAATTTAGTTAGGCAAACTAATATTGTATATGCAGTGTTTGCAAAATGTCCTGTAAGGGGAGGGTCCACTTTTATAGATCATTCTTCTATACTGGTCTATGACCATAAAAAATATTGGTTTGAAGCTAAAAGAAGGGGAGAATTTCACGAATTCTGCCTTGAACTTCCAGAAGAAAGGCAGGATGCAAATGTGATGGTGAAGATTGTAGTAATGACCCAGACAGTGACATGATAATAATTATGGTAATGCATGTGTGAAAGAGATACTTCAAAATGCACAAGGACATCTTTTCAGGATGTCTTGTAAGAAACATATCTTTTTTTTAGGCTTTGGCAAGTGTCTGAAAAAAGACATAGCTATTTTAAAGAAGTCTTGTGCTTAAACTCACACTCAGACACAATCTGAAATATCTCTTCCAACTAATAAAAATATCTATAATGATAAGAATAACCATAATACAAACATTATATACAGGACACTGTGCATTTTGCTCCTCCTTTCAATTCCATGGAATTATAATTAAGAAGTTGAGAAGGTACTATATTCTTTTTTAAGATTTACTGAAAATCAAACCTACTTTTATTAATTACAGAAATATGAGTCTGTGTACTCATCCTTGTTTCCAAATGTTATATTTCTGCTGCAAGATTTATCTGGCATGTTGTACTCTATAGTAGCCAAGTTTTGCTGGTTCTGTCCATAATCCAAACATTATATACAGGATACCAGCAGACAGTGAAAAAACTATCCCCAGGAAAAAGTTATAGAACAGCTGTGAAAATAGGTCCTCCCTTCCTTTCTCCAAAGGCAGGAAAACTATAGATTGTCTTCAAGGCTATACTATACAAAAAAAAAAAAAAAACCCAGTGTTTAATGTTCAAACCAATTATGAACTCCACAACAAAATAGAATATAATCATCTCAGCTTGTTCTTTGGGATATTCATGAGTTCTGCATAGGCAAGCAGACTTCTGCATAGAAGATACCAGTTGAGATCCCATGCAGAAGATTTCACAGAAAACATGAGATCAAAGTAAGCAATGTATTTTTTTTATTCCTCCTTCTATTGATTGAACCAGCTTTGCATACCAGGATTAACTAAGACTGCTAATCATGAGGATAATGGCATATTACTTTTATTTACAGAAATATATGCTTGGAAACACAAGCAAGACAATCCTTCAGTTCTACTTTGGAAATTCTCATAGGCATTTTCATGGCTCTCATGGGCTAGATGAGTCTCTGGACAAATCCAGCATTTTTGGATGCATAGAATACAACATGCCAGATACATCTTGCAGCAGAAATATAACATTTGGAAACAAGGATGAACACTTCTGTATTTAATAAAAGTGGGTTTGATTTTCACTAAAATCTTAAAATAATATAGTATATTCTCAACTTTTTAATTATGATTCTATGGAGGTGAAAGGAAGAGCAAAATGGTTTTCAAACATTTAGCTAATGCATTAAACAAAATATAAGGTATCTTTGCATTACCCCAATTTCTGAAAATGTTAAAAGCTTTCCTTTGTAATCATGTACAAAGTAGTCATTTAAATAATATTATAAATCAGTATTTCCCAATGACTTCAAATGAGATTA
Organism: Crotalus tigris; assembly: GCF_016545835.1. Classification (NCBI taxonomy): domain Eukaryota; kingdom Metazoa; phylum Chordata; class Lepidosauria; order Squamata; family Viperidae; genus Crotalus; species Crotalus tigris. The sequence continues at coordinate 10,676,797 of NW_024100606.1, forward strand.
TCCAAAAAAAAATAGTCATGAGGTTGTAGTTTTAAAGTAGTAGGAGCTAATTTTATAAGAGAGAACTATTTTTGCCTTTAGAGTTAGAAACATTAAAGTTACTACTTCTTTAAAAACTTATTCAACCCATGTAAAACTGCAACAGAATGGCTAACTAGGAGTGAAATGTTCATTTTTTCTTGATACAAATCCATATTTCATGCAACATGAGTTTATTGCATTTCATGTAACATGTGTTTATTATCATACCCGCCTATTCTCCAGTCTTCAATGACTGTATTAGTGGTGATGGGGAAGGGAGTTTTTTATTTAATCTCCAGACAGCCAAATGAAGATTTAGCAGATGAAGCCCTGTGTAATGGAAACCTCACCTGAGTTATTTAAACCGACCCTCTTCCCAACCTATTACTACCATTAGGGTTAAATCATTGCATATCAATTTGAAATATATATTCTCCTATGTGGGTGTGGGGGAAACTATTTTTCCCTATATAGGAGAAATCCTATGCTGTTTCATATGAATACGCCGTTCATGGCAAAGATTTGAGAGCCACTTACCCACAAGCGAAACTGTGCTATGAAGAGCAGAAAGAAAAAAGAGAAGCAAAGAGATGATCATTGCTAGCTAGTCTCCACTCTCTTCCTTTCAACCAGGATATGTCATATCATGAGCTCCTTTTGTAGTCCATCTTATTAAATCCAGCCAAGAGAAGAGATGGGCACATTTCTGAGAACTGATAGTTCTGTGGGTACATTCTGGGGCTCAAATGATAAGGAAATGTGCTTCCGCATTGACCATTTTGGAATAACAGGAATCTGCTATTCAAACTTTGCTTCCATAAGCTAATTTCACTGCTGATGGGAGGGAGTTGGGAGTTTCCATAGAATCACAGGTGATAAAGCAATGATTGTTCAGCATTTTTTTTCCCTCTGGGATTCTGAAATCAAACTAGAGGCCATGATTCACCCTAGGAAGAGGGCAAGATTTTCACCATTCTTATGGAAAGAGATGAGTTAAGGACACACTGTTTCCACCAAGAAATTTATTTTGGAAAACTGATTTTAAAAAAGAAAAAGGCTGTTTTTGCCTTTTAGGGAAAATAGTCTGGAATATTAAGTATGATTGATCCCGTAGGCATCTAGATGAAGGCTGCAAGTTTTTATTAATCCACTTGGTGTAAATCTTAATAAAGTGATTAAATCTAGCTAGTGTTTGAATAGAATATTATCAGGGAATCCCAAGGCTGAAGCTAGACTGTAAAATCAAATATCATCATACCAGAGTGCCACTGCCAGAAAATAATGTCACTGAATCCATGTAATTTCTAAGATGTTTAATTTGACTACTTAAAGTCTGATTGGACAAAGGTTATCCTGCTGCCTTTGGGACTAAGGTTGGACTAGAACTCACAGTTTCTTGGTTTTTAGCCTGATTACCTTAGCCACTACACCAAACTTTTTATCTTTATCTTTACCTTTAACTATTTATCATTGTTCAATTTGAGGCAACTTGTCCAAAGACAAGTAATTCTCACACAATGTCTTTTCAATGCAAGAATTTGAAGTCTTTTGGAAGTCTAATACACATTGTCTAAATACACAAATTAACATATTTCACTTCTCAGTGAAAACTAGGAAAACACAAGCACTTTTTTGTGCAACTAATTATCAAATTTCAGCGGAATGTTTTATTGTATGAAAACTGGGACCTTAAAAATGTTTAGTTTAGACTTTAAATAAAGATTGACAATTTACAATCCCAAAAGCTACATGAAGCCTTGAAATCTTTATTCTTTTCCTAAAATTCTTTTTGACTTCAGTTCAGTGAAAAGTGTTAATGTAGTTTCCTATCAGTATAAAACAAAACTGGAGTGTAAAAATAAATAAAAAGTCAAATCCCTTTTCCCCTGCAAAAAAAGAAGAAGAAACAAGGGAAATTCCTGCTCAGTGTGTGCTTCACAGGCTGACACTACTTCTGTCCTAATGATAGAAGGCACATATGTGTGATGACATAACAACATAGCAAATGGGTGGACCTTGCATCAGTCCAAAGGAGCCTCTCCTGGTTTTGGGGGATAACACAGCCCAAATATGGCACCATAAATTTGCCTCTGTCCAGTATGATGCCTTTTCTCCCATACACACATTCACACACAATTCAGTATGCCTCCAGTCCATCAAAAATTTACTACCCCTGCTTGCAAAGAATATGCCCTCTTCTGTTAGCCCTGCTCCTGACTTTCCCCATCATTGATGACATTTCCAGCTCCATACTATTTGAGAGACCAAGGTTGTATAGACAGCAGAGGGAATGGCCTTGAGGGACAAAAAGAGAAGCCACTGCAGAGGTGTCAAATAAAAGCAACCTGCATCTAGGAAAGAGCTGTCTCAGAGAGAGATGTCTCAGATAAGATCCTCCCTTCTTCTCAGGAAGATAAAAGGAGAGAATAGGAAAGCACATTCAGGTGTGCAAGATTTGGTTACTATAACTTTATGTTAAAAGTAATATAGGTTTATGTGATTTTGACTTCCTTGTCTGGTGTCTACAGCAATCCAATTCACCTCTATCACTTTTTTTATTCAAAAGCGTCATAAAAAAGAAGCAACAACCACAAAATCTTTCTAGTTTGATGAGTCTTTACATTTTTCTATTATTGGAATCTGCCAGGTGATTGGTGGGTTGATATTAAATCTTCCTCCACTACAGAGAGCAATGTTTTTCTGTGAATGTCTATAATTCTGCATTAGACAACCTGGATTTTGTGGAATGAACTTGTGACCAAGGATAGAAGTGCTGAAAAATAAGTAATTTCGAATTTTCAGGTTCTCAGTTCTCCCTTTTCTTTTGTTGCTGCCTGTGAAGCAAATATACAGTATACTGTGTGACAGGAACTATTGTAAACCTCATGATTTCCTTTGTCAAAAACAATGTCCTTAAGGACAATAACAAAAAATACTCTTTATTAGAAGTTCCTACTAGTCATTTCCGTTAGCTATAACACTCAAATATTGAAGTTTTCTAAAGAACTTTAATCATTCTGAATCTCATATCATGACTTTATTATTACCCCCATGCATTGAAAATGTTTGCTATTCTTTAATAATATTGAAGATACTTCCTTAATGGTAGACCTTGAATTAAGAACTGATCAAAAAATTAACATGGAGTGTTAAAGCTCTTATCTACTATTCCTAATCATCATGTAACTTGCATTCAAGTTAGGAATATTTTAAACAATTTAGTCCAATAATATTTGCATTTCTTTTATGGTAGTTTAATTCCTCCACAATGTATTCATAAGCAGAATCAGAATAAGTGGAATCACTATGGTATGATTTAAATGATTTAAATCATCCTGATTTTTAAGTGTATTGTAGCCATCATTTTGACTTTTTTGACCACACCTGTCGATATAACTGTTTCAATACAATTGTTGGATTGCAAAACAATTAAATATGTAAGTTATTAATTTTGGATTACCATGGTATTTAATTGATGGTTTAATTGATTATTTTAATCAATTAACCAACTAAAAGGATGTCATATATAATAGCAGTTTTATTTCTAACACACAAAACTAGAAGAAATATTAGGCAATGGGAAGATCATTTTGACTGTAAAATCAAGAACATTCGTATTAGTAGGAACATATTGATTGTATGTGTCTGTGTCTGTGTCTGCATCTGTGTGTCTCTCTCTGTGTGTATAGGGACTGTATATACACAGACACACCAAAGAAGCATATTTGGCCTTTAAGTTGTGCACTGGAGGTCCTACTTAAAAAATAATAACAAATGGAGCCAGAATAAAGAAGCATCCAGTTGCAGCATTAAATTAGATGTAATTTAAACTTAATTATGTAGTTCTTTCCCTTCATTAATATATCTTTCTCTTTACATATATTAAACATTAAAATTTGGTGACAACATTTATGGTGTTCTAATGACTGCAGATCAAGCATGGGGTTGCACACGAAGTCTGGAGCTTAAGCTTGTCCACCTCTTTTATATAGAAAGAAATCAAAAAAGGAAATGTAAGATATGAAATCACCATGCCATTGTATTTCAATCATTTGGATGGTCAAGTGCTATATAGTAGCTATAATCAGATCCCAGATGAAGAAAGAATTTATCCCAGAGGAAGCATCCAGGAAGGCAAGTGGTAGATATAACCATGTGATCATCTAGTGGCGGTCACTATCTTGATATTTTTATATGTCCAAGAGACAACCTACTCTGGTATCCATAGATTTTTCCTTTTGAAGCTCTTATGCATTTTTCTTCTTTCCTTCTCCTATTTCTTTTTATTTTCATTCTTTAAATATCTTTAAAAATAATATTTTGAAAATGAAAAGAAATAGGAAGAATGAATATCCAGTCTATATCAGAATCCTTGGATGGAAATGGGTAAAATTTAGTACTTTGCTCTGCACTGTAGTTCTTATCTAAATGTGAACTATTGGTGTAGGATTAAAGACTTCCAAACCTGGTATAGTGAGTATTCTGTTGAGGAAAACAAGAAGTGGGAAAGAGCCTATCAGGATTTTATCCATAAATCCCAAGAAAGGATTTCAATTGAAATCCGCACAATGTGATAATCAAGGAATCTTGGCTGATCTTGAAATACTAAGCTGGTTCAAGTGCTGATCCACACTTGGATGAGAAGTCACTAAAAAAAGCTAAGGCTGTAAAGTGGATTGCGATATTGAAAAAACGTGCTGGGAGGAAGAAATGTCAAACCATTTTTTTGCATTGCATCCCCAATCACCACCCAAAAGCTCTTACAAGACAACATCTGCAATTTCACCATCTGCAATTTCACCAGCAAAACTTTTTTTACATCTTCTTGTTTGTGATTTAATATATTAAAAACTCATGATTCCCAAAAAGAAAAAAAATGGCATCTTGTTAGTTTACTGGTCATTTTTCCCATAACAGATAATCACATCTAGTTAGGAAGTACATGAGTATATTCATTGCCGTAATAAATGTTCTAGTTTATTAATCTAATTCTTTTTAAGGGAAATTATCTTGGCAAGCAATGTATCCTCTTCTGAAAAAGCAGTATGTTCATTAAACATAATTTTTGCTGGGTAAACAGTAACCTTCGGAGACCTGGATAGTGAAATCTGTTTCCTTGCTGAAATCAATTGTGCAATGAGGTTGCTTTAATTGCAGGCGTGGGCCAAGCCTCTGTGGCATATTGTGAAACAAGGAAGATGGTTTCCTTCTTTGTAAGAGCAGCAAGTGAATGCTACTGTTCTTATAGTTCTTATAGTTCTCCTGAGTCACTGATCTACATTTAACATGTAAGCAAGCTGAGTTTTGGAAAAGCAGGGAGGGTTTTTTAAAAAAAAGAAAGAATCTGGCTTTTTATACTTTATGTTTACGGTAAATATAAATCGAAAGTAACTTCTTTATATGTTTCTTTTCTTTATAATACTTTTTTCTTTTCTTTCTTTTTTACTTTTCTGTTTTTTTTCCTTTCTATTGCTGAGTTTAATTTTTTTCCAAATAGTCCTCAAAGTAAACTGTAATGGACCTCAGAATTTCTGTTGTATGTCATGACAGTTGTAAGTCAAGGCACCCATGTGACCAAAATAATTTTACAACATATTTTGTGGCAGTTGTTAAGAGAATGCCATGGTAATTAAGCAAACACTGTGCTTGTTAAGCAAACCCTTTATCCACAATGCAGAATTATTTTTTTTTGCCCAAAACTGGAAGTAAACATTAGTTTTTGCCAAAATTGTAAATTGTGGTCACACAACCATGGGTTGTTACAAATGACCTTAAATGTGGGTTGGTTGCCAAATGCCTAAAATACAATCACATGACTGCATAGAAGGGAGTAATTGTCAGAACGTTCAATCCAGGTTATAAGTACCGTTTTGTGAATCCATCATAACTTTGAACAATCCCTAAGTGACTGGTCATAAGTCCAGAACTTCCTGTTATTAAGTTATTAAAATTAAAATTAAAATCTTTCATTAAAATCTTTCATTAAAATCTTTAACAGCATATTGGCAGCTATTGGCAGTAAGTTGAAGTGGCTGACACTGGGAAATCCTACCAGTGTCTGAAAATTTTTTCATTCCCAGTTGTGGTCACAAATCAAGGATCTATACAGGTAATGACTGGTTGCTTAGTGACTGTTCAAAGTTATAACAAACCCTCCAAAAGGCTGTTTGCAGCACCCTGCAGTCATATAACTGCGATTTACAACTTTTCTGCCAGAAACTGGCTTCTGCTTCACCACAAAAAAGTTGTATAATCAGATCAGTCATTTGATGGCCTGCTTAATGACTGGCATGGTTTACAACTGTAATTACAGGCTCAGTTATGGTTCTAAGTTGTGGACTAGCTGTACATAAAATCTGTTTAAGGATTTATATTAGTGATCCTTATATGAAAAGGTCAGGAAACGTTCTACCAATTATGTATATCTATGATTTAAGGAAGCTCCAATAAGTACGTAAAATGATTTTGGAGGCCACATATGATTGGTTGTCCAATTCAACCAGAGTAAGTAGCCATACATCTTTCCTCTTGAAACATTTTTCTCCAAATTTCTGAAAGTTCTGAAAAGAGCTTGATTTTTCTCATAAGTTCCTCAGCCCTGTGATTGAAGAAAAATATCAGAATTTCTGTGTGAAATTACCCTATTCCCTCAGGGACCTAATGACTTAAGTTAATTATTTTAATTTGAAGTAATAGCCACATTAGATGCATGAATGACCTGATATGACCAGGTTTCCTATCAAAACATTTTAATGGATAATAATTCCAAGGTAGTAAGTGACATTCATCACTTAGCCTAGGTTTTGGCAGTGTATCAATGTAATTATAAACAAATGTTCACTTGAATTTATTTTACTGAGCAATAGCATGAACTGTGAATTATGCAGCACTGTTCTGAAATCTAGTATCCCATGAAGCTCTTAAAAGCAGAACATTTGAGTCATACAATGCAGAAGTATGGGGAACTTCTGTTCAGAAAACTACAAAAGCTGAAGTGAAAAACTGACCTATTTTGATCTCTGTTCCAAAACTTAAATATCCCAAAGGCCAGATAATCAAACAACTCTCTTATCATTTCCAAATAGAAAAACAACTCTTTGAGAAGAAACATTTTATAATTTATGATAGGCAAGTTATAAATTGTTATTGATGTTACCTGATATTTCTCAGTCTCATTGCCTTGCTGCTGTCTACATCAAGGATATATTAGATTTTACTTGTTGCTCCATTTTACATTATCACCTCTCCACCATAACGCTCATCTTCTCCACTTTGGATTGTATTATAGAAATGAGGCCAGTCAGCCAATAACTCACTCAAATGTTCCTACTGGCTAACCTTCCACAACAGGGATTTTTGACCATGAATTTCTGGCCTATTTCTGGGGAGTACCTAGTGCTTACTAGTCCCTTCGGCTAAGATCACACTTATTAAGCACTGTGACATTTTTTAGCTCCTTCCTTATTTAGCCAGTCAAGCAGCAATAGCAATAGGACTGGATAAACAAACTGTCAGAGTCACTTGGTTGAGTTGGGCAGTTATAGAAATTAAATAAATGATAAACCGATTGATTGACTTTGGTGTTCCCACAACAGATCTAACTGGATTATACTAATGTAATACCATTATTTTCTTGGAGTTAGCTGATTAGTTTAACAGATTCTTTTTTGGTGTTTTCATGATGTATTATTTCTCCAATGAATTCAGTTGAAATAATACCATTACGTGTATCTCAGGACCACCAAAAAGCTTCCTATCCCTCCCTGAGGAGACTATTTTATATATTATTAACCCAGGCATACAGCTACATCCATTCAACCATGTGAAGGTTAATGGATTAGGTTGATATTTTAGGTTCCAAAATATCTTACTGGAAAGCATCTAAGGGGCTCCAGGCAGAAGTCACTTAAACTATACCAGTCTTCTGTTCTAGCCAGTCTTATGGAACATTTGGTTACTAAAATATATGCTATCGATGTTACTATTAGAATATGAATATGAAGATTGTTAAAGGTTAGATTCTGGCACACTCTAAGCAGATCTTTTGTAGCCGTAAGACTTTTGGTCCTAATTTATGAGTTATACAATAAAATTGGCCTTAAAATATGATATAGCCAGGAAGGGGTCTTTCTGACTTTACCCAAGTTGTCAGGGTGATGGTGATGATAGTAAACAAGGATGCATTTTAGCAACCTTGCTTTTTAACATATATTATGAACTCTCTGATTAAAACCTTTCAGAGAGTTGATATTTGTCAGAGCGTGCAAAGTCTTATTGTGTGAAATAACCCAGGAATAAACACAGTAAACAGAGGCTTGTATAAAATGGTGGTTTATCTTGCACTATCTACAATATCATACACCAGGAACAAATATACATACACATGCTAACACAGCAGGATCCAACAAACAGCAATTACAGCAAAATACAGCAGGAAACGGAAGAGAGAGAGAGACTCCAGCAGAGCCTTCCCTTTATACTCAGGCTCTTAAAGGGACACAGACCCTGCTGAGTCATTCTCATTATTGCATCATATTACATTACATCATTACATCTTCTTACATTTACATAAGTTGTTTAGCTATAAAATCAAACCTTGACAACATTCGTGTGCCTAAAATAACTAATAGACATCTCCAAAATCTACTTTATGCTGACTATGCAATTGTCTCATGTACTGTAGACATGAAGTAGGTACTAAGAACCCTGCAGCTTTATTTTTTTCCCAACAGTTTTACCTTTTTTTCCCAACAAAAGATATAAAGCAGTGGTTCTCAACCTTTCTAATGCCGCGACCCCATAATACAGTTCCCCATGTTGTGGTGACCCCCTAACCACTTATACATCACCGGGTGCCAGGGCGTGGCCAAAGAAAAGGGGGGGAAAATGGCGGACAGCCTTGTTTGGCGACCCCCGTGAAATGGTCATTCGACCCCAAATGGGGTCCCGACCCACAGGTTGAGAACCACTGATATAAAGGTACAAGTGGACAATGTATGTATGTTCTGGAATTGAAAAAACATTCAGTTATGAGAATGGAATTTTGAAGTGCTTGAATTGATTAGGTGATTTTTGTGTATAACAATATGATCTGATAAGATATGATAATTAATTGGATGGAATTTGAAGTTTGTGTAATGAATTGAAAGGAATTAAGGTTTAACGTTATTTTTTTTCTTAACTAAGTTAGTTATTATTGGAAGAAGAAATGAATGAGATTGGTGATAAAAAGAGGGATGAGAGAGATTAAGAACTTTAACATATCTGGTAGAGATATTCGAAGTAATAATTTGTTGATGTAAAACAATATTTGATTATGGTAATTGTAAATTGATAAGGTTTTAAAACAGGTTGAGTAGTAAGATTCCCATGAATTAGAGCAGTCAAATGGTTGGAATACTTTGGTGTAGTATTTCTAGGAAATTAATAGCCAAGTACATCATTCCACTTCTACTGCCTAAAAGAGCACACTAGCAATAACTAAATTTTATAGGCAGCACAGGGGCAAATTACATGCCAATAGCAATCAACTGTTTATAGCTAAAATGTTTGTCCATAGATGGCCTACAACTTGGCCCATACATTAACATACAGGATTATGAAATTATTCAGTTAAATTTCCTTAGGACTTAATTGGGAATGCCAAAATGCATGCCTAACACAGTTTTGGGTTTGAAGTAATGTGCAGTTATCTTAGGACATAAAATCACATTTGTCCTAGAGGCCTGATGCCTCTGTTGTCACCCGACAGCTACAAATCTAATCTGTAGTTTCACCTGAATATTTAGATCAATTAGAAAAGCCCAAATGAATAATAAAAGAATTAGGGACATTGATTGTCCAGATACTCCAGAGCTCCTGCATTCTATTGCTAAATGTTAGATAGCTGCAAGTCTTTTACTACAGACTATCTATACACTCTAACCCTAAGCAAATATAGATGGACCATTTCCAGAGCCCACTGTGATGCCTCTCTTTAGCACTGCTGGCATGAAGATTTTATGGGATTCCTTATTTGCAGAGACTTTGACCTTGTAGAACCAGGAAAACTCTTGCTCATGTCCTGATGCAATGTCTTTTTTCTGATGCCTCAAAACATACTTCCGATCATCTCTAAATTTGGGGTCATGTTAATAAATTTTATGTTTATTACTTTTTAGCAATATCCTCGTTTTGAATGAGAAGAAACAATCTATGAAGTTTTTTTCAAAAGTTCTTAGCCAGATAGAAGCATTTTATACTATATACGAAAGAAATATCTAAAGTTTAATATTTTATAGCATAAACAGTAACAAAATAAATAATGAAAGTGTTATAAATAAAAATGTAATTTGTAAATTTAATTCCAAAAAGGAACTTTTTATGGCTGTTGTATCTACCCGGAGATACGTATTTCAGAACAATATGAGGCTACTTTAAAAGGTGCCAAACAGATGCTTTTTGCATCATTGTGTTTTGAAGCATTTTTTTTAAATGTGACCCAAAGCACCACATAATGCTTTCCCATTAATCAGGACTGTACAATCTTATTTCATGTAATAATTGATTCAGGAATACTATAATTTATTTTCCAACATATGATCTCACTTTCTCCCTTCATCTAGAACAGGAGTTGAGGAATTCTGGGAGTTGAAGTTCATACATCTTAAAGTTTCTGAGGTTGAGAAATATTACTCTTAGGAATCCAAAGCTCTTTTTTTAGGACTAGATTTAGGAAAATATGGATTTCAATATTGTATTTATAAAAATGAATATATTTATGACTAATTGCTGTATTTTGAGTTATAAAGGTGTCCCTGTCTTATTTATACTCTCCTATCTTTTCCAGATTGTATCTTGAAAAGACCATTCAAATCCATTGTCAAGTATCATAGAATCATCTTAGCATAGAATGAAAAGATAAATGATTTTGCCTAGGTAATTTCAGATAGCTTTCTGAAGTAGTTACAGGAAATCAATCTTCATTACTTCTTAATAGAGTCTTTGAAGTCTACATATGTAAACAAATAATTATGAATTTACACGGCAGCAGGACTGTCCTGTTCCTTAATGTGCAGGATATACTCCAGCAAAGAAATATAGTAAAAACCAAATCAGTAATAGAAATACCCAATTGTTCTTATTCTTTCAAACAACTGTAACTGAATTATATAATCTAGTTAATTATATTGGTGAAGAAGTAGATCTTTTCCAAAAAGATGTTGGGAAAAAAAATTGTGAGACACACATTGACAATGACAATGAGCTAATCTAGGATCCCAGCACTAAATAATAATGATGATGAAGAAGAAGAAGAAGAAGAAGAAGAAGAAGAAGAAGAAGAAGAAGAAGAAGAAGAAGAAGAAGAAGAAGAAGAAGAAGAAGAAGAAGAAGAAGAAGAAGAAGAAGAAGAAGAAGAAGAAGAACAACAACAACAACAACAACAACAACAACAACAACAACTAAGGACATGGCTATCAAACATCAAAAACATCTACCAGACTATCCCATCTCCTTTACATGGATGATCTGAAGCTGTATGGAAAAACATCATCTGAAATAGAATCTCTGCTCAACACTGTCCGTATATATAGCCAAGATATTGTAATGGAGTTTGGCTTGGACAAATGTGCCACACTTACTATCAAACACGGAAAAGTAGTGAAAACTGAAGGAATCAAGATGTCCCATGAAAATAACATTAAGAGTCTGGATGAGGAAGATTACTACAAATACTTGGGTATCCTTCAAGCTGACAACATCAAGCACACTGAAGTCAAGAAAAAGATTAGAGGTGAATACATCAAGAGAGTGAAGAAGATCTTAAAGTCCAAACTCAATGGAGGAAATACCATAAAGGCAATCAACACCTGGGCAATTCCAGTCATTAGGTACACAGCTGGAATAGTGGACTGGACTCAAGCAGAACTAAAAGCAATGGATAGGAAGACCAGAAAAATAATGACAATGAATCATGCCCTTCATCCACGCAGTGACATTGATAGATTTTATCTACCAAGGCAAATAGGTGGGCGTGGAATGCTACAAGTACATCAGATGGTTGAAGAAGAAAAAATGGCTTTGGAAGAATATCTGAAGAACAGCGATGAAGATGCACTGAAATTAGTATATCAGGAAGGCTTACTGACTACTGGAGAGAACAAACGGGCCTACAAGAAAGACCAAATGAAGAACAGAATAGAGGCATGGGAAGACAAAACACTACATTTAAGATAACTAAAACCTAGATGTTTATGAATTAAATGTTAGTGAAGTAATTTGCAGTTTCATATTACATTTGTCTTTCATTTATTTGTAAAATAAACAACGTTCTGTCAAAAAGTATAAGCCCAATTATTGAATACTTGAGGGCTTTCTTGCATTAACTACTGGTTTCAGGTTATGCCACTGCAATATTACTGAGCTGAATCAATTCACAATGGAGGAATTGGCTAAAATTCTACATACCAGTTCAAGGATCGAAAACTATTGTGGCCAAGATGATACAACCAGTTACTTAGCATAAGTACTTTTTATGCTGACAAATAGTATATTGAATACTTCATATTTCATAAAGAAAAGCACTGGGCTCTGATATTATTTTTTATACAGATTCCTTTTAAACATCATAAGGATCCCAAGAAGCTCTGAAAACACACAACAAAATAATGAAAAAAAAATCATAGAATTATATATGGTAAATTATCCAGTTCAGTTTTTACCCATGGGGAGAATTAAAAGGTGAATACACACGAGAACTTAATTTTCTTTCATGGAAATTTTTACTTTATTTGCATGCTCCACTGAAATTATTCTGGCAAGTAGGATCAGTTGTCACAAGCTATGGGGACACACAGATTCATGTTCAACTTCTCTTTTTCAATTAAATTGGGGTGGGTATTTTGCCAATTTTGTAATTTTAAAATCAATAAATAGAAATAAAAAAGTATTACAATATTATACTTTTCAGGTTTGATTTTTTTAGTCTGTGTGCAATTTGAAAATAACATTATATACTGTTGTCTATTCCACCATTTCCCAAACCTCATGTGTTGAAAATATACTTTTTTAGAGTGAACGCCAGTTTGGGAAAAGGTGAAGTTGTCCAACTAGCAATAGTTTAGGTACAATGTTTAATTAAACCCTGGAGCTCCTTTGAGAGGAAAAATGAGCCTAACTTAATGTTTATTCTATCAATGAATTATATCTCTTTTAATTTTGTATTCTTCCAATTATCCTTAAGTAACATTTTCAATGTACTATTCCAAAAACCTGAGGCCATGTAAATAAATTACTATACATAGTTCAAATGAATATTTAAAGATTATAGAAATTTGTATGATTGAATTACTTATCTTCATATCTCTGTTCTCAGATTAAATATTCATTAATTTTTCTTATCTGTTTTTCTGCTAAAAGCTATGTTAAGGTTGTTGACAAATTCAATCCAGCAAAAGTTTCAGAGCTTTATCTGGAGTAACCAGAAGGTTATAGATTAGCAACTGGTGAAAGAACAGGAAATACAGAGCAGGAATACATAGGAAACTTTCACAATGGAAGGAAGTGAGATTCTTCACAAGGATATGTAATAAAACCTGTGCTACTTATTCATATAGATAATATGCATTAGCTTGCAAATAGGATACACTGAAATATTTTTAACTCAGTGCCCCGTAAATCCTTCAAAATTAGGTTGATAGGCAACAAAACAGCAAATAAGATTCCATGATAATAATTATATAGATATCAAATAAAAATAGTACTTAAGGGTCATAATCAAAATGAAGAAAGCAACAGTTCCTAATCCTAATTGGTACTCATATATTCTAATGATATTTGTTAAGTATGTATTGATAAAGGTACATGTAACAAGTCCATGTTTTGAAAAATGCAATGTTTTCATGAGTATGCGCTCAAATGTAAAGCTGTTTGAAATGAATGGGCTTTACCTCCAGGTAAGTACATTTAGGATTGTAGCCTTAGCAAAGCTGAGGCTGAATAAATAAAATATGTATATTTTGATTTATTTTCAGTCCCTATGAGCACCCCAAGTAAGTAGTGGTCATTTTTAATAAGGATAGCTGTTATAAGGACAGTTGAGCGGATTGGTCTCTGAGCAGGAAACTGATTAAATAGGAAAGTTTCTATTTTAATCAAAATCATTCCAAATATTGGCTTCCCTACATGTTTTGCTACTGGAAAGCAACGAATGAGTTTCCTGTGTTTAACCTTCTAACTATATCTAAAATGTAGATGGCTGTAGCTCTAGAAGCTTAAAGAAATGGTTTGAAAAGTGTGTAAACATAACTGGAATTCTTTTAGCACCCTCTTTAAAAATGAACTAAATAAATAAATATCTAAAACTACACACCATAACCAAAGAACGAATCCAAAAACATGTATTTTTAGAAGCAATTTTCAATTCAGAAGAGTATTTGCCAGAGAAACCAACAATAAACTAGTGTCATTAACTATATTCATTCATGTATGACTCTATTGCTGAGTCAGGTAATAAATTTCAGGACTATATTCATATAGCTTGAGCCATGAGTAGTTAAATTATTTCATTCCTTAATAAAAGCTGATCTTGGAGGCATTTCTCTGTCTATGAAATTGATAGTTGAAATTGCTCTGTATTGTATAAGGACTACAAAGAACAGTTCAACAAAGACCATAAAAAAGAGTGTTTTTACAAAACACACAGTCAAGGAAAGTGGCAATTATGGCAGTCTTTAACAAGACTTTAATAAATGTAGTGTTTTCATTGTTCTAGTTTAAAAATGTCATTCATTCACATCCAAAGTGTCCCACTCAGCATGTTACATAAAACTAGCATGGAAATGTAAGTCTTATCATTTAAACAGTAAAGATAAAACAGTTTTGTTTCATGGTTCCATAAATTTAGCAGCCTGCCACTTATTGTTTTGAAACCATTACTGATAAGCATAAAACATTTTCTGAATGAAGAGTGTCTGAAGTTCTAGCCTACTTTGGTAGATAGTCATTTCATAGCATCCACAGGCTACAGGAAGGCAGAAAACAACACAACTGCATTCAGTGTATTATTAATGAAAACCAAGCAGTTCAGGTTCAATAACATATCCACAATCTGTAAATATTTGACATATAGGGGTTAAAGCAAACATTCTTATAAAATCCATGAACATGGTCCATCTATGACCATGTTTCATGATTAATAAAACATTAATGTAAATTTTAACACATTATATGTTCACATGATCACTATAGTAATTCAGAACAATCACTAACACAACATATTATATGTACATTACATATATGCCACAATAATTTGTTGAGTTGGATCTTCACAAACTCAACAGTTTCAGCAGACATAAATAACTTTGTACCAATGTTTAGGCATTTTAAAGGAATTAAATATTCTCAATATTTTAATTCCTTTTCCAAAGGTAAAAGAAAAATCTTAAAAAGTCAGTGCAAATAGAATTCTTCACCAAGAGATTCTTATTAAGCCAAGGATAACCCATGTTTAAGATATTAAAGAAATAAACTCATAACTTTGTAAACTGCCTTCAACAAAGGTTAGATTAGATTAGGAATCCAAAGTCCTACGCCCTATAATAATGCCTTCTGTGATGATGGAGGCTGTGGTGGTGGTGGTGGTGGTGGTGGTGGTGGTGGTTGGTTTCCTGGAGGCTGGGGAAGAGTTGAGGTGACTAAATTATAACCTGGCACCTGAGACAGAGTTCCAGAATTCTGATAAGAAGTAGTGTCAGTAGAAGCAGCGGGGGATGGGCTATAGACTGCAGCTTGGCTGGAGTAAGTGTTTCCTGGAACAGAACCAACCATCGTGCTAGAAATAGAGATAAGAAGGGAAAGAAGATAAACAAAAGGATACATAACAAGGTTCACAAAAGTAATCAAATTCTCCTATAAACACATACACAAAACAAATGTGAGCTTCTCTTCCAATCTCAGTGAAGAAATAGTTAAAACAAAGTACTTGAAGTAGAAATATGAAACCTTTCAGTCAAATCTTTCCAGCCCCATCTTTTAAACCAGTTTCTTCAGGGGATGATTCCGTGAACACAGAAGTGTTTCAACTTCTTGGTTTACATGAATAATCTTTTAACTGTACCTATTTCGGCTGGGATAAACTAGCACATTTGTCTTTTGGTGTTCTTCTATTTTCTAAACTGCAGCCTTTTCTTAACTTTTCTTTCACTGCTTTTATGCTTGAAATATAATTCAATTTAAGAGAAAATCCAAACTGATCCTTCAGCTAGTTACGTTATGTGACATGATTTATTAATATTCAATAAGAATTACTACTAAATACCACTGGTGGACATATCAAATTTTTAGAAATCTTATTCACATCCATTCAATTTCTTGTCTTGGAAGAGCTTCTCAAGATATGAAACCTGTAATTTAACTTCAAAAAAACCACTTTTACCACAAAGAAGTACTTCGGGTACGAAAAGGAAATCTAAAAAGATACATATTGTTTCTAAGATGTCTGCAATCTTTTAACTATCACAAACAGGAATGTTATGGTTTTTCCTCCCAAAATAGTCTTTCAAACCATCTTAAAAATCTGTTATTAAATTAACACTCAAAATAAAACTCATTCCTCAATAATCCTAAACAATAAAACTAATTTATGGAACTTTATTTCAATTAGTGTTTTCATTCAGATTTTATCCATGTTCTTTTAAAGTGAAGAACAAATCAAACACACTAAAAAGATTACAGAGATGAGTAATTCAAGACAATTTGATGCTGAAAGTTTCTGTTAATTTTCACTTTAAAACTGGCTAGTTTAGTTTAAAACGTAGATATTTATTTTTTTTCAATTACTTTGTGTAAGTTGCCTGGACTGGCTGGCTAGCTAACCCAGAACTTGCTACTGGAGGAACTGTGCCTTGATTAAGAGATGGAAGTTGATCTGATGGAAGGCTGTAGCCTTGCACGTGACTCATCTGTGTATTTCCTCCCACCAAATAAGTATTGCTCTGAGGTTGTCCTGGATAAACCTAAAAAACATCAAATAGGCAGAAACAAATTACAACAATGTCAGTTGGTTTAATCCCCCTCCCCCCAAACAAAAGACTAGCAATATTTACTTGCAGCTTAAGAAAAGGAATCCAGGTTCACTAACATATTTTCATAATGTCTATTATATAACAGTACATTAGAGCCCCATCTTTTACTAATCCTTAAACGTGAAGTCATTACTCTCCATATGGACTCAGTTACAGGGTTGGTCAGTGCACTACTGAAACACCTGAAGGACTAAGTAAGGGATAGATTGTCATGTAAAAAATCTCTAAGTGGTCATTACCAAACAACACCAACTGGATGGTACATAATAAATCCATCAAGCAATCATTTCTTTCCAAGATGAATGTAATTTACTATGTATTTTGGTTCTATGTAGTAGAATTGGGGTATAATAAATTTGACTTCATAACTCTGGGCAGATGATATAGATGATATATTTTATTATGATATACCGTAAATGCCGGCGTACAAGGCGACCCGGCGTATAAGACGACCCCCGTCTTTATAGCCGGGCCGCATTCCTAGAACGTCGTCTTATATGCCAGAAACTACCAGTGTTTCCGGCGTATAAGACGACTCGGCGTATAAGACGACCCCCGTCTTTGGCGCCGATTTCAGCGCTCGCGGAAGTCGCCTTATACGCCGGCATTTACGGTATATCACATTAATACTGCCCCCATAATTTTCAAAAAAATGTACAACACAAACCTCCCACATTCTGAATAGCACTGATCATTTATGACTAATATAGTGGGGCAAAAAAGTATTTAGTCAGCCACCAATTGTGCAAGTTCTCCCACTTAAAAAGATGAGAGGCCTGTAATTGTCATCATAGGTAGACCTCAACTATGAGAGACAAAATGAGAAAACAAATCCACATTGTCTGATTTGGAAATACTTTATTTGCAAATTATGGTGGAAAATAAGTATTTGGTCACCTACAACAAGCAAGATTTCTGGCTCTCACAGACCTGTAACTTCTTCTTTAAGAGGCTCCTCTGTCCTCCACTCATTATCTCTATTAATGGCACCTGTTTGAACTTGTTATCAGTATAAAAGACACCTGTCCACAACCTCAAACAGTCACACTCCAAATTCCACTATGGTGAAGACCAAAGAGCTGTCGAAGGACACCAGAAACAAAATTATAGACCTGCATCAGGCTGGGAAGACTGAATCTGCAATAGGCAAGCAGCTTGGTGTGAAGAAATCAACTGTGGGAGCAATAATTAGAAAATGGAAGACATACAAGACCACTGATAATCTCCCTCGATCTGGGGCTCCATGCAAGATCTCACCCCATGGGGTCAACATGATCACAAGAACGGTGAGCAAAAATCCCAGAATCACATGGGGGGACCTAGTGAATGACCTGCAGAGAGCTGGGACCAACGTAACAAAGGCAACCATCAGTAACACACTACGCCGCCAGGGACTCAGATCCTGCAGTGCCAGACATGTCCCCCTGCTTAAGCCAGTACATGTCCAGGCCCGTCTGAAGTTTGATAAAGAGCATTTGGATGATCCAGAAGAGGATTGGGAGAATATCCTATGGTCAGATGAAACCAAAGTAAAACTGTTTGGTAGAAACATAACTCATCATGATTGGAGGAGAGAGAATGCTGAGTTGCATCCAAAGAACACTGTACCTACTGTGAAGCATGGGGGTGGCAACATCATGCTTTGGGGCTGTTTCTCTGCAAAGGGACCAGGACGACTGATCCGTGTACAGGAAAGAATGAATGGGGCCATGTATCGTGAGATTTTGAGTCCAAACCTCCTTCCATCAGCAAAGGCATTGAAGATGAAACGTGGCTGGGTCTTTCAGCATGACAATGATCCCAAACACACCGCCCAGGCAACGAAGGAGTGGCTTCGTAAGATGAACTTTTGATATTGACCAAATACTTATTTTCCACCATAATTTGCAAATAAATTCTTTCCAAATCAGACAATGTGATTGTCTGGATTTGTTTTCTCATTTTGTCTCTCATAGTTGAGGTCTACCTATGATGACAATTACAGGCCTCTCTCATCTTTTTAAGTGGGAGAACTTGCACAATTGGTGGCTGACTAAATACTTTTTTTGCCCCACTGTATATATTAATAACTTTGTAACGATTTGGCTTAAAATGGGACATTATCTCTACAGGTTTTTAAAACATTCAAGTGCATACCTGAGAGTTAGAAACATTAGATTGAGTCATGTAGTATTGAGGATTTTGTAATTTTGAATACATTGAGTACATTGGATCTTCATTCATCAACTTAGTATATAGTGAAAGGGCTTCCATCACTTTTACATTGAGCTCCGAAAGTTCTGAGTGCTTCCTGGGTGAAACAAATAAAAATAAGTAATATTTTTTAAATACAAGATTTCATCATGAGTTATTTGTAACAGTTTAGTGGTTAATAAGAAATAAAAATCATTCCACTGCAAGTCAAAAGTAGAAGCACAAAGCTACTAGAAATAGACTTTTACAGAAGAACATCTTGCTTCCTAACTCCTTTTTTATGACACTGTAATCTCTTAATTCGGGGTAGAGTGGGGGCACCTGGATGGAACTGAGCATTATTGGCCGGATGCCCTTCCTGAAGCCACATAGAGTTTACAGCAGATGTAACCCTTTTGCTTCCTAATAGCAAAAAAAAAAAAAACCTACCAGCCTTTGTAAAGAAGAAAAAAATTGCAAGGAAATGATTACAGGATAAAAATACCTAAAAAAAAAAGAAAAGTAGTGACTATGTGGCCTGAATCTCAAGTAACTGCAGATAAGGAACCAACTGTATGCCTTCTCAAATGGGAAAATGAAAACAATAATGGCTACTATTAAAACTAAATAACATTAACACATATCACTTTTTTAAAAACTGTGTAGAAATGTAAACAGTGGTATAACTCTAAAATAGGCCAACTAGTTATAAACCTGCCAAAAATTTCTCTCAAAGCCAGTGTTGCCCATGGCTGTGATATAGTCTCAAAACTTCGTAGTTTTCCCTGTTCCCCTCCAATGTTATGTGCTGACTTTGGCATAAAAAAGGCTGCCAATCCCTACTGTAAGATACTAAGCTTACTGCTATTCTTACCGGTCAATATCTTCTAGCTTTTCATCAATGAGAGGTCCCATTTGATGGCACATTGCTAGAAATAGAGATATTAATATGCTTTATTTGCTCCAACTGTTACAAACGTTAACATTGTATTACTTCCAGATTCCTTATTCTATAACATCTCTAAACAAATAACAAGTGCTATGGTGTTATTAGACAACAGAGCTAAGCATTGTTTCCTTCACTGAATTAATAAACAAATAAAAAGATTTAAGACAGTTAAAGAAAACTAGTTTTGCAGAAATGGTAAGGATAGCTCAGTTTTTGAAAAGGTTTTTAGGGAGGAAGTCTGTTGTGTAATGTTATATGTAACATGACGGAAAGGAAGCCTACTTTCAAGATGGACAAGCTCTGGAAGGTCCGGCTGGTCATCTGTTGGATCTGCACTTTGCAACATTTGCAACAGTTGGTCCATTTTATCCTAGAAGATGACATATACATTCTTTATTTGTAACTGCATGAAATTTGTGCAACAACTTGAATATACTTGAAAGATTTTTTTTCTTTCCTTCAAAATGGAATCCTTTTCTTCTACCCTCAACTACCCTGAGATATTAGAATTTAATTTTAAAAATCCATTTAAGTGCAAAAGGTTTGTCATGTGGCATGGAGATGCCTGTTGACTTAAAAAAACAGAAGATCAAGTCTCATTGCAACATGCAGAAATAAATACATCATTTCTATATATGGGCTATCAGGGAATTTTTCGGGGGGGGGGGGGGATGCTTTCAAATTAGTCTTTACTCCTGGAAACGTCAGACTGCCCAAGGTCACCCAGCTGGCTGTGTGCTAAGGTGGAATTAGAACTAGGTTCTAGCCAGGCACCTTAACCATTATACCAACTGGTTCTCATGGATTATATAATAGCATTTTCTTAAATAAAATTAAATTATGTGCCAAATAGTCAAATATTCACTTTTAAGAGAGAGCAGTACCAGTATTTTTTTTATTTTTAAAATTTTTTATTTGAATTTTCAATACATATAATACTTTCCATATATTATATATAAAACTAAAAAAAAAGAGAAAAATACCTTTAAAATAAGACCTTAGGTGTCGCTCGTCTATCTCTCCCCGACTGCATCTGCCCTCTCAACCTTCCTTCCTTACTTCCCTACTCCCTCTCTCCTCTCTCCCCTCACCCCTTCCTCCCATCCAACTTCCTTCCTTTCCTCCTCCTCCCCTCTTATCCCTCTTCGGATACAGTTCAGGGGGAACACCCGAGCAGCACCTCCCTCTAAATTACTCCATCTATTTCATACTTTAATATTTCTATATATACTTAATCCCACCCCACCCCTACCCCCCTACCCCCCTCCACTTCCCAGAGCAAAATACAGGGTTATTATAAACAAAACAAACACAATAAAACAACAACAAATTTCTATACAATAAACAAATTCATACATTACCATTAACTCTCTCTAAACTTTAATAATAATAATAATAATAATAACATAAACAAATCTACTATAAATCAAATATTATAAAAATCTATAAATAGTAATTATAACCTCAAGAAAAAATTAATCATAAAATAAATGGAACTTTAAAGTTCCATATTTATTCTGAATATAATCTATCCACCTTCTCCACACTATAATAATTTTTTCTTGTGTATGGTCCTTTAAATAAGCAGAAATTTTTGCCATTTCCGCTGAAGTAGAAACCTTAAGTGTCCATTCTTCTAAGGTAGGCAGCGAATCCTTCTTCCAATATAAACCTACAAGTAATCTTGCTGTAGTTATTAAATTCAACATTAAAATAGTTTCATTAATATCTAAATCCATAAAAATACCCAATAAAAATAGTTGAGGAGTAAACTTTATCTTCTTTTTAAAAATCTTTTGAATGTTCCACCAAATCATTATCCAGAAAGCTTTAACCTTCTTACAGGTCCACCAAACATGAAAGTAAGTTGCATCAGGACTACCACACCTCCAACATTTGGGCTGTAAGTTAGGATACATACAAGCCAATTTTTTGGGATCCAAATGCCACCTATAAAACATTTTATAAAAATTTTCTCTCAGATTTTGGGCCTGTGTAAATTTAACATTTCTAATCCAAATATTCTCCCACTGATCCAATAAGATCGGTTCCTGGATATTCTGAGCCCATTTAATCATACAATCTTTTACTAACTCTGTTTCCGAATCCAATTTTATTAACTCATCATAAATTCTTTTAATATGAGCATGATTCTGATCTTTAATCTGAATGATCAGATTTTCATCTCCTAATGTTATTCCAACTTTCTTATCTACTGTCCACCTATCCACAATTTGTGCGTAATGAAACCATGAATATAAAATGTTTTCTTGTCTTAATACGTCTAAAGATTTTAACTGCCAATCTTTACCTGACCAAATTAATAACTCCTTATATAAAATTTTATCAAAATTCATCCCCTTAGAAACACCCTCAATTACATGTCCAGGAATCCCCCAAATAGGTATTTTATAATTTAACCTATAATAATACTTCTTCCAAACTCGAAGAAAAGCATTCCTTAAAATATGTAATTTAAAAGCCCGATCAACTTTCTTATTAAAAATCAAATATGCATGCCAACCATAACAGTAAATCCCACCCTTCAATAGAAAGAACATCTTTATTTGTTAAATTAAGCCAATCACTTATCACAGTTAAGGTGGCTGCATCATAATATAATTTCAAATTAGGTGCTTTAAGCCCACCTCTTTCTCGGGCATCCTGCAAAATCTTAAACTTTACCCTTGGTTTTTTCCCAGCCCAGATAAATTTATTAGTACCCTTTTGCCACTCATCCAAATTTGCATATTTTTTTTTAGAATAGGTAACATTTGAAACAAAAAAAGAAACTTTGGTAGAACATTCATTTTTACCGCTGATATTCTCCCCAACAACGACAATTGCAGGTTTAATAATACAACTGTATTTTCACACCTGATTTCTTTCAATGAAACATATCTTTATGTAAAGAAGGAAGTTCTACAATATCCTTTGTAGAAAATAAATTGTGTAAACTGATACCATACATTTTAATATATTCGTGTAAAAATTTAATAAATATCACTGCGTTAAAGAAATACTGGTCAAATTTATACAACTGTTCTGCAACTATAAATATAATTTTAAAGGATATTAATTGATAACCTCAATAAATGTATTGACTTAACCTAAAATAAAAGTAACATTTCATATGTTTGAAAATATTTATTTATTTATTTATTTAAGAAAATATGGATGGCCACCCACTCACTCTCAGTGACTCTGGGCAGCTTACAAAAATATAAAGAATTCACAATACTATGAATAATTTCCAATTATTCTATCATTAATAAAAAATGGACTATTTCAACATATATAAGCTACTTCAGAAATCTTTAAGAAGCAAGAGCTGAACCTGATTGCTAATCATTAGCTACAGCAATACTGCCATCTAGTGATTAAATAGCAAATAAAATGAAACAAGCGAATAGTGAAAGATAATAAACCTGTGGAAAACAAAATCTGTTATGTGGAACAAATTTATTAAATTCTTCTAAATCATACATATTCAAAATATTTTGGTATAAAAGCTAAATATTCTAACGAAACAAAAAATGACTTTAAAAGGGGCATTGGTCTTACCTGAATGCCTTTTCTCAGCATGACGATGGAGAATCCACCAATGGGTTAACTTTGTCTTCTACCCACAGACTAGTCATCCAATTTTGCTCTGCCTCTTCTCCTGGGACCTCCCTGACCCAGTCTTCACGAGGACAAAGCTAGTTGGCTATGTTTTCTTGCATTGACTCCATTCTCTCCCCTCACAGGACCTGACTAGCCTCAAGGGTGGGAGTGGATTCTCCATCGTCACGTTGAGAAAAGGCGTTCAGGTAAGACCAACGCCCCTTCTCCAGCGTGATGAGTGGAGAATCCACCAATGGGACATACCAAAGCCTCACTGTCCTTGGGTGGGATGCTGTCTGGGCCTGTTTCCCACTCTCTGATACTATGCACTGGAGTACTCTCCTGCCAAAGGAGGCCTCCGCAGAGGCGAATCTGTGTAATTTGTAGTGTCTTATAAAAGGGGAAGGCAACATTCACATCGCCACTCTACATTTTCTTCAATCGAAGCCTGAGTTGCCCATACTGCTGAGGTTGCAGCACTGCGCGTGGAATGTACAGTGATTCATCTGGGGACCGTCAAGGACTGTCCCCTGTATGCCTCTGCTGCACACTTTTAATCCATCTACCAATTGTGGATGCAGTGACCCTCCGACGTGTGAGAATGGAAGGAGACAAACAGTGCTTCCGATCTACGGAAGGGTGCCGTTCGCTTGATGTACTGGTTTAAAACTCTGCAAACGTCTAAGGTGTGCCACTTGCGCTCCAGTTCATGGGATGGTTCGAGGCAAAAGTTTGGAAACACCAC
Source organism: Crotalus tigris (assembly GCF_016545835.1). Taxonomy (NCBI): domain Eukaryota; kingdom Metazoa; phylum Chordata; class Lepidosauria; order Squamata; family Viperidae; genus Crotalus; species Crotalus tigris. Next base: position 10,701,353 of record NW_024100606.1, read on the forward strand.
CTCCTGTGCTCTGTGGAATAGGGAATTGACCCTTGGAACGAAGGAGGGGTCCAAATGTAACATCACCCTGTCCGTGTGGAACGTACAAAGGTCCTCCCTCACTGACAGGGCTGCTAGTTCTGAGATGTGTCTTGCTGAGGTAACAGCGACTAAGAAGGCGACCTTAAGGGTCAGGTACTATAGGTCACAGGTCCTGGCAGACTCAAATGGAGGTAAGGTTATGGCCTGTAGTACCTTAGGTAGATCCCAGGAAGGGTATCACAGGTGGCCTGCTGTTAGATGCACTCTTTACAAAGGATCGCACCATTGGGTGTCTGGCTAAAGTTTCAGAGTTGCCATAGGTAAGAATGGTTGATAGGGCAGCCACCTATCTACAAATTGTGTTGGGTGCTAACCCCCTATCCAGGCCTTCCACTAGGTAGTCTAAGATATCTGGGATAGAGATGTTGCATGGGTCTAGTTGTTGCCTGTTGCACCAACCGTAATAATTTTTCCAAGTGGAATCATAGATCCTGTTAGTTGTAGGCCTTCTAGAGGCCTGGAGAGTCTTAATGACTCTTTGTGAGAAGTTGTCTTTCTCTAGGAGACTCCGCTCAAGCACCAGGTGGTCAATTGGAGCCCCTGTGGGTCTGGATGTAGCAGGGATCCCTGGTTGAGGGAAATTTGGTCATGTGGAATCCTCCACAGTGGAGATGTAGATAGGTTTACGAGATCGGCAAACCACGGCCGTCTTGGCGGTGCAATGAGTATTACCTCCGCTTGCTCCTGCAATATCTTCCTGATGGTTGCTTGTATCAAAGGAAGAGGTGGGAATGCATACAGCAGTCCTTTCGGCCAGTGGCCTCGAAGTGCATCCGCTCTCTCTACTCCTGGTGTCGGAAAACGAGAAGAACCTCAGAATCTGAGTGTTCTTTGGACTGGCAAACAGATCCAACACTGGATGGCTGAATCTCTCTGCTGCCTCTCTGAAGAGGTCAGGGTGCAGGCTCCACTCTGAGTGGTCTATCGTTGTCCTGCTCAGGAAGTCTGCCTGGCGATTGGCTTCTCCTGAGATGTGCTCGGCCTTGATGGAGGCTGTTTTCTGCCCAGGTTCCCAGCGCTTGTGCTTTGTTCATGAGGGCCCTGGATCGTGTGCCTCGTCGGTTGACATGCGCTTTGGCCACCATGTTGTCTATGAGTATGAGCACATGTCGATGAGCTACTGCGCTGTGGAAGTGACGAGAGCCAGGTGTATGCTCTGAGTTCTAGCCAGTTTATGTTGTGCTTTAGGTCTTTCTTTGACCATTGACCCTGTGCTAGCTGTGATTGCAGGTGCACTCCCCAGTCGAATAGGCTGTCATCTGTTGTAAGGGTGACTCGGTTGGCTTCCCTGAACAAGTGTCCCTTCCCCATCGCTTGGGACCACCACCACTGGAGCGACCTCGGGACCTTTGGTGGCACCTTCACTCTTTGGTTTGAAGAGCCTATCCCCACTCTTTGGAACGGAAGTAGGAACCACTGGAGCTCTCTGGAGTGTAGCCTTGCTCAAGGTACGATTGCGAGGCATGACACCATCTTTCTTAGCAGCTATGAGAGTGTAACCAGTGTTGAGGACCCTTTCCTTCGGATGAGCCTGACCAGGGTTCGAATGCTGCGTTGATGGTCCTGACAGAGATGGACCGTGCACTTTTGTGTATCTATGATCGCTCCCAGATGAAGAAGACGGTTTGAGGGAATGGTCTGACTCTTCTGAAAGTTTACTGAGAACCCGTGATCTTGAAGGGTTTTCAGAGTCAGTGCCAGGTCTGACTGTGCTGTCTGGGCCAGTGAGGACTGAATGAGAATGTCGTCCAGATAGCATTGATGCACACCAGAATTGTTCTCAAGTGTACAGCGATTGTTGCCAATACCTTTGTGAACACCCTGGGAGCTGAAGAAAGTCCAAAAGGTAGGGTCCTGTATTGGAAGTTTTGACCTGTGTGGTAGAACCTGAGGAACCTCCGGTGATCCAGAAGTATGGGAATGTGAAGGTAGGCCTTCGTCAGACCTATGAACGTCAGAAGGTCCCCCTTCCTGATGCTTGCTAATATCGAGCGAAGGGTTTGCATTTTGAATTTTTTGTACTCCAGGTGTCTGTTCAGACTCTTTAGGTCTAGTATTGCTCTCCACCCCCACCCGAATTCTTTGGGACTATGAATAGGATGAAATAGAATCCTTGTCCCCACTGATCTCTTTCTACCGGTTCTATAGCCTGAATGTCCAGGTGTTGGATGGCCTCCTTGGTGAGGTTCTTCTTGATCAGATATTTTGGAGATTGGCAAGGAATGAACCGGTTCAGGGGTGTTGAGAGGAATTCTAGGGATAGGCCGAATCTGATGGTATTTAGGACCCAGAGGTCTGTGGTGGTGGCTTGCCATTTGTGGGCAAAAAGGGCTAGCCGGCCACCAATGGGGGGGCCCTGGGCCATCCCTTGGATCTGTGGTAGGGATGCCCCCCAGCTCCTCGAAAGGGCCATCTTGCTTGGGCCTGTTTCTGAACCTGCCTCTGTTATTGTTTCTCTCACCTTGATGGTCCGATCTGGGCTGATAGGAACGGGAAAAGGTCCCTGATCCATGCCTGCATCAGGTCGGAAGGCCGGTCTGCAGGAATAGGAGGGAGCTCTCTTCTCCATCCTCTTTGTCAGGTGAGCCAGGATCTTGCGTTTGTCCTTATTTTCAATTAGGTAAGGGTCAAGCGCCTCGCCAAAGAGCCGGCCACCCTTATAGGGTGCTGCCGCTAAATGCCACTTAGCCTTCATGTCCGCTTTCCAACGCTTGAGCCACAGTAATCTGCGTGCATCAGTGTTGTACGCTATTGCTCTGGCAGAAAAATTGGTTGCATGTAAGGAGGAATCTGACATGAGCTACGCTGCCGCCACTAACCTTCTTAAATTCTGGTGAGTTTTCCCCTCCACTGAGGGAATACTCAACTGGAATTGGCGCAGCCAAAGAAGAGATGTCCTGGTGAAAAAGGACATAGTGATGGCTGCCTTGATTGCCCACGCTGAGGCCTGGTGTGCCCTGCGGAAGATGAGGTCCATCTTCTTGTCTTCTGATTTCAGGGCCTCCGCTGCATCCCCGGCTATCGGGGGTGGAGAAAAGAGGGTTGCAATGGGTTCATCTATTGTTGGCACTTATATTATCTCTGATAGTGCTGGATCTATGTTGAACATTTTCTTGTCTGCCCCCCCCCCATTGGGAGGAAGGAACCTGGTGCCCCCATGATGTTCTGAACAGAATCAAAGAAGAGAGGTAGACAAGGGACAAAGTGTTGGGTATAGGTGGGCTGTGAAAACTCTTCGTTGTTTGTGACCTTACTAGTTGAGGGATTGGTAGAGGTTTCTTTCTGCGGAATTGGGGGCCTCTCTATATTTGCAGTACCACTGACTTTATGTAGCAGCGTCTTGAATAAGGACAGATTAAACAGGCCTACAAATGGGGGAGATACATCCTCTTCGACGGACAGTCTCTGATCCATCAGCTCATGGTCCTCCGCAGGAGACCTCCTGCCTCTGGAGGACTTGGAGAAGGAAACAGAGTCTTAGTACTCAGAGGTCTCCTTTTGAGAAAAGCGGGAGCCACCCCTAGAGGCCACAGACTTTGTTCTGGAACAATGGTGTCTTGAGGAGGCCATGGCGTGTGCGACAGCCTGAGATATCAGGGATTGAAGGTGCTCTGAAGACATTGCTCCATGATTATCTGAGCGACAGGTGCCTGCTTCTGAACCCAGATCTCCAGGCCCCTCACTTAGGGGAGAGCCCTTCCCCTGTACTGTATCGGCCTCTTTTTCCAGATGTTCCTGGCTGAGCTTCCTTGTGCCAAAAATTTCCTCCTCCCTGTAATTGGGTGGCTCTAATTCAGTGGTTCTCAACCTGTGGGTCGGGATCCCATTTGGGGTCGAACGACCATTTCACGGGGGTCGCCAAACAACGTAGTCTGCCATTTTTTCCCCTTTTCTTTAGCTGTGCTACTCCCTTTTATTTTATTGGCTTTTGAAAGCCAATAGAATAGACTCTCTTGAATAGAGTCTAATTCTATTAGCTTCCAAAAGCCAATAGGAATTGTCCAGGCCATCTCTGCAAATGGTGCTGCACTAGTTGAGTAGTCCTTGACTTACGACCAGTTGAGCAGTCCTCAACTTACGACCGGTTGGGGGTCGTGGCATTAAAAAGGTTGAGAACCTCTGCTCTAATTCATCTTCAGTGGAGTTTTGTCTCCTTTCGGCTCGGGAGAATTGTCTCTCTAGAGCCTGGTGATATTGCTTAGCCTCCCTATCCGCTGCTTTGGAAGGCCTTTTGGCCGATGTTGCTTTGCCTTGATCATCCTAGCCACTTCCTGCTTGGGTGATCTCTGTCTTTTACGAGCAGGTGGGCTGGTGGTGGCAGGTTCCTTCACTGTTTGAACTGTGCTGATATCTGCCATTCTTACTGGAATAAAATTCAATTCCGGTCTGGTTCAGGGTAATTGTGAGCTGATCTATGTTGTGCTCTTCAATTATTACTATTATTATTAATATCAATTTTTATTTTTTATTTTATTTTTTTAAAATTATTATTATTATTCCTATGTGGCTAGGAGGAAGGACTGAGCTTGGGTGAGTTCAGGTTGTTATTGGTTGAACCCAAGTCTCTCTCGTGTTTCCCTCAGCTGAATTTCCTGGAGACTGCCTAAAGAAAAAAACAACTGCGCTTGTATTCAGTGGAATACGGTCAGCGTGAGTTGCAAGGGAGCCGCGGAGATGCAGGGAAACTGTGAGAGATCTGCGGAGTTTAAAAGTCCTCCACCGACCAGCTAATCCCCACTTCAGGCAATGCAAAACAACAGGAACCTTCGAGGTCTTTAGTTGAATTTAGGGTAAGAGCCTTGGAGAGCTGTGATATTCTTCTGCAGCTCACCAGCCCCCTATTGTTCCCATGCAGCTCGCCGGCTTCCATATGATCTGCGGGAGGTTTAAATTGCCCGCTGATCAGCTGTGCTAATGTATTCCAAATTTGCTTTGGCTATTCTGGCTAGCTTTGTGGGATGATTGGTTTAGGGGGGAAGGAGATTGTCTCTCCCTTTGTTCAGGGTCATACTTGGTGACCGGAAAATGGCGTCCGGTTCCTTGTTTGTCCAGTGATTGGCTGGGCTCAGGCCAGCCTTGTGGTTGAGCTGCAATCAGGCAGCAGAAAAGACTCAAACGAACAGCCGTTCGTTCTTGCAGTTCCTTCCCCCTCACACGGATTGACCAAAATATCAGAAATATACGACCTTAAAGAAGAATCACTTCAGGAGTCAAGAATTCAGTCTAAATGGGCTCAAGACTAGTCGAGACTGGGTCAGGGAGGTCCCAAGAGGAGAGGCGGAGCAAAATTGGACAACTAGTCTGCGGGCAGAAGACGAAGTTAACCCATTGGTGGATTCTCTACTCATCACGCTGGAGAATATTTAAATCAATTTTATGTAATATTTATGAAAACACATTTATTTATTTATTTCTATGCTACCCATTTCATTATCTGAAGCAACTCTAAGTAGTTTATAATGCAGTAAAAACATAAATATAAAAACAATTGTCTTTTGATAAATATTTGATTTGTTTGCTATATATATATAGCAGTAGGCATAAAAGTAATAATTTGAATATAAGCCAATGGAATGAGATAATTTGGAAATAAATATTAAATCTTTGCACTCAAACAAGAAAAGATTCAGGGAAGAATCTGTCCTATTTATTCAGGCACGTCTCTTTTCAGCCTCTAGATGAGTTGTTCTAAGCATCATACTGAGCTGACAAAGCCTAAAAAGAGGTGAATGAGCGAGAAGTTAAGAAGTGCTGTGCTGCGCTGGTGCAAATTCTGAACCATTTCTTCAAAATAATTTTTGAAGCATGCACAACTTGAAATATCAGTTTCTGTTATATTTACTTCCTAGCAAGTATGTTTATTAATGTTTCAATTAAACAGCAATGAAGATATTACTAAGGGGAAACAATAGGGGGGAATAAAAGCTATAGGGACAACTTAATATCCTTAAAACAGAAAAAAAATTGTCTGAGGTTTTTTTTTTTTTAGTACTTCGATCTATTGAGAACACTCAGCCAATTCTGAAATCAAAAGACAATACTTCATGTAGCTGGATTTTGTACATACTTCATCAATATACATTGGTTCAGGTTCTGGTTCAATTGTTTCAACTTGAATTTCATCGCTAAACTGTACCGTTTTTTTTTCAGACTTCACTGCGAAAACAAAAAATGAAAGAATACTGAACAAAGTGACAAATGTTTTCATTGGAAAATAACTTTACATCAGGTGTTAATATAGATTCAGATTCCTATATAGCACTCCAACCACCCAGTGTCTTCCCACCACCAGCCAAAATATTATTGTGACTCTTAGATCCTGCTGGCAGTGGGCTGCCAATTAGGCAGAGTAGTATTTTCAGGGGCTGAAAAAATTGTCACAGAGGAGGAAATCAGAAGGGCAAAAAGAAATCAGTATACAGCATCTCAATTTCCACTCCAATTTGATTTGGTGAACTGAATATAATTTTCAAGTCAGTTATGTCCACATAATTGTCCTGCTATTCAGCTTCATTTTATTAGTTGCCTAATCAGAATGTAATAAGGTACAATGTGAAATGCTTTGCTGAAATAAAGATATATCTTCAGCATTTCCATTATCTGCTATGAAAGCTACTTGATTGAAAAATAATGTATAAACCTTGCTAATACTTGTTTTTGACAAACACATACTGACTTCAGGTAATTATCCATTGTTTATAACGTTTACACACTAATGCTTTTCTGATTAGTTCTATACATTTCCCAAGCATTGAGATCAGACTATTCTGTAGTTCCATTATGTGCGGTAGTTTACTTCAGCATTGACATCATAGCTTCATTATTCTCTAACTGCTATTCTCTAAGAGGAATAAATATACTAGGAGATAAGACTCTATGGAATATGTGAAGCGATTTTTGAATAGCAAAGTGAATGACTCAAGAAATAACAGTGAAGGCTACCTGCAAATAATCTAGCTTTATCAGCGCAAAGGTGGGTAAGATTAGAAATGTCACAATTAAGCTTGTGCATTTTAATTGTGTGAGAGGAAAGTTGCACAGCAAAGAAGTTATTTGTGCCCCTGTTCTCCCTTTATCCTTAAAGTTGCCTGCCCTTCCTTTATTTGGCAGTTTGGCTCTATTTTTAAAGGGCTCTGAAAAGAAACTGTGGTAGTAATGACAAAAAAAGGTTCATTAGAAAGAAAGAAGCCGAGAACTGAGCTCAGTCAAGGGAAGCTTCCAGCCTTTCCCCAAAGGAACAGCTGATCAGCAAGCCCCAACAAGTAACCAGCATTACAATATCACCAGCAAAAATCATAATGCCAGCAGTGTTGTAACTAGCTGTAGCAATCACGCTACACAGCAATGCAAAGTAGAAAGACTCTAGAAATATGAAATTCCAGAAGCTACAGTATATTCCGCCTAGGCAAATAAATCAGGAAAAGAATCCTGACTTGAAATCACAGCTACCAACTGTCAGCAACATTAAATCTGATAGCACTGCAGTGTACACAAAGCATAGAAAAAGCAGGCAAGATGCCAGTCTTCCCCCCCCCCCACAACCCACCCAGTACACAGCTATTAGGCTACATACCGTATTTTCCAGCGTATAAGACGACTTTCTAGGCCACAAAAACCTTCTTAAAAGTTGGGGGTCGTCTTATACGCCGAGTCGTCTTATACGCCGGAAAATACGGGTATTCTATTTTATTCCTTTACACATGTGGTTTGGTATATTACTCATCAAGTTTTCTCTCCCCCCCCCCCCGCACTCAAAAAGAGTCCTTGATTGGTAGAGTGGCAGTGGGGAGAGCAATTAAACTCTAAGCTGTTTGTTTCAGCAATCCGTCCCCGCGGCTCACCTCTAGCAGGGGCTCACCTCTAGCAGGCCTGTGGTTTGCAGCTGCTTTTTGCTAACTTGAAGTCACAGGCTGGTAAATGACTGTGGGTCTCAATCTGTCTCCTCGCTGCTGCTTCGCACTTTCCGAGCTGGAGATCAGGGTGGGAGGGAAGGATTGGAGGGAGAGGGAGGAGGGAAAGGAGGCGTGTGTGTGTGTTGTGTGTGTGTGCGCACGCTTCTCGCTTCTTGCTGCTTTCTGAGCTGGAAGGGTTGGAGGGAGAGGGAAGAGGGAAAGGAGGCCACGCGCGCGCACACACACACACACATGCTTTGCATTTTCCGAGCTGGAAATTGGGGTGGGAAGGAAGGATTGGAGGGAGAAAGGAGGCGTGTGTGCGTGTGTGTGTTTGTGTGTGTACACACACACACTTCTCCTCGCTTCTTTGCACTTTCTGAGCTGGAAATCAGGGTGGGGGAGAAGGATTGGAGGGAGAGGGAAGAGGGAAAGGAGGCATGTGTGTGTGTGTGTGTGCGCGCGCACGCTTCTCCTCGCTGCTTTCTGAGCTGGGAGGATTGGAGGGAGAGGGGAGAGGGAAAGGAGGCCACGCGCGCACACACACACACGCTTTGCATTTTCCGAGCTGGAAATCGGGGTGGGAAGGAAGGATTGGAGGGAGAAAGGAGGCGTGCCTGCGTGCGTGCGTGTGTTTGTGTGTGTGTGTGCGCGCGCGCACACACACACACACACACTTCTCCTCGCTTCTTTGCACTTTCTGAGCTGGAAATCAGGGTGAGGGGGAAGGATTGGAGGGAGAGGGAAGAGGGAAAGGAGGCGTGTGTGTGTGTGTGTGTGTGCGCGCACGCTTCTCCTCGCTGCTTTCTGAGCTGGGAGGATTGGAGGGAGAGGGAAGAGGGAAAGGAGGTCACGCGCACGCACACACACGCTTTGCATTTTCCGAGCTGGAAATCGGGGTGGGAAGGAAGGATTGGAGGGAGAAAGGAGGCGTGCGTTGCTGACTTGCCAGGGACTTGCCCGGCACTTGCTCTTTCTATTGTTTTTTATCTTCCTCCTATCATCATCAGTTCAGTTTGGTTGACAGCTTAGAAAACAAACAGCATGGCAGCTCCCATGGTTTTATTGTCTTATCCTTCCTTTCAGCTTTAGAGTGAAGTAGGAAAAGTTTAATCCACTTGCACTGTTTTATGTTTATATGTTTGATGACAGCCTTATGTTTATAAATGACAGTTTTTCTGCTAAGTACCTGCATGTCATAAGCATTTGAATTAAAAATACCATATTGAAATCAAATCTGATGTTTTTAAATTTTTATTTGGTGTGCATTGGAAGAGGGGTAGTCTTATACGGTGAGTATAGCCCAAACTCTATATTTTAACTGGAAAAGTTGGGGGTCGTCTTATACGCCCAGTCGTCTTATACGCCGGAAAATACGGTAAGTAATTGCAGACAGAGGTGGGGAAGGATTTAGGGGACATTGAAAGCTAAAAAAGTATCCCAGATTAAATTAAAATGAAAATAGATTAGGAAATATTAATTAGAATATATAAGACAAATGAATTGGAATTGGATAGAGACTAAGATAGAAGAATACAGAGTAAAATAAATAGAATATAAAACTAAGAATTTTTTATTATAAAGAAAAATATTTTCTGTAGTAGTTAAAATCCTTTTTGAAGGGAATTATTTAGCCTTTTTCTGGCTCTTGCACCATCTATCCAAAAGACCCATGGCTTTTCTCTCACTGTGCTGCTACTCACTCATTTCCGGTTCAGCAGTAAGATCAGCTGTTACAAAATTGGAAGGAAATAATCCTGTCCCTTGATGAGTTTCACCTTTCCACCAGTTTGTATCACTGTGAAAGATAAAGAAAATAATTACTTAGAATGGAAAAATAAAAGGTCGAGCAGTGACAAGTTGCATCCCATTTCTACCCACCAAAATACTTTGGACAGCATCCTTGATTAATTCTTGAAGCCACTAAATTAAATACACCCTCTTATCTACTCATCTGTAGGTTTATTAAGAAACGAATAATTCATCTGAAACTAATAAGATAAAGAGCAACTATTCAGAGAACTCTAAGGAATATGAAACACAAGGATTTTTTAAAAGGCACCTTTTCCCCAGTAAAAGTCATGAGTTTGATAAAACTTTGGTTTTACAAAGGAGGAAAGACATGGTAGTTAAAGTTAAGTCTTTGTGAAGTTCAATTTATGGAGTGTAATAAATTTTACATAATCATTTATAATATAAATAAACAATGTAAAACATCTAAATTTAAGTATTTGGTCATTGCCTGAAATCTCTGCTGATAGGGAATTTTACTATATTACAAATGAGCTGCTGCCCATAAAAATTAAAAGTATCTTCCTTGGATTATGATTCCAAACTTTAAAAAAACATATTTAAACTAATGTTCTAGATTTGTGTGCCCTTTTATAATACCAAATTGTATTAGTTTTCTTAAATCATATATATAAATAAATCTGGAAATTAATAAAAACATATGTGTTATTATTCTATAAATTATTCTTATTTATATACCTATTCCTGCAATTCTAATATATAAATTAAGTAGACTTCATTTCTGTTTACATTTATATTACATAAGTTATTTTTTTCTAAATAATTAAGGTGGATGCACAACACAATTATCAACCAAGTGGCAAACTTTATTAAATTGTCAAGAGCTAAAATGTTTGTGCTTATGTTCTTGCTAAAATAATGCAATTGGTTATTACTGTACTGTTGATTCTTATTTGTACTTATTTCTACTGTTGATTCTTATGCTCATTCAAAGACCATTCAAATTTATGATGTTATTGAAAAAGCAGTACATAGGACTTCCGAAGGTTTCAGCCATTGCTGTGTCCTCACAATTTCGTGATTGTGACCCAGATGCTTGGTGATTATTTCACAATTACAGCATCCATTTGAATGGTGACCATGGGACATTGGATTTTACAATGGTATGTAATTTGCTTAATGATGGCAACTGTGCAGTCAGATAACATCATTCTTTACAACTGTTTTATTTAGTAATAGGAAAAAAATCGCTAAATATATTTTACCATTTCAAATATATCACTGCTACAAAATTCTATTCTGAACTTTAAAACGATTCAGAAAATAGTTTTTCTGTAGGCCTGAGGATAATTTAATTTGTGTCTTGCTATGAGACCAAAGTCCTAATATAAATAGCATTTTTTTTTCATTTCTATTGTCCTACATAGGAAACTACTTTACTCTTTTTTTATGTCACTTAACACTACATCCAGGTTTTAGCTCCTACATTTTATCTATCATACGTGTATATACAGTGGGGCAAAAAAGTATTTAGTCAGCCACCAATTGTGCAAGTTCTCCCACTTAAAAAGATGAGAGAGGCCTGTAATTGACATTATAGGTAGACCTCAACTATGAGAGACAAAATGAGAAAACAAATCCAGACAATCACATTGTCTGACTTGGAAAGAATTTATTTGCAAATTATGGTGGAAAATAAGTATGTGGTCAATATCAAAAGTTCATCTCAATACTTCGTTATATATCCTTTGTTGGCAATGACAGAGGTCAAACGTTTTCTGTAAGTCTTCACAGGGTTGGCACACACTGTTGCTGGTATGTTGGTCCATTCCTCCATGCACATCTCCTCTAGAGCAGTGATGTTTTGGGGCTGTCGCTGGGCAACACGGACTTTCAACTCCCTCCAAAGGTTTTCTATGGGATTGAGATCTGGAGACTGGCTAGGCCACTCCAGGACCTTGAAATGCTTCTTACGAAGCCACTCCTTCGTTGCCCGGGCAGTGTGTTTGGGATCACTGTCATGCTGAATGACCCAGCCACGTTTCATCTTCAATGCCCTTGCTGATGGAAGGAGGTTTGCACTCAAAATCTCACGATACATGGCCCATTCATTCTTTCCTGTACACGGATCAGTCGTTCTGGTCCCTTTGTAGAGAAACAGCCCCAAAGCATGATGTTGCCACCCCCATGCTTCACACTGTCTGATTTGGAAAGAATTTATTTGCAAATTATGGTGGAAAATAAGTATTGGTCAATATCAAAAGTTCATCTCAATACTTTGTTATATATCTTTTGTTAGCAGACTGGAGACTGGCTAGACCACTCTAGGATCTTGAAATGCTTCTTACGAAGCCACTCCTTTGTTGCCCGGGCAGTGTGTTTGGAATCATTGTCAACTATGAAAAACAAAATGAGAAAACAAATCCAGACAATCACATTGTCTGATTTGGAAAGAATTTATTTGCAAATTATGGTGGAAAATAAGTATTTGGTCAATATCAAAAGTTCATCTTATGAAGCCACTCCTTCGTTGCCCGGGCGGTGTGTTTGGGATCATTGTCATGCTGAAAGACCCAGCCACGTTTCATCTTCAATGCCTTTGCTGATGGAAGGAGGTTTGGACTCAAAATCTCACGATACATGGCCCCATTCATTCTTTCCTGTACACGGATCAGTCGTCCTGGTCCCTTTGCAGAGAAACAGCCCCAAAGCATGATGTTGTCACCCCCATGCTTCACAGTAGGTATGGTGTTCTTTGGATGCAACTCAGCATTCTCTCTCCTCCAATCATGACGAGTTGTGTTTCTACCAAACAGTTTTACTTTGGTTTCATCTGACCATAGGATATTCTCCCAATCCTCTTCTGGATCAACCAAATGCTCTTTATCAAACTTCAGACGGGCCTGGACATGTACTGGCTTAAACAGGGGGACACGTCTGGCACTGCAGGATCTGAGTCCCTGGCGGCGTAATGTGTTACTGATGGTTGCCTTTGTTACGTTGATCCCAGCTCTCTGCAGGTCATTCACTAGGTCCCCCCATGTGATTCTGGGATTTTTGCTCACCGTTCTTGTGATCATGTTGACCCCATGGGGTGAGATCTTGCGTAGAGCCCCAGATCGAGGGAGATTATCAGTGGTCTTGTATGTCTTCCATTTTCTAATTATTGCTCCCACAGTTGATTTCTTCACATTAAATTCTTTTATCTGCTATATAAAAAGAGCTCCCACTATGAACATCAAAAGCGTTCATGAGTTACGTGCTGTTGCAAAACGAGGTTAAGTGGTTATTCAAGGCTTAAAAAGGCTGAATTAGTTGAATATAGTGTAGCCGGGGTTTAGTTGGCTAGAGTGTAGATGAGTCTTAGTAGGCTAGATTGTGCCCGGAGTTTAGAGGTTTAGTAGGTTAGAGTGTGGATGGGACTTAGAAGTTTAGTAGGCTAGAGTCTGGATGGGGTTTAGTTGGCTAGAGTGTGGATGGAGATTAGTTGGTTAGAATGTGGCTGGGATTTAGTTGGCTAGAATGCGCATGAGGCTTAGTTGATTAGAGGGTGGCCGGGGTTTAGAGGCTTAGTACGTTAGAGTGTGACTGGGGCTTAGTAGGCTTAGTAAGTTAGAGTATGGTTGGGGCTTAGTAGGCTAGAATGTAGTTGGGTTTAAAGGCTTAGTAGGGTAGAATATGGCTGGGGCTTAGAGGTTTAGTAGGCTAGAGGGGGCTTAGTAGGCTAGAGTGTAGATGGGATTTAGTTGGCTAGAGTGTAGTTGGGGCTTAGTAGGTAAATCAATTTATAACTTTTTTGAAATACGTTTTTCTGAATTTTTTAGTTGTTATTCTATCTCTCAATGTTAAAATAAACCTTCCATTACAATTATAAACTGATCATCACTCCCCCATCGCAGGGAGAGGGAGCCGACTAGGTGGTTCCACCCCAGGCGCCTAATAGACCCAGATCGGTTCCAGGAGGAGCTTGGGGAAATACCTGACTCCCTTGTCCACAACTCGTCTGGGTCCCTGGTTGCGGCCTGGAATGAGGCGGCGTCCGGGGCCCTGGATCGAATTGCGCCTTTGCAACCTCTCTGTGGTGGTGGTTCCCGGAGGGTCCCTTGGTTTACTGAGGAGCTCCGGGAGATGAAGCGCCACAAGAGACGTCTAGAGCGACGTTGGAGGGCCAGTAACTCTGAATCTGACCGATCACTATTAAGAGCCTATCTTAGGACTTATTTAGTGGCGATAAGGGCGGCAAAGCGTGTTCACTTTTCCGCACTTATTGCGTCCACAGAATCTCGCCTGGCCGCCTTGTTTAGGGTGACCCGCTCCCTTCTTAAAGTGGAGGAGGCGGAGGAACCCTTGCAGGGGAGAGCTGAGGAGTTTGTTCAGTTTCTCTCGGACAAAATCGCTCAGATTCAGAGAGACCTGGACTCCGACTGGGCAGTGCCAGCCGAGTTGCCGGGGGCTGGTCTTAGTCATGTTATCTGGAGCAAGTTTGAGCCTGTGACCCCTGATGAAGTGGACAAGGCCGTGAGGGCAATGAATGCCGCCACCTGGTTATTGGACCCGTGCCCCTCCTGGCTGGTTTCTGCCAGTAGGGAGGTGACACGAGGCTGGCTCCAGGCGATAATCAACGCCTCCTTGATGGAGGGGTCTTTCCCGCAACCTTTAAAGGAAGCGGTGGTGAGGCCCCTCCTCAATAAGCCTTCCCTGGACCCAGCTGTTTTGAAGAACTTTCGTCCCGTCTCCAACCTCCCCTTTGTGGGGAAGGTTGTAGAGAAGGTGGTGGCGTCTCAACTCTTGCGATCCTTGGAGGAAACCAATTATCTGGACCCTTTTCAATCTGGTTTCAGGCCCGGCTACAGCACTGAGACTGCTTTGGTTGCACGGAACGATGACCTCTGGCGAGCCCGGGATAGGGGTTATTCCTCTATCCTGGTGCTTCTTGACCCCTCAGCGGCTTTCGATACCATCGACCATGGTATCCTTCTGCGTCGTCTCGGAGAGGTGGGGGTGGGCGGCACCGTATTGCGGTGGTTCTCCTCCTACCTCTCTGACAGGTCGCAGTCGGTGTTGGCGGGCGGACAGAGATCGACCCCTAGGCGCCTCGATCATGGGGTGCCTCAGGGCTCGGTCCTGTCCCCCCCTCCTTTTTAACATCTACATGAAACCACTGGGTGAGATCATTCGGCGACACGGGGTGAGGTATCATCAGTACGCGGATGATACCCAATTATATATCTCCACCCTGTGTCCTTTCAGTGAAGCAGTCGATGTGATGTGCCGGTGCCTGAAAGATGTGAGGATCTGGATGGGGGTGAATAGGCTTAGACTCAACCCTGACAAGACCGAGTGGCTCTGGATCTTGCCTCCCAAAGGTCAACTGGATGCTCCATCATTAGTCCGGGGGGGGGCAAATTTACCTCCCTCAGTGCAGGCACGCAACTTGGGTGTCCTCCTGGACTCACAGCTAAATTTGGAACAACATCTATCGGCTGTGGCCAGGGGGACCTTTGCCCAGGTTCGGTGCACCAGTTGTGGCCTTATCTGGACCGAGAGGCTTTACTCACAGTATCACTCATGCCCTCGTCACCTCAAGACTGGATTACTGTAATGCGCTCTACATGGGGCTACCCTTGAAGAGCGTTCGGAGGCTGCAGTTGGTTCAGAATGCAGCCGCAAGAGCGATTGTGGGTGCGCCAAGGCACGCCCACGTGTCACCTATCCTCCGTGAGCTGCACTGGCTTCCTGTGGGTCTCCGGACGCAATTCAAGGTGTTGGTAATCACCTTCAAAGCCCTTCATGGCATAGGGCCAGGTTACTTACAGGACCGCATTCTGCCACACAGCTCCCAGAGACCGGTGAGGTCCCATAGATTGGGCCTCCTTCAGGTCCCATCGGCCAGACAATGTCGGTTGGCGGGCCCTCAGGGAAGGGCCTTTTCTGTGGTGGCTCCGACCTGGTGGAATCAACTTCCCCCCGAGGTTCGAACTACTCCCACCCTGCCGGCCTTTAAGAAAGCCGTTAAAACTCTCCTGTTCCGGCAGGCCTGGGGCTGATGTCCCCGGGGGGGCGGGATATGATCGGACTCGTGGTATGACTGGATTATTTTATTGTTTTATGACTGTTTTTAACTTTGTACGCCGCCCTGAGTCCTTTGGGATTGGGCGGCATATAAATATTTGTACATCAAATCAAAATCAAATCAATCATTTCTTTGTCAGTGGGCAAATGTACAAAATCAGCAGGGGATCAAATAATTTTTTCCCTCACTGTACCTGATTTAAATGTAAACTGAAGACTGTTTGCATTATCAACAAATGGCTAAGTTCTATGTGTGAATCAGAGTTTATTGCATAACAACTTACAAAACCATACTTTCTGATGCTCTAATGCAGGGGTCCCCAACCCCCGTCTATGGACCAATACGGGCCACACAATCAAGCAAAGCCCCATACGTGAGATGCAGGCAGCACACAAAACCACGTTCCCTCTGATCCACGAAAAAACTTCTCTCCACAGAACCAGTCCCAGGTGCCCAAAAGGTTGGAGCCATCTGCTCTAAAGCAGGGCTTTTCAACCTTTTCACCCACTGTACCACTTTTAGGATATGGCAATACCTGAGTACCACCAGTCACCTAACAAAGTGTCAAAAACTTGATGACCAAAAAAAAAAGAAGGAAAAAAGTGATGAAGTACAGGTAGTCCTCGACTTACAACTGTTTGCTTACTGACTGTTCGAAGTTACAATGGCTCTGAAAAAAGTGCCCAAGCCGAGCAAGACACCTGCCTGCCCGCCCGGAGTTGCTCTTCCTCCTCTCCGAGGTTTTCATTGTTGTGAGCATTTCTGTTGAGGATTGGCAGTGGGGGTTGGGTGGGTGTTTGGTTTTTATTCCCCCCGTATGTGGGGGGTTGCAACAGGTTTTGGTCACTTCACATGACCCTGGGACACTGTGACCATCATAAATATGAAATAATTGCCAAACATCTGAATGTAAATCACAAGACCCTGGAGATGCTGCAATATTCCAGCTGATCAGCCCTTCTTCTGGGCTCACAGAAGCGCCAGGATCAGCACCGAGCTCCAGCTGGAACCTGGCGCTGATCCTGGCGCTTCCGCTGAGCCCTGACAGCCCTGCAGCTCCAGCCATCTCTCGCTCAGGCTTTGCGGTGCTGCCACCGGTTCAGCTCATTCCCCTCCCCCGCTACCACTTTTCTAGGATTCGCATACCACCTGCCAGGTGCCAATGTACCACAGGTGGTACCCATACCATTGGTTGAAAAGCCTTGCTCTAAAGGACCAGCTCCATTCAGACATTTGTATGGAGATCTCAAAGTGGAATAAAAAACAGATCACAAATGCAGTTCTGCCCCACCACTACTCTTCAACCTCAATATATTCAGATAAGAGATCTAAAGAGGAAATTATACTTGTTTTCACTTAAATGCAAGGACCACCATCAACCTTTTGAAATCTAGATTAAACAAATAACTGTATTCACATACAGTTTTCTACATAAAAAGGCCTTCTTTTCTGAAAGTGGTATGCTTGGATTCAGCTCACTATATTTAAGGGTTTTTCAGTGGGTCCTTTCATTAAAAAAAGCACAAAGACTAAAAAAAAAAATAAGTAACATTAGACTACTAAAGTTATGCCTAACAGGTAAAAATATTCTGATTCAAGTGAATCAAAAGAATATAAAATGTTAAAAAGTCCAAAGATCATTAAAACATAGACCACATCCCACTGAACTGCACAGCATCAAAATGCCATTATGATAACTGAAAGTAACAAGTATGTACCAAGGTATTTAACAATTCTATATGTCCAAGAGATACTCCTTTTACCTGTCATCAAGAACAGTGATAAGTTCTCCAGCTTTGAATGTTAATTCATTATCTTCAGCAGCTTCAAAATCATAAATTGCTCTAACATTTCGCCCCTCATGTTTGTGATTTGTTGAGAGAGTTGTAGTGTTTGGATAAAGAGTGGAAAGTGGTGTTTGTTGTTGTCTTTGTTCTTTCAGTGATAATTCAATAGCTGTGAAGTAATAAACAAAGAAAAGAAATTTTCATTAAATTTATGCCATTTCAGTTGTGTGATTATTTGCATAATATATCCTTAAAATTAAACTAAAAAGGACAATATTCATTTAAATTAGTCAAGCACAACTTATACTGAAGATATACAATTATGCCTACTAAAACAGATAAAGTTCATGAATTGATTCTCATGCTTGCATTTTAATAATCTTGAATAACATACTTTTTAAAAAAAACTACTCAAATTTAAGAAGCTATTATTGGGGGACAAGGAGGTTATGCAGAATAAAAAAACGGGGAAATACTTCATAAAGTATAAATATGAAAAACCTACCAAATATCAATTTAAAAGATATATTAGATATATATGTAAGACCTATTTGTTTAAACCAAAAAAGACTTTTTTCCTGTGTCATTTCTAAGCAATGGAATTCCCCTTAGGAGTAGTGCTGATCCATTGTCATCAAAAACAGTTTTAAAATATATATTTCCCATTTAACCTAACATATTAACAGACTAATAAATTAATAATGGTCATCAGATTTTATTGGCTTTTAATCTTTTTTTGGTATAATTAATTCTATTGTCAATTTATGTTGCATGGTATTCTTTTTTTATTATTATTATTAAAAAATTTTAAATTTTACAAAACAATACGGTTCCCTTCCCCAAACCCCCCCAACCCTCCCATGCCCTCCCCCAACCTTCCCAGAGCTGAATACAGGCTTAATTAATATTTTTTCAAAAAGTCTTAAAACAGATATAAACCATAAACAAATCTAAATACATTAATTAAACAAATTGTAAACTAGTTAACAATAATATATGTATAAAAAAAACAAAAATACAAGGAAATACGAGAAAATAGGAAGAAAGAAAAAGGAAAAAAGTCTATAAAATATCTTAAATTTTAAGTATAAGTTATTGAAAAGCTAAATAATATTTTTTATATCCAACTTATATTGTATAAAGTCTATCCATTTTTTTCCATACCAAAAAATACTTCTCTTGCGATTGGTCTTTCAAGAAAGCCGAAATCTTTGCCATTTCCGCCAAATAAGAAACTTTAAAAAACCACTCTTGCAAGGTAGGCAAAGATTACTTCTTCCAACATTGCCCTACTAACAACCTTGCCGCTGTGATTAAATTTAACATCAATATAGTCTCTTTAGTATCACAATCAGAAACAATACCTAACAAAAACAGTTGTGGGGTAAATTTTACCCTTCTTCTAAAAATTCTTTGAATATTCCACCATATCTTAAACCAAAAAGCTTTTATATTTTTGCATGACCACCAGATATGATAATAAGTAGCATCCAAACATCCACATCTCCAACATTTAGGCTGTAAGTCAGGATACATACGAGACATTTTTGTGGATCAAGGTGCCATCTATAAAACATTTTGTAAAAATTTTCCCTTAAATTTTGGGCTTGTGTAAATTTAACATTCCTCACCCAGATAATTTCCCAAGTATCTAATAGAACCGGTTCATCAAAATTTTGTGCCCATTTGACCATACATTCTTTAACTAATTCTACTTCTGAATCCAATTCTACTAACACCCCATAAATTCTCTTAATATGGGTTCGTCTTTGATCTTTTATTTGTTTTAATAAATTCTCATCTTCTCTAAGCAAACCCACGTTACGATCTATCTTCCACCTCTCCACTATTTGTCTATAATGAAACCATGAATAAATAATATTTTCTTGTATTAAATCTTCCAAAGATTTTAATTGCCAATTTTTACCATCCCATCTAAGTAGTTGTGTATAAGAAACGCTATCCATCTTAACTCCTCTCCTTATCCCTTCTATCGCATGCCCCAGTATAGCCCATAGTGGAATTTTAAAATCACTTCTATAATATTTCCTCCAAACCCGAAGTAAAGAAATCCTTATAATATGAGATTTAAAGACCCTATCAACCTTTTTATTAAAAATTAAATAGGCATGCCATCCAAAAAGTAAATCCCAACCCTCTAAGAGGAGTATTTCTACATTTGTTAAATTAACCCAATCACTTATTAATGTTAAAACCACAGCATCATAATACAATTTCAAATTCGGTACCTTGAGTTCACCTCTCTCATGAATATCCTGTATAATTTTAAGTTTTACTCTTGGTTTTTTCCCTGCCCAGATAAATTTGTTAATATCTTTCTGCCATTCATTTAAATTAACCTCATTCTTTAAAATAGGTATCATTTGAAATAAAAAAAGAAACTTTGGCAAAACATTCATTTTGATCGCCGCAATTCTTCCCAAAAGAGGTAATTGCAACTTCTCCCAATTTTCCAAATCTCTTTGTATATTGATCCACAGCCTTTCATAATTATTTTTGTACAATTTTGCATTAGAAACAGATAAAATAACCCCCAGATATTTTATCTTATTGACAACCTCAAAATCTGTCAACTTAACCAAAGTTGGTTGCATGGTATTCTTATTAGCCAGCTTGAATATCTTTTTCCTCTGATGGAAAAGTAGGATTTAATCCAATTCAAATATTATTGTCCTGTTTATCATATTTCTTTGATCTCTTTCTGGTCATCTTAATCTTCAATAGCAGATATGCAAAGTAATGACAGTAATACTAGTAAAATTATCGTGTACCAATAATTAAATGAGGTGCAGAAATTAGGATTTTGTCCTTTGTGTTCATTACTTCTCACATTTGAATTACTTTCTGGTGCTGTTATTTGGATTGCAGTTTAATATTTTGAAGGAAATCTTTTTCTAACAATTTTCTTCTTCTTTGCAGGTTATTTGAAATATTAATGGAATTTGGTCAAAAAATATTCTGCAGAGCCTTGAAAGTAAAATAAGATTAAGATAACACAGTTATTGTCTTAATCTTACATTACTTTTAAGGCTCTGTAAAATCCCGTCTGAACAATGTTTAAAGGTTTTAAGGTTTAAAATAATATGTAAGCATTATAGAATCAATATTTTCTTTTGATTTCCTACTTATAAAACTGGTTTTATAATAATTCTTTTTTTTTAAGCCAAATACTCTGGTCTCTACTTTCTTGAAAAAAGGTTGTTTCTTTCATAATTGGTCCTCAGCAATAATTAGGCTTTAGTTCAAGTACATCTGTCCACATATCAGTTATAAAGCCAAGTGTGTTTTGGCATCATTGTTTAGGCCAGCTTTTTTTCTACTTTTTCATTTCACAACAAAAAGCCACTGAATATATGTTACATTTTCAAAAACTACATTTTCATACAAAGAATATAAAAACATCATCTAATAAAGCATATTAACTATACAATCATTGGTTTTTATTAGATTTTTAAAACACCAACTATAAATGTTGAATGTTTATATTGTCTTTAAGTCAAACCAACCTTTAGCTAAGTCCTCTTCTTCTTTCTTATTTGCTACTGTTCCAGGATCTTTAGCTACTAGAGCTGGGCTTGCTTTTGCTTGTTCTGCAGCCTGATCAAAACATAGAGGAACAACACTTATATATTTTTAAAAAACATCACTGCACTATATTCAATATATTAAAAATGGTCCCATTGTTTTCTTTAACATATTTCCAATTGGCTTTGAAAAGTCAAGTAGAGCAATGGTCTATGAAGGGAGCATACTGTTCTAAAAAGCACAATTCTCCAAACAGCCACTCAGAAAAAAAACAACAACTTAAGTTTGGGCCTAACTTCATGGTATGTAAGCATGACAGGAATTGACAGATCTTGGTGTATCTGTTTGAGATTCAATAAACATGTAACACCTAAAATATAAGAATATAATCTATGTTAACTAGGTAACAGTAACTTATTCATTAATTTAAAAAGCAGAATCTTTTTGCACTTAAATGCTTTTGTCATTATAAAAAATAGCACCTATGGATATGAATGTGATACTTCATTATGTTTGCTTCACTGATTTCTTTGCTGAGGAAAAAAGTAGTCTAGAGTTGCTACAACAGATCAGGCATGCAATTTTTCAAGGTTAGAGGAGGGTTCATGACTGCTGATGGTATTTAGGCTTCACTAGACATGCTTCTTCACTACTCCGGCTACATAACTCTGACAGTTTCTGGCAAAGGATCAGTTTTAAAATCAATAGTAATGAATATAGTAACAATGGCAAGTTTTACTGCTCGCAAAAGCGCAAGCGGTGGTAAATTTTTTTAGAGGATTAGAAGATGTCAAGTTAGGTCTTGTCAATTCCTTCTTCAATGACTGAGAACCCAAATGAGTAGCAGCAAACATTAGGCAAATTGTATTATGAACTGGCGGATCTGAAAAACAATGTATAAGACACCAAGTTGGTTGCCTGAGACAGGAAATCAATACAGTGCAAATTGTTTACTTGAGAAATGTGTATGATAGGATGAAGATTAAATGCTGAACAAATATGGACTAAATACCGACCGAGTGAACAATATAAAAGAAGTATGTTGAAGTGAACCAGTTCTACAGAGATAATTAAATTTCATTCCTTTCATATAAAGGAAAAGTGAATGGTGCAAGAGAAAGAGGAAGACTAAGGAAATTATAGTTAGATTTTTGTATAAAAAAACATTTGGGTGATTTTGGACCAGACACACTCTCTCTCTCAGCCCAACCCATTCACAGGGTTGTTGTGAGGAAAATAGGAGGAAGAAAAAGTATTAGATATATTCACATCCTTGAGTTATTTATAAAAAAATAAAGGTGGAAAATAAAATAAATAAAAATTGATGTAACTAATGAAGGTCAAAAAAAAAGATGTAATTTAAAAACAAAAGATTATGTATGAAGTAGTATGTAGACATGTCCACTAGAAGTACAGAAGCAATAGAAATGGAGGAAGCAAGAACAGTTTGTAAGGATACATATATAATAGTTATTTATTACCACTATACCTGTGAACCAATAACTGGAAACATGACACCCTGTTCCTTAAGGTTTTTTATCATAGCAGATATCAGACTAAGTTGAGGATCATTCTTGAATTCATCTGTCCATTCCACCATGAGGGCTTTTAACTTTTCACAGACCTTTGGATGACCCTGTAAAAAGCGTAACATATTTACTATAAGATCATCAGACTCAGCCTTAATTACCTGATATCATAGGACAAATGGATAAATGGACTAATTTCTAAAAGCATTCAGAGGGTACAAAACCATTTTTCAAAAATGTTTTTGAAAATGTGCTTTGAACCTCATGTAAATATATAAACTTCTTGGCTATTCTTAAAAATAGCCAGTTTTTTCAGGCTTCCATAAGGGACTCACTCAGTTCTTTTAAGAGTTTCATAAACTTTAATGACTGATTTTGATTATCACAAAATTCTGTTTAAATATTGCATTCAATTAACAAGTGCACCGACAATATGAACATCATTTCCTTGGAAATTTATTCAGATCAATACAGTTATATATACACTGAGATTTCTGATAGCTAGAATTAAAACATTGGAGGGCTTTTTTCTGTCTTCCCTTCCCAACTTTGATTTCTATTTGATAATTTAACAAAAGCATATAAGCACATTAAGGACCAATTCATTTTGTGAATTAGTGCTCACTTCAACTTAAAAATCCTTGATTATAATTTTTGCTAAAGAACAGCATTCCTATTATAATCATATAGTTATTTATCCATATGTATATTATTCATGGTGAAGTGTATCTATCTCTCATACTATAATTCTTCTAAACTGACAGCTGTATAATCAACTTTAAACTACATTACCTTATTTAGTACATTGCTTACTTCGCTTGCAAAATCTCTTGAACACACTTCCAAATGAAATATTTTACCACAATTTGAGACACATGCTCCAAGAAGCTAAAGATAAGAGGGAAAAATCGAGATTAGGTATTTAACTATTTAAATTTATTTTAAAATTTTCTTTAAAAAATAAAAAGCCACGTACTGTCAATGCCTGCATAGCAACATGAGGATCCTTGTGGTTCACCCTCTTCATAATAGAACGAAGACAGTCCTTAGGTCTAAGCAAATAAAATAAGTAGGTTTTAAAATATATTGACCAAAGCTGCTACAGCCTGAAGGAGACAATTCCTAAGATACCCTGAAGCAAAGGCACTGAGGACTTTATAAGTTAAAAAGAGCCCTCTGAATTGGATTGAAGAGATAATTGGCAGCCAATGCAACAAACAGGGGAAAAAGCTGTTATGCTTGCATAGTAGTTCTTATCCATTAGCATCCTGCCGTATAGTGTATCAACTGAGTTGTTTTCAAACTAGCTATGTGTACAACCATCTACATGGATGGTGATAAATTCGTAATTTATTGTTGCCAAAAACATCCTAGCCTTGGTAAAGAACTAGTTGGCCCAACCAGCCTCAGCTCATCAAATGTCATCCTGGCCATGGTTCCCACCTGACATTCCAGCAAGAGACATAGGTCCTGGGTGGACCTTCCCCTCAGGAGAATAGTGATTCCATCCAAAGCCAACAGACTTGAAGCCAGGGTGTTTCAGGACAAACATCAATTACCTCTAGCTGGGAGTTTGTTCTATCCATCCAGATCTCACAACTTCCACACTGTCAAATTTGCAAGATAATCCAGACAAAAAGCACACCCCCAGAAGTACAACTTTATTGTAAGGTTACATTAACAGAATCTTCCCAAGTCTGAAAGTACATCTCTCCTTTCCTCACCCTACAATACAAGAAACTAGGGGAAGTCCTTCTGAGACATTTCTCACACCCACATTCTTCCTGCCGATTCAGCCACCACTTGTCATACCACTGTCAAGTTTATGGCCTTTTCTCCTGCCTTCCAAGATCATTCTTACATGCCATTACATATACATTGGATTAGGACTTCAATAGCATCTGCAGGATGATCTAAAGTAGCAGGTGTTCAATTGAATATCATCAGTGCATAGATAATACCTCACCCTAAAACAGCGTATGACCTCCTCCAAATGTCTTATGCATGCTGATTTGTAGTGTGGAGAAATAGAGTCCTGTTGCAACACAGACAGGGCACCCAGTAATAGAATTGCTTCTTCTCTACTGCTGCTGCTTGGAATTGCCATTATTAAGATAGAAATGAACCACTGAAAAAAAAGTTCCTCCAACTCCCAACCCACAGATGGTCCAATACAATAGCATTGCTGTTGATACCAAAAGCTGCTGAGAGATCTATGGATGAATGGGGTTATGTTCCCACTATCTCGATACCAACACAGCCCATCAACCAGAAAACAATATTGAAGGAATCCAAATAATCTGTTTCACCTAAAATTCAAACAAATCCCAAGCAACATCTCAAAATTCTATCCAAGAGGTATTTAATTTGAATGAATATGAGAAAAATTGTTGAGGAAAAAAACCTAACAAATATTTCATGATGAATAGTGCAAGAGCCTTGGAAAAAAGCCCGGAATGACCAGCAACTGCCTCCCATACTATAGAGTAAGACTGGATATGCCCTGTCAGCAGTGGGAGAAAGACAGCAAAAGTCAATGGATGAACTTGATTACTGTATTATTTTTGAGCTTAGGGCTGACAGGTTATGTTAACATGTCGAATCACTTTGGTGATGCTGAAACCTAGAGTTTGAGTTCTAGTCTTCCTTTAAGCATGAAAGCTAGCTCATTTTGGACCAGTGTCTCTCTTAGACTAACCCCCTCACAAGGCTATTGTTGTGGAGAAAATAGAAGACAGAAATATTAGCTATATTCAATGATGCAGCTGTGGTCTGGCTTCTGGTTTGTGGTTGTGCCTCATCATCGGTGTGGCTTTGGGTTTGCTTTTTGCAAACTCCCTAACACAAAAAATGATACCAGACCCACACTCACAAAAACCACACAGGATGTCACCACCACACATCCACGCAAAAAGCAAACCCAAAGCCACACCGATGATGAGGCACGACCACAAACCAGAAGCCAGACCACAGCTGCATCATTAGCCACTTTAAACCCCTCCAATCCATACAGGAAGCAAACTGACACCCTCCATGAAGAATGAGGCACGACCACAAACGCGAAGCCAAAAAATAGCAAGGCAGCCCAAAATCTTAAACCCCTCTGCAACTCAGACTAACCTGAGCACAACCAAACAGAACACTCCCCCAGCCACTCAGAGCACAGCCAACCCCCCAGCCAATCAGAGCACAGCCAACCCCCCAGCCAATCAGAGCACAGCCACGCCCCTAACCAATCAGAACACACCTCCACCCAATCAGAACACAGCCAAGCTCCCACCCAATCAGTTCATACCCCCACTGGCAGTTAAAAGGAAGAAACAGCTAAGACCACACATTGCTGCTCAAAGCACGAAGCTGAAAACACCAGCCTGAAGATGACGAATGGGACTTCGTCGAAACGTCGCCAAGACATTTCCAATTATACGTGGGAGAAAATACGAACAACCAAAGACCTACATACAAACACCCGCGAAAACCTCAGAAAACAAATATCGAACCTCTATGGGGAGGAAATCCACCATCTGACCAGGACCTATGAAAAACTTGAAGTCCAAAGAGCTTCCATTTTATGCGACCTCGGATTCCTATGCAACTGCCAAGATCAAAATCTAATCCCCACATGTTTCCAACTGAAATTCCACTCCAGCTCTGCACCCACACTCCTGAAAAGAACAGAATTGGCCCTAATCAGAAATGAACTTCACACAAAAAGATTCCTCCTAGACCGAATTAACAAAGATCTCCTCACACTCCACCTCAAACTCAGCAACAAGATCCACCCCGCACTTTGGGAAAATCCAAACAACTCTCCGTCTGGAGAGCCGAAACACAGACCACCCTCAAGACAGATACACACACCAACAAACTCCAAAGACTACAAGAACGCCAGAAACAAACCCCTCCTCCCTCACAGCCACACATGAAACAAACAGTGCATAACATCTCAGATAGGATCCTCACCAAAGCCGAAACCAATGTCCTTTCCAAAGGATTCAACTTTGCAGTCGCTCCCAAACACATCCCCACTGAAACCATTATATGTGGAGTTGAAACCAGCCTGACCAAAATCAACCCCGACGACGCTAACAGAATCAGACTCGAAATCACCAACATCCTCTGCACCAGCAAGCCACCAAAAAGCAACTTACCAAAAGAGGAACAGACAGCACTAAGTAACCTGAAAGAAGACACCAGCATAATAATCCTACCAGCAGACAAGGGCAATGCCACAGTGGTTATGAACACATCTGACTACCAAACCAAATTAACCAACCTACTCCAAGACTCCACATACAAACCCCTAAATACAGATCCCACCACCTACCTGGAAAAAACCACCAGATCCAAAATAAAAGCCTCCCCCATTAGCGAAGACATCCAGCAAAGAATCATTCCCAGAGAGAAATCATCCAGATGCCCCAAACTCTATGGTCTCCCCAAGATACACAAAGAAGGAACCCCACTCAGACCTATAGTCAGCTCCATAGGCTCACCTCTACAAAACCTAGCCAAATTTCTCGCCAAACAACTACAGCCCTATGCAGAATCCATCACCTCACACGTAAAAAACTCATTCCAGTTTATAGAGATCATAAAGAAACAAAACTTACAGCCCAGCGACCTACTAGTGAGCTTCGATGTCATATCCCTCTTCACCCAAGTGCCTATCAAAGAAGCCTTGACAGCTATCCAAAACAAATATAACCCCCCCAAACACATCTTAGATCTGACCAACCACTGCCTATCCAACACATACTTCATCTATAATGGACAAAAATACAAACAAACAGAAGGAGCACCCATGGGATCACCCCTCTCACCTGTCATTGCAAACCTCTACATGGAACACTTTGAAACCCAAGCTCTAGAAAAATCGGATCACAAACCCAAACTCTGGCTCAGATACGTAGACGACACCTTCATAATCTGGCCACATGGGAAAGAAAAACTGGACAACTTCCTCACACACCTCAACAGCCTACACCCCAAAATACAGTTCACCATGGAAACAGAAGCTAACAACCAACTTCCCTTCCTGGATGTCTTAGTCTACAAGAAATCCAATGGCTCCCTAGGACACACCATCTACCAGAAGAAAACACACACAAACCGCTATCTGCACGCTCTCTCACACCACCACCCAGCACAGATCAACTCTGTAGCCAAGACACTCATCTCCAGAACAAAACGCTTAGCTGACGAACAACACCTAAAACCCGAACTACACACTCTCACCAATGTACTAACATCCAATGGATTCCATAGAAATAAGATTACAAACCTAATCCAAAAAGAAACCCCCACCAAAATCCAAGACAAAGAACAAGAAAACGGCAAAGCCCTCCTCCCATACATAAAAGGCACCACAGACAGAATCAGTAAGATCCTTCATAAACACAACATCAAAACAGCATTCTGCACAAACAGAAAAATATCCACCATCCTTAGAAACCCCAAAGATAAAATTGAATTAGAAAATCAAGGAGTATACGAAATCCCATGCACCACTTGTCCCACCACATACATCGGACAAACCAACAGAAGAATAAGTGCACGCATTGAAGAACATAAGAACTCAGTCAAAAAAGAGGAACCAACATCTTCCCTGGTCCAACACCTTAAAGCCACAGGACACGAAATTGACTTTAAAAATACCAGAACCATTGCCAAAAGTGAACATTTTAATAACAGAATAATCAGAGAAGCCATCGAGATAGAAAAACGCCCACACAGCATGAACAAGCGAGATGATACCTCCCGCCTACCAGCCATTTGGAAACCTGCCCTTATTGACAAACGACTCCCTAACCCCAAAATCTTAAACCCCTCTGCAACTCAGACTAACCTGAGCACAACCAAACAGAACACTCCCCCAGCCAATCAGAGCACAGCCAAGCCCCTAACCATTCAGAACACACCTCCACCCAATCAGAACACAGCCAAGCTCCCATCCAATCAGTTCATACCCTCACTGGCAGTTAAAAGGAAGAAACAGCTAAAACCACACATTGCTGCTCAAAGCAAGAAGCTAAAAACACCAGCCTGAAGATGACGAATGTGACTTCGTCGAAACGTTGCCAAGACACTTCCAATTTTACGCGGGAGAAAACCCGAACAACCAAAGACCTATATACAAATACCCGCGAAAACCTCAGAAAACATAAATATATATATATATATATATATATATATATATATATGTATACACGCGCACACACATACACACACACACATTAATAATATCATTAATAATAATGGTATAAAAATGCAGTATTTTTCATCAAATATCAATATGCAGCTGAAGGGAACAGTATTTTAATTATATTTCATATGGGATATCTTTATTTGGTGCCTCTATGTTTTGAAAATTGCTGCATCATTTTGGTACTACTAATTATAAAACACAAGCCAAATAATATGATTATTTCACACTTTATGGAACTGCAATCTTGTTATATTCCAGGCAGTAGTCTTCATTATACTTTTGGTAAAATGATTATGTTCTTACTTTATATGAAAAATGAAGGAAGGCTTGTAATAAAATGAATATTATCATTACAACATATATTTTAAGATGCAGTAGAGAATAAGGTATGTAATACATTATATTAGTTCAAATTTATTTTGTTGTTTAATGATAATCATTTCATTCTACTTTTCTACTGGTTAGCTGAAACTTATATATTTAATTAAACAAATAAGTCAACTGCACTCCATAATTTAAAAGTCTTACTTGAAAAACTGAATTTTAATTTTGCTTAGTTTAGGGACTCATAGGTTTGAATGTACCTAAAGGGCAATTCTCATAGCAACATTGAATCACACTGATGTAACACAAAAGAACCTTTAAATAGTACTAATATACAGCATGTCAACAAAGGCCTCAGTACTGCAACCTTGTGGTAATATCTATAATAATGTTACAGAAACGCATTGTAAATAATCCATCAAGCAGTAATAAAAGATAAATGTAGCAAGATATATATCCTAAATTATATGACAAACCTTGGTTTCAAAGCCTTGGTTTATTTAAATAGTACAAGACTTAGAAAGTTATATTTATATAAATGATTTGCTTCCAGAAAGTTCGATTTTTTTATCTAGAACTATTTGTTCATAATTGTAGAGTGCTTTTAATATTCTTTTAACCCTTTAACCTATTTTAAAATCAAAACACATTAAAAGCTATTGTACATATTACTGTTTTGAAATTATCATTTCAAAAATAAACTATCTGTGTCTATCATACTAGAACAAATATTATATGTACATTTCAATAATCTTAAAGTTTATATCAAGTCATAGAAATGAAGAAGACATAATTTCAGGCTAAATTAAAATAATGTTAACAAATAATTCTATTATTATATAGAATGATACCCTGCAGTGGAAAAATAAAATTCAAGTAGTAATTTAAGATCTGAGTCTTTACCCTGCTCAATGAAACTTTTAAATTTATACGCCTTATATACGATACTCCATACTGCACAGTACTTCTTAAAGTTTCCTTATTCATAAGATTTGTTTCAAATAATGTAACTTCTTTCAAACAAATTCAAGAACAAAGAAATTAACATGGTGTAACACCAACTAAAACATACAAATTCATTACGGCAAACTAAATGGATAAAATTGGTTTGTGTTGTCTCCATAGTCTTTTTTCATGAAATCAACTGAAATAAAAGACTATAAGAGAAATATGGTGCTACTGCATAAACAATATTTAATGATTACAATAAAAGTTTTTAAATCTACATTATACAGGACAATGAAGTAAAAGAACAAATTGTAACAAATTATATACCAAATAATTCTGTTAAAATACACTGTTTTTTTCAATCTAATTTCCAAAATGCTATTAAGAGTATTGGATATTTTTTATAAAAACAGAAATAAAATTAATTTTATTTTATTTAATACAATTTTATACATCAGGTAAAAGTATTTTAGCAGCCCACCAGAAAAAAAATAGCAAACTGCTCAGTTACTTCAATGCTTTGATTATGATGATTAGATGCCAACTCTTAGAATTCAACTATCAGAGTGCTTTGGAAATGCTTATTTTGGAAATAACAAGTACTAATTCACTGCATTATTTACAAGATCAACTGCAATTAGAAGAGTACATGAATATTGTAATAACTGAAAGATACAATTATGGGCTGCCTAATGCAAGATTAATAAAATATTCTATATTAGCCACACACAATTCTACTAAATGCATTCTTAAATTTCCTGTCCTTCTGCGAAAAAAGCTAAAACTATAAACAATTTGCAAACCTGAGCATTATCACATACAATGTTACGTTTGCCCCAAGAGGTGCCTTACACATTTCAGATTTCTAAGCTCTTTATTTCAAATGTTGCCAAATTAATTTAAATATGATAATATTTACCCAGTCCGTGATTGTCCAACTTTATCACAGATATCTAAGATGAGTCCCCAATCTTCAGCAGTATTCATTTCACTAGTTGCTTTCTCTTAACAAAAAGAAAAGTGAAGTATGAGTAAAAATTTAGTATCAAAATTGTGCTGAATTAAGTACGATAATTTTTAAGTGAATATAAGTCATTCTACTGTTAAAAGATGATAGTTTTCTTTTAAGCAGGCATAGCATTTTTTTACTATTTTAAGAATGTATATTTGCAATGTGAACATATTTAACAGCAGAATTTCATTACTGAAAACATTAACACATTGCTTCATCAAATCAACACATTTATGCTACCAGCTATTATTGTAGATCTTGCAAGCCAGTAATAATTTGTTTCTCGTTACACGCTCTATATTTGCTTTTAAACAGTTTAGAACTATTCATAATTTCTGACTTCTAAGTCTAGCTAGGAACAACACAAAAAGTGGATCAAAGTCTTTGTTGTTAGTTAATTGCAAAGTCGTGTCTGACCCATCGCGACCCCATGTCTTTAGTTCACAAAAATAGAGGAAAATATGTGACAATAATTGTGAGCGTTCTGTAGTTCTTTGCCATCTGTTGTAATCATGCATAATTATTCCATCTAAATCCAAAGCCTTACAGATCATGCTGAACTTGCCAATCATCCCCATAATACAACACACCTTCTAAAAAATATTTGTTTGATTTCTATCCTGCATTTCTATTTTGTAAATACTTGTCCAAGTACGAAGACTGCATACTATTTCAATCTAAGTAAAGATGGTTTCTCTCAAAGACTACAGATCAATATTTATTTATTTTTTATTCCATATTACAAACTTAAAATCTCAAAAATGAATCTTATTCAACAGTTACTCTGATAGTAGTGCTACAACTAATAAAATGATATCATTAATATTAGCAATCCGTATATGTCCTACATTAAAATTTAAAATTTAGAACTTACCTACTCCAGGAAATCGCATGTGCAAAATATAATTCAAATTATATATTGAAAAAACTTTCACAATAATGGATCAAACACATTATAGCTAACTAAGGTTTTATTTGTATATAGATTTGAGAGAGTCAGTTTGGTGTAGTGATTAAAGGCTTCAGGGTAAAAACCAGGAGATTGTGAGTTCCAATCTTGTCTTAGGCCCAGACAGCTGGATGACCTTGGGCCAATCGCACTATCTCAGATCTAGGAAGAAGGTAATGGCAAATCACCTCCAAAAATCTTGCCAAGAAAACTGCAGGGATTAGCCCGGGCAGCAAACAGGAATCAACACTTACTCAGAGATGCACAAAACATAATCACCAAACTGAATATCTAATAACCTTATTTTAATGGTGCTTCTACAATTAGTATGATTATTTATTAATTCCCCAACAGATTTCACTATTACTACTCTATACACTAATTTGTTTTATTTATTAAATGTATACACAGCCTATAACACTGTCAAGCGACTCTGGACAACTTAAAGCATGACTTTGTTTCCCCGCAAAAAAGACCCACCCAGAAAATAAGTCCCAGCCTGATTTTTTGGGGTGAGCCTAATATAAATCCTACCCCAAAAATAAAACCGAGGGGGTGGACATAGCCAAATCAAGAGGCGGTGAGCATATGGGGACTGGCAGCAGACACAGCCCAACAGCTGTGCAACACAGGGAAGTCTGAAGACTGCAGCAGAGGCGGGGAGAAGGCAGAAAATCTGAATGCACCATGCACTTTTCACCCAGAGGGAGACTGAAAGCTTTATCTGCTTGCAAATGGGGCGCTTGGAAGCGGAGTGAATAGCTCTCTTTCCAAGCAGCCCATTTGCAAGCAGACAAAGCTTCCAGTCTCTCTCTGGGAGAAAGGTGTTTGGGCTCCTATGGCATGCTTGGAAACGGAGCAATTTGCTCCGTTTCCAAGCACCCCATAAGCACCCAAACACTTTTTGCCCTGATGAAGAAGTGATGGAGACTAGAAGCTTCGTCTCCTAGCAAAGTGTGGGGCAGGTGGAGGGAAGTGGCAAGGGAGGCTTGAGCTGCCTGGTCATGATGGAAGCCACAGGAGAGTTAGCGGAAGAGGCAGTTGTCGCTGGGGAGGAGGTCTGCAAAGCGAACCGGAGGCGGCCCAGACCGAAAAAAGTCTCTCCAGCAGCAGACGCAGCTGATGCACAGCAGCAGCAGAGGCCTTTTGCTTTCACTTCCCCCCTGGCTCCAAAACAGCAGAGGGGGGTCAGATAAGGAGACCGAGCCTCCTCCACACATCCTCCAGGTCAGGAGGGGAATGAAAGGGGTGGGCAGGCAGGCATCCAGGTTATTGAATGAGCAAGGGGAGGTTGTCAAGCAGGGAGTGCCCTGGCTGCGGGGACCTTGAGGTAAGTGGGTGTGGTGCAGTTGGGGCAACTCCATCCCCCCATCTGCCTCACCTCACCTCATGGCGGCAGCACCGGTGCCATGCATGTTCTCCTGCCCCGCTGCAGCTACGAGCAACCAGACAGTGGGATGGAGTGGGTGGGCAGCCACAAAGTCAGACATCCCCCGAAAATAAGCCCTAGGGTTTTTGTGTCCCCCCAAAAATAAGACCCGGTCTTATTTTTGTGGAAACACAGTATAAAAATAGAGATAAAAATATTAAAATATTAAAATTAAAATGCATAACAATAAGTAGGAACCAGAATACAATGGGATGGGAGTGAGATATTTGTCCTATAATCTTGGGAGACTCTCTGACTTTTCAAGATTTTGATGAATTGTAATGCATACAAAATTCTAATTCCTTTCCAAAATGATTCTTTCTTATAATCAGCTAACCATACAAAAAAATTTAAAACATCAAAACAGAAACAAACCGTGTCTTAAAAGATCTTAAATTTACTTGCAGAATATAATATTTTCATGCTACTCCTCTTAATTAAAATATAAATTATTATAGCTTTACAGACACAAGAAACCTAAGTGTGGCATTCAATGATGTGAATCCAACTATTCATAATGATGTCTAAGCATAAGGGAGTATGTAACTTAGTAGAATATGCAGAGAGCCAGTTTGGTGTAGTGGTTAAGGCATCAGGCTAGAAAGCAAGAGAACATGAATTCAAATCCTGCCTTAGCCATGAAAGCCAATTGGGTGATCTTGGGGAAGTTATTTGTAAAAATATAAGCAGGATATAAACAAATAAATATGTAAATCTTGCCATTGTTTTACTTAGTGGCGCTAGCCATAATACGTAATCAGTCAGAATTAAAGTAATTAAATAAAACACTGTTTTATCCATAATGTTCATCTTCCATATGTCACTGCTAGTTATTATCTATTTCATTTTTAGTTTGTTACAATTTTCAGCCAGCATACAAGATATAAAAGCCTTGTAAACTGAATAGCGTATAGTCACCATCTTAAAACTGAAGGCTATTGAGAGGCAGAAAGAACTATAATGGATTTTTTTTAAAAAAAGTCTTACATGCTACATTACAATCAAAACTATTTATGCCCTTCATTTTAAAATACTTTAATACTGTGAGAACCCTGTAAAATAATATGGCTGAAATTGTAAACAGGGTAGCTGGAAAAATATCAAAATATGGCTGTTGTTTGCTTATTCATGTGTGAATAAGCTTACCCAATGAAGAATGTCATTATTATTCCCTTATAAAAAGACAAGTTATGAAAGCATAAATGTAAAAAACACAATTATTGTAAGTTATACAGGTAGTCCTCAACTTACAAAGTTCATTTAGTGACCATTCAAAGTTACAACAGGACTGAAAAAAATGATCATTTTTCACACTTATGACATTGCAGTATCCTCATGATCACATGATCAAAATTCAGATGCTTGGCAATTGACTCATATTTGTGACAGCTGCAATATCCCAGGATCATGTGATCACTTTCTGTGATCTTCTGACATGCAAAGTCAATAGGGAAGCCAGCTTCACTTAACAACTGTGGAAAGAAAAGTCATAAAATGGGGCAAAATTAACTTAATAAATGTTTCACTTAACAAAAGAAATGGGTTCAACTATGGTTGTAAGTCAAGAAATACCTGTATAGAAATGGCAAAAAAAATCAAGAAAAAATTATGTACCTTACTTTGGCAGTCCCCAACCTTTCTGGCACTAGGGACCAGTTTCAGAAGAAAAACTGTCTTCCACAGACAGGGGGAGGGGGGGAATGGTTTCATGTGCAAACTAGATCCAGCACATGCACAAATGAAGCTTTGCTTGTTCGCTGGCCTCATGTGGGCCCGGAACGTAACAGGTCATGGACTGGTACTGGTCCATGGCCTGGTGGTTGGGGCTTTACTTGATTTCCTAAAAGATGGGAAAGTTGATGAAGAAATTTAAAGATATGGAATTGCTGGCAGAAAAGCAGTATATGGTTTGTTACTAGGGACAAATTATTGAACTTAGTCATATACCTGTGTTCTTCTGCACACTATGTTGTATGAAAATAAACAATGGTTATGCCAGAAGAAGCATAAAATGTGTATGAAGTGGAAGTGGGTAGCTTGAGAAATATGTGTGGTGCATACAATAAAAAAATGGATGCTGAATGAATGTGAATAAATTACAAAACTGAATGACCGATAAAAAAGACCTAAGTGATCTACTCACATTGACAGAATGAATGTGGATTGAACAGTGAATGATATATAAACGAAAAGTGAAAGGCTTGAGAGGAGGGGAAAAACAGAAAAAAATATAGTTGGATGGAGTTAATTAGCCTCTCAAAGGAAAGAGTTGAGATGTTTAAGGAACAAAAAGACAGTTTATGAAGCAATATATAGATGTTATTTTTTACAAGAACAGAGAGATATCAAGAGATATAATAATATAAGTATGATATAATAAAGGTATAGATTTAGCTATATCTCATTCTCTTTTTTTGATTCTATGCCTTAATTTTAAATCTTGAAAGTCCAATTATTTAAACAACTAATTATAGCAGAAAGGTATGGGGAGGTGATTTTAAGAGCTTACAAACAAAAGCCTGTTCCTAAATTCTCTGCTAGAAAATCCTGGTAGGAAATTAAAATGTAGATAGGAGAATATGATCTATTAACTGCTTCTCTACCAGCTTGATAAAACAAGGCAGTGCTTGTCAAAACATTCATTGTGTCACTCCAAGAAGTCATCCTTGAATTTCTCAGTGTAGACTTTAACACAAATGAAGCACTTTCCATTCATATATTGTTTCAGTTTACTGCATATTAACTAATGCAGCCTTGTGACAAACCTGCCACAAGTTCCTATGAATCACTGATGACTGTGTGTTACCAATGAAGTTATAAACAGAATTAAATTTATTTCATATTTGTTGAATATCCTTCATGCTTTGCTGGCAACAAATTACAGTAGTCTGCATTTCCATTTGTCTACATATCATATAACTCTAAATCTGAAGATTCTTAATATTTGTATGGAAAAGATTTTGATGAACCAATCTCTTCAGTTATTTTGGCAATGTTGACCAAGGATAATGTGTTGGCCTAAAATATCAAGTTGCCTAAACTCTGCCTTAACCTCTGGATTTTCCGTTCACATCTTTCTCTTGGAAAAAGAAGAGTTATTTAATCATTCAATGCAAATAAGCAAAGCAATTTTGCAATATAACAATATAGCTGCATTGCATAAATTTTTTACACCAAAGTCACTATAAAATATGAAAATGATAAACATCTGTTAGTTGTAATATGCAATAGGCAATGTTACTATAGGAGTTCTCCTCATATACTTAAAAGTTAAAAGCTACTTCCAATCACATAGATGAAAGTCTACATAAGACAATAGCTATTTCATTATTATAAGGCTTTTATTCAGATCTGTTTACAACAGAAAAAGCTAGTGAGCCACTAAAACTGAAAACCACTAATACCATATAATACTCAAGCATGATGCTGAAGTAGTATCAGCTTAAAAAGTTCCTGAAAAGAGTTAAAAGCTTCAAGAGTTAAACTAAAAAAATACTATTTAAAAATTACCAAAGGTACAATAGGTAGTACATTTCCATTTAATGTTTCTAACACAGTTCAAAATCCCATGTGGTATATGGCACTAAAATTAATTACTTGCGCTATTATTTTGAGAGAATAGTTTATTTTGCCAACGTGGCTAATTTTGGATCACCCTCAACTTGCGGGGGGGGGAGGAGTAAATTCCTCGGATAATGAAAATAACGTTTAAAACACTAAGCGGATTCACTCTATAAACGGTTTAAGATAGAAAATAAAGATAAAAGGGAATTTTTCCCCACTTCCAAGACCCCCGGACCGGGGATGAAGGAAACTGATTAATGATTCTGAAGGGCACCGTGTCCCAGAAAGGTTGGTTTTAAACACGGTTGGCCTAATTCAGGGAACCCAAGTCCGCTTTGCTCCAGTCCCCAGAACAAAATCTAAGGTAGGGCATTCTTCGACGAAGCGAGCAGACGCGGTCCCATTGTGGGGAAGGGTGAAGTAGAGCCTCACAAAGACCCTGATGACGACATGGCGAGGGCCGAAGTCCAGGAAGAGGGCAGCTCCGGACAGGGCCCAGGCTGGCGTGACGACAGGTGGGCCTCCCTCACACTTACCCACATCCTGATCGAAGGGGTTGCTAGTGAAGAGAGGCATTTTTCCGGGGTGAGCGAGTGGCTCAGCAAGGCCAGTACCGCCCGTTCCCCGCGTCCCCTACTTTGTGAGGCAGGACAGAAGACGGACACCGACGGCTCGACTGAAGGACCAGCGACCCGAAGCGGACCAAGCTCCAACCCGCATCCGCTCCACGCTCTTCTCCCGGATCTCCTTTTTCTTTCTCCGCTTGGCGTTCCAGACACCGCCTCCGTGGGAACCGGCCACGCAGTGCATATCGGGAGAGAGGAATAGGTGTCTTTTACATTGCCTGAAGTCCGGCATTTCAACTGCCAAGGCTGAGGAAAAAGGTTTTACACTTTTCACTAGTTCCTTTACATGTCAAAATGTGTTGCGTGCGTGTATAGGGATATACGGGTGAAGTAAAACAGGCTTGGTCAGGGCAAGAGCCGTGGGCCTTCCAATGAGGCCCCCTCGGGCACAAAAATCATAGAGATGGAAGGACCATTTAGGCAGTAGAGTCCACGTTTTTGTTATTAAAGTGTCTGCTGCGGTTGAAGCTAAGAATACAGTAGTCGGTGGACGTAGGGCGAATTGTTCGAATAAATGAGAAGAAATTTGAATCAAAACTTGCATTGTGTTACTGTGTGGTATTTTTTTGGGCCTTACTACCTGCTGTACTCCTTCAGGTACTTGAAAAAAGGCAAGTATTTATAGAAGACCTTTATTTTAAAGTAAATTAAATGGAACACTGTACTATAATAGATTTCAATAATTGGAAGACAGATTCCAATTGCCTATTAGGAGAAATTTTGTATCAAAACAAAACCTTTATTTCAGCCATTAGCTCAGAGAGCACTACGTTAACAATATATGAACCTGTAATTACTAATAAATTAGTAAATAGTAAATAAATTAATAATTAATAATAAATCTAAAAAGTAATAAAATAGCAGTAGCAGTTAATTTTTTAGATTTTTATCCTGTCTTTCATACGTGAGCACAGAGCAATATGCTTACAGCTCTGTCCTTCTAAATTTCCTACAATGGTAATCTTGACAACTGGTTTGAAAAAGTGAGTGGCCTGGTCACACTATAAGCTTTTACAGCTTACTAGAGTTAAATCTGGTTCTTGCTTATGGCAATACAGCTGCTTAAACACTATCCTGCTAGCTCTATCAAATCAACAGTGGAACCAATTAATCAGAAAAGTGGTGGGCTCTCCCTCATTGGCCATGGAAAGACTTTGGTCTTTCAAGCAAAGACTACATGGTCTTCTGTCTGAAATGCTTTACTCCTGACTCTTGCATGGAATAGAGGAATGTACTAACCAAATTTATACTGCTGCCCATCTTACATAAAATGGCTCTGCGTTGGTACGATTGAAGAAAACAGTAAATATAAAAACGGTATGTAAAATCTATATTAAAAGATAAATATTGTCAGTGCTTTTTTTGTTTAAAAAATAAAGGTGCCGGAACTCCCACAGGTCATACAACCCGCCTTGCTTACCCTACAAGGTTCCATCCAAAAAAGGTGCCGGAACTCCGTTCTGGGCATTCTATGACAAAAAAAAAGCCCTGAATATTGTATAAAAACATATACAAAAACCCTAGGCAAAGAGGATAAAAATGCCCACCTAAGTAATAGTGCAATCTAGGCATATCTCCAGAGCCCCAAGCCAAATAACACAAACTTGTCTTAAGAGACTTCTGGAATGTCAAAATATGTGGAGCTGATTTAATCTCACTGGGGGCAAGAAAGTTCCATAAGGCAGGTGCTACAATATCAAAAGCATTTCTCTTAGGTCCCATCAAATGTAGACTCCTAGCTGGTGGTACCTGCAGCATGACTTCTCTGCCAGATCTAATGTAGCAGGCTACAACAGCCAAGGAGAGTTGGTTCCTCAGATCTCCTTGGTTCCGTAACACAGTCCTATGGCATGAAGGGCTTACACAGGTTAAAATCAGCAGTCTGGGTTGGAACCAGAAGCAAAATAGTAAGGTGACCAATCGTCCTCCTTTAGGGAAGACAGTCCTTCTTTTGTACTCATTTAAATAATAATTAATAGGCATGTAAGCATAATTACAATATAAAATGTTATTGTTACAAATGTTTTTTATTATGCATTTATCATATTATAGTGTATTCTGTATTGTTGCAATGAATAAAATGTTTTATTTACGATATTTTTTCTTCAATTTATTTGTGTCCTTCTCATTGTAAAAAAGTTGGTCACTTTAAAAACAGTAACTAATGTTGCTCAGGGACCAGAGGTGCAACCTGCACTGTTCTAGGATTGTGCATAACTGCCCATGTTGCTGCATTCTGTATCAGCTGAATCTTTTCAAGAACATCCCTATAGGGCCTGTTGCAGAAATCCAGTTTGGCGGTCATTAGGCATGTCATAAATAACAACAACAACAATAATAATAAAGTTGGAAGAGACCTTGGAGGTCATCAAGTCCAACCCCCTGCTTAGACAGGTAACCCTATACCATTTCGGACAATTGGCTGTCCAGTTTCTTCTTAAAAACTTCCAGTGTTGGAGCATTCACCGCTTCTGGAGGCAGGTTGTTCCACTGGTTAATTGTTCTAACTGTTAGGAAGTTTCTCCTTAGTTCTAGGTTGTTTCTCTCTTTTGTTAGTTTCCATCCTTTGCTTCTTCTGCTGCCTTCAGGCGCTTTGGAAATAGAGCCTGCTGGTTCAGGAAAGGGTGCAACTACTGCGTAAGATGAAGTTGTGCAAAAGAACTCCTAATCATGACTTCACTTGCTCATTGAGCAGGAGTTGTGAATCTAGGAGACCTGCAAATTGTGCATTGGGTCAGTCTGGGGCAATGCAACACCATCATTCTAGCACCAAACCATAGACCTGGAATCAGTGGGCCCCAAAATTCAGAGTTAGCCATTCTCGCAAGGATTCAGCTGAAACCTTTTAAGATGTAGATCTTAAAAAGAAAAGGAGAGAACACTGATGCCTATGGCATCCTACATAAGAAGGAACATGCCCCTAAAAGCCTTTCCAATTCTACTGTGAGATAAGCAGCATATAAATTTAATAAATAAATAAAGTATTTCATTTCATTGCTTGTTGCTTTTAACAGGGCATCTGTCAGGGACAATGGATCAGAACCATAGGTTAGGTTGTAATTCAGAAATATTACCAAAGCTTATACACAAGAATCTAATCAACTAATAGATAAACCAAATCAATCAAGTCCAATCAAAAGATGTACAAAAGAGATGGTTTGCATCCATCAAAAAAAGGGACTGAGTTACTCGGCTATAAATTCACAGATTTTCTGGAGGGAAATTTAAACTAAACAGCGGGGACAGGGAGTTAATTGATACGGAACAACCCTGTCCCCGGCAATTTAAAAACTATAGGGCTATCAGTGCATGTAGCATAGATGTGTGTGTGGACAAGAATACCAACCTTGCTATCAAGCAAAATGAAGCCTCTAATAGCGAGTGCCACATAAAGTGCACTAACCAAATAGGTGGTAAGACAATAGGGGAACTCAGGCACCACACAGGTTATGTAGAAAGGAAACACAGGGCCACCCACAAAGGACTCAAATGTTTATACACCAATGCACAAAGTATGAACAGCAAACAGGGTGAACTAGAAATTCAGGTTAATGAGGGCAGATACGATATTGTTGCCATTACGGAAACATGGTGGGATGAAACTCACACATGGAACACACAGCTAGAGGGATTTAAATTATTTAAAAGAAACAGACCAAATAAAAGAGGAGGTGGAGTTGCTCTCTATATAAGAAATAACTACATCTCCACAGAAATAGAGTACAACAATGATAAAAACTGTCTTGAATGCATTTGGGTCAATATAAAAGGGGGGGGAAATGACATTGCCATAGGTGTATACTACAGACCACCCAACCAAACAGAGGAAATAGATGAACTTTTTGCTAGTCAGCTAACTAAGGTATGTAGGAAGCACATCACAATAGTAATGGGGGACTTTAACTACCCTGACATCAACTGGGAGACAAACTCCGCACCAAGTGGAAGATCAAACAGGTTCCTGGCAAACCTAGCAGACAACTTTGTCTCCCAAAAAGTAGAGAAGGGAACTAGGGGATTAGCCATTTTGGATCTAATTCTCACTAACAGAGATGAAATGATAGACGGTGTTGAAGCCATAGGAACCCTGGGAGGAAGTGATCATGCAATATTAGAATTCAACATTATAGAAGCACAACCAATAGAACACAGTCAAACTAGAGTCTTGGACTTCAAGAGAGCTAATTTCAATAAACTTAGAGAGGGCTTGGGAAGGATTCCATGGATGAGAATCCTCAAGGGGAAAACAACTCAAGAAGATTGGGAAATTTTGAAAAATGAGATAATAAAAGCCCAGTCTAGCACAATACCAACAAAGAGAAAACATAACAGCTCTCAAAAGAAACCAGCATGGCTGCATAAAGAACTCTCTGACAAATTGAAAGATAAAAAGGACAAGTATAGAAAGTGGAAAGAGGAGAATATAACTAAGTCAGAATATCAGCAAATAGCCCGAGCCTGCAAAGACGAAGTGAGGAAAGCTAAGGCTCAAAAAGAACTAAGGCTTGCAACCAAAGTCAAAAATAACAAAAAAGGCTTCTTTCAACATGTAAAAAACAAGAAAAAAGTGAAGGAAATGATTGGTCCATTAGTGGGTGGAAGTGGCAAGAAGGTGACAAGCAACAGGGAGAAAGCAGAACTATTTAACTCATTTTTTGCATCTGTCTTTACACAAAGGGAAAAAACAGACCAACCTATCAAAAATAGTGCCATAAAAAACAAAACAGAAACACAAGTTAAGATAGGCAAGAAAATGGTTAGGAGCACCTGTCCAGCCTAGATGAGTTCAAATCGCCAGGACCAGATGGATTACACCCCAGAGTTCTCAAGGAACTGGCAGATGTAATATCGGAGCCACTGAACTATATTTTTCAAAGATCCTGGAACACAGAGGAACTACCAGAGGACTGGAAAAGAGCTGATGTAGTTCCCATCCTCAAAAAAGGAAAAAAAATTGGATCCAGGAAATTACAGACCTATCAGCCTGACCTCAATACTGGGAAGATCCTGGAAAAGATAATCAAATAACGAATCAACGAACACCTAGAGGCAAACAAAGTCATTACTAAAAGCCAACATGGGTTTGTCAAAAATAGATCATGCCAGACAAATCTTATTGCATTCTTTGACCAAGTGACAAAATTAGTGGATCAGAGGAATGCTGTGGACATAATTTACTTGGACTTCAGTAAGGCATTTGATAAAGTAGATCACAACCTACTACTTGACAAGATAGAAAAATGTGGGGTAGACAGAACCACCACCAGATGGATCCGTAGCTGGCTGACCGGCCGTACTCAGCGAGTGGTCCTCAATGGAACTGCATCTATATGGAGGGAAGTGTGTAGTGGGGTGCCCCAGGCTCTGTCTGGGCCCAGTGCTCTTCAACATCTTCATCAATGATTTGGATGAAGGGATAGATGGGGAACTCATCAAATTTGCAGATGACACCAAGCTGGCAGGAATAGCCAACACTCCAGAAGACAGGCTTCAGATACAGAAGGATCTGGACAGACTTGAACACTGGGCACTAACTAACAAAATGAAATTCAATGGTGAAAAAAGCAAGGTTCTACATTTAGGCAAGAAAAACCAAATGCACAAGTACAGCATAGGTGGCACCATGCTCAATAGTAGTAACTGTGAGAGGGACCTCGGAGTCCTAGTAGACAATCACCTAAATATGAGCCAGCAGTGTGCTGCAGCTGCCAAAAAGGCCAACACAGTGCTAGGCTGCATTAACAGAGGGATAGAATCAAGATCACGTGAAGTATTAATACCACTCTTCAATGCCTTGGTAAGGCCACACTTGGAATACTGCATCCAGTTTTGGTCACCACGATGTAAAAAAGATGTTGAGATTCTAGAAGAGAAGAGCTACAGAGAAGAGTAACAAAGATGATTAGGGGACTGGAGGCTAAAACATATAAGGAACGGTTGCTAGAATTGGGTATGTCTAGTTTAACGAAGAGAAGGACAAGGGGGGACATGATAGCAGTATTCCAATATCTCAGGGGCTGCCATAAAGAAGAGGGAATTAAGCTATTTTCCAAAGCACCTGAAGGCAGGACAAGAAGCAACGGGTGGAAACTAATCAAGGAGAGAAGCAACCTAGAACTAAGGAGAAACTTCCTGACAGTGAGAACAATTACTCAGTGGAACAGCTTGCCTCCAGAAGCAGTAAATGCTCCAACACTGGAAGTTTTTAAGAAGAGACTGGACAGCCATTTGTCCGAAATGGTGTAGGGTTTCCTGCCTGAGCAGGGGGTTGGACTAGATGACCTCCAAGGTCCCTTCCAACTTTACTATTACTACTATTACTACTATAAATTGGTGTTAGTTAAGAGTCAATGGGATTCATGGGGGACTTGGATCTCTTGTGGCAACACAAGGACTCTAAACTGATGATGAATTTAATTCCTCCCCCTCAGCTCTGTCTGCTCTTATTCTACAGCATCATCAATTCTCTTCTAACTCACCTTTCAAAGCCAGCCACAGGTTCAAAGCTGGCTCTGAAATAACATAGAGCTAATCTACCGACTTTAGGCTGCAAAGTCCACACAATCGATGGCTGCAAAGAATTT
Source organism: Crotalus tigris (assembly GCF_016545835.1). Classification (NCBI taxonomy): domain Eukaryota; kingdom Metazoa; phylum Chordata; class Lepidosauria; order Squamata; family Viperidae; genus Crotalus; species Crotalus tigris. Next base: position 10,745,657 of record NW_024100606.1, read on the forward strand.
TCTTTATGGCTTTGCTATCTTGAAGGATTGTTAACAAAGCTTTCTTGTGGACCCTGGTTCACTAAGAGATTCAATGTGACAGTTATCCTTCAGCAGATGGCCAAAAATACCCATTTTTGATACCAGCCTTACTAATCTGAGTATATAGTTAACTTAAAAACCTCATCTCTGCCTTCACAATTGCTGCTGCAACTTTTATATTTTACAAAAAGTAATTGATGAAGCTGAAGGTAAATAGCATCCCACATCCATTAAGCCACATGTAACCTCTCACCCAAAGACAAGTAATTATATAATAGAGATTCTGCATTCTAGCTTAGTTGCATTCATCACAGACTCAAACTGTACTCCATTCCAGGATACTTAATTATTGGTTTAAGTAAAAACCAGTTTTTCAAGATATGTCACTCCATATCCCCACGGTAGTTGTAATGAAAACGGTTGTGCTTCGTTCTTTCTGAACACCAGCTTATTTATAAATTTTATACCATTCCCACAACAAAAGTTACATCCAGGTATGTTTTCTTATATTAATCAGTTTGAGAGCTATCAGGTTCTAAGAAATCTCTGTATCCTCTAGGTAACAAGTATGATTATTCAACCTAGAATAATCTTGAACCCAACTAAGGTATTTCATAGTCCCAGTTGGGCTCTCTGCATATTTATAAACTTTATGGTTTGGAATTCTCTGTTGACTCCAATGTTTGTTTGTTTGTTTGTCTGTCTGTTTAAGTATTTTTCCTTACAGTCATGTTAACGTACACTCCTCCTATTCTTAAGCCAGCAGAAAATATATTGGTAGTCCTTGATTTACAATCACAACTGGGACCTGAACTTCCTTTGCTAAATGATGTGGTTGTTAAGTAACTTGCATCGGATTTTGTGATTGTTAAAGGATTCACACAGACATTAAGCAAATCTTATCCTATTGATTTTGCTTGTCAAAAGGTTGCAAACGGCAATCATGTGACCCTGGGATGCTGCAACAATTGTAAATATATGCTGATTGCAAAGTACCTGAATTTTGATCACATGACCATGGGGATGTTGTGATGATCATAAGTACAAGGGCCAATCATGAGTCACTTTTTTAAATACTATTGTAACTCTGAACAGTTGTTAAATGAATAATCATAATCACCTTCCTCTGAGTCTGTCTGTATAGATTTCTTGTGCAACAACTTATGAAGAGTAATTGGTGGTTTTCCCAGCTTTCATTTCCTTTCCCATCCAACCTATCCACCCAGTTGAAAAAGCAGTTATCAGTTGTTCTCCTTAATAATAAGAAGGCATGGGGAACTGTGGGTAAATGCCTGGTTTGAGGGTTTAGCCACATTTCAAAATGTTTGACAAACAGATAACTAACATGAAGATATTCAACCATTAGTCTGTCACTCAAGTTAGTTCTGAACACAGGTCTAAAAGAAGAAATACATTACCTGAAAACTGACACCTTAAAACAGACATGTCAAACACAAGGCCCGGGGGCCAGATGTGGCCCGCAAAGTGGTTTCATGTGGCCCGCAAAGCCATCCTGGAAATAGTGAGGGACGGCCCTTGCTGCCTTGGCCCTGGCCCAGGCTGGCCGGGAGCCAATGTACAATTTTGTGGTGGCCATCTATGCTGAAACGCATTCAGTCTTAGCTCTACAAGGCCGTCTGGAAACAGCAAGGAACCAGCCCCTGCCGCATCGGCCCCATCTCCTGGGTGCATGCTGGGGAGGTGTCACCCTTTGTGAGGAATGAAGAAATGCACCATCGCCTGGAAGTGGCCAGCAAATGGCCCTCACCTACTTCACATATCTTGCTTGATGGCCTCTGGGGGACGGGTTTTGGCAGGCAGTGGGGCGCTCTCCTCACAGCGCCGAGACGCTGAGCCGGGCAGCGCAAATCCCAAAAGAAACGTGAGGCCGCCCAGCTCCCAGCCTGCCCGGTTTCAGCAGGCAGCAGGGCCTTCTCCTCACAGCGCCAAGAGCTGAGCTAGGTGGCATGAATCTGATGAGAAGTCCAATGCTGCCTAGCCCCCAGCCTTCCCAGTTTCAGCGGGCAGCAAGGTGCAAAGCTGGCGAGCTTCGCACCGCCTGGCTCAACCCCTTGGCGTGGAAAGTGCCCCACTGCCTGCCAAAACCGGGCAGGCTGGGGGCTGGGCAGCATCACGCTTCTTTTCAGATTCACGCCACCTGGCTCAGCCTCTCAGTGCTGTGAGGAGAGTACCTTACTACCTGCCAAAAACGGGCAGACTGGGGGCTGGACGGCATTGCGCAGGTAACATTGATTCTCATGCTGTTCATGGCATCCCCTCCATCAGAGCCCACCAAGCCAGATATGTAGTGAAGGCCATGTGCTGGCCACTTCCAGGCGATGGTGCATTTCTTCATTCCTCACAAAGGGTGACACCTCCCCAGTTGCATTTCTTGCCTGTTTTTCTCCCTCCCTCATCTCAAATATTTTCCCACCACTCTGTACTTAGGAAGGAAGGAAAGAAGGAAGGAAAGAAAGAGAGGGAGGGTCTGAGGGAAGTCCTGCCTTTGTTCTGCACTGCTGCCCATCATGAGCAACCTGGGTAAGGCGAGCAAGCACAGCAGCAGCAGCACCTTAAGGAGGAGGTAAGTGCAGCTGGGTGCCCCCTTGGGGAAGTGGGGCCAGGCTGGGCATTTGACCTCTGCTGTCCAGGGCTCCCGGCAGCCCACACCACTATCTACCCCCCCCCGCATAGCCTAAGAGGAACAGTGAGGCTCCTCCAGTGGATTATGCCTTGGTACTTGCCCTGGTCCCATCCCTTCTGCCAGAAACCCTCAGATCTGTCCCACTCCTGCCCAGGCCCCCACAGGCACCCTTGATGCAAATGATGTAGAGCTGGCCATGCCCATCCAGTAGGCCACACCCACTCCATCCACGCCCACCCAGTAGGCTGTACCCATCCTGGCCACACACAAATCCCCGAGGGCAACCACAATGCTGATGTGGCCCTCAATGAAATTGAGTTTGACAACCCTGCCTTAAAAGGAATGTAAAGTGCTCCCATGGTGGATTGAGACTGAGGCAGTCTACATTATAACAAGATCTTTAAAAATGAGAGTAATTGTCTCATACATGCATGCCAATGCATTCATTCTCATAGATTCCAAAGAAAGCACGGGTACAAAGAGAAATTCTGCTGAATCATGTCAAATTAGCAAACCGCTCATCAGTTTAGTGATGCCCTAAGGAAGCAGTAACCTTCCCTGGAATTTATCCACAGCACTTATATTACTGTAGTACAGAAGTCCCCAACCTTTTGGGCATCAGGGACTGGTCCACGGAGAAAGTTTTTTCCACGGAGTGGAGAGTGTGTGGTTTTAGGTGCTGCCTGCATCCCACGGATGGGGGTTCTTGTTTGTGCAGACCAGTTGCTGGCATGCCGTGGTCCAGTACTGGTCCACGGACTGGGGGTTGGGGACCCCCACTGTGGTATATTGTTTACCCACAGAGGTCTGCTACTACCTTTAGATTTGGAAGTTCCATTTTGCCCTCCAGAAACCGATGAAACCGGCTGACTATAGTCGTGTCTTTAAAAGTAATCAGAAAGGAACATAAACTAACCTTTTCAGCCTAGTAGGCAACCCAAAGTATGCAAGTAATTACTGCACCCATCTTTCTTTCTTTCTTTCTTTCTTTCTTTCTTTCTTTCTTTCTTTCTTTCTTTCTTTCCTTTTTCTAAATAAGGAGAATCATTTTGAAATGTGCAAACTGCTTTACAGAATCCCAGTTTGAAGCCTTCCAAGTGTGCTGAACCACAACTTGCAACTTCCACCGGGTATTCTTTCGGATGCAGAAAAGCTCAAGAGTTTATGTAGTGCAACCCACCTAAGCAGCGCATTCCCCATTGAGTAAGCTACCTAGGAACAATAAAGGGGAAGGTCCAAATGTATCTGTGATAGAATATGTTCATTTGGCTACCTTTGAAAATCGCCCAACCAAAAGACCTGCGGGCAAGTGACAATTCTTTTGCCGACACGAACCAACACAAAGTTGTGTGAGTGGAGCGCAGCAAAGGAAGGGGGGAGGAGACAGTTGCCCTCGTCCCCACTAAGTCGCTGCCCGAGTGCCTAAACTGGCCGCCCCGCCTGTGCCTGGCCCCGCCTGCTCTGCTCCTCCCCTCCGTCCCTTTCGCGGCCGCGCGTGCCTTGGTCTGTCTGCGCCTAGCCTCGGGGGAGAGAAACCATGGCGTCCAATGAAGGGGACGGCAGCGCCGGCAACGGGTCGATGGAAGAGAAGGAGAATGGCAAGAAGGTGCTTCGGCCTCGCAGCGCCGTGACCACAGCCTGGCTGATCTTCTACAACATCACCATGACGGCCGGGTGAGCCGGGTGTTGCAGGTGGAGCCGGCGGTGGGGCGAAAACGGAACTTTCCCTTCTCCCGTCCCAGGACGAAAGGCTTCCTCTCTGAACCTCCGGCCGGGCTGTACCTGCTGGGCACTGTGGCGAGGGGAGAAAGGGGCGGCATTGGCGGGGCAGCGCGCGGCGACTGGGGGATAAGCCCTGGCTTGCTTGCATTGCCTAATACGGTGCAGGCTTCCAGCAAGACGAGCACGTCATCCCTCGAGCCCGCCGGAGAGGTTAAGTATAGCCCGAGCCCGGAATGCCGGCCGGGGGTTGTGGAATGGGGCAGACTGCTTCCCTCGGCATAATTTATTGCGGTGGCCGCCGAAGACAAGAGCGTGTTCAGTCGGCGCTCAGTCCCCTCCCACTGACTTGAGCCGGCTTCCTTCGATAGCACCTGCCCCGGCCAGATGGCCGCGGTAACCCGAGCCAGATCAGGGAGCATTAACCCTAAACTTTCTGGGCGACAAGAGGATTAGTGGAAACCTCCTTAAAGGAGAACTTCTAACATTGTTACAAACTTGTAATATTGTTTCGTCCACCTTAATCCGTTGCATTGCTTTAGATGGGTTTAAAACGAAACGTGCACAGTGGTTCTATTGACCTCCATGGTTTTATTTGATCATTGCATATTGAATAAACCATAATTAGCTAGGTGCATACATTACATTACTGATCTGATTTGGACTTTCTGAACATACCTTCTGAATGTTAAATTAAGAGATGTTCATTCTTCCATAATTGATGTAAATGACAATAGAATGTTTTCCCAAAGAGTAGGCATGCTGCTGTTTTCATCTGCTTTTGCCTGGGCATATTTTATTATTTCAAATTATTAAAAAGATTGAAAAAGAACCCCATGCCCCCAAAACTCTTTTTCTTTTTGCATGGTCTTCAAACATGTCAAGCCCAAAACCAAAATGGCAGGGATCATAATTTTTCCAAGCTCTTTATTGTTTCACACTTAGAAATAAACTCTTGCCAGACTGAAGACTCCCAAGGACCCACCTGCAGCTACAGTATATTCTGTATCCCTCTGTTAGTGAGGGCTGTCTTCACTCTCTACTTCTCACATATACTGTAGTAACTGGACTGAGTTGCCTCTTACTCTTTTTTTTTAATTCAACCACTTCCTCATGGGAACCCACTCCTTACTACATTCCATCACAAACATTAGTGAATCCCCCTTTGTGATTTATGATTCTGTTCCTATGTAGGCACTTGTGTATTTTAACCCCTAAATTTCATCTATGAAATAAATAAAATGAATCTCGCTTGATTCATTTTATTTATTTGTATCCTGCCTTTATTATTTTTAGAAATAACTCAAAGCAGTGAACATATCCAACATACCTTCTTCCTCCTATTTTCCCCAAACAGCAACCCTGTGAGGTGGGTTGAGCTGACTGGTCCATGACTGGCTTTCATGGCTAAGGCAGGACTTGAATTTATGGTCTTCCACTTTCTAACCTGGTGCTTAACAACTAGACCAAACGGATTGACAGATGTGTCTTTCTACTATGCATAAATTGTTTATATTTACTATTTGTATGCAGTCAGATATTCTTATTCCGCAAACAGTTGTTAAAGCAATCCATAACTTAGTATAGGACCTTATTCTGTGTCTCAAGTTATTATAAGGTTATGTATAATATAATGTCTTGTGTATTCAGTAACATTCCACATGAACACTTTGGTTTCAGATTCAGTTTATTGCAATTGACAATCATATGCCTCAGTTGGACATGTTATGACGAGCTTCTATTCCTAGTTAATAAGATACTTTTAAAAAGCTTTCAGACCTCACTACCTACCTAGAGCGGGCTTAAGATTTATTTTATTTGTTTACTCAATCAAATTTATCTGGAGACGGTCTAGCTGTGAAGTCTGTGTAATTGTTATTTGATAGCACGTAGTCAATCATAACAATCCAAATTGGACTTTTTTGTATTTATTAAGTTTTTACTAAGGTTTATGAAAGCTTCTAAAAAAAAAACAGAGCTTGAAATATATGGAATGAGATAACAGACAAAATTTTCTTTCTTATACTGTATAACAATAGTCACAAAGATCATTTCACTATCTAAAGTAGAACTTGGCTTCTTTTCTCCCCATGCTGGGAGAGCAGTGTATGCTTCATTTCTTGAATTACACCTCCTGCCCTCCCTTTGACTCAGAAAATTGCTTTAAAGCAGTGGTTCTCAACCTTTTTAATGCCGCGACCCCCCAACCGGTCGTAGGTCGAGGACTACCCAACCAGTCGTAAGTCGAGGACTACCCAACTGGTTGAAAGTCGAGGACTTTCCCTGCCCGGGAGCGCCGCACATGCGTGGTGCCGCCCCCTGTGCCGGTCGAGGCATAGTTGGCAAGCGGCAGAGATGGAGCAGGCTGACCATCAGCTGGGCCACCAGCTGGCCCAGCCCAAGGGAGGTAAGGCACCCGCCAGGCCCCACGCGTGCCAGCAACCCTCCCTGCGCCCGCCGACCTCCCACCCCTGGCCTTCTTTTACTTACATTTTTAGTAGTTGCTCAGCAGGGAGAGGTAGAAATTTCCAGACAGCTCACTGCAGATAACTTGCAGCACCGTTTGCAGAATGGGACTTTTGGCGGGCTCAGCAGGGCAGAGACAGCCTGGACAATTCCTATTGGCTTTTGAAAGCCAATAGAATTAGACTCTATTCAAGAGAGTCTATTCTATTGGCTTTGAAAAGCCAATAGAATAAAAGGGAGCAGCACAGCTAAGGAAAAGGGGAAAAAAATGGCGGACTGCGTTGTTTGGCGACCCCCGTGAAATGGTCGTTCGACCCCAAATGGGGTTACGACCCACAGGTTGAGAACCACTGCTTTAAAGAGACTTGTGGCTATCAATTTTTGTTTGTGTATCTTCCTTCATTTTGCTGCATTATGATTTTGGAATCATAATTGAATGCTTTGTGTAGAAAATAAAAAACGATCTCCTAATTTGCTGCATATTAATGTACCTATCTAGTAAGGAACCAGTTTATCTTAATGGAATAATTAGCTCCAGAAATTTACATGGTGGCCTCTGTTACATTTTTGTAATGGGGAGTTAAAACTCAGCTGTTCTGTATAGCTGTTGAAAAACATAAAAATCACTCTTGTTACCCGGGTTTCAGTTTGTTTATGATTTATGGATTTTGCATAGCTGTAAATTACTAGAAATTAGTGGTACAAAATGTGTAAATAAAAGAAATAAAATACATTCAGTTGGAGCATGAATAATAGATGAGATTAGAGAAAGGAATTGTCTGAAATATTGTTGTCTTGCTGCAGAGTAAACTTGCTCTCCATTCTTTCCAGTACTTTAGAATTTCTATCTGTGCAAAAACACTTTCACTTACTTATAAATACAAAATACAGATGAATAACAGTGTCTAAGAGATGATGACTTATACATAACTGATATGGAACAACATGAAAATACTTTAACCGTTCATTATTCCAATAAGGATATTGTTTTTCTGTTTAGGTGGCTTGTACTGGCTATTGCCATGGCCCGGTTCTATATGGACAAAGGAACATACAAAGGCTTATATAAAAGCATTCAAAAGACACTTAAATTTTTCCAGACTTTTGCTTTGCTTGAGGTAAGTTTTTAATAAATATATCTTATTTGAAAGGAGAATGTAAATCTGGACAAAAAGTAGTTAGCAGCCTAAACTAATTGTTGCCAGAGGCTGTTGAGCCATTAGTGAGATCAGAAGATACTTATGGATTTATTCTGAGGTGTCAGCTGTAGCTTTCAGGGTGCCCTTTCCAAATTGTTTCGTGACACTTTATTAAGTGTTCAGTTGTGACAAAAAAGAGTTGGAGTCAGAGTTGATAGTTACTTTCCCAGAATGCCTCTTTGGGATTCTGTTGGAAATTAAAATGATGGTTTCCAGACCAAGACTTTTTTTAAAATGAAGAGCCCCAGAAATTGCTAGAAGTTACTAGAGCTGTATTTAATGAATTAGTGCTTTCAGATAAGAGCTGTACTCACCTGTCATTGATAAAATATATGCAACTGCAATAGTTATTTTCTGAGATGTCAAATATAATTATTATAAGTCATAGACATCCCACATGGAAGTGCTATGAGAGCACTTCAGCTTACAGACTTTAATGTTGCACATTTTATGATAACTCTGTTAGAACCTCTTCAGATGACTTCATTTAGAACCTCTTCAGGTGACTGCAATGTAATCTAAATTAGTTCATGAGTATATAGGTAGTTCTCAACTAATGACTATAATTGAGCCTGGGATTACCGTTGTAAACTGTGACCATGCTCAGCTTTACAATATTTTTTGTGGTGGTCATTAAGTAAACATCATGAATGCTAAGTGAACACCACTGTCATTAAATGAGTCTGTTTTCCCCAGAGGGGGCGGTTGCTTATTTTTTGCTGAAACAAATGCCAGAAACGAGCAAAAAACACCAAAAATCATGGTCATGTGACTGAGCATTGGGTGCAGCTGTCAGCTGGTATTTGAAAACAAGTCATAAGTAATTCTGGGAAGTCTGTCTTAACTTTGAACAATTGCTAAGTGACTGGTCATTAAGCAAAAACTATCACTATTTATTTTGTGACGCATCTGAAACATGTTCAGCAATTCCTGAAGGATCAGGAAGATCTGCATTGTTGGGCTTCTCTGTTTCCAGATACCCAGCCATCTCTCTTTCTGCTGGCTGTCATCCATTATGATGTCATTCCCTGTCAGTCTGTCTCTGAGCAGTAGCAGTTTAATGTCTGTTTCTGATTTTTTTAAAAAAAAGATTCCTTAATATGTTCTCTATTGAGTGCATCTATAATCCATTCACAGTTATTTGCAGTAATATGGGGAAAGTCTTCCTATGCTTTGATATCCTGAGAATTTGAATTTGTAATCATAAATATGCACTGATTGGAAGGAAGTTAAGCACATCAAACATTAATGCTTAGTGTGTAGTGGTTAGGAAATATGGAAACCCAAGCTTAAGTCCCAACTCACCCATAGAACCCATTAGGTGTATCTGGACAATCACTTTCAGCTCAAATTCCTTCACTGATTTGCTGCTATGGAGATAAACTTAAGGGAAATCCTCAAATGTTATCTTGCAAGATAAGGCAGAATAAAAATGTAATAAATAAACTGAGTTCTTTAAAACAGAGAATCCTAATCCTAACTATAATCTTTTAAAGCCCCTTTAAATTTAGGTCCTAGAGAAATCATATGTATCAGCCTTCTGTAGCCTGCATTTGAAGCTCAGTTTGCACAATTTCTTAGTTGTCCCAGGTAGATTTTATACTAAGACATGAATAAGAAACATGGCCATCCAAATTCTTTGGAATTCGTCCTATCAATACAACCAGCATGGCCCTTGGTGAGAATTAGTGGGATATATTGGAAACATCATTCATCTTATGTTCTTGTGGCCATATAATTTCTTCAATTTTGCTATTTTCATGTTTTTTTCAAGATACTAGATTTCATAATTTTACAGGTCATAGGATTGGTTAATTAGATATTGAATTCTAATGCCATATAATTATTTGCTCATTTTTTCGACTTGCAATCATGCCTCTCCCCCGCCCCTCGGGCATTAACAGATATTAATAGAGAAAATGCATACACAATAATAAATGTCATGGCTGAGTTGGGGATGCATGTTAGTCATAACTATGAAAAAGTGAAAGGAAGAGAGAAAAACAAAGAAAGAAAGAAAGAAAGAAAGAAAGAAAGAAAGAAAGAAAGAAAGAAAGAAAGAAAGAGAAAGAAAGAAAGAAAGAAAGAAAGAAAGAAAGAAAGAAAGAAAGAAAGAAAGAAAGAAAGAAAGAAAGAAAGAAAGAAATTATAGATAAGTGACACTATTTTACACCAAATAGCACAGGTAAGCCCTGTGCCCACACTATAATTTGCTTCAAATCATAAGGAAGATGCCAGGTTGGTCAAAAGTGCCATAACCAGTAATCTGTATATCTAAACTGGATGCGTTTTAGCTGAGATAAGAAAAAGGAGAACCTGCTATTATTACTTTTATTTTTCATTATTACTGCTGTTTTTAATTAATATTCCTAAAGTGAATTAGGTAACCAATCTCTTTCTTGCCAGAGTCCTACTCCCAAATGTGAACATATTTCTCTGATAATTTCTCCATGGTTACTATATATCTTGTATTTTCCATATTAAAACTCATTCTTAATACAAGATCCATGTACAAATTAAATTAATTATTTCCATGTATATGTGTAAGAAAAACCTCTCTGAAAAAAATGCAGCTAAGCAGAGATTTTCCAGCCATGAGTCAATTCTGAATACTCATGTTCTAATTCCTTCTGTCTTCCCCTCCTTTCAATTTTACAGATAATCCACTGTGCGGTTGGTGAGTCTCTTTTCAGTTCCTCAGTTAACTAAGCCCACTCTTACTTTATTAGACAACGGTGACCTATTTCTCTTTTTAAGGAGTAGTGCACACTTCTATGCTTGTGACAGGGGTCCAAGTGAGTTCCAGAATCTTCATGGTGTGGTTTGTTACACATAGTATAAAGCAGGTAAGTGTCAAAATGAACATTGCATCATTCAGTCCACAATATCATGTTTCACATAAAACATAAGTTAGCACAGATCCATTGTCAATAGTCTTAAAAAAGACTGAAATGCACAGACCCATAAGGTGAACTGAAAAAGGCCCTAATTATATATGGGTGAAGAGGTTGTAAAAACCATTGAAGTTGGATATACAACTCTTATGCTTTGTCATTCCATATTTAAATTACCAAGAAAAGGGTACCAATTCTTGCAATGTATATTATAAAGTGGAATTGGATAAAGAGATTTTGGGGTTTGAGGAGAAATGTATATTTTTAGGCAGCTGAATTTTTGGATATATATCCTAAGAGCAATTGCTATGCCTTAAATACTATTTCTATGCTTTTGACTTGCTGAAAACTAAAAGTAAACGGAAGAATGGAGCCTAGTCCCTCAGTGCCCCATTGATTTCAATTGTATTTACTCTAAGAGTTGTAGCTTCTGTTCTGATATACTACTACAAGCGGATTATCAGTTCATGGTATAGTTATTAATCCAGTCAGTAAATATATTGGATCAAGACTGTAATTCTCAGTTGAAGAAGTTCTCTTTAGATGGACATGGAAATGGCAGCCTTAAATGCATTCATTGGAAGGTCATTTCTTACTGCACAAACTGAGAAAAAGTCTGGTTAACTATACTCATGATTGCTTTATATCACTTTGGTTGGATGGGGTGCAGATTCTATTATAATAAGGTAAAAAGTGTTTTATGATATTTTATAACCTGTTGGATCAATTTTTGCATTTAGGACTTAGTAGTAAATTGATTGTGATTACTGTGTGAATGGATCTTAGATTTTAGACTTTTGCTCACATAAAGCTGGTTTGTTTTTGTATACCCCTATGCACTTTGAAACAGTTGGATCTCTCACCAGCAGATGGCAGTTAGTGATTTCCTTATGTGGGAAAGTAAGTAGGACTGGCCTCTTCCCCCTGATTAAAACTCTTACAGTTTTTCTGTTCCTATGCTATTGAAAGTTTATTTTTATTAGACTAGATAATTGCCTTACACAACCATGGTTTATATATAAATACTTTGTTCAGCAGCAATAGAAGATATCCCATAGTTTCTAAGATATTGATCAGGTTAGGTTTATGTTTCCCAGAAAGAAAAATGTAAAACGCATTGGTTCCAGGAGAATACTAGAGCCAATTTGGGGGGGGGGGGGCGGAGTGGAATATAGGGAACAGGACAAGTAGTCCTTGTTGTTAAGTGAGTTTTATTCCATTTTATGACTTTTTTGCCTCAGTTATTAAGTATATCACTGCAGTTGTTAAGTGATTCATTAAGCAAATCTGACTTCCATCATTGACTTTGCTTGTTGGAAGCTGGCTGGGAAGCTCACAAACGGTGATTACATGACTCCAGGACTGTGCAACTGTTATATGCCAGTTGCCAACTGTCCAAATTTTGATCATGTGACCATGGAGATGTTGTAACATTGATAAGTATGAAGACTGGTCGTACAAGAATTCAGGCTTCAAAAGAGCAATTGCTTTGAAAATCTAAATGTGTAGTAATCCCACACTTCCTTTTCTATAGCAAAAAGTCAGGATACACAAATTAAAAATATTACTTTAGTGTATTATTATAAAACACAAGTAGTAACTTACGTATGGGTACAATGGTATTTATACAGTGTTGACTAGAGATTATTTTAACCCTGGTGATTTAGATAACTTTAAAGAGAAAAAGGTGTAAGTAACGTGTTTTCTAAAATGTAATATTGCATAATAAGCATAAGATTGCTTTGATTTTACATCCAGAGATGAGTTTAGTTTTGATAAACAGCTGCAAAATGCTTACAATATTTTATATATAATAAAGGTTTCTACCGTAATATGAAGAGTTTCACAGTATTGTTGCTTATTGTTGTTTCTTCATTTTAGAAAAAAAGGTAAAAAGCGATTTGATTTCTATCTTATCCCTTCTTTAGACCATAATCAATTTGCATTTAGCCTCCCCCACTCCCAGAAACCATAGTGTAAGTGCAAACATAACAATGTTTGTACAGAAGTTAAACAAAAATATTCCTATTACTTAAATACTTCTAGAGAAAAAAATTGAATGCATTTATTAAGGACAAAATTGATATTCTTAAAACTAATATACAATCTTTCTGTTTTTGTAGTGCATTCACTGAAAGTGGCCAAAGTCCTCTTTTCTCTTAAAAAAACAACAATTTTGAATCTTTATTTCTCAGATGCCGTTGGAATGTGTATTAGCCTTTGAGCAAGAAGATTTATTATATTTTAGTGAAAGGAAAATTACTTGTCTATAGTGATTTCAGAAACTAATCAATATATCTTATTTTGTAAATCTGGGAATTAATTTAATCGATCATAGATGCAGATGTCATAAAAGAATGGCTAGATCAATATAAGCTATTAAGACAGTGAAATGACTATGGGCTTTTCCCCATCTACCAAAGAACAATAAAAAAAGTTGTTCCTTGCAGCAGTGTTAACATTTTATTTTGAAAAGCACGTGCAATAATTTTTAATGTCTGTTTTATCCTTTTTTGGTTCCAGGGTGTTCTGCCAAAGAAATCCCTCAAAATCTGAGCCAATACAACTTCTGTAAAAAATATTTTTGCCAGTTATCTGAATAGTGTCACTTGTACCCCTACATGTAATTACAATGGAATTCTAAAGAAGTTGCTTCTGAGAAACTATATATAGTGGCATTCTTTAAGCTACCAGTCCCCAGATGTGTAGGATTTCAATATTCAGAATTCTCCACCTAGCTTAGGCATTTTTGACTGGAGATTCTGAGTGTTGTAATTCCATTATATCTGGAGAGCACCTGGTTGGGGAAGGGCGATAGTTGTGTTTATGGGACCAAATAGAAATAATATAGACATAATCTTAAAAAAGGATGTTAGAAACAGAAGAGAATAGTTAGTTTAAAAATAAGAATGTTACATGTATCAGTTCTTTGCTTCTTTTTCTATTTAATAGCAACCTACTCACTTAGACTAAAATATAGACAGGATCTCTATTTGTCCTAAATAATATTGGCTTTGGTGAATTATCTGAGAGTCTGTTGCAATTCTACGATTCAAGAAAATGTTGGCTCTTTATACCTCCACAGATCCAGAATGAGGAGAGTGTTATTCTTTTTCTGGTTATATGGACTGTGACTGAGATTAGTCGATATTCCTTCTACACATTCAATATGCTCAACCATTTGCCATACTTCATAAAATGGGCCAGGTGGAGAATGCCTTGCAGTTTAGTTTCTTATTGTTCTGGGCATGCTTTTCATGCATGCCTAATCAGCAAGGAAGAAATTTGCTTTGAGAGTTTTCCATGTATGTGTATAAAGTGATTTGATGTGCTTTAAACACACTGTAAGTTCTTAGAACTGGATGTATTTTAAAAGCAGAATTCTGTAACTTTTCGTTAACTTTCCCTTTGCTCATGCCCTTAATATTTCTAAGGCATGCTTGTGTGTGTCTTTTGAAAATTGAATTTATTTTAATTTGCTTATTAGATTTTTATCCTGCATTTATAATTTGTATAAATATCTCCTCTTCCTTTTCTTCACAACAACAACCCTGTGAGAGGTTAGGCTGAGAGAGAGTAACTGTCCAAGGTCACCCAGCTGCTTTGATCTCTTAACTGGGGACTAGAACTCCACTCTCCTGGTTTTTAGGTCAGCATCTTATTAGCTAGTCAATGTACCACTTAAGGTGTCTTTCATTTTTGCATATTGCAATGCAAAATGTTACTTATTATAGAATTTAGACTTTCTATTCTGCCATTTTGGGGCATTATTTTGCTGGAATGAAATGTAATAGAAGGTAAAGTAATAGAAATATGTAAAGTACAGTTTCTGGAAAGGCATGTCATATCTAAAAAATTAGAAAGTGATTTATTAGAGAACTTAAATTTCAAATATTCTATTCATATCCAACATGAACTTTACTCCCAGGTAATTTCTCTTTCAGTAGCTAGTTTTGCAGCCATGTTGGTTTTCACAGAGTATATGGATTGAAACTGAGGTTCTGGAAATCATGTAATTATAGTATGTTGCTTTTTTATGACTGTCCAACAGTTACAACTATTTTTAACTTTGGAGATTCATTCATAATAGTATATTTTGCAAAAGCCTACACAATTAACATTTGGGGCATTTTTTTTCTTCTCAAGATAGATCTAGTTTTTATTTTAACTATAAAATTAATTGAGTTTCATTAAGAGCTTCCAAGCTCAATAGAGATTTGAACTTAGGCTTCTTTAGCAAGATATGATAATTTTCCTTAAGCTGTGTTCAGTTAAATGTTAATATTGCTGTACATCATTACAATACTACTTAAATGTGCAGTAACTAGCAATACATCATAAACAATGTAAAGTAAAGAATGCCAGTAAATTAGCAATTTAAATTTTCAAACATTTCAATGGAGCTAAAAGGAAGAAAAAGAACCTACCACTTTGCTGATTTTTTTTTTTTTTTTGCACAAATATCCTTTGTTGTAAAAATAAACATTATTTAGCTGGAAAGTTCCTTCTGAGTGTACAGAATTTAATTTCTAAATCTGATTTATAGGCTTGCATAGATGTAAAAGCTATAATAATTTTCATATTATTTTTCAGAAAAAGATAGCACATACAAAGCACCGGAGTAGTTCATTTAAAAAAAGTCATCAAATTAGTTCAAATTGTTTGAAAATGCACAATGATAATAATAGTCTTACTAACTCTCAAATCATGGTACTGAGCTCTTCTAAGTGTAAAACAGAAATTTTGCAAGTTGTCGGAATATTATAGAATAAAGACAACAATAATATAAAATAGAATTGCAAAAATCCATATGATAATTAGCTGGCGGCCATTCTTTTGTGAAATAAAAATTATAGCTCTAAACTGACATTTTCCACGACCTTTTCTAAAGCGAGTGTTCAAAATTCAAAAGATTTTTTTGGTTTAAATTCTCAAATTTTGGTTCTGTAATAAAAAATCTTTGCACAGGCATGGTTTAACTTACAGTTTATTGATTTGCAGTTGTTACAGTTAAAGTTGCATTAACCAGTTTCTCCTTCAAGGTGTTTTTGGGCCTCTTGTTGAATCCCATTCATTGATTCCAATTGACCTGTATATTCTCCAAGTTTATTAAATCTTATGAAGTTTTCAGGTTCTGGGACTGCTGTTTTAAATCTTAACTATTTCCCTCATTGAATGCCCTTTGTGCAGTTTTTCTAACTGTCTCCTTCCTTTTCCCAGCATGAATTGAAAAAAGATTTTGTTTTATGAAGACTACATTTGCATGCTGTATCTTGCATGAAAACTCTTCAAGTATTTTCAAATCCTTTTGAAGGTTTTCAGTGAGTGACTTGACAACAAGTAAATAAGGCAGTGCTTTTCAAAGCAGCCAGAGTCTTTCATTTAAAAAAAAAAAAATCATCCTAGCATTTCCCAAGATGCTATTCCTTCAATTGTAAGCTTTTATCCATATAACATCAATAGCTGCCTATGAAATAGCTGTGGGGATTGCTTGACTGCTGTTCATTATTTCATTTTTAAAACATTCAGCCTAGCATTTTTAATGCCATCCTAAACTATTAGAGCATATTCTCCACGCTTAATTTATGTCATTATAATCTAAGGCCTCAGGTTCTTATAGGAAAACAAGGTGAAGAAGGAAAAATAAATAAATTAACAAAAATATTTATAAGCAAATAAGGAAAAAAAGATAGCAACAATAATATTTTAGAACATTTTAGATTATGAATATTAATCTTTAAAATCTCTTATTGGTGAGAATAAAAAGTTTTCTACCTGGCATAAAGATTCAGCAGAACCCTTATTGATCTGCTGAATTTATAAAGCCTGAGTAAAAAGCCAGTACATTATATTACAGTATACCCTTCGATGGGAAGATAACACAGTTTTATACGTCTAGTCATTTCGGGTAAGAAATGGAGATGGGCACTGCCCCCTAGAGTCAGGCACGACTAGACAGGGGAAATCTTTATCTTTGCCTTTTCTTTATGCAGTTATGTTTCAAGTAGGCAGTGGTGTCTGTAAGTGAAAATGACAGCTTTAGCTGTGTAGTTGAAGTCATACCTTTTTATGAGCATCCACTTTTACTGGTTTGTTTGTTTGTTTATTTATTGGATTCCTGGGGCACCCATCTCACTAATATAGTTAACGCTGGGCAATTTACAATATAATAACAGTTAAGTGCAAAAAACAATTAAAATAGAATAAAAAGTTTAAAATTAAAAACCAATAGGATGAGGAGCTTGGTGGAAAGAATCTTCCCTGTTTCATCAGCTGCTCCCAGTATAGCAAGCTGCTATCCTGATCACAGACCACGTGGCAGAGCCAAATTTCTAGGCGTTTCCAGAAGGTGAGGAGTGTGGGACTGGATCTCATGTCTAATAGGAGAATATTCCAGATAATGGGAACTGCAATAGAAATGACGCTTCTTCTGGATTCCACTAGCTAAAATCCTTTGGCTGATGGGATCCCAAGTAGGTCTTTTCCACTGGAATGAGTGAGACTGGTTAACCTCTATGAGATAAGACAGTTCCTCACATGCAAGGATGGAATTTTAGTTGATGGTTGCAAGATCTCTCCCCACTGACATCCCTGTGAACAGGTTTTCAGGCAAGCCTTCAAAATAATATGGACCCCTGAAAAAGATATTCAGCTGTTGGCTTGCCCACCAGAACATATACATATTTTAAAGCAATGTTAAGAACACTACAGTGTGCTGGATACAAATATATTTTTCACATGACAAACCATCCTACATGGAACCTATTTCAGATAAGTACACATAGACTTGCAGTTGGTCTTTCCTTTACTGGTTATGTTACAGCAAAGCAGAAGACAAGTAATTTATCTGCTGTTTCTTCCAGATACAATTTTTTCATCATCTTATATCCAGTAGGAGTTGTTGGTGAACTTCTAACGATTTATGCAGCATTACCCTATGTGAAGAGATCAGGCATGTTTTCTGTGAGGCTTCCCAACAAATATAATGTGTCTTTTGACTACTACTATTTTTTGCTCATCATCATGGCCTCATATATACCATGTAAGCTTCAGCGAATGTGTACATGTGTATAAACGTTTTTTGTTGTATAGTGCTACTTTTTAAGAATGCTATGAATGTTATATTCATTTGAGATGAACTATAGTTTAATAATAAAACATGGACCTTAAATGAATTCTGTCATGCATTACAATTGCTTAGATGTGATATTTAGAATTAAAAAGGATTTTGAATAGCCTGGAAAAAATTGTAGTGAGCCAGAGATCATGAAGAGCTGCTGTTTACTGGAATAGGCAAAACTGCACTAGATGGGACCAAGGTATACTTCAGGTGTTGCAAAACTGATAATTCCTTCCCTGCATGTTTTAATTTAAATCACGAAGTTATTATCTTCCCAAAGTGAAAAATTGAAATCACTATCTAGTAAAACACTATCCAGTGCTATTCATTAAATTATTAATGAATATATTAATTCAAAATTAGTATTTTGAAATAGTAATAAAAGTCTTATCAAAGATTAAAACACAAGTTAAAAGCAATTCTTGGACTTTCAGATAGGAATCATTCTAACCAATTTACTAATCCAGGATTCAATTCCATATTGCACCCATTCAATACACTGCAATTTGATTGCACATTTTATTTTCAACATAGTCTAACTTGTTTTGTTTTTTGCTTTTTTAGTGTTTCCACAATTGTATTTTCACATGCTACGTCAAAGAAGAAAAGTGCTTCATGGTGAAGTGATTGTAGAAAAGGACGATTAAAACAAACTTTGTAATCATGGTGCTTTTTCAGAGTAACAATCAAATCTTTCATGTTACCAAGTCCAACTTGGAAATTATGGGACAAAATAAAATCAATATAGATCATGATGTTTTGTAACATATGTGCTCCCAAGGGCCTATATGAAATTTTAGTCTTATTTTTCAAGCTGTTTAACATGCTTTTGGTCTCATATCTCAGCAGAAGTTGAGTAAGATGAAATTCCCATTCATCATTTTAAATCATACTTGATTACTGAATTGAGATTATTGCACCTAGCCTATTTGGCTAAGCTTACTTAGGAAATGCAAGTCGTGATTGTGCTCACAAAATCTTTTTACCTGTCCTTGAAGGTAAAGGCAGCTTTAAGTCAAGGTCAACTAATAGTGACAACCTGGAACAAAACTATGTAGTCTTCTTGGCAATACTATGGAAACAGCTTGGCATTGGCTTTCTCAGGATGTTTTTATCTCCCAAGGCAGGGCTACAACCTTGCTGTTTTCCTTGGTGATTATACACCCACATGCTAACAAGGCATAAGCTTACTTAGCTTTTGAACCTGGGCAGATGTTTCCAGCTACTGAGTGGCATTTGGAAGTAGCTGGATGTTTGTGACAGCTTCTTTCTATGTTATAAGATGCTGCTTAAAAAGGCCCCTAAGTAATGAAAATGGTTTTCTTTTCTTTGTTAATAACATTGCACTCATAATTTTTTTGTTTCATGCTTAGAGTTTTTTAACCAATCTTAAACTCAACATTCATTAGAATTATTTGCATTGAATATGCATGATTTTTAAAAAGCATCACCCTGTAATAATTACAACAGTATAAATAAATACTAGAAATTAAAAATAAACAAAATAGAAATAGAAATACATAATAGAAATTGGTCTTAAATATAAAATAATTCATAACTGGAAGTAGCTAACAAGCAGATAAATGTAATATCTCTGCAATCCAAACCTACTAAACTCCAGAATAATTTTAAAAAGGAACATTTAAGCACACAAGTAATTTTTAAATGACTGTCAAAAAAGTAGTTTTGTATAAAAAAAATTGGATACAAAAATGTATGAAAATATTTTATCCACTAGTTATGGTAGGAAAAACCATGGTAAACTCTGTCAATTTTTGGTTTAGCTTGGTGATGTTTAGTGGTTTTTAATTATTTTAACCCTTCTGGTTAAAGAGCAGAACAGAGATTAAAGTTGCAGAGCAGCATTCAAGGAAACAAACAAGGGCTGGGTAAAATTTTGGTTTTAATCCCATATAAATATCTTGGAGCACATGGGAGTGTGACTGCCACAGCTGTCTGCAACTCTTTTAAAGTAGCCATATCTTTCTCCAGATCTTGTTGCAGATAACACCACATCTGGTTCTATGCTAGGACCAAATGTACATTTTAAAGAGTTGCAAACAAGCTGCCATTTCCATATGTTTCAGAATTTATTTTTCACAATTATTTGTGAAACACTGCCCTAACAATTAGCTCCAGGTGCTCATGAAGTCTTAGAATTTATATTTTGTAGAGAAAAAACGTTATTTGGTCAAATAGATTAAAAAATCTGCTAATGGGAAAGTTGCTGATAGGAAATAAAAATCTAACTTTCCCCTCCAAAATAATGTGATGTAAGGTATCTAACTTTTTGAAGTCTTATCATTATAATTTGAATAAAATAGTAAGCTTGAAAAATGAGGTACTGTAAGAAATAATGCTTATAATTTTAGATCAATCTGAAATCTGACTCCAAAGATATTCAAAGCAGAAGTAAGCAATTTTTTGACATCCAAAAGTTGCATTTTTTAAATTTATTTTTTTCAGTAATTAATAATGATAAAGAGTGGATAACAAGAGAATATATAAAATAAATGTAGCTGATAATATTTTGCCTATTCATTATCGGGGGGATAGTGCTAAGAATTCCTAATCAGATCCATAACCTTTTTATTTTAAAAACAAATTATTGCTTTTCAGGCTTCCTCTGGAGTTTAGAAGTATGATCTGCAGAACTCTATGGGCTATAAAAATAGGGGGAGGAGACACTTCCATTTGGGGCTCGTGGGATTAGGGACTTTTGCTACACGGGCAATTACTGGCTAAATCTAAATGATGCTCTTAACTCTTTGGGTCAAATCCTTATGTGATTTTAAGGAAAACTGCATTTAAAAATTGTTTTCTCTGCTCAGATATTGTGTTTAATTGAAATTTGTTTCTACAATAAGATGATGAAAGGTGCTCTGTTTATCTCATGCTGTAAAAATCTTTAAGATAAAGTACCACGAAAAGCCTTCGGTCATACTTGTATGTAAAGATTTCAAGAGGAATCAATTGTATCTTTGCAATAATTGCTTGTCTTCTTTTAACCATTTCATCTGTTTCACACAAAATATACTGGCAGCTGTTTGAAACAGATTTCTGAATTAGTACAGAGATTTCTGAATTAGTACAGAGAAGAGCAATATGAAAAAAAAAGTTTGTTAATGACTGATATCTTTCTTTTCTTCAATGTTTTAACACTTCTTACATATATCTTCTTCATGCTGTTAATTCTTTCTGGTCTAACTTGGAATTGCTCCAGGTGCTTTTGGATATAAATATTTGGTTCTAATGTATGCTGTCATTAAACTGGGGATGTCATTCACTAAACAAATAACTATTATAAGGTGTTTTTTATCATTTTGTACATCCCATTAAATAATACCATTTTTGATTCTCAACACATAACAGTACTTGGAGTGAATTTCTGGACATAATTTAAGAACAAAAATATTTTATTCTGGAAACTGCTTTTCCAATAAATCATTAAATCCACATCCCTATGTTTTAATGATTTTGCTATTCCCAGTTCCCAGAAACACAGACATTGGATTGTTACTTGTTTTATAGGACTAAGATTTAGTGTTGAGTCACACATAACACTAAGTAAAGCAGGTTGAATTCACTTATCATGGCAAGCTGAAAACAGAATTCACATAACTATGTGTAATTCAGCCACAGTCAAAGGATAGACTGATAATTGAATAGAGGGTGATTTTCAAACGTGGCAACTTTAAGATGCATGGACTTCAACCCCCAGAATTCTCCAGCATTCTGAATGGAGAATTTTGGGAAATTTAAGTCCATACATTTTAAAATTTCAAGTTGAGAAACCCTGGAAGTTAGACTCATGTTTGTTACTAAGGCATTTAAAAAGATGAAATTTCTGATGTAGCTTTTCTTTTTCCTTCAGCCTGACAGTTATGTTGGAGCTTTAAGAATAAAATGCCTTTTGCCCAAGTTTCCTAATCTTTTACAGTAACTCATCAGTTTCATCTTATATTGACTATAATTCACATTGAAAATTTTAAAGGTGTTCTATATGATGCTGAGCTCCTGACGTTTTATTCTTTAAGTCATTTTTAAAGAGGAACAGAAAATCTGTAGTCAGAGCCCTTTTCTGCAATTTTGGCTGCTGGGCTTGCAATTGCAGCATTTATTACTGCCATGTCTGAGAAAAATGGGACTCTCAGGCTTGTTTTGAAAATGGAGTCAAGCTACTGTTTTCAATACCACAGTTGTTCATAATTGAATTTCACAGTTACAGTTGTGGATGCTTAATTGTTGCCATCCTATAAGGTATTTTTGGATTTGCAAAACATTCGAATGCCTTTAATGTGTGTCTATAATACACATGGCTGTATGCATATTTTTTCTTACACTTTTACAAATTTTCAATAGCCTTCTAAATAAATCTATCCTGACTTACTCTTTTCATACAGAAAGAATCTATTCATACATTTGAAGTTCCCCAAGAGGCATTTTTACATGCACTGCCAATACTACTGAAAATATATGTGGGTTTTTTTAAAAAAAATGGAAACAGCAGAAAAATCGAAATCAAATAATTTCCAAATGTTTACATAGCAAGGCTTTTCAGATGACACTGTACATTTGCCTTTTCAAAATGTATTATTTGTAACCTTGAAGCTTAATGTAGTATTTGTAATCTTGAAGCTGATCAGTGGGATAATTTAGTGAAAAATCTTAGTGATGTGGTTGTGCTTAATTTTAATAAGCATTGCTAAAAAGACACAGATCAGCTTATGCAATTAAATATTTTTCAGACAGTCATTGCACAAAAACAAAGTATTTCCATGACAGGAATATTGCACACATTTTGGTACATTAAAAATATGCATTTTCAACATTTGGAAACATTTGGTTCAAATAAGCATTGTTAGTAACTGTTCATTAACTTGCAATTTATTTGGGGCTTTTGTTTTGCATTCTTCAGTATACTGAAAGGTGTAAGAAATAGTTATGTATGCTTCACTTGTGCTGAATAATGATTTTCTGCTATACAGGTAGTCCTTGACTTATGATCACAATTGGGACCAGAAGGAGAATGTTACCTGGGTCTCACCCAATTTTATGACATTTTTTGCCATAGTTGTGAAGCAAATAAAGTTCCCCTCATTGACTTTGCTTGTCAGAAGCTGACTTGGCTAGGAAGGTCACAATTGATGATCACATAACCCTGGGATACTGCAACCATTATAAGTACATGCCAGTTGCCAAATGCTCGAATTTTGATTACATGAGTGTGAGGATGCTGCCACAGTTATAAGTTACTTTTTTGGTGCTGTTGAAACTTCAAATGGTTGCTAAATGAATGCTTATAAGTCAAAGGATACTTGTAATACATTTAAATGTTGGCTACAATCGTCACACATCTTGCCATTCTCTTGTTCCATCCTGTAACCCAGACTTTTAACTAATCTTTCTGTAAATGTATCTGATTTCATTTCTCAATTCTTTAAGTTTATAAAATATATTTTTCACTTTCCCTTCAGTTATATCAACTAGTCCTCCATTCTTTTGCACAAAGTATCTAGTTATATAGCAGTGATGCCGAACCTTTTAGAGACCGAGTGCCCAAACTGCAATGCAAAACCCATTTATTTATTGTCGGGTACTGGGTGGGCATGGCCAACTGGGTGGGTGTGGCCACGGTGGTCACGGCTGAGTGGGTGGGCATGGCCACAGTCGGTATGGCCACCTTGATGATGCTCGGGTGGGGCATCTGTGGGGGCCGGGTAGAGTTAGGGGAGATCCAGGGGTCTCTGGTGGATGAGACGATGGGGTGGAGACTCATCCTGCGGGGCGAGGTGAGGCAGAGTTGATGTGCCAATTGCTGTGGGGCAAGGGAAGGCACTCAAATACTTTGGCCACCTAATGAGAAGGAAGGACTCACTGGACAAGGGCCTATTGGTTGGAAAGATTGAGGGCAATAGAAGAAGCGGACGACAGAGAATTAAGTGGTTGGATGGAGTCACTGAAGCAGTAGGTGTGAGCTTAAATGGACTCCAGAAGATGGTAGAGGATAGGAAGACCTGGAGGAACGTCCATGGGGTCATGATGGGTCGGACACGACTTTGCAACTAACAACAACAACAAAAGGGAAGGGAAGGGAAGGCAGGGGCCAGAGCAGCTGTTGCCTGACACCATTGGCCCCTACACACACAGGCCAGTGAGCGCTTGGGGGCTGACAGTGTCCATCAGCAGCCACTCCATCAATGTGAGTGGACTGCAGCCCCATCGACATGGGCAGAGATGGCCCCGGAATAGCTGGAAAGGAGCCCTCACCTGGTGCAGGCCCTGTCTACATGAGTCTGATGGGGGCGGCAGCTGCTGCTCCTGCTGCTCTGAGCCCCTTGACCGGCCAACCACAAAGGAGGCACGACAGTGATCCCTGCATCACCAAGCCCAGCCGGCAGCAGATCTGGAAGTGAAGGTGTGCTGCCCATCCTCGCACTAGTGGAGGCAGCAGTAGGGGAAGTGAGCTATGGCACACGCCCACCCCCCACTGTTAACCCCCATCGTCCTGCACACCTGGAGGCACATGTGGGACAATGTGGGGCAGCAGAGGCAAAGGGTGGGTGCATTCCAGATCCTGCCTTCTCCCGCCCCACCACCACCAGCACAAAGATGGGTGGCACAGCTTCACTTCTGATCTGCTGCCTGAACCATTGGCCCCCACACACAGAGGCCAGGGAGTGCACGGGGGCCAATGGTGTCCGCCAGCAGCCATAGCATGCTGGCTGTCCTGCATAATGACAAACTGGTCATGGAGCCCCATCAGCGCAGGCGGAGATGGCCCCAGGACAGCCAGAAGAAGGCCCTTGCCTGGCCTGGGCCTATCTACTCTATGGCTGATGGGTTCTTCTGCTGCTCCGACTGGTCAACCATGCAGGGAAGCAGGAGGAGGTGGAGGGGCAGCCAGGGGTCTGGAGCTGCCTTGGCTGCTCGCTGGCAGCCCAACAAAGCAGTAGATCTCATGCATCAGCTGCCCCTCCTGCTTTCCTGCATGGTTGACCGGTTGGAGCAGAAGCAGAAGCAGAGGTCAGAGGTGTTGAGTGGATGGGCCAGGCTTCCTTCCACCATCCTGGGGCCATCTCCACCCATGCCAATGGGACTGCATTGCGGAAGGGAGATGGCTCCGATTCCCCCCTGACAGTTGACCCCCCAGCCCCCTGCTCAGTGCCCCTTCTATGCACTCCTATGTGACTGCAGTGTAGATGAGAGGCGCAGCCAATGGGGGGCAGCTTTCCTCAGAGGTATCCTGGTCTTTCCACCCCCCTAGCCAGACCCCCTTGCCTTCCCCAGCTGGGACCTGATGATCCCCACCCTCCTGCACCCACCCCAGTTGACCTCCTGAGCAGCCCAGCCCGACCAAGACAGAGGGAAGGTGAAGCAGAGAACCAGTTGTTAAATGATTTGAAACCCACCATTGCTCACTTCCAAAGGCCACTCACTCACTCTCCCACCAAAACTGCTCCTTTTATAGGTTTCCTCAGCCCACCCAGCTCTCACAGCTGTTCCCGGATTCCAGATGCGTGGAGAGGGGGAGGGGAAGAGCCCGGCCCTACGTCCCTCTGTCTGTGGCAATGGTGCATGTGCCCACAGGGATGGCTCTTCGTGCCGCCTGTGGCACGTATGCCACAGGTTCGCCACCACGGTTATATATAATTGCCTTTCCTTTCCTTTGTACAGTTGTCTTTTTGTTCATGTTTCTTTTATCCAGCTCCTTGTGTACTCAATGCTTTTAATGGGAAATGCCTTTCTTTCTCCCCTTTTCCTTGTGAACTGTATTTTATACCACGGTGGCATATCTAGGATAAGAAACGCTTTTGAATTCTATTCACATTGTCACCAACTAATGGTTGTATTAGTTGATATGATGGGTATTGAATTCATACTCATGCCGTGTATCAGAAGTCTATTGCTATAAAGTTATTTCCTCAGAGATAAACTCCTCTTAAAAGGTTTCTTAAGAATATTTCAAGATGTGTTTCCTTTCAAAGTGGTTGCAGAATGTCTTCTTTTGTAATGCGTCTGTTTTCTGTCTTCAAATTGAATTTCCAATCTGCATCCACTCATCCAAAAGAGGCAGGATCTCATGTCCTTAAATAAAAACCTATACTTTGAGTCTGCATATAATATTTATCATTTATTTATTTATATCTCACCTTTATTATTTTTACAAATAAGTCAAGATGGTGACCATATCCAAAAACCAAGTGAGTTGAAATAGAGTGGCTGGACCTTGCTGGATCTAGGACAACTCACCACAGCCAACTTGCCATGGGACAATTTGCCGTGGGTCAATTCAATGCTGTATTAATGGTTTCATTCTGTTACTGTCATTCGTGATGACCAGTTTTCATTGAAATTATTGTAACTCTTGTATTTCTGGATTGACTTTGTTTTTTTATTATTATTGGCCACAGTTCCATTGAGATTAATTTAACTTTTGTATTTTTGAATTGTCCTGTGGAGAGTTGTCCCATGACAAGATGACCATGGCAAATTGACCCATTCTGGCCCAAGCTCATCCGTATATATTGCCTAATAATATGTATTAATAGGTGTGCATATATTAAATAAATCAGGCTACTCACACAATACATGAAAATGAGATTTAGGCAAACAATTCTTATTAATGACTGTATAACTAATATTTTTTTAAAATGTTGAAAAGAGATTAAAACGAACAGAAAAAAAATAGATGTTAGGAATCACAATTCTTTGAAAATCAGTTAAGATTAAGATAACCTTATTTCTTTCCTACTGATAGGAAGGATTTGCTGCTTATACTGCTAGAAACTTTATGACAATTGCTGTGAAGCTGCCATGAGTGAGGTGGGAGCCATATGTGATGAATGTTCTACTAGCATGAAGTCTTTGATGCTTTCTGAACTTTGTTGTTGTTGTTGTTTGCAAATGTTTCACTATCCAACTATGTAACAACTTTAGTACATTGAAGATGTTACCTAGATTAATAAAGGTTTTGCAAAAAAAATAATAATTAAACTCAGACAGCACCTGGAACTCCATCGTTCAACCCTGAGCTACAGGTACTCTCTTCTAATGCTCTACTAGGATGCATTACCTCAACTGGACTATGAAGCAAGTAGCAACATAACTTTGGTCTCCAATAGGACTAAAAGGTAAAGGTTTCCATGTCTAGTCATGTCCAACATTAGGGTGCGGTGTGCATCTCCATTTCGTGACCAAGAGAACCAGAGCTATCTGAAGACATTTTCTGTGGTCAAGTGGCTAACACTATGTGCCAAAGGCATACGGAACACTGTTATCTACCTAATCTACTTACATTTACATTCTTTTTAATTGTTACGTGGGTAGGAGCTGGGGCAATTATTATTAATAAATTATAATTAGCAATTGGTGATTTGCCAATTGTCTTACACTACTATAATTATGAATATTATATTGGAATTATAATATTGGAGTTCTAAGATGGCGGTACCTGGATCGGCTACGGCTGCATTGGCTCTCAAAGGTGAAAAGTTTTGGGAAGGATATAAGGGATATAGGCCACATGATCAGGAAATTTTTAATGTGTTTAAGCAATGTGGTGGAACTAAAGTAACATGCGACCGACAATCTTTGCTGGTATGGCAAGTTTTTACCTGTTTCCGAACTGTTGGTGTGACCGTTAAAAGTTGTTGCCGCTGTTTGAAATTGTTCTGCCGGCAGCAAGATCTGACTGCTGGCCCAGTGACAGATTCTATTGCAAATCAGGACTGTTTCCGAAGGAGGTGGAGAAGGAGAGGTCCCGGGACTTATGGAGCAAAAGAACTGGATGAAGCTGTTGACAGGCCCAGAGGAAGGGAGAGAGGCTTTTGGAAGAGTTGAACGCGGTGGCGGCGTGCTCCAGGGACAAAAAGAAGCAAGACTCTTTTAAGGAAAAGGTGAAAGAGACAGGATCAGAAAAAGGAAAGGAGGCAAGATTGTCATGCAGGAATACAAGCTAATTTGAGGGCTAATCCGCATGGAGCTCCATTTCCATCTGTCCTGTTTGCCATTGTTCGCTCCCTAGACACTAAAATGGACGATCTGAAACTTGAGCTGGCCACGAACAAGGAGTGTATATCAGAGGTGGTGGCCCTTTGAGAGCTGTATGCAGCGAAATTTCATTTTGATGTATGTTGATTGGTATACATTCAAAGTTATTATTATTGTTGTTAGGACTACAACCAGTAAAATGCAAGTTTGATTTTAAAATCATCGATTGATGTTAATCAGTTCACTAGAACAACAAATATTCTGACTCTTATGTCTGCAGTCATCAGCTATGACTCTACGTTTTAATCACACACATTATGACATTATGTCCAAAACAGACTGAAAATCAAACATTAGTTGCTGTGATATTTTCCATTTACATAGCTTAATCAAGTGAACATTACTCTCTTGCTGACATTCCTATGTTCTAACCAGTTACATTTCATATGTTCCAAGGATTGTATTCATAATTATAGTACTGAAAGGCAATTGGCAAATCACCACTGTTGGGTGGGAGAGGCTTTCGTAACTTCTGCTAGAGCAGTGGTTCTCAACCTTTTTAATACCGCGACCCCCAACTGGTCATAAGTTGAGGACTACTCAACTGGTTGTAAGTTGAGGACTACTCAACTGGTGCAGCACCGTTTGCAGAATGGTACTTTCAGCGGGCTCAGCAGGGCAGAGACAGCCTGGACAATTCCTATTGACTCTTTCAAAAGCCAATAGACTAAAAGGGAGTAGCACAGCTAAGGAAAAGAGGGAAAAAATGGTGGACTGCATTGTTTGGCGACCCCCGTGAAATAGTCGTTCGACCCCAAATGGGGTCCTGACCCACAGGTTGAGAACCACTGTGCTAGAGATCTGCTTTTTAATTTGGCATGTTCAACAGCTGTATCCCAAATTATATTTTTGTGACAAACTTCCAAATGCTGCATCTCAGATCTTGCTTGAAATAATAATGCAACAGATTGATGGAAATGTACTTCTCTTTTTCTGATCTTTTAGTCCTTATTTCTCCTATTAATAGCTACATTGTAATTGATTTCTTGCATTAATCTTTTGCCATTTGATACCTTCATAACCTCTAATCAGCACACAGCCTACATTTATTTAACATTGTTAGGTTTATGATGGAGGACTTCTCTAAGTAAGCATCAGGCAAATTATAGCATGTTCTTAGGTTTTCCTCAACCTTTCCTCAACAGCATCTGCAGAATCCAATGATTTCATTAGTGTGATAAGCATCATGGCAGGTATAAAACAGGGCAGAACTTGTGTTGTGATGGCACAATGCTTAACTTTATCTTCCCCTCTGAATGCTTCTACTTTCAACCACTTCTGTCCAATGTAACTGACAACTGGGAACATACTATTTCCTGCAGTGTAAATCCCCCCAAAATAAATTTCCTGCTCTTTACTGCACTAGTGAGGCCACATTTGGAATAACACACCAAGATACGAAAAAGATGCTGATGCCTGAGAAAGGGTGCAGAGAAAAAGTGGCAGAGATGATAAGGGGTGTGGAGGCTAAATTCTATGATGAATTAAGGGAACTAAGCATGTCTAGCCTAACAAAAGAAGGATTGGGGTGACATGATAGCTGTCTACCAGTACTTGAGGAACTGTCACAGAGAAGAGGGATTCAACTAATTCTCAAAAGCACCTTCCTGTGCATTTGCTGCTTAAGACTCTCATTCTGTCTAATTGTAGGCCAACTGTATCTCTAAATATCAGGAGAGTGAGGCTAACAGTGCATTCTTTAATTGGAAAACAATGCAAGCCATTAGGTGGTATGAATGACGGGAATGGAATTGGACTGAACTGGATTGGAGAGACGCATTGATCCTCCTTTTCTCCATCTCTTTTTTTGTCCACCCTTGTGGTTTTCTAGGGTTTGACCAATGGCAATGAAAACTTGTAATGTCTCTTATCATTACCCTGAATTTATTGAATAATAGTTAATAATTTTCTATTATTTTGTTTTTGATTATTATTTTCTATATCAGCATTCATTCATTTCTTGTGTACAAAAGTAAAATAGATCACAGAATCATCTGGATACATTATAATAAAAACTTGTTACTTCCTATTATCAAAACTATTTAATATATTTGAAAGATTCCAATTGCATCTTGTATATTCTTAGCTCTTAATTTATTTTGCATATTTGCAACATACATTCTGTATGTTTAAAAAAAACCCTACAAAATAAGTTTCCATTAAACTAATTTCTATACCTACTCATAGACAATGCAGCCAGATTCATTTTAGGTTTTGCCAAAATAAACATTTAAAAGCAAAGGAAACTTCCAGGAACTATTTTCTGAACAAGGTTCAGTAGCTAGAACATAGAACAAAGTTGAATAGTTTTGGAAAGGAACTTGAGGGGTCTTCTAGTCCAGCCCCCTTGTTCAAGTAAGGTAGAATAGAATAGAACTGGAAAGGACCTTGGAGGTCTTCTAGTCCAGCCCCCTGCTCAAGCAGGAAAACCTGTACCATATCAGACAAATGAATGTCTAACCTCTTCTTAAAAATCTCCAGTGATGAAGCATCCATGATTTCTGGGGGTAAGCTGTTCCACTAGTTAATTGTCCTCACTCAGGAAGTTTCTCCTTAATTCCAGGTTGCTTCTCTCTTTGATCAGTTTCCAACCATTATTTCTTGTCCTGTCCTCTGGTGAATAACGTGACCCCCTCTTCTTGGTGGCAGCCCCTCAAATACTGGAATATTGCTATCATGTCTCCCCTATAAATATCTTCTAAACATCCATGTCAGGGAATTGTGCCAGAGATTTTAATAGGTTCATAGACTTTCAGAAATCATACAGGACAGCTGAAGTAATGAAATTGCTAACTTAACAGACTAGCAAGGATTTACACAGAAAGATGCAATTCAAGAAAATAAAAGTAATACTGACTTGGTTTTCACATCAGGCTAAACCAAACCCAAACACAATCAGATTTATCAGCCTAAGCAAAATGTGTGAATTCAATCATTAGGGTTTATGAACCATTATATATAATTTAATACTATGTAAACCAGGACATTGTGTGTTCTTTCAACAAACAAGAGTAAAAAAATAACATTTATATTTATACCTCTACTTAGCCTCAAGGTTTATGGCAGTGTCACAAATTAATGCAATGAAAAGGAAGATAAGATCAAGTTAAATATTGTATTGTGCACCCACTCTGTCTTATTTATATAATGTTACTAGAGATTCAGATATTTGTCACCTTCTGCATTTTTCTACCATGGTACAACCTATGAGCCCAGATAATTGTAGCTTACTCATAAAACAATGGTCTACAATTCATGGTTTATTGAGATGTGGGAACCCACCAAATGAAATGATATCTCATTTTCCATATATCTCTTTTCATTCAAAATAGGCAAATAAAAGCCAGAACAAAAAGACTATGAATTTATCATGATTTCATTATTGTATTAGTTTATATGGCTATTACCCTCCACAATTTGTCCAGTTTCTCCAGTTCAAAATATGGTAAATCATGAATTGCTGAGAAAAACTCAGTATGAATTATATTAGAAAGAAGAAAGGTATGACTGTACATGAACCCAAAGACCCCTTGTATAAAGTAAAATCATAGTACAGTATGGTGTTACATTTGCTTCAATATACTTGGTGACAGACAGAAGTAGATTTATGCCTTCTGAGTGAGTAGTTTCTCCTAAGCAGAAGAACTAAAAAAAAAACACCTTGAAAATATAAATCTCAGAGTGAAGGGAAGGGTCTAGGAATATCACTGAGAGGGATCAAAGGCAACTTCTTGTGTACTGGTGTGCTGAAAAAAAATTATGAAAAAAAAACTAGAGATTACTTTCATTTGACTCTGACCATGATCTGCCCATATCTCTTGCCAGGAAAAATAGTTGGCTGGCCTAGCATTGAAATTGATTTCATTCTTTCCATTGCTACTTCCTTCCTTCCTGGAGGGTATCAACTTACAGATTCTGTTTTGCAAAGACAGCTTATGAAGCTGCCGTCATTTGTACCAAGCAATGGATTTTATCATTGACTTCCTCAGAAATAAAGATCTGGAGTTCAACATCCAGATAGGACAACTCTAACAGCTGTTCTTGGAGCTTTTATTATTAAAAAAAGTTTAATAGAAGCATTAAGATTTTGCTATGATTCTTACTCTCGGGAAATGGAAAACTTAATTGAAAAGGATCATATTAAAATCCTACATTCATATAACAAAACTGTTTCCACGGGCATCTAAAATGCCAGTTTTTCCAGCATTATATACTTGTTTTCTTCATGAAAGGATAGTTATTTTGTTGCTGAAGGGGAATATAATAATCACCATTGTCACAGCTAATGTTACAAATGAAACAAATTCATTTTAGAGCTGTACTGAGGGATTGTTTGCGCATTAATTGGGTTAAACTCTATTGGAATTTTACTTATTGTTTTTCACTTAGTAGCATCTGTACTTGTTCAATGTACAACTGATTTAAGATGTTTACTGCCACAAGGGACCTTGGTATTCACATTACTTTAGTTAGCTTTTAAAAACCATTAGCTAAACTAATAGAAGGTAATATGGTCAATAGTCCCTAGATTTCTGAGTCCATTAATTTTTAGAAAACATCCATAGCTGCAAAACTTTACTATATTAGGCATGTTCTTATAATGTTCTGCCAATCATTCACTATTGCACTAGAGAAGGAATAACATTAACTATAAAATGATTGAGATTGGTTTTTCATACCAAAAGAAAACTCATTTATTTATTATTTAGATCTCTAAGGCTATCCAACTTAACAGAAAGAGAAGAATCTAAAAATTCTACTCCTAATTCTTGACCTGGCCTCTGTGTTTTTTAGAAAAAAATTATTTGGTTTTTTTTTTTTTTTTTTTTTTTTTTTTTTTTTTTTTGCATTAAGGAAAAAGCCCCTTGCCAGACTTGGGCATCTGAAGCTTCAAAACCACAAATGTGTGTATCAACGATGGAGGACTTGCCTGTAAAGCTATGCCCACTTTCTTACAGACTATGAGTCCTCCCCAAGAACCTTCACCTTAACTCAGCTTGATAAAATTATCATGATGCCTTGATTTCCACATGGAGGTAGATCACATTGGGAACACCTTATCTCCTATTGAAAGCCAAAAGGACACTATTCCATGAATGAAGATCTTTTGCAGATGCAAACAGACTAATTCCCAATTCCTAGATTTTCTTCCAGAAAGTAATATATAATATTGCAGCTTTTCTTTCTTTCTTTTTTTTTGATTGATTGATTGACTAACTGAGTGATTGATACCCTACCTTTACTTTGTACTCCTCAAGGCAGAGCATCTTCAACTATTTTCTTCATAACCCAGTTCTTCCTCTGAACTGAGCTATGCTCAATGAAAATGGCCAACCCAAACTCATCCTGATAGCTTCTGTGCCTAAGAACCCAACTGGCAAAATGGACAATGACCTATACTAAAGTTGTCTCCTAGTGTGCTAGTATATGTTATTCAAAGGGAAATTATAGAGAAGTAACCCAGTTTAAGTGTGGAAACATTGCAATTTATTGGACAAATATTTTTATTTGGTCCTTGTACAGACCAAAACAAATACAGTATTCTAAGGAAACATTAGAATGTGTACTTATTAGATGTTAGTCCCACTGAATTTATTACCAAAGAAAAAAGACTGTGCTGACACAGTTGTTTAAGTCTGTAGATTATTTAGATTTATCCTCTTTTCCTTTAAAATGATATGAAAAGTCTCACAAAGGATGGCTGTTCTGTGGTTTTTAAAATTAAAAACACATTTTCCTAATCGTTGCACAAGTCTGTCCTCAGCCATTAATGCAAATTAGGGATTTGCTCAATTGTTCAAAAAGAAGCTGACAATTCAGCCAGGGAAATCTAAGGACTGTAAAAGAACTCATTCCATTTCAAGCCATTAATTAAGACTTTACTGCTACTTTGAATTATTATCACACTGCAAAATGATAAATTTCTCTTTTGGCAAGACAGCAGCTGCCTAAGGTGTAAAAAAAGAAGTGGCAATATTTATAAGATGATAGAAAGAAGATTTAGGCCAATTTAATGATAAGAGCAAAGGCAGCAGCAGTCTGTCGTTGTATCTGATGAAACCTGAATGTATTTAGTCGTAATGCCAATTTGAATGCAACCAGCTTTCTAGTTTCAGGTATGATGTAATCTTTTCTAAAATAGCAGATTGTGTCTGGTCTCTCTTAAATATATTAGCAGCATTTAATTCAAAGGGAACAGAAATTAAAAGAGCAGAGACTAAAGTAAATCATTGTTTGTTGTATCAATTATTCTTCAAGATGAGGGCTGCCCTTGGCTTCATGAATGGCATGTTTGGGACAATACTCCCCAAAACCATGGCAAGCTGAGACAAAGAGTAGAGAGGGGATTTAGTTTACTTTCAATTCAGTTTAATTCAATGCAAAAATATGATTATTCTCTGTATCTTTGATAAGGTTTCCCTTCTTTTCACAAAAAAGTAATAATTTAAGACAAACTTTGGGTTGACTATGGGCCTATGCTCAAGGCTTTGGGGGCCATAGATACATTCAGAACCATTTTTCATATGTCCCAAACTTGTTAGATTGTTGGTAACAGCAGAAATAACAGGATAATCTTTTATCTGAACAGCTACACATGTAAATAATGATAAAGCAGATCAAATTGAGCAGCAGAGAGAATAAAACCAAGATGCTTCTTTAACTCTGTCTGGTTCTTACTGTCTCTTTCCCCTCAGCTGTTTCCATGTACAGCAGGATCTCCCTGTTAAATACAATTCTGTACTTCAGTGATCTTTACAGTTTCTGAACTGCAATGTCTTTCAAAACTGTTTAAAGCCCCAAAACAAGTTAACTCATTATTTTTTAAAAAAAGTAGGAACCTCCTCCCATTACTGCCCTAAATAAATGCAACTGCTGTCATCACACTGAATTTCATTCAATAAAATTTCTTTTCACTTATGATGATAGTACAGAGACTATCATTTTTTCAATTCAGCCAGTCAGGAGTTAAATAGCATGCCAATTTAATAATAAATAACTAATTTTAAATTATTCTTTTTAAAATCTGCTTTGTTTCTATAGAAAAGGTAAACCATGTTTTATCAACAGCTCTTTTAGTGCCATTATTATTACAGTTGGTTGCATAGTCAGCCAGATTTTAGACTACATTTGGCATTTTTATCCATCTATCAAGTCCTTCCCAAGAACCTGGGATAGACAGCTGTTGTTGTTTGATGGTCTTAAAGCAGGGATGTCAAACTCGCAACATCACGTGATGTGTCGCGACGTATTGTGACTTTTTTGCCATTGCCAGCAATGAGGTGGGCACGGTTTCGCTATGATGCATCTGGCCCGCAGGCCGGCAGTTTGACACCCCTGTCTTAAGGGTATTGTTGCAGGATATAAGCTGTTCCAAGTAAAGCTACATTTTCCAACAGACCAATTGCAAGTGATTTTGTCAATGCCAATGGTGTTCAAGCAGTGTTCCAAATGTTTTGGGATTACACCCAAGGCACCTATCATTATGAATACTACCTTGTATTTTTCTTGCTATAGTCATGGCTATAGAATATTATTGTTAAATGCTTTATTTTCTTTTTCCTAATCAAGATATATCATATTTTCATTGTTTTTGTGCTATTAGTAGTTTAGTAATCATCTAGCTTGCTTCTTGTTTGGAACAGTTACTGTGCCATCTAGTGCTTTATCTTATTGATGAATTATGTGCAAGATAGGAGAGGCATTGGAGATAATTATGTGTAAGCAGCTGCATGATGGCAAATAAATATGGAAAATTAATCCAAGCCTTTTACAATGTTAACTGAGACTTTATGGGGACTATGCAAAACATTTAAAATCACTTTTCCAATAAAAAACAGTTAATATAGGTAATACAACCTAAAACTCCTACAAAAACCATCCCAAAATCCAGGAGAGAAATTAATTGTCATTTTCAGATGCAGCAATATATACTGGAAGTAGCTTTGCAATAGTGCCGAATATTTGTAAGCAGCACTGCTAATCATAAAATACTCATAAACTAAAAACCATCATGAAATGCTGTGGTTTTTTAAAAAAAAAATAAGCATCTGAGTGGGATTCATATCCCATAGAACAAAGCTATAACTATTTTCTTGCATTTCTCATTTCAGTTTATTATTTACCCTGCAGACAACAAGGGAAATGTAATATGAAGATCACTTCATTACTACACATTCTATTTTTTCTTTGTAGTTTTTCATATACTCGCATATAAAGAATTCTGGCATACTCATACACACACACAAACACACACACACACATAAAGTCAGCAATGCCCCTAGTTATACAATGATATTTTTAATAATAATAGTAGTAGTAGTAGTAGTAGTAGTAGTAGTAGTAGTAATAATAATGTTGGGAAGGACCTTGGAGGTCATCTAGTCCAACTCCCTGCTCAGGCAGGAAGCCCTATACCATTTCAGACAAATGGCTGTCCAGTCTCTTCTTAAAAACTTCCAGTATTGGAATATTCACAGCTTCTGGAGGCAGGTTGTTCCACTGATTAATTGTTCTAACTGTCAGGAAATTTTTCCTTAGTTCTAAGTTGCTTCTCTCTTTTGGTTAGCTTCCATCCATTGCTTCTTGTCCTTCCTTCAGGTGCTTTATAGAATAGTTTGACGCCCTCTTCTTTGTAGCAACCCAAGAGATTGGAACACTGCTATCATGTGACCCCTCATCCTTCTCTTCATTAAACTAGACATACCCAATTCCAGCAACCATTCCTTATATGTTTTAGCCTCCAGTCCCTGATCATCTTTCTTTTTCTTCTCTGTACTCTTTCTAGAGTCTCAACATCTTTTTTACATCGTGGTGACCAAAACTGGGTGCAGTATTCCAACTGTGGTCTTATCAAGGCATTGTAAAGCGGTATTAACACTTCACGTGATCTTAATTCTATCTCTCTGTTAATGCAGCCTAGCACTGTGTTGGCTTTTTGGGGGGCTGCAGCACACTGCTGGCTCATATTTAAGTGATTGTCCACTAGGACTCTGAGATCCCTCTCACAGTTACTACTTGTTAAGTCCTTTGTTCGTGGGCGAATGATGAAGACTCATTGTGCATTTAACAGCTCTTTATTTGCTTAACAGCAACACTCCAACAACACAAGAGCACGCAGGCCTCTCTCTTATCTGATCAGAGACCCAGACACAATGGCAACAAGTAGCGGAACTTTTCGTGCCCTGCGCATGTGTGCAAGGCTGGCGCCACTCAGTCTGGTCCCAGGCAGCTTTTGGAATGCCCGGGAACAATGCAATGTCCCGAGCCTGCTTTTGCCGGCTCAGGACATAACACCCCTCCCCCCTAGATGGAACATCTCTTGTACGTCCTTCATTGGGAGAGTGATATATAGTTCCATGAATCAAATGCACAGAATGTGGAATATTTGAGGCTACCCTCAGGCAAAACCCCCTTCACTTCGTTTTGGGAATAAATATATCCGAAATCAAAAATAATACAAAATAACCACGACCTTTTATTCAGGGCCATTATGAGTAGTTCCTTTTGAGCTTGACAGCAACTTCACAAATTCCCTAAGATATTTGGATGGGCACTTGGCCTGTGTGACCTCCTCGGACCAGGAGAGATTGATTGGCCCACTTGCTAGCCTACCAGGCTAGGTAGGCCAGGGCATTGCTGCCCTAAGTTTCCAGGTGACCCTGGTGTTGTTGCCAGGCCTACCTGCTCGCATACCAGGCTCGGCAGGCCAGGACTTTGCTGTCCCAAATACCCGGTTGACCCACCCATCTGCTGGCTGGCTGGACCCTCTAAGTCCAGGCCAGCATACCTAGGAGAGGTAGCATTCCCCTGGTCCACAATGGACCCTTCTTGGGACCACTGTCCCTTGAACCCCAGGCCAGCAGATGGAGATTGCTGGGTAGCGGAGATGCCCCACTACTCCGTAGCCCCCAAGCACTTGCCCAAAGTGTCAGAGTCAGGAGTCACCTGCTTGGCAACCCCCCTAGTTGTTGACCTCCTTTTGGGAGCAATTGCGGAATTTAGCAAGTGTTCCTGCTGGCATTCTTTTTCTCTTGAAGTTTGTGGGTTGTGTAGATACCCCCGGCCAGTCTCCCTGTCTGGAGCACTATCTGTCATGTATGAATACTGTGGATACCCCTGGTGTAATTTCTGGAGTAATTATGGATGTGTGGGATGACCCCCTATCCATTGAATTCCTATTTGGAGCACTTGCGGAACCTTGGGATGAATCCCAAGTAGCCTCAGTATCGGCTAGTGATGGCCTGTTGGGCCGATGAAACTGAGCCTCAGAATGCATGTTGTGGTCCTCCCCCCCCAGGAGCAGAAGAGTGGGAGTCCAGTCTCCAATGCAGTTGGTCTATGTGTCTGCAGAACGTGGCCATCTCCCAAGGCAACTTCGTATGACAAAGGCCCAGAGACCTTGCAGACCACATGCGCGCAAGGCTGGTGCCTCTCAGTCTTGTCCCAGGCAGCTTTTGGAATGCCCAGGACCAATGCAACGTCCCAAGCCTGCTTTTGCCGACTCAGGACACAACACTATTATTGAGCAAGGTACCTCCTATACTATACCTGTGCATTTGTCTAAATGTACAACCTGACTTTTTTCACCACTGAATTTCATTTTGTTAGATAGCGCTCAATGTTCAAGTCTGTATCTTAAGCCTATCTTCTGGAGTGTTGGCTATTCCTGCTAGTTTGGTATCGTCTGCCAATGTGATGAGTTCCCCATCAATTCCCTCATCCAAATCATTGATGAAGATGTTGAAGAGCAATGGGCTCAGAACAGACCCCTGGGGCACCCCACTACACACTTCCCTCCATGTACTATAGATGTGGTTCCATTGAGGACCACATGCTGAGTACAGCTGGTCAGCCAGCTACAAATCCATCTGGTGGTGATGCTGTCTAACCCACATTTTTCCATCTTATCTAGTAGTGGGTTGTGGTCTACTTTATCAAATTCCTTATTGAAGTCCAAGTAAATTATACCCACAGCATTCCTCTGGTCCACTAATTTTGTCACCTGGTCAAAGAATGCAATAAGACAAAGAAATTGAGGAGCAGGATGGGGGTATTCTCTGTATCCCATAATGGATTTTCAAAGCTTTTGGTGTGCATCAGTGTTACTATTTACCTGGTTCATAATTAGTCATTCACTAGAATTAAATAACACAAATAACTAAGGGCTGGGTTCAGATTTTTTTGTTTAGAATGTTATCTGAACCTGGAGTTTGTGGTGCAGAAATGAAGATCTGGGTAGGGTTGATCAAAAATGTTAAGATGGCAGGTAGAACACTCATTATTTTACATGCAACAGATGTAAAAAAAAGGGTGGTGGTCTTCAATTGTTTGCTTGTGGCTGCCATCTTGATTGTTTTATACATATTCCCCCTCCCTGGATACCTGTCTTTGAAAAAGTGAGGCATGTGGATTGGATGTAAACTCAATGGTGATTGTACTTGCACAACATGCTGGGTGCACTTTTATTTTATGTTAGTCTTCTTTCTTTAGGACTTTGGGATTTTACACATTGTATGAACCCAACAGCTGTGGTATATAAAGCATAGTTTTCTACAACATGTTGCATGAACCTCACCAATCATAATTTATTCAGTGTTGTGGTCCAAAAAAATGTTTCTGTAGTTTATTCAATAAATTAAGGCTGAGAACAATGTGCGACTCAATCATATACTATTCCTCATGGCTAGATTCTAAGTTGGTTATTTAAGGACCGTTAAAGAGAGCATAAATGTTTTAACAGGGCAGTCTGGGATGAGCATCCTTAATGCCTCCAGTTTTATTCAGTTTCTGTTTGTCGGTTTCATCCCTTATAATCAATCTATTATCCATTGATAGTAGCATAAATTATTAAATGACAGCAATATACCGTGTTTCCCCTAAACTAAGACTGGCTCTTATATTATTTTTTGCTCCAAAAGGCATGTTGGGGCGTATTTTCCGGTTAGATCTTAGTTTTAGGAAACTATGGTCGCCTGGCTGACCATCTTAACTGGGGCTTATTTTGGGGCTAGGGCTTATATTACGACATCCTGAAAAATCATGCTAGAGCTTATTTTCCAATTGGGTCTTTTTTGAGGGGAAACATGGTATCCTACAGAAAATCAGATGAGTACAGTCAGCTGTGCTACAAATATGACTATTTGACCTGTGGACTTTCCATAAACTGGCTTATGTGAGCATTAAAAGCAGTGATACAGACACTACCCAGCTCTACAAGCAACCGGACAGTAATCTTGAAGGATTCAAGGATAGAACTAGCATTTTTCAGTCTATACTTACTCTTACTCTTATCTTGCCACCCCATAACTAATGTTAAATAAAGATTCTGTTATCACTATCGTTGTGTTCTTCATATGTATCCTGTTACTGGGAGTAACTGTATATTAACTAATTTGTATCTGCTGGCATGTCAGGATAAGAAATAGGCATATCATTTATTCAATGTGCTATGCAGAGCACAGTTCACACATGATTTCATTTATTTATATATCCTCTCCATAACCAGTATGCATCTTCATCTTTAATAACTAAAGAACAAAACTGTAGTAATTAAGGTTGAATTCATTGAGTTGGGCTTATTCAACAATTCATGGTTAAAACCAGCCTGGAATTGTATGACATATGGTCTTAACAACAATTATTTTTGGTTGTCCAATTAGTTCTCCAAGGTCAAAGATTCAACCACATCTCCTTTAACATCCTAAACCTAGAACTTCAGTAATAAATGTTTATTCTCAGAATAAATGTTGAGTATTAGAACTTAGAAAATGCACAAAAGGTTAATGTCTGATTGTAATTAATTTAAGTCAATAGACATATTCATGTGACCCATCAGTTCCAAGCATCTAGAAATGATGCAAGCTATTGCATGCTGAATAAAGAGGCTTATTAAGACAAATTCTTATAATTATGAATTTATTGGGGTTTATTGCAAATGGCAGGATAATTATCTATAATTTCTCCTTCAATTAATTCTACAGTACTTAGTGAAGTGAAATATTTTAATTATTTTTATTTTTACAAACTTTTTAGGAACAGTAGCCTTCTTCAATTGCTAGTTTTAAATTTATTTGTTATGTATTTTCACCCTAACTCTTTTGAAATTTCTTTTTCTTCAGCAGGCTCTGAAGGCAACCACATCCTCTCACAAGACAATTTTCCTATATGTGTATTGCATGTGTGTGCTTGCATTCACATGCATGCACACACATATACACATACACAGGCAAATACATAACAATACACAGATATGTAAGTGCCAATGTAATGGAGTTAAGATACTGGACTAGGAGTAGGTTCTACAACTCCCTTAAATACAGGACCTAATTGGGTGACTTTAGGTTAATCTTAGCCCCATATTTAAATTAATTTTAATATTTTATACTGAGTTAACTGAATTAAATTTATTGAATTCAAAAGGAAAAGAGGCAGAATATTTGGGGGGGGAGTCCAACTTCCTCAAAACTGCTAAAGTTTAATCAAACTCAGGCAGTAGGACCAATTTTTTCATAGAAGTAATTGTGGATTTCCCCTAGCATATTAGCCACTTTATAAACATTTAATGCTTACATTGGATAATTTAAAAG
This sequence comes from Crotalus tigris, assembly GCF_016545835.1. Lineage (NCBI taxonomy): Eukaryota > Metazoa > Chordata > Lepidosauria > Squamata > Viperidae > Crotalus > Crotalus tigris. The sequence goes on from NW_024100606.1 coordinate 10,787,359, forward strand.
CGTAAGGAATTTGTGAGCTTTTCAAGAACAGGCAAATTCCAATGTTTTGCAACTTTAACTCAGTCTTGCAGCTGTTTGCCTTTAAGAATGTTTTTGTTCTTTAACTTTTTTTTGTTAGCCAGCTTTTTTTATTGAAATCATGTTCCATATTCATGGCTTAGTACCAACAGTCATCACAAGCCTTCCTTTTCATTGTGCAGTGTATTTAGGTATTGTGTGCATTCAATAAATGGTAATTGCTCAGCAACTGCCAAACAATTGCACCACAGAAGCCACTGGGTAGGGGCACACTCAGGTTCTCAATCTGAAATTCATATTGCCCCATTTAATGCACTGACTAAGTTTAATGACATCAAAAACTCTGTGTGTGTGTGTGTGTGTGTGTGTGTGTGTGTGTGTGTGTGTGTATTTGTACATAAATATATACACACATACATACACACACATGAGCTGCACGCTCATCCACTGCTTCCACAGCCTGGTTCTGAATGGGGACTGAAGGAGCTGGGAACCCCTAGGTTAGAGCACTGCCTTTCAGGTGAGTGGAGTTCAAATTTTGGATGATACTGATTTCACACAGTAGGGGCAAAGACACTGCCCCCAAAGACCTCTCTCTGTTCAAAATATGAGAGAGACACAAATTAGAAGAAACCTGCTGGCTCAGACCAGATCCGCATCAGATGTTGAGGAAGCACAAGACAATCTGATGATAGATGGATCACTAGAACAAGCCATACATAGATCAGACAAGAGAACCTCGCATTGATGGAATACTACTACAACAGTAGACCTAATGAGAAAGTCAGAATCGGTAGGTACTAGCCAATCAACCTGACATCATGGTAGTAGACAGGGATCAGAAGATAGCAATGGTGATAGATATAGAGGTGCCAAATGACAGTAACATCAAGGACTATGAGAAGCTGGAGAAGTACCAGATGATGTGGATAGCAAGGGCCAAGTAGACCCTGTGGTATTAGGAGCATTTGAGTCTCCTAATTTGGGAAAGTGGTTCCACATATCCCAGGAGAGGCAGCAGAGCTCTCTGTTCAGAAGAGTGCAGTGCTAGGAATAGTTAAGATCCTGTGAAGAACCTCAAACTTCCAGGCCTCTGGCAGAGGAACTGAGTCTGAGGAAGACACAGGCCAACGTAAAGGTGAAAGAGGTTTTTTTTTTTATTGCTAAATATAACAACCAGAAGATATGATGAGGTACAATCAAAAATATAAAGCACTATATAAAGCACAAATATAAAACATCAGAGAAAATAATACATTGAATAATGAATTAGTGATATTTATAGAAATATATATCCATATAATGTTAATATAGAACTTGATCAGTCCCTTAACATACTATTAAATCAAACCATGTAAACCATCTATTGCTCCATCTTCGCCATTATAGTCCAAGATGTTGTTTTAGTACAATAATACTTATATAATATGCTTAGATTATTAATACTCCATTAAGTAGATTTCTTAGAGTATTAAATGTAGATAAGAAGAAAGAAAAGAAAAAGTGAATATTCCATCAATATTAGTTAAAATTTCAAATGTCAGTGTTACAAAGATTGTAATTATTTGACTTTTTTTACTGTATATATTGAATGTTTGATGCCTTCAGCCCTTATTTACTATTATTTATAAAAATCATAAAAGGGGATTTTTTAAAAAAAAACATGCAATTGGGCAAGATGGGCCATTAAGCAGGATTTCAATCCCACTGGCACATATGTACCAAACTGAATACCAGACTGAAAATGCTTAATTTATATAATAACAACAATCATCATTATTATCATCATCAAGATCATCTGGTGTTTTTGTCATCATCAGGTCCCTGCAGGCAAAGCCAGGAAATGGAGATTTCAGTTGTTCCAAACCTTGCACAAAGCTGTCAAAAGAAGAATACAAGTTTAGCCATTTAAATCTATTCTTTGTTTGCCTGCAAAAACTCACTGGCTTCCATAGGCAAAGAAGAAGCAGGTTAAGATTCAGGAGTAAATCTATACTATGTGTGTTCAAACTGTTTTTATATTCTGGGATTGGTTTGTTTGTTTGTTTGTTCGTTTGATTGCACCTTGACAAGACCAGATTGGAGTGTAAACTTAAGAAAAACAATCTGATCAAATTTTGACATAGATGGTGATCTAACATCTATAGATTAATTGACATAAGGAGTAAAATTAATAAAACTATTTTAATTGGATGAAGACAGTGTTAGAGTTGATTTTATCATGCTAGTTCTGAACAATTGCTTTGAGTTATCCAGCAAGCACATGCCTGCAGTTCAACTGAAAAAATCATTACAATTTTATTTGCATTCACAATGCGCTTCATAATAGTTCCTGGAGAATTCACACTGGGATCTTGTGAGAACAACAGAGTAAGTTCTAGATTTCTATGGAAAATGCTTATATAAAGTGATTATGAGGACAATAGCCTTCTGCTAGCCAGACTAATTTAGGATATCAAGAATCTCTAGAAATAATCAATTCTACTTCCTGTTTCATTTGTTTGTTTGTATGGAGGATGCATGCAGTAGAAAGCAGATGATGGATTGATATTGCCTGCAGGGACAAAGAATAAAATTGAACTTGATAGCTTTACGTTGCTTTTGAATTCTTTCTTGCAGATCTTCATGTGCCTCTCTATATGTGATCTGATCTAAATGTGGGTCCTTAAGAGCTACTTTCCAAACTGGTGAGCTTGCACAAATGTGAATTAATTCAAATGCTTGGAGTGACAATTTTGATTCCTTATATAAACAATAGATTCACCAAGAGTCATTTATCACATCCTCAATTCTAGAAGAATTCAGCCCGGTTGTATTCTACAAGATATAACTAACACCCCCACTCCCACCCCCATAAGAACTGTGCTAGGTAAATCAGTCCAATATTTTGGCATTTTTGCCTTCTCTAAAGATTGGAGAAAGTTCCCTATTTTTCCCCAGCATTTTTACTTTGCTTTTCACTCTAAAATTTGTCAGAGCAAATTGGTTTTCACAATGGGACAGGAAGTGCAAGAAGACAGTTAACTTGTGCCTTTTGGAAATGGAATGATACACATGCACTGTTATCTAAAGAGAAATTCTGGAACAATATTAAGTACAGAATCTGTTATTTATCATAGATCATGGAACCAGACCTCAGTCCAGCCACATGGCTTTCCTGTGTCATTATCTGTGATGCTCTTATGTTCTTCAAACCTTGGCCAGCAATTAATTTCTCTTGGTGGAAAATCTCATTCCACAAGTAGAAAATGCTTCAGTGTGATGTATTGAGTTTAATAAATCAACATTTGAACTTAAGGGAGGGGTCATGTCTGCAACTTTGGAGAAACACATTGTTTTATATTGGTGGACACGTTTAGGATTGGGGAATATATTTTGAGAGCATTCCCAAAGTGGTTCCCATATATAAGAAGTCACAAACTCTCATTTCTTAGAAAGCAAGTAGGTGAGCCCCAGATTTTCTCTAGTTCTCCAATGAATCTTCATCCTTTTCCTGAACAAGTGGGCCCCATGTAAAAGATTTCCCTCTTAGCTGGTAATAATATAAATGTATGTCTGGCACCTTTAAGCATTCTTTAAATAAAATTGGTTCTAGAGCAGTGGTTCTCAACCTGTGGGTCGGGACCCCATTTGGGGTCGAACGACCATTTCACGGGGTCGCCAAACAAGGCTGTCCGCCATTTTTTCCCCCTTTTCTTTGGCCATGCCCCTGGCACCCGGTGATGTATAAGTGGTTGGGGGTCACCACAACATGGGGAACTGTATTATGGGGTCGCAGCATTAGAAAGGTTGAGAACCACTGTTCTAGAGTCTGCTGCTTTGTTCTATAGCAGTGATGGCGAACCTTTTAGAGACCGAGTGCCCAAACTGCAACCCAAAACCCACTTATGTATAGTGGGGTGGCCCATTGGGTGGGCGTGGCTACAGTGGTAACGGCAGACTGGTGGGACTAAAAAGTTCAATCAATCAATTCCAACTTTGCGAGATCTTTTTTTTCCCTTGCGGGAAGTTGAAATTGATTGATTGAATCTTTTTTTTTTTTTTTGGCATACGGCAGTGGAGGTCTAAAGCAAAAAGGTTTTATAAAACCCAGCTAAAGGCCTAGGACTGGGGTGACAGCATGCGTGCCCACAGAGAGGGCTCTGCGTGCCACCTGTGGCATGCGTGCCATAGGTTTGCCACCACGGCTCTCTAGCATGTTAATTTCCCATTTATTTTTATTTTTACTTAAAAGAATCTTTCGAAGAATTAAGTAAGTTGAAAAATGAGGGTTTGTTAGTGCTAAGGAAGATGTCTGCAAGCATATCAATTCCCATGAGCACCAAATTCATTTCTCTTGCTAAAATTAATTAAGATTCCTATAGGAGCATTCCTTCAGTTTGGAATGGTCCCCAGGAGCAGCTTACATCATATCAATTAAAGAGAAACAATCTGATACTCCATGAGCAGAGAGCAAACGCTCAACGCCAGACTGTATTTGAAATTAAACTTGTTTTAATTGATGGACTGTAACTGCTATTACTTTCACTGATGATAGTTATTGTGTTTTTTGCCCTGTTTTATTGTTCATTTTTGTATTCCACTTGGAGGTCCTTCAGGAGGAAGAGTGATGTTAAAATAAAATCACATAAATTAATCATCAATAATACCATAAATAAAGTAGCCATTAAAAACAGCAGCCAAGACACTTCTATCTTCAATAGCAACTATGTCTCATCCAAGATTTAAAAACCGGTGAGGTTATTAAGTCAAAGAGGAGACTTCACCTAAGACATTAATTTTCCTTTTAATTATTTCAAGGCTAGGAAAGGAGCTGAAGACAATGAAAACTGAATAAAATGCCAACCACATGAAAACAATAGCAAAATGAGGTAACTGATGCCATAATTGATATTAGAACAGCATTATTATTTCTATATTGTATATAAGTCCCTTTGGAATTTTTTTCTGAACCAAGAGACCAGATAGAAATAAAAATAGCTTGCAAAATGAGCAGCAGGATGCGGATGGCTAAACTTTGGATACACATCATATAGCATTCCAGCTACCTTTGAATATCTCAGACAATGTTTTCCATCTCAGTTTTGCCAGAGTAACTAATTTATGTAACTAGAAGGTCTTATTAAGGGAATGAGGCAACTAGAATCTGTTTCAAGAGCAGCTAATGAATGGATATTGATCACAAAAGAACCAGAAGAAGCAAACATCAATTTGTTTGGAGGCCTCTCGGGAGGAGATCAAAAAGATCAGGAAGTGCTCACGTGATTGAAGTTCACCCCCATTTTTACATGTGTCAGGCATGCATTACACTTTTTTTAAAAAAAATGTGACTTCAGTTGCAGGGGCATTTCTGCCATGTTGATGTTTGTAACATACACACAAATGTTAATCTTAAAATTAAATTAAATTAAATTTAAAAATTTAAGGCATAAAGCTAGAGACCGAGAGAGCATGAGTTCTTCTCCCACCCCAGGCACAAAGCCAGATGACAGACCTTGGGCTAGTCACTTTCTCTCTCAGCATTAGTGGGGGAAGCACTTGTGAAGAAGCACCTTGCTAAGAAAACTGCAGGGACTTATCCAGGCAGTCTCTGAGAATTGGACATGACTGAATGGAAGGAAAATACACAAACAGATACATCCCACATATTATTGGTCCTGCTTGTCTGGATTCCCAGTAAAATCCCTAGAATTTTGCAAAAGGGGACTTGTTTGCAACTTCCCTTTTTGTTTCATGCATAGATAAACACAGAGAAATTTATTCTAGCTCTCCTTGATTATAATCAAGCTGGAGGATGAAAAGCCAAGATTGTTTTGGTCATAAAAAAGAATCTCAAATATATATTAAGGCATTATGTTAATTCAATGACATGCAAACCATTTTAGTTCCCTGTGACTGCTTCTTAAGAATGATGGTAACCAAGCAAAAAAAAATTATTATTTTTAAAAAAGTATTATAATTGACATTGTGGCTGCATCTCATCTTGTGATGGGAACAGTCTTTACATTCTCCATTCTGACAATAAGCCACATGCCCTGAACATTTCTTGATTATTTAGGATTCACTGTGTTGTTTTCCAAAAGCTTCTTCTCTTATTGAGAGATAAGAGTCAAGCTGAACACTTGATAAATACATGAATACTTTCTTGTACTGTACATTTCTTGGCAAAACTACAAAAATTAATAAACAAGGAGCCTGGTAGTACTTTCAAAACTAATCAAGTTTGTTAGAGTATAAGATTTTGAGAGGAGCTTACATTCTAATGAACTTAATCTTGCATGTACTACCAGAGTCCACTTTGTTCATAAAATAACTTGGCTCTTCCCCATCTAGAGTTTAGACTATCTTTCCCACTATCTCTTTCTGGGATACTTTTTGGATTTCCCAATCCAACTTACAACTTTGAAACATCATGGTGACCTTTCTTCTAGAAGGGACTGATCCTAGGCAGATAATATGAAAAGTTTGAACCAAATTGGCAGTGACTGTAGGCAAGGTCTGGGGAATGACAGGGAGAAACATAATAGCATAATGAATGACATGCACTGACAATCCTTGGGTCCACTTGATGTGTTGTCTGAATGTGATCTTGTTTTTCCCCGCCCCCTTTTATTTTGCTTTGCATAAAGTGATCTAGCATATTCAAATGCTTATACACTATTCTGTGCCCTTGACTTGAACTACCATTAAGTATTATTATCCTAATTTGTATGTTAGCAGGTTTGAAATATTCAAGTGAGTCCAGATTGGAAATCATGTAGTCATGTAGTTACCTAAGTGGAATACTTATGTTTAGAGAAGATAGATGACGGAAACCCAGACACTGACAGCAAGATATTAGGGGACAGCTGTTGGCTAATAATTACAGATCCTGTTTATAAATTTACCAAACATCTGGCTGATCATCGGTACAGACAGGATGACACATTAATTAGGGAATGTCTTGATTCTGCAGAGTTTTTACAGTATCTGAATGTCACCCTTGCCTTCATTTCTGATTTGCCAAATGTCCTCTAATTTGTCATGAAAAGAGTTTTCACTTTTTAGATGTTCAGTACTGCCCACACTTAGAAAGAATTTATTTTGAAGTACATTTAAATGTTTTAAAGTTCAATGCTATGAATGCATTTCATTATGAAATAGATCATGAAGAGGTTCACCCTCTTGCACACAAAAATGTCGACTCAACACTTTGATATAATCTGTGGTACAATTTTTGGGGAGGGGATGGAAGGGGACAGAGAACAGGTACGAAATTTACGGCACACTAAAAATAAATGTTCTTCAGAGCATCAAAAGCCTCTTCATGCATTGAAACAGCATCTCTGAAGGACAGAAATAAAAAGAGTTGAGTTAGTGGAATATGATTCCTCTTTTAGAGTTCAAGTATAAGAATTTATCTTTTCCAAGGTCTCTTACTGTAAAAATTACACTGACATAGACCACGATGCCTATCTCTATATCTTGTGGTGTGCAAAATCCCCAGGAAGACAAAAATCTGACACTAATAACCTCATATTGGATGTGCCTGCACATATGACATGTTTATGTCAACATCTATCTGAGGCAAAACAGCTTTTGAAAGCCCTGCAGGGATTCAGAAAGCTGTTTTTGTTTTCTCTTTTTCTAGCCAATTCAATATATTTTTAAAATCTTCTATGAGTTTTTTTAAATTATTCATAAATGAAAAAGGATTGCCATTTTGTAGCTGTAGAAGTTTTGCTTCTATAATAAAACCTTTAATACAATTATTGAGGGGGGGACTTGCCATGTTGGTGGATGATAGGCAATAATTTCCAAACAGAATTCCCTGAAGGACATTTCTGTAAAAACAAAGCATTGAAATTTAAAGAGAAGCTTTGCACAAAATCTCTTGACTTGTCAGCTTGACTGAGATGTATTGGGATTAACCCTCCTATGTTAGAAAATTTCAGATCAATTCAAACAATAAGCAAAAGACAAAGAATAGTTGTTTGATCTTCCAAACTCATTCCTAAGACAAACCAAATGAGGAAATTGTGGTGCTCAGGGGCCAAAATGTAAGAGTAAACATAAAGTATGACCCTTTATTAAGATTAAAGGGGTGGCTGGAAATTAGAGCTGGGCATGAGTCCTCTTTGATGAGCCCTTGATTTTATTTCAGGTGCCCTCCATAGGCAAACAGTTGAGACCTTTAGTAGGATGATTTTAGTCTTCTGGATATGGGAGGCCAGGAAACAGTGAGAAACAGAGAAGCACAGAGAAGTAACAAAAAGAGGCAGTGAATAAGAAGATGGCAGAAAACAAATATGTATATCATATTTGTTTGGTTTTGTCCAGCTTGTTATTTGTGTAGTATATCTTTTTTTAGATTTCTATCCCACATTTTTTTCATATACAACTCAAGCTGACAAATATACATAACACACTTTCCTCCTCCTATTCTCCCCACAATAACAATCTTGTGGGGTGACCTGGACTGAAAGAAAAGTGACTGGCCTAAAGTCACCCAGCCAGCTTTCATGCTTAAGTCAGGACCAGACATATGCCCCACAGACATCCTTACCCACCCGCTACATTTGGGTCTCTACGGGTGGTTCAGAAAGGAACGTAACCATCCCAAATAAAAATGTGACCTATTCCATGTTTAAAAGGCAAAGTGAAGACAGAGTACTGCTGAATTAGACTATACACTCTTCTAGTCCAGCGTTTTGTTCTCCTTTCCACAAATATGTTCGGGCAAGTCTTGGAAAAAGCACAAGCAGGACCTATGGCCTGATGCTGGAGATAATGCACTAGATCGAGTCTTTGACAACCTGATATTTCACAGGCTATGGACTCAAGGACTGTGTTCATTCATTATCCAGGTTAATGCAGTGAATGCAGCCAATGAGTTTGCTTGTGTTAGAAGTCAAGTCTTCATCCTGGTTCATCCAAGCCGCGAATAAATAAGCAAACATGGCGACTGCTTTGGGAAGAAGGTTACAGTTTATTGCAGAAAGATGGTTCTTCAGGAAAGTGCAGAGGAGAGAAGGAGAAGAGGAAAGATTGAGCACATGGGCAATAGGTTTTATACCCCCCCCCCCAGCCTTTTGTTTGGAATAGTTTCCTGTTCCTGTGGCATGAACCTTGAGGCTGTTTCTGAGTGTTTGTCTAGGCCTTGATATCTGTGGTTTAATTCTATTATCATATCCTGCTTCCCAGGTGATGGGGCTAATGACTCCTAGAGTTTGGGTGGGGTATGCAGATCTTCTCTTTTGTCTTCTTGATTGCTCTGGCTCCAACTTTCTGATGGTTTTACATTTGCAGTTGTATGGGCCTAGCTCTTGCTTGGGGCAGAGAGATAGATTTGGGGCCAGGTTTGGTTTTAAAAAGTCCTTTTGAGGAAAAATATATTTTTCTGCCCTTTTTAATTTCTTCTCTGGGCTAACTTTCATCAATCCCCGCTTTGTGCCTTAAGTGTGAATTTATGACACACTTATTGGCACAACATTAAAATTGATCTGGTCAGGGAGACTTGGTAGGCAAGCTTTTAAACTGTTATGTTAAGCAAAATAATAATAATAATAAGACATTAATGGAGGCAGCAGAAAAAGATCCCTTTAGTGGCTCCCAAAAGGGGAGCTTGCACCCATAAAGTTCTAAAAGTCAGGGCAAAATTTTGTTACGTGGAAAAGAAATTTATAGTATCCAATATTCTGTGCCAATCATTTTCAAATGTTGGATATCATCTTTAGCTTCCAGTCAGGTTTGCATACCTCCCAAAATTCTTCACAGCCATGGTTTTCCTTAGTACATGGTTGCCCGTTTTCAGGGGTTGTTTCCTGCCTTAGCTCTTAATTCAGTGCATCCAGGTTTGTAATGTCCAATATGCCAGGCTATTAAATTTTTCTTTAAATTGCACATACTGAGCTCTAGGAATCCCAATCTGAGCCCAACAGTGCAAGATATTCAGGGCTGAAGTTTGGGATTTTTCCTGTTGCTTCCTTAGTCAGGGCATATGAATTGCAAATTACCTGAGGGGGCTTGGTTCCCTCCCCCTTGGAATCTGTTGGAAGTTGGTCCCACAAAGCTTTGGTGCAATAGAGCAAAAATCAGCCTGAGGAACTTTAATAAAGGTAGGTGGAGGGGATAGACTCTGAATGGTGTGAATGGTGTATGTTTCTACAAAACAGGCAATACAAACATTCTGGAAAAGTTTTCCCTCCCACTAGATAGAAGTCCAAGGTGTTCAGTACTTGTTCTACCACCTATTCCTAAATGCCATCTCTCCATTAATACATTCAACTGGCTTGTTACAATACAAATGGGGCAAGAAAGAAAAGTTTACAATGAGTTTCCACCCTCCCCCCACAGTCTAATTTTCTCTTCTGAGGCTTCACATGACACCACCTTCCTTCTGCAGCTCTCACAGGCATCTGGGTAAATGGTAGGACTTGGGAAGATGTTCCACTCAGATTACATGGTGGGTTTTTAGTGGATGGCTGGATTCAAAACCCAATTCCATGGCTCAAATGGATGGAGGCAGCATCTGGGTCTGTGTGTTCTGCTTCCAAAGGTTTGGGAGAGGATTGCAGGGCTGAAAGATACAAGAACAAGGTCTCCCCCCCCCTTTCTGGGTGGACTCTCCCAGGAGAGGCAGACAAAGGGCAGGAAAAAAAATTGGAAGGGGGGTATCTTGCAGGCATTTTGAAAATGCTGAAAACTCCAAATAATTTTAAAAGCCTACTATTTTAATATGTGCAACTTGCCAAGGGCAGGAGAATCTGCCTTTAACATTTATTCTAAAATAGATAACATTATTTTAGAGATTGGAAAATGCTTATGTTTCAGAAAGCTTCATAGTAGTTTCACCAGTAAGTGATAGGATAAGAAAAGTAACTTTAAAAAATTATTTCCCCACACAAGCAGACTTGAGTTTCAAAAGGCTCTCGTAGATAGACACACATTTTTCAGGAAAAGGATAGATAAAACACATACAGTAAATGCAAGTGAAACTTTTCCAACAGATAAACTTAAAACAATCCCTCCTGGTAACTTAAGGCTGTTCTTGAGAATACTCAGAAAGAAAGAGGAAAACAAACAAAAAACAAACACAATTTTTTTTTCTTCACTCTGTTTGTTGGCCAGACCAACAGAGTGAGGTTTTTCCTTTTTGTGGCTTATTTTAAGCAGAATTTCTAGCAGAATTTAAAATTCTTTTTCCTCTGGATTTGAAACAGTTAACAGTCACATTTACCTCTCACACAGAGACTTTGACAAACTTATATACACAAAGACAAGAGAACAGAAGTCTTAGTTTTACACATCCTAGTCATTCCCACCATAAATTTCAGATAACTCAAGTTAGGGAAGGCACACATTTTAAACATACCATGTGGTTGCATAGAGAAGAGAGAGAGAATCACTATTTCTTATTTTCCCTTTTAAGTACCTTTATTTAGCCAAATTGGTTTCCCAGCAAAGCCCTAAGCAAAGTCTATTTTTTTCTATACACTACACAGTCAAAGTCTCCTTGTGAGACTTCTTCCTAACCAGTCTCCTTGTGAGACTTCTTTCCTAACAGTCGAAGTCTCCTTGTGAGACTTCTTTCCTAACAGTCGTCGAAGTCTCCTTGTGAGACTTCTTTCCTAACAGTCGAAGTCTCCTTGTGAGACTTCTTTCCTAATACAGTCGAAGTCTCCTTGTGAGACTTCTTTCCTAACTTTGCTTTGCTTACAGGGCCTTACCAGCTAGTTGCCCAAATCCAATTCTTTCATTCACTCATTCCATTTCATTTTCACACAGTCTCTCCCTTTTCCCTAACAAAAGGTTCTGTGCTCTGGCCAACCCCCATGCTTTCCAGGTTCTGCCAATTAAACAGATCCTTTCTGCGGCTAGGAAAGACCAGAAGCAGCAAAATCCAACTGTGATTGGGAAAAAAAAAGTCTTCTCACTCACCCAAACAGAAATACACACATTTTCTTTGTTCCCCTGGGCTTTAAACTTAAAATTTAGAGGTACTCACCTTCACCTTCTTTCCAAAGCAGCCCTTGAGCTCAAACTCTCAAAACTCCCTTTACTACCCTAGCTCCACATGGGCAAGGCCTGGGAAACCCATCCACAGACACAAGGGGGGTCTGCTGCCGGCAAGATGGGGCTTACCAGTCTCAGTCCATTGGAGAGGTTAGCTTGGAGTCCCATCTGGGGTGCCAAATTGTTAGAAGTCAAGTCTTCATCCTGGTTCATCCAAGCCGGGAATAAATAAGCAAACATGGCGGCTGCTTTGGGAAGAAGGTTACAGTTTATTGCAGAAAGATGGTTCTTCAGGAAAGTGCAGAGGAGAGAAGAAGAGCAGAGCGAGATTGAGCACATGGGCAGTAGGTTTTATACCCCCCCTAGCCTTTTGTTTGGAAGTTTCCTGTTCCTGTGGCATGAACCTTGAGGCTGTTTCTGAGTGTTTGTCTAGGCCTTGATATCTGTGGTTTAATTCTATTATCATATCCTGCTTCCCAAGTGATGGGGCTGACTCCTAGAGTTTGGGTGGGGTATGCAGATCTTCTCTTTTGTCTTCTTGATTGCTCTGGCTTCAACTTTCTGATGGTTTTACATTTGCATTTGTATGGGCCTAACTCTTGCTTGGGGCACAGAGATAGATTTGGGGCCAGGTTTGGTTTTAAAAAGTCCTTTTGAGGAAAAATATATTTTTCTGCCCTTTTTAATATTTCTTCTCTGGGCTAACTTTCATCACTTGTATTGATCCATGACTAACCAAGTTCTAAGTTCACATGACCAATAAATTAAAAAAGCCTCAGTCAAGATAAAAGTAAAATTTAGCATGTTGCAGCTGTACAGGTGCTAGATATAGAAGTGAGCTTCTCAAACCAATTGTGTCAATACATTGTTGGTAACAAGAGTAATTAGTGACAAGAGATAGGGAGGGGCGAGGCTGGCCCTCTTCTGTTGTTCTTTTGTCACTATTACCTGTAAAGGAAAAGTGAGCAAAAATTGCTCACATATGAGAGCTTGGCATTCCTCTAGTACTCTAGTAGTAGCTTTGGATGGATGCCCACAATTTAAGCCTCAGAAATGTCCTACATGGAAGGTTTTACAAATCTATCAAAGCTTGGGTTGAAAGCTCTGTTGGCTTTTTCACACTATGCTTGCTTGGGCCTCAGGAGAAGATTGAAATCCTGTTATTGTCCCTAAAGCTCTATCATTCTTCACATGCTCAGAAGCACCCTTTTCCTGTCGTTTTACACCTGATCTTGATGCAGCTGGAAAATGGGTGCTAGCAAATACTTGGTTTCTCTCCACTCTTCTCTTTCACGGCACCCGATTACTCCCACCATCTCCTCCCCGCGCCACCCCCACCTCCCAATTCCGTTTCCATCCCTCCAGGCGCTTGGTGTCGATAGGAGAAGAGCGAGCAAGAGACCCCGGGGGAGAGAAATGGAGGCGGACTGCCAAGGGATGTTTTCAGGGCTGGGACTAGGTGCCCCCCTCCCCTTCCCTTGGCTTCGTCAGACCCAGAAGGAAACGAATCTCGTGCCACCGAGCCGGACTGGCTGTGATCGCCCCTCGCGAGTTGAAGCAGCTGGGGAGGCGGCGCGGTGCGGCTCGGCCAAAGAGAAGGCGGCGACCCTGGGCGGGCCGTCGCCGCCCCTCCTTCTCCTTCACCCACCACCGCCACTGCCGCCGACCTGACGGTGTTGCCATCACTGCAGCGGGGGGGGGGGCTGCCATTGCCATCGCTTCTTCATTCTCCGTTCCTCGCTTTCTGCAGCTCTCGGGTCGCGTCGCCGTTCAGCTACCCAGGCAGCTGCAGGCGGGCGAGAGGACGATGCGGGCGGTCCTTGCCCTGCTCGCTCTAATCGCCAGCCTGCTCCTCTTCTTGTGCTTGGCGCGGCTCCCGGCCGACGGCGCCGGGGGCGCAAGGTAGGCGGAGGAGACCCGGAGCTTCCACTGGGGAGGCGTGGCTTAGGAAAGGGAAACAGAGTTCGGGGGGGGGGCACCAATGGCAAATGGGGGAGCCGATACCCCGGACCCGGTGCACGTAGGTCACGGTCCCGCGGGGACTGCAAGAAGAATTAGCCGTTGAATAAGCGCGCGTTGTGGCTCTTGCTGACCGCTCCTCTCGCTGGACCCTCTAGACAACTTTGGTCTCTCTTGCTTGCTTGCTTGCTAGTGGCTGGGAGCAGGAGGGCAGAGCTGCAACGGACTTCACCCCCAAAATGATGAGGTACCTCCGGTCCCCCGCGCATGTCCACCTGGCTGCTCCGTTGGTCCCCAACAGGTAAAGACGGTGAGGGGGTTGCTCTGTTGGGAATGCATCTCTGCGTTAGCTTGGACCAGAAGGGATCGCTGCTAACTAACATCGCCTGTGCTGAGAATGCAGAGCATCTCAAAAGCTCTCAGGAGCTTGTCACTTTGGGTTGGGCAGTAATGTAAAGAATTATTCCACAGGAAGCTAAGATGCCCCCCTCAGTCCTCTTCTAAATGGCTGATCCAATTATTTCCTAAAGTTCAGTTGTCTATTAGTGCAATAATCTTTCATTTCATTGATAGTTGGGCAAATGTGTCTGATGCTCTACTTACAGTACTTTTAAAACTTTGTGCATGAGAGTCTATATCCTGTATATATAATGTATATGAAGATATATTTCAAATCTCTTGAAGTAAATCCCAGATTTTCAATAAATGATATCTTATACAACAGCAGAAAACACACTAATTTGTAACACTGGAAAAATAGTATGCCTTGCGTTAGACTTGTCTTTTTTCCACATTTAAGCTAATAGAATAATAATATTTCTGAAATAATCTGGGAAATTATTTACTTGGCATCTCTAATTTTGTCTGCAGGCCTTTCTTTGATGAGCTACTAGATGTTTCTGTGTGTGTGTGTGTGTGTGTGTGTGCGCGCGCGCAGTAATATCTTTCCTGTGATTATTAAAACATCATCATTTAAAATGGGATGAAAATTTTTCAAAAGGAAAGAAATTCATATTTAAGCTCTTTGGCATCGTGTTTACTAGTACTCATTTATCATATGTTACAGTAACTTCCTATAAACCTCAAATTCACACAGAGGAATAATGAAATATATCATTGCAAGTGCCTCTTCACGCAATAAGTATGCAGCACAAAAACCCAAGTTGCAATTCAGATCAAATGTTAGCTGGATATAGTTTGCAATTATTGTACTTTTAAAAAACCATCACTCACTCTTGTGTTCAGCCAAAGCAATGGCCAAAGGAGATGGTTTACAGGGACAGGGATATTGGGAAGTAGAGAGCAAGCTTCCTGCTTATTTTCTGTTCTCTGTAAACAAAAGAATACTTTTGTAAAAAGTGCTCCTGTTATTTACTTTCAGAAAATCTGTTCAAGTTGACAGTTAGGTGCCTATGGAAAACATAGGTTCCCTTCTTATGTTTACTAGGTTTTCGATTCCACCTGCATTTTAGAAATACATTATTTTAGGAAGCAGGTAAGTATGAGGTAGAGACTAGGAATGAGGACACCCATTTCAAGTCTGTCCCTCAGCCCTAGATGGTCATTTGGTGACTCTTGGTCTCTTTCAGCTCAACACACTTAATAGGCTTATTGTGGTAACAGGAAAAGGAGGAGAGAACACTATGCACCCTTGAGCATTTTCGTGAAAAATGGAGTATTGATCAAATCAGCCAATCAATATCATAATGCAAACACTGGTCCTTGCCCTTTATTTATTGGAATGACCCTGGATTCTAAACAGATCCCTTTTCACCCTCTAGAATAGTAATATATCCTGAGAAGTTCATTTACGTTTTGAAAAAATCATGCTTTTGTTCAGGGTACTAGATCTGGGTTACATACCTCCAGGGAGGTGCAAGAAGATGCATGGAACTTAATTCTTTGGTGTTTTCATGTAGAAGATGTCTGAGTTTGCAGCTTGGATTTGACAGCTCTATGGCCCTTCCCATTTTAAATAGGCAGATTTCCATGGTAACCCTTTGGGACTGCAGCAGCCCACATCAGCTCCCAACATTCCAAATGTGTCCCTGGCTGAAAAAAGTTGTTCCATTGTTGTATGATGTACCTATAGGAAATCAGTTTTCACATAGGAAGCACATCATTTGAATTTATTACTTTAAGATCATTTGCTGTTTGCTGTACTATAATGCTTTACAAATATAAATATAAAAAATGTAATATAGATATTTACCATAGCTTCCAATTTGAGCCCAAAAAACTGAGATGTTCCAAGAAGTCAGCAAAGAGATACAGAAAACTATATACTGTCTTTCTGTTATCTAGCAAGCATCTGGATTTTTGTAGTCCCAACTGAGTAGTCCTATACTTAATACATACCACACACACACACATACACACACAAACACAAATGACCAACCATTAGGCTAGAGAATGAAGTCTTATTCATACAGGCGTTTTCCTGGTAAACCACTGTTGTGGCTGGTTCATTATAAATTCTCTTGACTAGGAGGATATGCTCCTTTCCTTGATTCCAAGTTGCATCCTGAGCGACCCACCAACATAGTAAGGAAAGGAGAGAAACTTGAATTTGGGGAAAGGTTGAGATAAATAATAAATGCAGAACATTAGTATACAAAGCA
The DNA here is from genome assembly GCF_016545835.1 of Crotalus tigris. Classification (NCBI taxonomy): domain Eukaryota; kingdom Metazoa; phylum Chordata; class Lepidosauria; order Squamata; family Viperidae; genus Crotalus; species Crotalus tigris. The sequence continues at coordinate 10,803,951 of NW_024100606.1, forward strand.
AAAACCAACCCAAAGAAACAAATATACCACAACATCATACCATTTATAATTGATTTAGCATAGTTTGGATTTCTCAAACATTGATAGTGAGTTTTGAAGTTAGACTCAGGCTGCAAAATGGGGAGCTATGAGGCTCTATGTGTGTGGGGGGGGCTGTCCATGGACTGCACATCCCAATTGATCCAACAATCAACTGTATCCAACTGAGGTGATGTCTGAAAAGAAACTATAGAGCTAAAACTAGAATAACTAGAATTTCTGTAAAGAGTTATTGTATGGACTCAAATTTAGTCATGCTCAGAGAAAATCTGTTAAAAAACTGAAATGAGACAAGTTACTTATTGCTAACTGAAATCAATTTAAGATATTGATTTCAGTGTGCTTACTCTAAGCACAGCAATGGTGAGAGTAGGTCTTTCCATTACGATTCTGAGAACTTAAAAGGAGAAATGGAAGTTTCAAATACTGTTAAATAATGTTAAATAATATTTATATTATTTCAGGTTTCCATTAATGAAAGATTTGTAGAGATAAAAAAGAAAAAAGCTTTTTTAAAAAGTAGGAAAGTACTGAATTCTCATGTTGTAATAAATCACAATGTCTTTAATTTTTCTTCAGTTGCCTATTGAATGAAATAGTTAGTTTAAAATGCTCAATTAAGCCCACACAAAATAATTTACATTCTGGCTTAGGTTAATAAGGTAAGAGGTATTCTTCACTTTGCTAAAACTACTTATGTATATAAAAAAAAGGTTTTATTCATGCCTCTGTGCCTGTCTGCTAGTCTTTTGTTCTGCCAAAATATTTTATGGTCCAAAGGACTGATAGTTTTATAATCTGTCTGACTGACTGTTTCCCTGTTTCATTTTGGAACGCAATGATTAAGGTTCCCATCCTGGCTGAAGAGTGCTAATCATTTTATAAATCTCACTACTACCTCTTAATAATTGTTTTCTATTTTTTTTTCTTGGTTTTTCACTCTGTGGTCGCCATCTTAGGAAACAGAATAATAGAATTGGAAGGGAGATTGGAACCCCTATATTTTTCTGGACAAATGGCTGTCCAATCTCTTCTTAAAAACCTCCAATGATGGAGCACCCACAACTCCAGGAGGCAAACTGTCCTACTGATTAATTGTTCTCACTGTCAGAAGATTTCTCCTTAATTCTAGGTTGCATCTCTCCTTAATAATCTTCTAACTGTCACTTTTAGTCCTGCCCTCAGGAAAACACTTTTATCAAGCCATAATAGCTGCCTTCTTTATCAATTTTTACTAAGTCAAGGGCGGACTTTTAGACCATATTAACAGCCAAACATTTCTTACTGTGATTATTCATACATTATTTTTCAATGTCATTTTCTTTAATGTGCATCTTGTAGGAGCCTACTTTCAGCCAAGTGGTAGTGAGAGATACAGTATTAACTGAAGGAAAGTGGAAAGGAAATTGTTTTTAGGGATGAAAAAGATTACATCAATATATTGGGCTATATTCAACTAAAATTCATGACTGGTTTTCGTAAAAGATTGTGTGCAATTCAGCCCTCCTTCTTACAGTATTTCTCTAAGGGCTTAGAGATATTCTTACTTCCAAGTACTTTGTTTTTTCTGTCTTAGTAGCTTCTCTACAGAATTCAATAGTGATGTCCAAATCCTGGGAAGAAGTGGGAAGATGTCACTGTTACAAATTTTGAGCAAAACATACCAAGCTTCTTCATAGGCTAATATGCTTCCTTCCCTTGCTTTGGACTGCAAAATGAAATGGCCACATGGCTTTGCTTCTCCTACTTTGCTTCCTTTCTTTATGCCTTTCTGTGGCCAGAAGCAGATTCCATAGAGGTTAGAAAAGCCATAGAGGTTTCTCTGCAGGTGCAGGATCAAGCCATGTGCAAGCATCCCAGCCACTTCATGGTACCTTCTGTGTTACACAGAGAACACTTACGGAAGGGGTGAAGAAGATGGACAAACTATGTGGATTGCAATTCATCTTCACCTCAAAGAACATATCATAACTGGGGTATGAAGCTTTTTGTCTCGTTGCATTTAAATTGCCTGCCACAGGCCCAGTGCTTGCAGCCATTATAATGGATTTTCCCAACTACACTGCAATCCTTTGTTGAGGCAACAAATGTCATAAGGAGTTGTTTTTCAACTTGGCAATTTTAAGGTATATGAGCTTCAGTTCCCATAATTCCCAAGCGGGAATAACTTATTGCCACTTATTTGGCTTTTTTAAATAGGGGCAGAATGAAGGGAGGGAGAGAGGAAGGGAGAGAGGGAGGGAGGGGGAGAGAGAGAGAGAGAGAGTGTGTATTTGGAGAAAGAAAAAAAATCTATAGAATAAAAACTTAAACCCAAGGTCACGGTGCCACATACAATTACCTGGCACTAAAAGAATCAGCTGACATAAAGATTACAGCAAAGCAAGAGGATTAAGTATTACCATTTCAACTATAAATAATTATTAATTTTGTGTAAATTAATTTATCTAAATAATTGCTCCAGCTATTAAGACAAATTAATGGTTAGGATGGTGGTAACTGAAGATGCTTCGGTTTACTAAAGTTTTCTGCTTTAGTATTAAGTATTCCTCCAAATACTTAACTTGAATTATCTGTTTTTAATGGCAGCATCAAGCTCTTGAAATTCTAGTACAACTTCACTCCAGGGGAGCTATAAGAAGGAAGCATTGATTTATAAGCAATTACATTCTGACACATTAATTCTGAATGCTTTACATTGGGCAGCTTGTACTATTTAATACCATTAACTTAGATTAGGGTTCACTGTTTTACTTTATATGGTCATCTGTCCATAAAACTATTGTATGAACAACTGCCTAGCATAAGCTGCCCAGCGTAAAGCATTCAGAATTAATGTATCAGAATGTAATTTCTTTTAAATCAATTCCTTCCTTCTTATGGCTACCCTGGAGTAAAGTTTTACTAGAATTGCAAAAGCTTGATGCTGCCATTGAAAATAGATAATAAGATCCTGTGATTACTATTTTTTTGAAAACATCATTTTGAGAACACTATATATATGTGTGTGTGTGTGTGTGTGTGTGTGTGTGTGTGTGTGTGTGTGTGTTTTCTGAGGTTTTCGCGGGTGTTTGTATGTAGGTCTTTGGTTGTTCGGGTTTTCTCCCGCGTAAAATTGGAAGTGTCTTGGCGACGTTTCGACGAAGTCCCATTCGTCATCTTCAGGCTGGTGTTTTCAGCTTCGTGCTTCGAGCAGCAATGTGTGGTCTTAGCTGTTTCTTCCTTTTAACTGCCAGTGGGGGTATGAACTGATTGGGTGGGAGCTTGGCTGTGTTCTGATTGGGTAGAGGTGTGTTCTGATTGGTTAGGGGTTTGGCAGTGCTCTGATTGGCTGGGGGGTTGGCTGCGCTCTGATTGGCTGGGGGGTTGGCTGTGCTCTGATTGGCTGGGGGAGTGTTCTATTTGGTTGTGCTCAGGTTAGTCTGAGTTGCAGGGGGGTTTAAGATTTTGGGCTGCCTTGCTATTTTTTGGCTTCGTGGTCGTGCCTCATCTTCATGGAGGGTGTCAGTTTGCTTCATGTATGGATTGGAGGGGTTTAAAGTGGCTAATGCTGCAGCTGTGGTCTGGCTTCTGGTTTGTGGTCGTGCCTCATCATCAGTGTGGCTTTGGGTTTGCTTTTTGCGTGGATGTGTGGTGGTGACATCCTGTGTGGTTTTTGTGAGTGTGGGTCTGGTATCATTTTTTGTGTTAGGGAGTCGTTTGTCAATAAGGGCGGGTTTCCAAATTTCCGAGGAGCACGAAGCTGAAAACACCAGCCTGAAGATGACGAATGAGACTTCGTCAAAATGTTGCCAAGACACTTCCAATTTTACGCGGGAGGAAACCCAAATAACCAAAGACCTACATACAAACACCCGCAAAAACCTCAGAAAGCATATATATATATATATATATATATATATATATATATATATATATATATATATATATATATATATATATATATAATTTTTATTTTTTATTTTTTCAATTTACAAAACGATAAACATTTTTCTTTTTTTCTTTTTTTAACAGTACTGTGTCATGTATCTCTTACAGTTATTTACATTTATTGCTATACATTTTTATTTCTCTGTTCTAACCAATTATACCACTTGTCCCATACCTCATAAAACTCTGTTTCTTCCCTGCCTTTCATTTGTAGTGTAAGCTTATACATCTCGGCACATTCTAATATCTATGGATAATCATATCATTAGCTGGTATATTTTCAAGTTTCCAGCATTGCACATAGACAATATATGTTGCTGTTACTGTGTATACAATAATATATTGGAGTTGCTTCTTTATCTTTTGATTAATTATTCCTAATAAAAATAATTCAGCTTTAAATTCAATTTGTTCTCCTGTTATCTCCTGTAGCCATCTCCTTATCTGTTCCCAGTATTTCCTTGCTTTAGGACATTGGCACCACATGTGATAAAATGTTCCATCCTTATATTTACACTTCCAACAGTCTGGTTTCATATTTGTATACATCTTGGCCAATCTCACCGGTGTTAGATGCCACCTATAAAGCATTTTGTACTGATTTTCTTTATATGCCGTTGATAATGTTAATTTGCAGTTTTTGTTCCATACTTTTTCTCATTCCTCTAAATTTATATTTCGGCCTACATTCCATGCCCATGCTATCATCGGACCTTTCACTATTTCTTCTTCCATTTCTACCTCTAATAAATATTTATACGCTTTTGTTAAAAAAAATTCTTCCTTGCCTATCAATATTCTATTCAATTATTGTGGTACCCCTTGAATTCCATATTCTTCCATATCTTTCTGTATCTCGACTGTGTCTGTAAATATGGCCACCAGTCTATAATTATTCCCTGTTCTTTTAGTTCTTCCTTTGATTTAAGGTTCCCCTGTCAATCTAATAATTCTTTGTATCTTATCATCTTTCTTTTTATCCAATGTATTCGGGTAAATCGTTATTTGGGTAAATTGTTCCAGCAACCATTCCTTATATGCTTTAGCCTCCAGTCCCCTAATCATCTTTGTTGCTCTTCTCTGAACTCTTTCTAGAGTCTTAACATCTTTTTTACATCGCGGTGACCAAAACTGGATGCAGTATTCCAACTGTGGCCTTACCAAGGCATTGTAAAATGGTATTAACACTTCACATCTTGATTCTATCCCTTTGTTAATGCAGCCTAGCAATGTGTTGGCCTTTTTGGCAGCTGCAGCACACTGCTGGCTCATATTTAAGTGATTGTCCACTAAGACTCCGAGGTCCCTCTTACAGTTACTACTATTGAGCAAGGTATCCCCTATACTATACCTGTACATTTTGTTTTTCTTGCCTAAATGTAGAACCTTGCTTTTTTCACCACTGAATTTCATTTTGTTAGATAGTGCCCAGTGTTCAAGTCTGTCCAGATCCTTCTGTATCTTAAGCCTATCTTCTGGAATGTTGGCTATTCCTGCCAGCTTGGTGTCATCTGCAAATTTGATGATCTATCCCCTCATCCAAATCATTGATGAAGATGTTGAAGAGCACTGAGCCCAGAACAGAGCCCTGGGGCACCCCACTACACACTTCCCTCCATGTAGATGCGGTTCCATTGAGGACCACTCGCTGAGTACGGCTGGTCAGCTGTCTACCTCACATTTTTCTATTTTGTCAAGTAGTAGGTTGTGATCTACTTTATCAAATGCCTTACTGAAGTCCAAGTAAATTATGTCCACAGCATTCCTCTGATCCACTAATTTTGTCACTTGGTCAAAGAATGCAATAAGATTTGTCTGGCATGATCTGTTTTTGACAAACCTGTGTTGGCTTTTAGTAATGACTTTGTTTGCCTGTAGTGTTTGCTGATTCGTTGTTTGATTATCTTTTCCAGGATCTTCCCAGGTATTGAGGCAGGCTGCTAGGTCTGTAATTTCCTGGATCCGTTTTTTTTTTTTTCCTTTTTTGAAGATACGAACTACATCAGCTCTTTTCCAGTCCTCCGGTAGCTCCCCACATATGTATGTATGTATGTATGTATGTAGGTAGGTAGGTAGGTAGGTAGGTAGGTAGGTAAAATATGTCAATACAAATTTTAAATGTATTTCTGTTGAAATTTTATTGAAGTGGGACTTGTATTTCTTTCAATGTGTTTCTGATTTACATTAGCATCTACACAGTGCACTACACAATTCAATCAGAAATCAAGTTGAAAAAATAAATTCTGAATTGGGTGGCAATTCAAAGTCATTCTTCTTCAGAGACTTCATTGGTATTTCTTGTTACTTTCATAATTTACTTATCTTTTCAGCAATTCATTGTGCTATTGCACAGAGTGTTTGCTCTTCTTTCAAATGGATTTTCCTTTTTATATAAACAGAGCAATTCCTAATCCAGCCAGAGTGCAGAAATCTGAGCAAGCCTCCAAATGCAAGGATATATGGAGTAACAATTGGTCATCGTCAATCAAGAAGAAAAGGTAAAGTGTCTGCATTCGGTTATAAATGTACTTGACTGACAAGCAGCCATGGCAATTTTACAATCCTGAAAAGCTAAGTGTATAGCATAGCAATTTTAGGTGTGAAGAATCCATTGGCATCTCCTTATAGGAACTTGGCCAAAATCTTTTAGTAGTTGAATTGGCCAACATCTGATTTAACCTAAATATGATTACCCTGATAAATTATTATAGCATCATACTTTACTGTCATGGCATTTGCTGTCTAGAATGGCATCACTTGACAGGTTCACATTGCCCCGACTCTATTGCCCAGCAAATTAGTTTTAATTATCTGCAGTGGTGGGATTCAAATACCTGAACAACCAGTTCTCTTATTGAATGCAGACCTGGGCCTCCAAGGCCTAGAACAGATTTCCATAAGTGGCATTCATGCACTTCCGTCGGGCCATTCTAGACCTGGGCAGCCTCTGAGGCCTAGAACGGACTTCCGTAAGTGGCATCCATGCACTTCTGGTAGGCCATTCTAGGCCTGGGAGGCCTCCTCCTGGCCTCCCAGGCCTAGACTGGACTTCCAGAAGCAGTGTGCATTCAGCCAGTTCTCCGAACTCAGCAAAATTTAGCTACCGGTTCTGCCGAATCGATGCAAACCAGCTGAATCCCACCACTGATTATCTGGTTCTTTCCCCAGATCCTGGGGTAAGAAATTGTTTTTCGTGCATTTTTGTTATCAGACCAGGGACTTTTTTTGTTTGCTTTTATCATTTTTATCTAGTCTTACTTATAATTGGGTATATTAGCTGTTTTGTTGTATCTGCCCTGAGTTGGTTGACTTGGATAGTTCTATAAACTTGATACCATAAAAGTATATAAAATCACCTGAATTCTGATCTGAAACATGTATTTTCCTATTCAGAGGTATGTCCACTGGTAAGTTATATATGTAAATACAAAGATAAAGGTTACAATAGAGATAATATGCTTTATGCTTTGTACAAAATACTATTTATTGGCCAAGCAAGGATAGAGTCCAGACTAGTATGGAAATTGCCCTAATGATATTCCATGGAAAGCATGAGAGCCTATATTATTGCTTATGTTGGACTATCAAATCATATGCCTTAAATTGCCCACAATTCCACCAACTGAAATCATTCTGATGCATTGTGGGCATTAACATGATGGTCTGATATCTTGGTGAGGAAAGCCTATCTGTATCACTTGACAAGATGATAATTGTACTAGAGGATATGACATCCAGGACACTCATGAACTAAAAACTGGATTTAGGATTAACCAATCCAAGAGCTTGAATCTACCAGCCAGTTGAAAAGGTTTGGTTGCTACAGATTATCTCTTCATGTTCCTGAGGCTATGATGTTTTGAGACAGCCTTGCTTCATTTGATGCCCTCCAAATACATTGTTTTTCTGCATCCAGAAGACCAAGATTTTGACATGCTGCTTGAAGTTCTGGGAGTTGAAGTTCAATATATTCCCAAATTACAGATGGTTACTCTGAAGTCTGAACCTACAGCTGGTAGTTTACCAGCTAAGTCTGTGCCTTAACAGTCTATATATTGCTAATATGTAAGAATTTTACTTACAGTTGAAGAAAAAGGATAATTGAACTTCATCTATTTAGCTTTAGAAGTTCTGTTTATGCTGTAATTTCATATATAATACTCACTTATGTTAATTCAGTGATGCATGATATCAAACAAGCCATCAGCTAATAGACAATTTTTTGCTCTGGTTGAGTTTTTCCCCTTACATGTTGATTTTTATATTACTTGTTTAAACAAGCTCAAATTTCCATAGCTAATTTCAGTATTTTTTATATTTTATAAAATATTTTATATTACATCTATCTGTCTGTCTGTCTGTCTATCTATCTATCTATCTATCTATCTATCTATCTAATTCTTATCCCTTTTTTTTATAAACACAATGAGGTTTATCTGAGGTTTATGTCAATGAGGTTTATCTGAGGCACGATTATTATATCAATACCCCTTCCCCCTCCTATTTCCCCCACAGCAACTCCTTCCCCTTATGAAGTGAAAGAAGGATGACTGGCCCAGTGTCACTCAGTTGGCTTTCATACCAAAGGTGGGACTCAGTCTCCTATTTTCTAGGTCAGCATCTTAACTACTACACCAAACTAATGTTTATGAGATGTTTTTTATTGGTGTTGTTATTGATTTTGTTAGATGACAAAAAATTAACAGAAACATACTTCCATTCAAGTTTTTTCAGTATTTTATTAACAAATACTGTTTCAATAACAATATTGCTTTGGTGAAGAACCTCTATGTTAAGACATTCATACATAATATTCCAATGAATTCTTCATGACAAATAATCACCCAAAACAGTTGATTATTGCAGCTTTATAGTGGTGAAGACTGGACCTCCAGGTCAGAAGAAGTCAGAATAACAGCATGGACAGGCTTTGAGGCACACAAGTCAGATTGAGTCAACAGCAGCCTGTCAAGCTGTTGATTGCCATAACCCTTGGCAGCCATTACAGAAGCTCTTAAATAGCTGTAGAATGGAATGCTTTGGGAGCCTATTTACATAGAAAAACAGGCTATCTTATTCAAAGATTAAGAGCTTGCATTAGTTTACATCTTTTTGTTTTATGCACCATAGCATGCTGATAATTCTAATGCAGCATCATAAAACTCTGACCTATATCACGATTTCTTACAGTTATAGATCTTTTATGATTTAACAATAAAAATTTCAAAGCAACACATTAATTAACAGTATCTACTTCACTGAACATCAGAATCTGATATCTTCTTTCTCATGTGCTGCAACTCAAGCAGTGATGATCAACTAAAAATTTCCTTCAGATGACATTATTAGCTTGAAGGCAAGATATTCAGGTCAGAAAACTGCAGTTCAATATAATTTTGAGATCTCGCATCAAAAAGAACATAGAGAAAATGTGACAGAAAGTGTCAAAGAACTTAAATAGGACAAAATAGTTTTATTAGTTCTAAATTCCTAATTGGCAACTTCACAACGAAAGATTTGTTGCTAATTCTTCAGGAACTATAGTTTCCTTTGCAATTAGGATTGCTTTAAAGCCATGTTTACCATGCTTTGTGAAGTATAGGATTTAGATCTGTCACTGATACCAGTTGATTTAGTATTTTGCTGGAGATTGTTTACATGACATTTAGCCAGACTGGTATTTACATGATCTTTAAGCAAATTGGAGCTTTCCGGAAGTTTTGGGATTTAGCTACTTAGGTCCTTGTAACTGACTATTCTCAGATGGGAGTGGCATACCAAGCTTCAAGGGGGAATAAACCCAATATGGATAACAAAAACATTCAAAGACTTTAACAATTTACATAAAGAACAAGAAATCTCTTTAGGTACTATGGAAGAGTATATAACAATCTTTCTAAACTATCAGAAAACCGATAAGAAAAGCAAATTTTGAATAGTCCAATAACAACTTTTGAAATAATAGAAGCAATTAAAAGAACTAAAACATCTAAGTCCGGGACCAGTTGGCCTACCGAGTGGTTTTTATTAAATTTTCAAAGATCAACTACTTCCTCCGATGAAGGACTTAATGAATTTTATCTTACAAGGCAATCCTATACCAGATTCTTGGAAGGATGCCTACATTTATGTAATACCCAAAATGGACTGGATTTAACTTCTGTGAAAAATTACAGGCCAATTTCTCTCAATAATAATTACAACTTTTTACATCTATTTTAGCTGAAAGACTTAAAAAAAAGTTTTACAGGATTATATACATGAAGATCAGTGTGGTTTCTTACCTAAAAGACAACTAAAAGATAATGTAAAAGTAATTTTGAATATAATTGAATATTTATAACAATGTAACGACAAACAGGTTGCATTAGTTTTTTTGGATGCAGAAAAAGCTTTTGACAACTTGAACGAGGCCTTTATGTTTAAAGTAGTGGAAAAGATTATTCCAGAAATCTTTCTTGATTACCTATAACCTCATCAGAAGTGGTAGAATTCTATTTTATCACTTAATTATCCATTTTAGCACTTCAAAATTAAATCACATATTCCATGTGCTTTTATAATATCTATAGACCATAAAATGCAATTCTATTCCATCTCTGGGTAAGCATAAAGAATTTTCTGGATGTATCTATAAGTATATACTTTATGGATGATACTAATTCTTATCCTTGCTTTATGTAGATTACGCCCTTCTAAGTCAGCAGTTTTAGGATGCCTGCATGTGAAAAGATTCTAATAAAATAAAGAGCTCTGGGAAATTATCTGGTTCATTGATCAGCAGCCAATGTGAGGAATTAAAGTTGAGGAGGAAATAGGGATTTATGTTAATCTAATTAACTATTGATAATTTGAACTTTGTTTTCCCAATCCAGCCCCCACATGTGGTACTATGCAGATGTGTTGGTCTTCAACCACTATGATTTCTAATCAGCATGTACATACTATGAATTATCAGAATTGAAATCCAACACATCTGGAAGACATCAGGTTTATGGTTGCTTTAATTGATAGGATCTCCTTTTGGACAAAATTAAGGAATAATCACATCTCTTCTCTATTATTTTATAGAAATTACTGAATAAGTACTTTATGGTTATATATTTCATTGAGGTACATGGAAGAGAAAGGAAACATGCCTTAATGTGAGACTGTCTCCTATATTTGGCTCAAATTCAGTTAGAAGCTGCCCAGGCATTCATCTCAGTATGGCAGTATCTTTATATACCTCATTTTTTAATCAATATGTAAATGCAGTACCTTCCTCTACCCCCAAAGGTAGAAATCTACCCATTCTTTTCCCTACTTTTTCCTCTGTCTTAATGGATCCTTTACCTGCTTTTCTCACACTATGGACTAAGTCAGGGGTATGCAACCTTGGCTCTTTTATGACTCGTGGACTTCAATTCCCCCTGGACTAGGTGGTAGTTGGCTTTTGGTTAATTAGACTTCTTGCCTTGGAAATAAATTCACTACACTTAGATATATTATATAGTTTGAAGCAAAGAACATGTAGTAGTATGTTATCCATTATTCTTTCAAGTAATTTCTATCTATAATTATTTATTAGCAAGATATTGATTAGACAGGGTTTAATTAGATTGACGTGATTTTAAGTTCAAGAAATTGGAAGAATCAGAAGGCAAGTGAAACTGTGCTTTGAGTCTGAAGCTTATGTGCCTCTTCTAGAAACTCCTAAGGAATTTTTCCCAATGCTAGAGCCAAAGAAAGGATTGCCAGTCCAGCTGGCATTTGGAAATGGAATGGGAGGCGGTATCCTCTTGTTAAATCTTAGGCCAGTCCGTAAGATAACTGCTCTAGGAAACTGTTCTTACTATGAATGAAAGCACTGTCAGAGCACATGCTTATTTCATAAGTCTGAATTTCAAGTTTCAGAGCATCTTCCTTCCCATTATATTCTGAACTAAAATGTATTTAGGACTACACTGAGATCTTTTCAGGGCCTCATACCCTAAGGCTGTTCATAAACCTTTTGCATGTACCATATTTCTAGAGAATATGTGGAAATATCAAGTTCCTACTTAAGGATTGTGAAAGTGGTGCTCCGATTGTGGGATTCTCTGGAATTGAATGTTGTAGCTGCCATTTTCTATTATATTGCCAGTTAATGACTTTTCTTCCGGAGCCTGAGAGTTCTCATTTTCTTATCCCCAACCAGTGAATATCTTTAGGCAACAACTTCCCATTGTAAATTCACAGGAATTTTTCTAGATGAAATCATTGCCCAAAGTAACATTTTCCCCTTTGGTAATATCAGCTTTATAGTCTACCTCTTAATTTATAGAAATTTTTCCCCTTAAGCTTCAAGCTTCTAGGTAAAATTATTTTTCTGTCATAGGATGATAACCAGCACTAACTAAAGGAATGGCTGAATAGTTACTCTTATTCACTCTTTTTTCTCTGCTCTGCTGAATGATAGCCTGGCCCTAAGATTTCCATAAAACAGAAAGCTTAATAAAATTAACAATATCAGAGAATTGGTTTCTACAGAAACATTTATTGAATGCTCTAATCAGTATTCATTACACTGAAATGTTGGTTTTAAGAGCATTTAAAATAAAGTATTTAATACTTTCTGTATTTCTGGAGTCTACAAGCATAAATAATGAATTATAAATTGGAAAGATTTGGAAAAAAATCTCTTTTTGCAAATTTGCTTTATCAGCTTATCACTATAATCAGTTAAAATATTATGATCATAATGAAAAAATGCTGTTATGTGATTTGGGCCAATATCTTGAAATATGTCAGGACTTCTTCCTTCCAAAACCTCCTTCTACCCTCATTCAGGCATATCTTATTTCTCACAGCTAGAACAACTATTATGTGGGTTATTTTAACTATCGGGCAGAATGGCCCCTCATCCAAAATGAGGAGGAAAAAAGGCCTCTCCTACATTAGAAACAGAAAACCAGTTTGGTATAGTGGTTAAGGCACCAGGTTAGAATAGTATAGTGATTAAGGTACTAGCAGATCAAGAGTTCTAATACCAGCTTAAACACAAAACCCACTTGAAACAAAGTTGGGCATACTACATTACACTAAAGCTGGTGAAGAGTCATCACCCCAGGACAAATTTTTAACTTGGGCAAATTTACGGGGGGCGGGGGGAGACATAACAGAAAATACTAATAGAATTCAGAGTGCCATGATGATGCTTTCTACCTCTTTGACACTCAGAGAAACCACATGCATTGAAGTCCAGCTATGGAAAACATTAAAAAATGGATATATATATATATATATATATATATATATATATATATGTTTTCTGAGGTTTTCGCGGGTATTTGTATATAGGTCTTTGGTTGTTCGGGTTTTCTCCCGCGTAAAAATTGGAAGTGTCTTGGCAACGTTTCGACGAAGTCACATTCGTCATCTTCAGGCTGGTGTTTTTAGCTTCTTGCTTTGAGCTTGCTGCTCAAAGCAAGAAGCTAAAAACACCAGCCTGAAGATGACGAATGTGACTTCGTCGAAACGTTGCCAAGACACTTCCAATTTTACGCGGGAGAAAACCCGAACAACCAAAGACCTATATATATATATATATATATATATATATATATATATATATTCAGGAGAGGTTGGACTTGGGGCACTTGTGGGAACTCAATGACTCTAAAATGATGATACATTTAACTCTGCCTCTCAAATCTGCCTGCTTTTCTCCTATAGTATCATGCTTAAAAATAAGGCTTTAAAAAACTAGGAGCAAATTTGTCAATGCATTTGATAAATCTGACATTTATCCCATAAACTCTCCCCTTTTTCCAAAAGTTGAGTATCTCACATTATGCACATTTTCTTTCAGTAAGCTTTTTCCTAGCCTGTATTTTCCTTCTTAAACTCACCAGATTTTGCCTGTCATGTCCATTTATTCATTATATGCTGTTGTTTTATTATATGGTGGTTTTCTTAGTGTTTGTCCTACATGGTTATAGAGTTTGCTTATTTTTTCAGTATACTGACCTAATTCTTACAGCATAGTTGTGGATGAGAGGATGACAGGAAGATCTTCCCCAGTTAAACTGACAACCATTTTGAGAATTGGCACTCCTCTCCCATGAAAGCCATTTTGTTCAACCATCCAAAGCATGATTCCAGAATTTAAAACATATCCCACAGACTTAAAAGGGAGATGCAAGCCAGTTGTGTGCCAAGTACTGTAAACACGTTTTTATGGTGAATGCTCCCTTTCATTGTAGTCCCATTTATGTATGCTCTATTGGTCCTTGAATCAGGTGTAAAGAAATGAAGTTACGAACTTCGCCATGACATCTATAATGGCTTCAGTGAGAGAACTTGTGTACTATTTTAGGTGAACCATTACTGGCTGCAGAATAATTAGATTCCTATACTCCATCATGGCTGTGAAGACAGAAATAAAAGAGCCGATCAGAAACATTATTGCTATTGTTGTGTTGGCTTTTCACTGACTTAAAAGATATGGCAGTATTTTAAACTATGCTACAAATTTTGTTTGGGAATAGGTGTTGTTATGTCCTGAGCCTGCAAAAGCAGGCTCGGGACGTTGCATTGGTCCCGGGCATTCCAAAAGCTGCCAAGGACCAGAATGAGTGGCACTGGCCTTGTGCACATGCGCAAGATGCGAAAACGCCCCGTTACTTTGTTTTGTTTTTGTTCGGGTCTCTGGTCACTTAAAGAGGCCTGCGTGCCTGTTGCTGTTCTGTTCAGTATTGAGTAAAAGAGGAATAAAGAGCTGTTGAACTTCACCATGTCTACTCATCATTTGCAAGCGAACGGATTATTTAACAGGTATGGTGATTAGGGCTTGAGAAGTCCCTCTCTTGATATTGTTGGGTAGGACTACCCATTTTCAATTCTTCGAACCTTTGAATTGCTTTAGAAGTGATTTGAGCCTTGTTTTGCTTAGAGTTCTCAATTTTTTGCATGAATGGTTATAAGAAGGAAGCTAAACCCTATAATGATTTATTCCAGATAGGGTTAGGTTTTTCTCATTCTCCAAATCTATGAGATTGCCTAATTGGGCCTGGTGCAAGCCATTGCTGACAGTAAGCTGCACTAGGCCCCATTTTTGAATCTATAGCTTACTTCTGAGTAGGCAAATAGAAGTTTATGTCAGAGATAGAGAATCTGTGGCTATCCACATTTTGCAGCAAAACAAGTGTCAGCTGTCCCAGAGAGTATGGCATTAAAATGCTAACAATTAAAGTTTAAAAATATTTGAAAGGTTGTGCTGTAAATTCCTCTTAGTTGGAACACATTATATGGGATTTTCAAGTTATTAATACTAATGACATACATAGGCTCCATGGGTTTCAATATACTCTAAAGGAAACTAATTCTGAACCCTAAACCCTAAATTTGTGTTTTTTTACACCTGAAAAAACTCTTTATGCAAGATGCATTATTATGGGAAAACAAATTATTCTGTAGCCATCTTTATAATCTTTAGATGGCTCATTGCATATGAATGTGATGTTCTGCTGAAAATGTGTCTCAGCAGATAAATGTTCATTTTAAAAAAAAGTATTCAGAACACCAGTTTTGGACACAAAAGCAAAGCTTGTGGAAAGATGCCAAGAAATAAATCAATGAAAATTCAAGGCAATGTGCCATTCTATGTTGCCTTCATAGAGATTGCCTTTCTCGTTAATGTTTTAAGGACCTGATTCAACCAAATATATATATTTGGCACAAAAATAGGAAAAGACCCCTGTCTCAGGATCCATTTTAGGCAGGATTTCAAGATCTTTCTTTGGAAGGGATTTAGACTGTGAACCTGAATGTTTTCTGGTGCAGTGAAATATATGTCCCATCCAGGATTGATTAGAAACGCTCTCACATAACCATGAAGTCCATGGGTGGCTGATGGGTGATAGAAATCATTCAATTCAAAGGGAATGATCACATTAAGATATGCAATTAATTCAGTGTTAATTACATTTATCTTAAATCCTAGCTCAGAAAGATTTCTTGCTTCTGAAATAGAGGTTAATCATTCTTAAATTAAGAATTGTGATGTGTAAAATAGAATACGTGGCCCCTTATTCTGGATGTGAAACAGGAAGCATAATTTTAAATTGCCATGAATAAATAAATTTGCTCGGTTGCACTTTGGAGAAGTGCAAGTGAATGAAAAAGATATGGACAATCTATAAATAGCAGTTAAGAATGGTGGAAGAGCTGCCTTCAATTATTCTTTTAGAAATTCAGCATTTTTATTTGGATAGTAATTTTGAAAAGGTCTTGAATCTCAGGTGGGTGGCATCTAAAAATTGTATGTACGTATGTATAAATAAAGGGTCAACCTTGCAAGCTATAGAACTGGCATCACAAGTACCTCTCAAAGAGGCCTGTATAATTACTTGAAATCTACAGGCTGAATTATTTTGGAAGTTCTTATTAAGTACTAATAGATATTAATTCCCTAATTCCTGTGTCTAAGATATTGTTTCTCCTGTGTTATGCTGGAACATTTCAATTGGCAGAGTTTATATCAGTTTAAAATATTAGAATACATTTCTTCATTCTAGCAAAATTTTAGTATATTTTCAGCAGGCATATCCAACCCTTGGCCCAAGGGCCATATTTATTTGTTTGTTTTTTGTTTATAAAATTTATTAGCCGCCCATCTTACTATAGGGTAACTCTGGGTAGTTACAGCTTAGTTACAGCTTAGTTAAAACACAAAACGTTAAAATCAAACCTTAAAAGCAAAGACACATGGGGAGGACGGGGATGGGGGTGAGGAGAAGTGGGATATGTTATTATTCAATCAATCATCCCCATTGCACTGTTCCCCCACTGGTGCCCCAAACCGACTGGCAAACACACGTCTTTATCTATATTTAACCCAGCTTATGAAAAGATAGGAAAGTTGGGGCCCACCTCACATTGACGGGGGGCAAAATGTTCCAGAGGGCAGGAGCAACAGCAGAGAAGGCCCTCCTGCTAGACCCCACCAGCCAGAATAATCAAGCTGATTGGACCCGCAGAATGCCTCCTCTGCCAGCACGAGTGGTATATGCCGGTTTTATACATTAACTATATTATATACAATTCATTTAAAGTGATCCAGGCAAGCTAAAAGGTTGGATACACCTGTTTTATACTTTTAGTTCTATTTTAATTTTGTTCTGTGCTGTCAGAGTCAGTTGGTTATGAGATGGACAGCTATATAAACATAAATAAATAAAATAAATAAAAAAATCAAATCCCGGCTAAAAAGCCCAACAAAGTAAAACACCGGAGACACAGCAATCCCTAATATAAACTTTAATCAGGCATAACATACTGGCAGATAGAAGGAAAGCTAGCCCTGCCAATATGGCAGGAAACAGATAGTTAAAAGAGTAAAACTTTTCCTCCCTCTCTGACATTCAGGTCACATTGTCCAATTAATCTTGTAGCAGTTGTTATGAGAAGAGGCTCTCACACTGATAGGGAACACCTGTGGATCCCAAGCTTCCCCCTCCCCCCTCGCAACTGTAAGCATGCTAGAAGCAATATGGCAGTCCTAATAAAATAAATCTTCGTATCTTGACAGGCTGGCCTCCCAAAGAGGAGGAAAACAAAATGGAATACACATTATCGCTCATTAAGCTTTCCCTTGCACTGGTCCCGGCTTCCGGGGGCACTTAGTGTGGAATTGCGTTATCAAACAATCTACTTTTACATGATGAACTTTTACCATCTAGTTTCTGACAACAGATAATCCTACCATTGGATCAAGTACTGTAAGTTCCTTCAGTGGATTCTAGAATCAAAGATTCATTTGACCTCATAATGTGCTTCCCCTCTACCATTATTGGGGCTGGGGCTGCCTTCCCTTTTGGTCTCATTGTGAATCCCCGATACAGTTTCAGTAAGTTGTAGTGGAATACTGGATGCACTTTACCCAATATTCTTGGTGGTTTGAGTTTTACTGTTACTGGATTGATGATTTTTATGATGTATGTACCTTCGCCCTAATTTTTTGCAAGTTTATTTCAAGGGTTTTCCTTATCCCCCCCCCCACCTTCCCAGCCTGCTCTTTTCTCTCAAAGGGGGAGCTTAGGCCTTGCTTCCTCATAATTACTTGATTGGAGGTTTTTTCCCAATAGATCCAGGGCCCCACTTGTCTAACCAGGCCAGGCCCCTTTGGGATAGCCATAAAGTGGATTCTTCTTAAGCTTCAAGGGAGTCGGGACCACGGGAGCCTCTGGGGGGTTGAAGCCGGACACATCATTGGCCTCTGGCCCTCCTAGCCATAGCGGAAGTACATGGGGGGTGCAACCAGATGTCCCAGAGGGACCCGAGATTCTGCTGCTGGATGATTTCTCCCTAAGGTGTGCCTCTTCTGACTTAGTGACCAGTCCAAAACTTCCAAGGCTTTGTACACTGCCAGGTCTAGCTCCAAGTGGTGACCAACTGGTACCATCACTGAACCAGTCTGGGATCCTTTGGGCTAGGCACAGGTGAAACAGATTGAGGCTTAGTTCGTCTCAGAAGTATTGGGCCAGGGGCTTCTACGGCCAATGTCTCAGCTTCCCTTCAGTTTTCCTGAAATCTCTGATGGGCCTGTTTCCCTGTCTGACATTCCAGGCTTCTGTCTCTGCTCGTTGGGTTTGTGTGGGCTCTGAGGCTGCAGAAAAATGCATTCAGTCAGCTCAGGAATACCTTCATCATGGAGATCTGTCACCTATTCTGCCACCTCTCATTTGAGGTTGGCCACTACTATGACAATCCACTCGGGCCTTGTCACCAGGGTATTCTATCCCATGTCGGTCAAAATAGGACCAGACTTGGTTGAGGAAAAACGCCAGCTTCTCGGGGTTCCCATCAAAAGTTGCTTTCAGTGGCTGGGGCGGAAGCAGCTTTGGTGTGGGCCAGCATCCCAGCATTCAAACCTGGCCAGGGTCCCAGCATCCAAACCCGGCCATACAGGTACATCCATAGATGACCTCCATACCCAGGGGCTGGTGGTGGTTGCCAGTCTATTCCCCCAGGTTGAGAAGCAGGCACCGATGGCAGACTGTGAGCCTTCAGCCCTGGACTGGGGCTGGGCTGCAGAAATGGCCCCGGTTGCAGACTAGCTGCTCCTCCATCCACCACAGCTGCCATTTCTGCTGAGTGCTGGGGTAAAGGGACTGGTGTCAGCTCTGGGAGTGGAACCAAGCCCCCTCATGGTCTGGAATCCTGCCGTGGGACCAACTCCCCTCCTCAGACCTCCAAGCTGCTGAACTTTTGCTCAGTTGATCCACTGACTGGCTGCCACATACCGGCAAGTAGAGCTTTCTCAGTGCTGGCCATTCTGAGGTTTTTTTGTTCCCACCACTCCAGTTCTCTGCCCAGTTCGGGTCGAGGGTAGTACAATGGAAATTCGACTTCAGTGGCCTTTCACAGTCCCTCTCACCACTTCTCCAATTTGGGTCGATTGAATGTGTTTGCTCAACCTGTCCACTCCAGGACTGGGATCGGCTCCTTTCGCTCAACCTGTTCTTTGGGGCATGTAGATGCTGGTGGGGTTCTGAAGCTGCTTTCAGCCCCATCTGGGGTTTCACTGATTGACCCCACTGGCTCCAGCTGATTGTTCCATTTCAGGCATCTTCTCCTGAGTTTTCACTACCCCTCTGGAGGCTACCAGAATGGGCGTAGGGGCTCAGGACTTAATAGAATTAAGTCGAAAAAAAGGGCTAGCTTAATGTCAAATCCTGGCTGAAAAGCCCAACAAAGTGGTGATCTCTAATGTAAACTTTAATCAAGCATACCATACCGGCAGATAGAAGGAAAGCTAGCTCTGGCAGTATGACGGGAAACAGATAATTAAAAGAGTAAAATTTTCCCTCCCTCTGACAATTCAGGTCACACTGTCCAATTAATCTTCCAGCAGTTGTTATGAGAAGAAAACTTCTACTGCCAAAACAATTTTTCAGCAGCTTCTGTTCTCACACTGATAGAGAACATCTGTGGATCCCAAGCTCTTTCCGTTCCCTCCCCTCTCGCAACTGTAGGCAAGCTAGAAGCAATATGGCAGTCCTAAGAAGATAAATTTTCAGTAACAAGTCACAAAGAAAGTGAAACTTTGCAATAAGTTACTTCAAACTTTTTTCTTTTACCATGGAGACCAAGGTTTTTCTTAGCAAGCACATCTTTTCAACTCTATATATCTATTTCATCAGATGTTGGGAAAGAAACGTTAATATAACTCTGTTTCATTGCTATGTGTTTAATTCTTTTTCTTTTAGATATTCTGAAGATTATTATTTGCAAATAGTTGATAAATTACAGAACTGTACCTGGAATAGAAGGCCACAAGAATATGCCAAATTCAGGTAAGGGAATTTGGAAATGAGCCCCATTGAATCTGTGGAACTAGCTAGTATAACACATAAGCTTAG
The DNA here is from genome assembly GCF_016545835.1 of Crotalus tigris. Lineage (NCBI taxonomy): Eukaryota > Metazoa > Chordata > Lepidosauria > Squamata > Viperidae > Crotalus > Crotalus tigris. Next base: position 10,824,305 of record NW_024100606.1, read on the forward strand.
TCTCTTGTTTTCTTAATTCTGCAGAATCATCTGCAGAAGAACTATGATATACTGAAATAATAAAATTTTATTTTTTAGTCTCTAACTTGAAATATACTACTGTTTGCATTTTTTTTTACTACTTTGGGAATAGAGTGCTATATTAGGGCAATTTTCAGTGGTATGAAAACTAGAGAAATGATCTGTAATACTACTTTTTCTTTCAATTTTTGTGGATGAATTGCAGAATTAACCAGAATTAGCTTAATGGCTGCAGCTTTTTTAATAATACAGATAATACTTCCTTCTATGAAATATTACATAGGATACTATTATATGGACAGTGTATGTCCTTATATTACATTTATGTGAACATGTATTTATATTAGATATTAAATTTATTTTGCCCAAATAAGTTTCTTTGTGGAGCAGAGACAGGCAGATATATATATTTTAGTTGCAGGCCACACTCTGTTGTTAGGGGCAGGAAATTGCAATGACATAGCAATATGGTTGAAATGTTCAGTAACAGGATCTCTTGCTTTTTTGTCTTTGTTTTGTTTTTAAAATAAATGTTGTCTAGTAAAAGGTTGTTATGCTTGTTTTGCTTTTTTTGTTAAAAATGTTTTTTTCAGCAAAAGATACCATTTAAATGCCTTTCGGAAATGAACAGAAAGATCATGGACAATAAAGCCACCAGTGGCTCAATTTGTATGATACGTTTACCCATATTAATAGTCAATAAATCCTTGTTCTGGTTTTGCACAACACACTGAATCATGGACTAATTAGAGAAGAAATGCAATTTGTATTCTCATGCAAAGACCAGCCAACAGTGAGCAATCATATTTGTGACGTGCTCTTTCTAGATTTAAATAAAAGCTCTTATCAACTGCTAGGGAATTAAGAGAATGGATTGGCAACCACATCCTGTTTCCGAACTAGCCTTGTGGAAGGCAGGATGTTGAACTGGAAAGAATTTTGCTCTAGGATGGCTGTCAAAGGTGATGAGGCCCTGTTATATTTTGTTGAACATACCAAACCTAAGAACTTGAAAGTCAAACTAATTTCAGTATGCATGTGCTTTGACTGGTTCTTACTGCTCAAAATATTGCAAAAGTGTCTTAGAATGGATGACTATTTGCTCATCTTTTCAGTCTTTTGAAAAGAAGACTCCTATAAAGCCTCCTTCAGTGTTACATTCTCCGGATGAATTTGGGAAACAGCTTAGGTAGTTATTAAGGAAATATAGGGATTTTGGGAGATGGAGCCATAGCACAACTCTTAAGTTTTCAGGTTGGAGAAGGCTATTTAATAGCATTCAACATCTTGTGGCTGAATCCAAGCCTGCTGATGCCTGAAGCTGTAGGGAATATTACACTGCATTTTATGGGGTAGCCAATAAACAATAGAAGCTAATATTTTAAAGGGGCGATGTAAAAAATGTGAAAAAGAGTATGCATTATAATAAGACCAGTTTGACATAGTGGTTAAAATAGCAGATTAGATTGGGAAACTTTGAGTTCTAGTCCCATCTTAGACACAAAGCAATTCCAAATCACCTTGCCAAGACTTTAAAGGCGCTCTCACTTCCATATACTGTATATCTCCTGATTTATTTATAACTCATATATAACACAAAGAAATTTTTAGCAAGTAACTAGTTTTGAAAGCAATGTCCAGGTCAAAAATGAAAATAACAATTTAAAAAGCAGATTTTAAAAAATATTCTATGTAGTACTTCTTGAAATTCAAATATGATATAAAGATTCCAAACCCAAGCCTTTTATTTTCTGTCAGTAACCAGGGAACTGAAATACAAACTAGGCATATATTTTCATTTCTGCATGTGTAATCAACTGAATTGTCAATGATTCTGTGAGAAAGTATCTTACAACAAGTATCTGCTTCCATGTAGCTGTCTTTTCTCAGTGCTTTTCCTTTTTATAATTTTCAGAAACTAAACATTAAAATTTTACTGGGATCTTTCTTTGAAAAAACAGAGAATAGCAAGCATTCTAATCTTTTCATAAATATGAGCAAACAGCCTTTTCCTGTTAAAAAAAATATTGTAGTCCTGGAATTTTTTAGTTCAAATACATATTGTGTGCTCATATGTGTGTTTCTTGCAAAGAGCCAAATGTATTATGAAAACTAATCAAACAATCCTCTGTGAAGTTTGGGTTCTGAGTCCAGAAAATGTCTCTAGAAGTGTGGAAGAAACAGATTCTATGCTTTTACAAAAGGTGTACTGAGTGTTAATGGCAGGTAAGATAGATTGATCCTAGCAGGTAAACTGGGAATGATTGAGAAGTTTCTGATTTCTACTGATCTCTGAATGTAATTAGTTGCATATTCTGGTCTACATCCTTCTCATGCAGTGATAATCCATCTTCATAGGACAACAGTCATACAAAATAATTGACATGCATAGGGGTTCCCTTGATGTAGATAAGCCATAGTTGCCCCCCTCAAATCAAACAAAGCATGGCATAAAATGGCAGAGATGTACAGAACCAGTGTTGGGCACTATCAGGACTAAAATAATTGTTTGAGCATCCTGTTTATACAAGTACTCACAAACAGATACACGCATACACACAGAGAGACATAATAGTCTATGATTATGGTCAAGGATTTGGCACCACATACAACTTTCAATAAAAAAAACAGTATTTAATTAATGAGCAGGATGAAATAGTTAGTGTGCAGAGAGCTTAACATCAATCACCAACCCAGACAGATCATTTTAAATAGGAAGTTTGAAGCAGAGAGGGTGTCTGTCATCTGTCACCATCTGTGGTGACAAATCAATTCTCAGTTGAAATACACAGCCTGCTAATTAGCCTACATTTTTGTTTATGTTGTTGGCCTAAATACAAATGCTGTAATTCTAGGCTAAAGCTGCAGTGGAAATAAAAGGAGAAAACTATTATGGCAGAAAGATATGTTAATAGGTATATGCAACAACAGTTGCTAAGACAAACTTGATTTAGGAGCAGGTGATTTGAAATGTACTGCAGAATTCCAGAAGCATTTTCAATGTATCTGATTTAAGGGATTCTGTATTGCTCTTCAAAAGAAAACATTTTTTCTAGAACACCTTATGAGCCTATATCTATCGATATTATGAGCCAAACTAGAAAATACAGATTCCTAATAATTATCAGACCAAACTTAGTCACTGGACCAAACTGGTGTTCAAATGTATCAATTAATCAGATTAAATATTTGTTAGTTGGAAAACCTGAAACAATGGAAATAAGGTTTATTAAAAGACTCCAATGCAAAATAAATAAATATTAGCATTAGAAGCACTGCCTGGTGCCAAAATCTACTTTTGATCTGTCTTAGGCATGAAAGCCATCTAGATGACTTTGGGCCAGTCATTCTTTATTAGCCCCCTTACAGGGTTGTTGTTTTGGGGAAAACAGGAGGAGAAAGGAGTATTATTTGTGTTCGCTACCTTAAATAATTTATAATTTCTTCAAATATTATAGGCTCAAATCAAGAAAAATGGAGCTGGAAATAAATGGGTTGATTAATGCTTATTTGATACAAGCATAATGTCCTATTTGGACAGCAATCTTGACGATTCCTGCATATACAGGATCGAATCTGAATCAGTCACCGGAAACAAAATTTTATTTTTCTAAAATTTCAGACCCATGCTGGAGCCAATCATCAGGAAACATGAGTCCAAAAGTTTGGACAAATAAACCTTTGGCCCAGTGACTGACTCATATTGGATCCTGCAACATTATCCTTGGACACGTATATTTGTCTTCATTTGTGAGAGATATGGACAGCCAGCACTTCATACCTACATATACTTTTGAATGCACATATTTTAAACACTCAGGGTAGTAGCTTTTATTTTTTTAAATGTTTTTATTAACTGAATATAAAAATAAATACCACAGAAAGTTATAATGAATTTTTTAAAAGATATAGATATATTTGTATATATATATATATATCAAAATTCCAAATGTGTTTAATTTTGTTGTATGCTGTCCAGAATCATTTGCTTGGGAGATTGGTGGAGTTAGATAAATACATACATACAAACATACATACAAACATGCATGCATGCATACATACATACAGTACATACATAAAATATAAGCATTTCAATAAAAAGTAATTATAATTTATTATAATCATCCATAGCTAATTTACATTTGTTAAGATTCAGGCATACATTCCCAATAGTCTTGTAATAATCTGCTTAGACCTGGAGGAACAAATGGCAAATGATCTTTTCCTCTATCTTTTCCCAATTGCCTTTAATTATCTGGCTGTTAATATCAAAGATATGCATAATATATCCTTTCCAAATAGAATCTTTATATCTTGTTTCATAATTACAATGGTAGCTTCTGCAGTGTGATTTATACAACATGCACCAGATCCATTTATTTAAAAGTATGCTATCCAGTCATGATCCCTTGGAGAAAGCTACTGTACTTTTTACAGTACAGAAAGTCTGTGTCCTATAGCTGGTCTCTTTTTGTGATCTGAATTTAGACACTAATCTTTAATTCCTACATAAAGTATTTTTAAAATAAAGCTTTGTAGATCAAAGGCGAACTCACATTAAGAGAATTTATGGGGTCCTAGTAGAATTGGATTCAGAACCAGAATTAATTAAAGATTGTATGATTAAGTGGGCACAAATTTCGGTGAACCAGTTCTACTAGATACCTGGGAAACCATCTGGGTGAGGAATGTTAAATTTACTCAAGCCCAGAACTTAAGGGAGAATTTTTATAAAATGTTTTATAGATGGCACCTTGATCCACAAAAGTTGTCTCGTATGTATCCTGACCTACAGCCTAAATGCTGGAGATGTGGTTATTTGGATGCTACTTATTATCATATCTGGTGGTCGTGTAAAAATATAAAAGCCTTTTGGATTAAGATATGGTGGAATATTCAAAGAATTTTTAGAAGGAGGGTTAAATTTACCCCACAATTGTTTCTGTTAGGTATTGTTATTGATTGTGACACTAAGGAGGTTATATTGATGTTAAACTTAATCACAGCCACAAGGTTGTTAGTAGGGCAATATTGGAAGAAGGAATCTTTGCCTACTTTGCAAGAGTAGTTTTCTAAAGTTTCTTATTTGGCGGAAATGGCAAAGATTTCGGCTTTTTTAAAGGATCAATCGCAAGAGAACTTCTTTGCGGTATGGGAAAAATGGATAGATTTTGTACAACACAGGTTGGATATAAAAAAATATTATTTAGTTTTTCAATAACTTATATATAAATTTTATATTTTATAGATTGTATTTTTCTTTTTTCTTTTATTTTTTTCTCTTGCTCCTTATATCCTTTATCTCTACTTTATTTTTTTATACTTCTTTTCCTCTTTTTTCTTTTTTATTCTTCTTCTTTCTAAGCATTTTTTTTCTTTTTTTTCTAATAGTTATGCTTCTTACATATATATATTATTGTTAATTATTTTATAAGTTGTATAAGTATTGTATTTAGACTTACTTATGGTTTATATTCTTCTTTTTAAGATTTTAAGAAACTTAAGAAATGTTAATTAAGCCTATATTCAGCTCTGGGAAGGTCGAGGGAGGGAGTGGGAGGGTTGGGATGGGTTGGGTAGGGTTGTTTTTCTTTTTTGTAAAATTTTAAAAATTTTCAATAAAAAAAAAATAAAATAAAGCTTTGTAGGTAACCAATCTCAGCAGGGGCAGCATTTGACTGAGCTCGGCTGGTCTTCAAAAGCTAAGCAAGCCTGATAGCACTTGAATGGGGATCATAGAAAACCCCAAAACTTTGGGATTGAGAAAAAATAAAAATGAAAACACCTCAGAAAATGGCAGCTGCAAAGCAGTTTCATATTGCTGCTAAGAAAACTACATAAATATGCCCAGGAAGATACTGATTTTGACTTGAAAGAAATATTTTTATATTGCTATAAGTAATACAATATTATATTATAATACAATACAATACAACAGAGTTGGAAGGGACCTTGAAGGTCTTCTAGTCCAACCCCATTTAGGCAGGAAACTCTATACTATTTCAGACAAATGATTGTCCAATGTCTTCTTTAAAACTTCCATTATTGGAGCATCCACAACTTCTGGAGGCAAGTTGTTCCACTAATTAATTGTTCTGTCAGGAAATTTCTCCTTAGCTCTAGGTTGCTTCTCTCTTTGGTTAGTTTCCATCCATTGCTTCTTGTCCTGCCTTCAGGTGCTTTGGAGGCTAGCTTGACTCTTTCTTCTTTGTGGCAGCCCCTGAGATATTGGAAAACTGCTATCATATCCCCCCTTGTCCTTCTCTTCATTAAACAGAGAGGAAGTTTGTTCTCTGAGCTTGTGGCAGGCTTCCAAACATTTTTTTACCAGTCAAGGTAACATTTTCAGTGGAATTTAGGGAATGTCAGTGTTGGTGTTCTTCTGATTATAAGAGTGGTCAGTACGTCTTGTGATGGGAGGGTTACTTCAGGTGAGGGTCTAGTGACAGTTCTTGTCAGTTGTGGATCATGTCAGGTGAGAGTCTTGTATGGGTCTTGTGATGGGGAGGGTCAATTGGAGGTGAAGTGCTGGTTGGGGGGGTTGGGGTTTGGTTGAAGGTTGGTGCTGTCGCTCATTAATTATGAGATTGATTTGAATTCTCAGGGTTCATAGGTTGGTTCTAGGTCTGTTGATGTCTGTTGATGGAATTGCTTCTAGGCTTCAGTGAACTTGTGAGTGTGGAGTGATTATAGGCTCTAAAATCAAAACATTACCAATATTTATTTTGGTACAATTGTATTCAACAAGAAATGAGGAAGGAATATTTTAACAAATATTCTTGTGTTGTCTCTTGTCCCACTGGTGCATAGTATTAACATAATACTGCTTGATTGCATTTACCTCATTAGATGAAGCATAAAATTAATCAGAAATCTTTTGTATTAGTTTCTAATTTTAAAAAATATTCGGCCATTTCTGGTAATATTACAATAATACTCTCTGGGTTGGGAATAGCTTTGCTTCTGAATATTATATACCTCAGAGACATTTTAACTGATATTCAAAATTTTGGCGAAACTAGATTCTTGCATACAGCAGTACACAGTTCTTTTTTTACATAAATATACTTTGTAAAATGCAGATTTAACATGAAAACATTGCACAAAATATAGTAGAATTTGTACTTGGATTGCTGCAAGTGGCTCAGCAGTTAAGACACTGGGCTTGTCAACCAGAAAGCTGGTAGCCCAGGTTTGAGACCTGAGGGCCACACAACAGGATGAGCTCCCATTCTCGCCCCAGCTCCTGACAATCCAACAGTTCAAAAGCATGCAATGTGAGTAGATAAATAGGGACCACTTTGGTGTGAAAGTAACAGTGCTCTGTGAAGTCATGCTGGCCACATGATTGCGGAAATGTCTTTGGACAGCGCTGGCTCGATGGCCCTGAAACAGAGATGAGCACTATCTCCTATAGCTGGCAACAACTAGCAGAGTAAAATCATTGGGGACTCCTTTTTAAAATATAATTCTACATGGGATGCCCTTGAAGGTACCCCTCAAACTTTAACTGGTTCACAACGCAGAAATGCATACACTAATGTGGGCTCTAGATTTGCCCATGTAACATCTTTGTTGCATGAGCTGTATTGGCTTCCAGGTTTTTTTGGGGGTGCCATTTAAGGTGTTGGTCATCCCCTTTAAAGCCCTATATGGTACATGGCCAGTTTGTATGTGGGATTGCTTTTCCTTAAATCATTAACTCTTAATTCCCTAAATCTACCCATCCTACCAGGTCAGATAGGGTGCACACACTTCTATTCCCTTCCCTTAAATATTGCCATTGTGCACCCTATTTTCTTCCTTGGAGGATTGATTATAAAATAGCAACTGCTGTTACGTAATGATTACTGTGAGGGAGTTAGACAGGGAGATCATCACAAGGTGCCTGGAGGCTGTGGGGGCCTAGATGGGGGACAGAGGCTTTGGCTGAACCCTGGCAAGGCTGAATGGTTTTAGATCAGTGGTTCTCAACCTTTTTAATGCCGCGACCCCCAACCGGTCGTAAGTCGAGGACTACCCAACCGGTCGTAAGTCGAGGACTACCCAACCAGTCGTAAGTTGAGGACTTTCCCTGCCCGGGAGCGCCGCACATGTGTGGTGCCGTCTCCTGCACCAGCCGAGGCGTAGCTGGCAAGCAGCAGAGACGGCGCAGGCCGACCACCGGCTGGGCCACCAGCTGGCCCAGCCCAAGGGAGTTAAGGCACCCGCCGGGCCTCATGCACGCCAGCAACTCTCCCTGCGCCCACTGGCCTCCCACCCCTGGCCCTCTTTTACTTACATTTTTAGTAGTTGCTCAGCAGGGAGGGATGGAAACTTCCAGACAGCTCGCCTTCGCTGCAGACAACTTGCAGCACCGTTTGCAGAATGGGACTTTTGGCAGGCTCAGCAGGGCAGAGACAGCCTGGACAATTCCTATTGGCTTTGAAAACCAATAGAATTAGACTGTATTCAAGAGAGTCTATTCTATTGGCTTTCAAAAGCCAATAGAATAAAAGGGAGTAGCACAGCTAAGGAAAAGGGGAAAAAATGGCAGACTGCATTGTTTAGCGACCTTGTGAAATGGTCGTTCAACCCCAAATGGGGTCCCGACCCACAGGTTGAGAACCGCTGTTTTAGATGCATGGGACTCCAAGATCCAGAACTTTGACATCTTTAATTCTGGATGGGGTGGCACTACCCCAGATGGATCCAGTCTGCAACTTGAAGGTTCAAGTTGCTGCTCAAAAGCAAGAGAGCCTTTGCAGAACTTCAGGCGGTGTGCCAATTGTGGCCTTTCTGGATCAGAAGTCCTTGTGCTCAGTCATTCAAGTCCTGGTCATCTCACACTTGGACTATTGCAAAGTGCTCTACATGGGGCTAACCTTGAAAAGCATTCAGAAGCTTCAACTTGTGCATAGTGCAGCAGTGCAGGGAATTTTGGGGATCCCTAGAGTAGCCAATGTTACACTGCTGTTCCATGAGCTGCATTGGCAGCTGCTTTTTCTTGGTGCAATTCAAGATATTGGTTATTATCTATAACGCCATGCACAGCATGAGTCCTGGTTACCTAAAGAACACCGTGTCAGAGAAGGCATGCTACAGATCCCTGTCAGTCAAGGAATCCCAGCTAGCAGGGTCCAGGAGTAGAGCCTCTCTTCCATGATCCCAGTCCTTTGGAACATCATGCGCCCTAAATAGAAATAACCTTGGGGTTTTAGCGAGGTTATGAATAAAATGTAACAACAAATAATTCCTATATATAAATTTAATTCCTATATATAAATTTATCCAGGAGTAATTACCATGGGATAATTCTGAAATACTTCAGCAAGCTGCACTTCAAAATGGATTCTCTGTGAGTTGACCTACCTCTACATCCTATAGCAACAAAGTGGATTGCTTCATCAAAAGCCTCAGATTAGATCAACTGAGTTTCATATTATTCAATCCAGTGCCTTTACACTTAAAAGGCCTTGACTATAAAATTGTAATTAAAAAGTTTAGTTTAGTATCTGAGTTAGGTATCATCCATTCCATCACAGAAGGGACACAGTTAAAAAGATGATCAAGATCATAAGCAAAAAAGGAGGTTTTTAAAATATCTAAACGCTATAGATAATATTAAAGTAAGGGTGTTACATTTTGTGACTTATCTTGTAAGACGCTAAGAAAAAGACACAGGCATGTCTTGAGCAGAGGTTTGAAGCTGCAGGACACACTTGACAAACTCTATGAGTTTATTCGTTTTTATATTCTTGTTACGTACACAAGCTTAACCATTAGATGCTGACATAAAGTTTCTTCACTGGAAAATTCTTTCATATAAGCAACTATTTCCTAGTAACACATTACATGGTCAAAGACCAGGTAAAGAACAAATACAGGGAGATGAAAGGAGAAGGAACTAACAAAGACAGGAAAAGATAGGAAGGAACTAAGCCTATTATTTGTTTTGGTAGGTGAGGCATTAAGTCAAAAGGGGATGACCTTCTGGCTGCTTCACTGGGACAAAGGGTATCAAAAGGTTATGAGGTTTGTGGGGGGGGGAAGCACGGCAGTTTGCTGCGCATGCTTTTTTCCCCACATATCTGCCAACATGGCTGAATTTACTTGAATATTGAAAATAACAAGAAGCCTTTTTAAGTACAAAAAAAGCACCCCACTGTGCAAAACGGTCAGATCCTAACTGTATAGATACATAATGTTTTGCCCAGAATCTTAAGAGTACTTTATACTTTAAATCTGAACATATTACTAAGCTGAATCTACTCTAGTCTTAATGTTAATAGACATTAATAAAAATGAGATGTGAAATTAGTGTTATCAGTTAAGTCCTATTTATATCTGATCAATTTTTTTTTGCCATGTGCTTTCTTTAACTGGACAAGAATTCTTCTTCAAAGAATTCCAAAACAAAGTCTGCAGCAATAGTATTTTCTCAATGTTGTCCAGTAATCCTGGTATTTGACCAGGAATATATCCATCTCTAATTAAAAAAATAAGTACACAGATTTTTGTTGTTGTTGTTAATTGCAAAGTCGTGTCCGACCCATCGCGACCCCATGGACAACATTCCTCCAGGTCTTTCTGTCCCCTACCATCTTCTGGATTCCATTTAAGTTCATTACTGCTTCAGTGACTCCATCCAGCCACCTCATTCTTTGTCGTCCCCTTCTTCTATTGCCCTCAATCTTTCTCAGCATTAGGCCTTTCTCCAGTGAGTCCTTCCTTCTCATTAGGTAGCCAAAGTATTTGAGTTTCAACTTAAGGATCTGGCCTTCTAAAGAGCAATCAGGTTGATCTCTTCTAGGACTGACCGGTTTGAATGCCTTGCAGTTCAAGGGATTCGCAGGAGTCGTCTCCAGCACCACAGTTCAAAGGCCTCAATTCTTTGTCGCTCAGCCTTTCTTATGATCCAACTTTCACATCCATACATTGCAACTGGGAAAACCATGGCCTTGACTATACGCACTTTTGTTGGCAGGGTGATGTCTCTGCTTTTTAGTATGCTGTCTAGATTTGCCATAGCTTTCCTCCCCAGGATTAAGCTTCTTTTAATTTCTTGGCTGTAGTCCCCATCTGAAGTGATCTTGGAGCCCAGGAAAATAAAATCTGTCACTACCTCCATTTCTTCCCCATCTATTTGTCATGAATTGAGAGGGCCGGATGCCATGATTTTAGTTTTCTTAATATTGAGTTTCAGGCCAACTTTTGCACTCTCCTTCTTCACCTGCATTAAGAGGCTTTTTAGTTCCTCTTCACTTTCTGCCATTAGAGTGGTATCATCTGCATATCTTAAGTTGTTGATATTTCTCCCGGCAATCTTCATTCCAACTTTTGATTCATCTAGCCCTGCCTTTCTCATGATGTGCTCTGCATATAAGTTAAATAGGCAGGGCAACAGAATACAGCCTTGCCGGACTCCTTTCCCAATTTTGAACCAATCAGTGGTTCTGTGTCCAGTTCTCACTCTTGCTTCTTGACCCGCATATAGATTTCTCAAGAGACAAATAAGATGGTCTGGTACTTCCATCTCTTTAAGAATTTGCCACAATGTGTTGTGATCCACACAATCAAAGGCTTTAGCATAGTCAGTGAATCAGAAGTAGATGTTTTTCTGGAACTCCCTAGCTTTCTCCATGATCCAGCATATATTGGCAATTTGATCTCTAGTTCCTCTGTCTCTTTGAAATCCTGCCTGTACTTCTGGTAGTTCTCGATCCACATACTGCTGGAGTCTAGCTTGTAGGTTTTAAGCATAACTTTACTAGCATGTGAAATGAGTGCAATGGTGCGATAGTTTGAACATTCTTTGCCTTTCTTTGGAATTGGAATGTAAACTGACCTTTCCCAATCCTATGGCCACTGTTGAGTTTTCCAAATTTGTTGGCAAATTGAGTGTAGCACTTTTACTGCATTGTCTTTTAAGATTTTGAATAACTCAGCTGGAATACTGTCATCTTCACTAGCTTTGTTGTTGCTCAGATTTCCTAAGGCCCATTTCCACATCTAGGACAGGGGTGTCAAATTCAATTTCATTGAGGACCGCATCAGCATTGCAGTTGCCCTTGGGGGGCCAGGTGAGTGTGGCCAGGCTGGGTGCTGCCTACTGGGCGGGTGTGGATGGAGTGGGTGTGGCCTACTGGGTGGGCATGGACAGCTCTACATTGTTTGCATCAAGGGGGCCTGTGGGAACCTGGGCAGGAGTGGGACAGAGGGTCTCTGGCAGAAGGGGGTGGGACTGGGGCAAGCGCCAAGGCAAGGTGCATTTCTTCATTCCTCACAAAGAGTGACACCTCCCCAGCATGCACCCAGGGGGTGGGGCTGACACAGCAGGGGCTGGTTCCTTGCTGTTTCTGGACGGCCTTGTGGAGCTAAGACTGAATGCACTTCAGCATAGATGGCCATCACAAAATTGTACATTGGCTCCCGGCTGGCCTGGGCCAGGGCCAGGGCAGCAGGGGCCATTCCCTCACTGTTTCCAGGGTGGCTTCACGGGCCACATGAAACCACTTTGCAGGCCTTGTGTTTGACATGCCTTTTCTAGGATGTCTGGCTTGAGGTCAGTGACCACCCCATCGTGGTTATCTGGGACGTTAAGCTCGTTCTTGTATAGTTCTTCTGTGTAGTTTTGCCACCTCTTCTTAATCTCTTCTGCCTCTGTTAAGTCCCTGTCATTTTGGTCCTTTATCATGCCCATCTTTGAATGAAACATTTCCTTCATATCTCCAATTTTCTTGAAGAGATCTCTGGTCCTCCCTATTCTGTTGTTTTCTTCTATTTCTTTGCACTGTTCATTTAAGAAGGTATTCTTTTCTAGCTATTCTCTGGGTGTATCTTCTCTTTCTCCTTTGCCTTTCGCTTCCCTTCTTTCCTCAGCTATTTGCAAAGCTTCCTTAGACAGACATTTTGCTTTCTTGCATTTCTTTTTCTTTGGGATAGTTTTAGTTGCTACTTCTTGTACAACGTTGCGAACCTCCGTCCATAGTTCTTCAGGCACTCTGTCTATCAGATCTAATTCCTTAAATCTATTTGTTACCTCTACTGTATATTCATCAGGAATATGATTTAGTTCATACCTGAGTGGCCTAGTGCTTTTCTCTACTTTCTTCAATTTAAGCCTAAATTTTGCAACAAGAAGCTCATGATCTGAGCCATAGTCAGCTCCTGGTCTTGTTTTTACTGACTGTATAGAGCTTCTCCATCTTTGGCTGCAGAGCACATAGTCAATTTGATTTCTGTGTTGACCATCTGGTGATGTCCATGTGTAGAGCTGTCTCTTGGGTTGTTGGAAAAGAGTGTTTGTTATGACCATCGTATTCTCTTGACAAAATTCTATCAAAATGTGCCCTGCTTCATTTTGTACTCCAAAGCCAAACTTGCCTGTTATTCCAGTTATCTTTTGGCTTCCTACTTTAGCATTCCAATCACCCATGATAATAAGGACATCATGTTTTGGTGTTAATTCTATAAGGTGCTGTGGGGCTTCATAGAACCGGTCAATTTCATCCTCTTCAGCACCAGTGGTTGGGGCATAGATTTGAACTACAGTGATATTGAATGGTTTGCCTTGGATTCGAACTGAGATCATTCTGTCATTTTGGGGGTTGTATCCCATTATTGCTTTTCCTATTCTTTATTGACTATGAAGGCTACTCCATTTCTTCTGAGGGATTTGTGCCCGCAGTAGTATACCTGATGGTCATCTGAGTTAAATTCACCATTTCTATCCATTTTAGTTCACTGATTCCTAAGATATCGATGTTCAGTCTTGTCATCTCTTGTTTGACTATATCTAGCTTGCCTTGATTCATGGATCTTACATTCCAGGTTCCTATGAAGAAAAGATCTTTACAGCATCGGACTTTCACCACCAGATATATCCACAGCTGAGTGTCCTTTCGGCTTTGGCCCAGTCACTTCATTCTTTCGGCGCTACTAGTACTAGCCCTCTGCTCTTCCCCAGTAACATATTGGACACCTTCCAACCTGAGGGGCTCATCTTCCAGCGTCATATCTTTTTGCCTTTTAGTACTGTCCATGGGGTTTTCATGGCAAAGATACTGGAGTGGTTTGCCATTTCCTTCTCCAGTGGATCACATTTTGTCAGAACTCTCTGCTATGACCTGTCCGTCTTGGGTGGCCCTGTATGGCATAGCTCATAGCTTCATTGAGTTATGCAAGTCCCTTCGTCACAAAAAGGCAGTAAATGACAAAATAACTTTGGTGTTTCATTGCTTGAAAATAAAGCTCGGTAATCCAGAAAAGTTCTTGATGAACCTTCTTCACCATGATGTCCTCAAAAATATGTTGCATTCCAACTCTTAAAATCCTCAGCTAGCCTTTGTTAGCCAAACTGAGTGAATTATATGAATTGAAATCCAACTTATCTCAAGAATGTCTTGTTGGGGACATTCATGCATGTTTATAATAATAAACAATATGAATCAGAAGTTAATTTTATTTGATAATGATTATCATCATATTGATATCTCTACTAAACTCATTATATTGGTCTTTCATTTTTATTATGAACTTTAGGGCAGAGCTTGCTTCATGCTGTGATGCTGTGCATAATTTTATTGCTTCTCAAAATAATACCCCATTGGGAAGCAACATGACTTATGAAGTGGACAATAAAAAAACCATCCATATTACAGAAGACATATTTCAGATGTTGCCAGAGGTAAGAAGAGCTCTGATAATATCATAACAGTATAAGACCAAAAAAAGGTAGAGAAAGAATATTTTTTAGTTCAACTTTGACAAGAATAGTTAGAAAAATTAAATTCTACTCTCTTCAGTTCTAGTCAGATGTGAAGTCCAATCCCACCTCACCAGAACTGGAGAATGTCTCTTGCTTGAAAAACTATTGTCAACTTGAAAGACATGATTAGGCAAAATACAATGACTCAAATGTAAAATTGCTTCATACTTCATGTTCTAGCATTTTAGAAAGCACATATGGTAAGAAATTATGGAGATACACTATAGGAAGATATCCATTCATTGACTGGATTCACATTTCATGTTAAACCCTTATATACTTTAGTCTTGATTGGTATATAAATGCTGCTATTATAATGTTGTAGACCATGTTTATGGTTTTGCAGTGACATTTCAACAAACCATGATTAAATTAAAAAAAATTCTTAGTGCAATGTGTGTACCCAGAATTATTTGGTCCCTGGAAAATACTGGGAGTTTAAAGATAGGAGACTTATACTTGCCAGCAATAGAGATAATGATCTATCTTCATCACTCAGTAACTACTTTAAATAAGAGAAGAAGTGCATGCCCTTGCCCTTTTAAACTCTAACATAGTCTGTCACTGTCTCTTGTTTTCAGTCTCAGCCTCTGGATTTTCCTTTCAAGCAGTGTGCAGTTGTTGGAAATGGAGGAAATCTCAAGAGTTCTAATTGTGGAGCTGAAATTGATAAATCTGACTTTGTGTTTAGGTGAGAAATTTTAAATATGATAATCAACTCACCACAGCCCATTAATAAGAAAGGGAGCGAACCAGCCTTTTCCAATGTGGTCATGTTGGCTATGGATGGCTGGAGTTATAGCCTAATACATCTAGAAGATGAAGGAACATGTAAAAGAATATAAAGATCATTAACTGCAAAAATAATACTGTTTGTCCCCACCTTTCAGTACCAGCTGATTGTGCTGGAGTTTAGATGTTCAGTATACAATATGGTCAGTTCTAAGTGGAATAGCAAGCAAAGGGTTATTGGGTTGGGTTATTCTGCTATATTTGCTTTTTTATTGCTATGTAATGAAATCTGCTTCATTAGATCCATACATGTGTTGAGGTAAGCTTAATACTGAGGTTTTCTAGTGAATGAAGACTTCCCTCTCAACAATTTTCTATCCCCAAATGATCTGTTGAAGTACTTCCATTGTGGCTTGTTGCAAACATAACTGGAGTTAAGAACAACCTTACATCTGAATTACTGCTTTTCCATCTATTTTCCTTTTGAAAGGCTGACAAGAGGGATAACATGGTATCTGTTACTCATTTTTAGTAGATACATAAATTTGTCATTTCAAATCCATCTAAATAATTGGTCATCATCTCATTTTATAGAAGGAATGCTGTAAGTTAGTTATGATTCCTAATTTTGACCCTCAAATATGATACATTTTCAGCATACTGTTATGCCAAAACATAGATTCCATTAATTCCTTAAGGGCATATTTAGAATAAACCTTAGAAATGCAATCCTTCACATGCAGTGATGAGACTATAAAAGTGATGAAATTACAATTCTCAGAATTCAACTGGCTAGAAGTTGGATAGTGCCTGATTTGGTAAAATTAATGTATTTTTTAATACTTGAGAGAAATCTGACTGCTATAATAGAAAAATAGGAGTGGAATCTAAACATCTTTTGTAAAATTACAGGTGCAACCTTCCCCCGACCAGTGGAAATGTCAGTCAGGATGTTGGCAATAAGACAAACCTTGTAACTATTAACCCAAGCATTATAGCTCAGAAGTGAGTATAACTGTTATTATTTGCAATCTGTGTTTAATTATTAGGCTAAACATTCCAGAAGCTCACTAGTGTGTCATCATCATCACCATGGCTTCTCAGTTCTATTGGCTTCATTTATGATCCCAAACTCCCTCTTTAAAAAGCAGGCTAATGCAAAGAGAGACCTCTTATGTTTGTCATTGTTGGAAAAGTATAGCTTCTGTTTCCACAAATGTCTCCATCGCTATGAGATCAAGAAAGTATTTGAATAATGAAAACCATTATCTAAAAAGTGGCAATGGGCTTTCTTGTCTCTCAGTGCTCCTTAAGGTTTTGCTTCAGTGCTGTAGCTACGTTTATGTTATGCATTGACTGAACATAGGAACCAAAAGGAAAAGGGGGAAATAGATTCTCCACAAAACAAAATTTGCATAGTCATTTTGTTAAAAGTGGCTCACTTTGTCTACAAACCAAATGCTGGTAAATTGAAATAAACTGTAAGCTCGTTCTGTCTGCCTGTCTATAGTTAAACTACTGCTGCTTAAGGTAGGTGCTCTGCATTTTTAGCACATATCCACATCCAGTTTCTTTGCTCTTATGACCAGATATAACAGACTGAATGATCAGAAGGCCACCTTCCTGGAAAACATTGCAAGTTATGGAGAAGCTTTCCTTTTGCTACCTGCTTTTTCCTTTAGAAGCAACACAGCAGCATCTTTCAAAGTACATCACACCCTGAAAGAGTTCAGTGCGAAGCAGAAGGCCATATTTTTCTATCCAAGGTATCTCAAAAGTCTTGCTCAATTCTGGAGAACTAAGGGTGTCAAAGCCTATCGGCTGTCTTCTGGCTTCATGATCACCAGTGCAGCAGTGGAACTCTGTGAGAATGTGAAGCTGTATGGGTTTTGGCCTTTCTCCAAAAGCATAGCAGGCGTCCCCATAAGTCATCACTACTATGATAACCAACTTCCAAAACCTGGTTTCCATGCCATGCCCAAAGAGTATAACCAGATTCTCCAGCTCCATGGAAGAGGTATCCTAAAGTTGCAGTTTGGCAAATGTTTGACAGTGTAGCCCAAGGTATGTTTTTGCTTCAGAATGGAGGGCACTGTCTATTTTGGTAGAGGGGAGAGGTAAAGGGGAATTTATGATGGCCAATGCCAGAAGAGATGGATGCTGGAGCTCAAACTGGGTTGTAAAACCTCTTTTCTCTCTCTCATTCTAATGCTTCTTTTTCTTTTCCCTTGGTTTATAACATCCCCTTCTCTGATTCTTCTATTTTACCCACTCATTGACATTTCCCACAATTATTGTCTATAAAGGGCTTTTGAAATGAGGACACCTGCACAGAATTACGGTGAGAATCAGAAGGTGCATTAGGATTGTAGATTTGTCATTTTTAGTTTCAATAAAAGAGAATATTTATAGCTCAGGGTTGAACTGTGGAGTGCTCTGAGTTTGGTTGTTTTCTTACAGATATTTCATTAGCCAACTAAATAAAATCATTGGTGACTCACATTGGTGAAGTTATCTAGGTGGGTAATGAAATGTTTGCATGCAAACAATCAGGCTTGGAGAGCACTAAGAATTCCACATCTTTATTTTATTTGTGTATCTAATAATTAATTAAGCAGCAATGGTTTCATGTTTTATAGCTGGGAAGACAATTTGTAGTCCATAATCACATACTTTCTTCAAAATCAGACCTCTATAATTGAGGTCAGCTACATACTTTATTGTTGGAGATAATATATGCATAAAATTTGTTTAAAAAAAGGCCTAAAATATTTTAATATGGCTTTAAGTTTTTTAATGCCATCTAAAAATCAGGGAAAAACAGAAAATCTTGGGAGAGAAATAAATGTTGCTAAATCAGAATTATTCTATTAAATACATCCTTGTTCCCTACAAAAATCACCAAGCACATAAATTAAAGTTTATTTCATCATATATCCAAAAACATGCACAATTTATGCAAAGATCTTTTAAAAAAACAATATTTTACAGACTTACATATGAACTAACCACAGATTTGATAGTAGGGGAGATGCTAGCTTAGAATGAACAATGTTCTGCATTTTTTAAATCTTTAGGCTAAAAGAGAAGCTGTATAGCTTTTTATTGAGTTTTCCAAGGAAAATAATGTTTTGGTGATATTCTCTTTGTATTTATTTTATAAGAGATTTCAAGGAACCCTATCTTTCATTGGACAATTATTTTTCCATTGATATTCAGCCTCCTTCTCTTTGTTGAAACCCAAGATAAAATGTCATGACACAGAGATGCACTGTAATCTGTTGTTGGATTTGATCAAATCTGAAATGATTAATTTTTGCAAATATAACTACAAAGTATTTTGTACTTAAGTATGACTATCTAAAAGCAAATGTGTGCCGTTTTAAATGGTTGTAATTTATCTTTTTACATAGATTACATTTTCAAAGCTCACAATGTTGACTATCACTAAGAAGACACAATCTCAGGATGAAAGTGGTGTTTATGTAGCTCTTGCATTCTTATAAATGTATTTATTGTTTTCTTAATGCAACCTAAAATGGTAGAGCACTGTCTGTCTAGGATCTTGGAATATTACTGAACATTTTCCAGTGTGCAAAGAGTTATGTCCAAATGTAAGCCCTCTTCTGCATTATGCCATTGCTTTATTGTTTTTGTTACTTGTGGAAATGCAATGTAGCATTCAGTTTATTTCTGTGAAGAATTGAATTGCCAAAAAATTCCTCTGCAATCTCTTCACACCAGTGTGCAGATAATATGTACAGAATCTTCTGCATATTTGTCTTATCCATCTCTTCTACAGAATCTTTTTTTCTGCTCATTAAAATAATAGCAACTGAGAGCAGGCAAGAGATTTTAAAAAATATTCCAACATGCCTTATAAAATCAAATACTCCGAGAATTAACAATCCCTGTCTCATTCTCCAATCATAATATCAAAAAATAAATATTCCCATATTTTGTAACAAGGATAAAATTATACTTTTAAGTGTTAACAGTAAAGAATGGAATACATGAAGTCAGAGTAAGAAAAAGAATTGCTTTCAGGGAATAGTGACTGTCTGCTTTGCACATCCATTTTCTAATTTTGTACGGGCAGACAATCTCTTTCTAATTGATGCATGTTTTACAGATAATCATCTGAATTTTGATATTTAATTCTTAATGCGTGTTTCATTAAAATACTATTAGAATTAAATTATTAATGAGTCCTGATTAAATTTTCTTTTCTTAACAACATGGAATAAGAGAGAACAAGTTACATTGTGCATTCTAATAAAAAATTGGGATAAGCCTCTCGGGCAACATTTTCAGACCATTGATGGCATTTCATTAACCAAATGAGGCACTTGTCCACAAAAATTGGATAAATAAATAACTTTTGGGATTGACTTTCCCCAGAGATAAAAGACAGAGCAAATACTCTACTGGATATAGGCATTTTCAGAACACTGAAAATCTGTTTAAATTTGGCCATTTATTGAATTCTGTCACAGTCAGTCTATATATGAAAATCATATCTAATTTTGCTAATTCAGTCTCTCTCAGATAGATATTCCATAGTCAACAGAAAAGCAGGAATAGGTCCAGCTGCCTTTTGCATATGTTTCTAGTCATGTGCATAAAAATACCACTAGCAGAATACAGAGTAACAGAGTTGGAAGAAACCTTAGATGTCTTGTAGTCCAACTATGTGACCAAACAGGAGACCTCATATCATTCCAGACAAATGGCTGTCTAATTTCTTAAAAACCTCCAGTAGTGGGGCCCCACAACTTCTGAAGGCAAATTGTTTTCACTATCAGGAAAATTTCTCCTTAGTTCTAGGTTGGATCTCTCTTTGATAAGTTTCCATCCATTGCTCTTGTCTTGCCCTCAAATGCTTTGGAGAATAGCTTGACTCTCTCTTCTTTGTGAAACCTCTCAAATGTTGGAACACTGCTATCATGTCACCCCAGTCCTTCTCTTCATTAAACTAGACATACCCAGTTCCTGCAATTGTTTGTTATATGTTTTAGCCTCCAGCCCAATAATCAACTTTGTTGCTCTTCTCTGGACTTTTTCTAGAGTCTCAACATCTTTTTTATTTCATGGTGACCAGAACTGGATGCAGTATTCCAAATGTGGTCTCATCAAGGCAATATAATATATAGCAGCACTAATACGTTTTTGAACAGACTGTTCCACTGTTGATGAAGCCTAGAACTACATTGATAATTTTGGCAGCTGAAGGACCTTGATGGCTGTAATTAAGTGGTGTCCACTTGGATTCCTAGATCCCTCTCACAGTTAGTACTATTGAGCCAAGTGGCATTTTTTCTATAACTGTGCATTTGCTAGTTTGGCACTGTCTGTGAATTTGATCAGTTCCCTTCTATCTCTTCATCTAAATCATCTATGAAGATGTTGAAAAGTACTGGACCTAAGACAAAACCTTGGGTATCCCACTGAATACTTCCCTCCATATAGATGTAGTTCCATTGAGGACTACATGTTGAGTGCAGTTGGTCAGCCAGTTGTGACTCCATCTGATGGTGATGCTATCTCAGATTGCTCTATTTTACCAAGAAATAGATTATGGTCAAACGCCTTACTGAACTCCTGAAGCACATGCCACTATTATTATATTTCATTCCCAATTCTTGATTTTAGAGAACTGTAATCTAGTTGGAGACACACAACTCAGTAGCTAATAAGATCCTTGTGAGAGATCCGTACATATGTGCCATCTTGTCACAATGTCAGGTATTTTGCAGTGGACTTAGAAGCATGTTAAATTTGAAAATTCATTAAACACATCAATATGGCTTCAGCCTATAAAACCAGGTAATGTCCTTTTGGTTTTTATGTCTGCTGAAAGATAGGTTATATGCTTTTCTTTTGAACAGTTAAATAAATACTTTTTCATTGTAGTATTTATTGATTTATTGAATTTCTACAAAGATTGAATTATTGGACATAGAATCTCAAACTATTTATGCTTGTGTAGGTATTTCCCTTTTCTTTTAGTCTCTTTTTAGTAAAAATGTCACAGTATTGATACTTTAAGTCAAAATATAATATTATTATATATTTGAAATTATGACTAAGTGTCTGACTATATTTATGGATCAATACCCTCATTTTCTGTGCAATGTATTGGGAATTGTACTCTGCTATTTTTTTGTATGGGTTTATTGTTTATTAGGTAATATTTTGTCATCAGCCAAAAGACATTGTTGATGCTTTGTTTTAATGAAGTATCTCAGTGCCAAAGATGTTTGCTTTCATAGATATAAAGTATATATTGGTTGGTAAACTAGAATATTTTTCTGGTTTTATTTGAAAATCTTGCTAATAAAAAAGGTTTGTGATATTTATCTCATCTACCAATTCATTTTATGCCTATATTCAGATCACTATGAATGCAGTCCTGCATAGCCATATTAAGATTTTAGGATTGGTGGACAATGTAGAATTTTGAAAATGTTATGGGTACTATCAGGAAAAGGCTACCATGGTGTGTATAACCAAGTCATCAAACACCCATGTATCAGAAGGCAAGTTAATGAAATTATTTTATTATTCCATACATTTTTTGTGGCTTCTCAGAAAATTCTGCCTCTCCCAGCTTCATCTCTGAGCATACATCCAAAGAACAAGACTGCAACCATTCAACATGTTTTTCTTAAGACTGTTTCTTGAATATGTATGAGATTCAGAGATTTTTGCTTAAAATAAAGATTATGTTGCATTTGTATGTTTTGTTTTTCTACACACAGAATCATGAAAATGTTATGTCCCAGGTTAAACAGACCATCAGGACCACTAAAATGAAACAGGGACAATTAGCTTGTTTTCCCATTTGATTATAAACAAGTCAAATGACCTAAATCCTACATTTAATAAATTAATTAAAGAATAAAAAAGGTAAGATATGTTTTATGTTGCCTCCACGTAGGGAGCATGTTTGATTTATTATAGTTGTTTCTTACATTGAAATGTCACCAAAACCAACTGTTTTTGAGAAAATTCTCTTTTAGTATGACCTGAATCAAGACATGCAAATGAATTGTTTACCATGGCAAGAAACTGAAACTGTATTTTAGCAACTAGTGTCTCTGATTAAGCTCTGCTCCAAGACTCTCATTTGCATGACGTAGTTAATTGATGGCCTCAAACCGCATTCTACTGAAACAAAAACGGTTTCTGCATGCAGTGATTGTTAGGTCTTTTGTTAACATGCTTTGTGCATATAACAAAATCTTGGAAAATGAGAAGTCACCCTCTTTCCTCCTCATAAAGCCCTCTAACTCCCTGACTATTGTTATCAGATCGTAAAGCATTGATTTATATAAATTAATTGTTCACTATCACAATAACTCTTATACTAGACAGCCAGGAAAGAAACTGTAGTACACTTTTACTTCAATAAATCACAGAATTAGAGTGGTTTTTTGCTCTCTCTCTCTCTCTCTCTCTTTGTAGTTAAGAATTTATACCCAACTTGCCATCCCTAAAAATAATCACATAAAAAGTAAGTTATAAAATAGCACACACACATACACACAAACACAAGACTTTAAAATCATAATATTGACCCTAGACTGGCTGGACTTATAAGGTGAGCTTTAATTGGTTTCTTGGTTTTTACTCAATGTGCTATATGAATTGAGTCTTTATGGTTTTAAACAATGGCTTTATATTAAGAGCATGAACCAAATACAATCAGACATGTTTTATGCAATACAACAGAGTGACACCCTGGCTTAAGCACCTAACCTCCAAGGTCCCTTCCAACTTATTATTACTATTATTATTATTATTATTATTATTATTATTAAAGTTATCAGAACAATGAAGAAATACATAATATCCCTTTATATTATGCAATCCTGTTTCCATAGTAGAGAATCATGAATTTGGAAACTGGACAAACAGAGCTCCACACCGATGGCCAGAACAATTATCCTTTATATCAAAACGTTTTGCCTGCCTTCAATTTCTGCAGCAACATTTACTGCTCATGCATGGAAGTTTCTAGTTTCCATAAAACCTGTCAGCTCATTGAAGGAAGCTAGGACGAACAGTCATGGGTAAGTGTCTAGTGATCGCTCAGCTGATCCAGGAGCAGGGCACTCCCTTTGCTACATTGGAGGATGTTAACCTGTGTCAGGTAATCTCTGCCCCTCAGAAATGTTTCCCATTCTGGATCCATTGCCTCTTGAGAAAATTGGTTCACAAGGAGTTGCTCTCCCACCACTTTGATTGAATTTTGTTTTTTTTAAAGATATTTATTAGTAGAATCTTTTATATTTATTCACTGTTTTTATATTCTTTATCGATTGTTGTGCACCTCCCAGAGTCGCATCAGTAAGATGAGCAGCTATATAAATTTGATTAATAAATAACAAATAGCTTCAAGGAAGAACTAAGGCTTCCCTCAGTGCTGATGCAGAACATAATTGGGTTCTGTTACTGATAAATAATTTGATTATTTCCCATATGAAGAAAAAATAGGTAAGCTGCAAGCTAGAAAATTAGTGTGCGGCATTTATCTATAAAAGTGGGACTCTGTGTCTATGGCTTTGCTAAATTGCATTTTTTTAAAAAAAAATCACAGAAGCGCTTTAGTGTAATTTCAATTACTGGAAATGTTTATTTGATGAAGGGCAATTTGACTGAAGGTCTCCTGGGCACCAGGAGGATTCCCAGAAGGAATTTGCCATTCACTTTAAAAAATCAAGCCAAATATTCAGAAGTTGAAAGTATTAGTTTCTTTGCTTTTGCAGTAATTGCTTAGAAACAGCAGCACTGGAAAGATGAAAACATACATACAGATGCAGACAAAAGAAACATCTTTTTGATAGCTTTGTTGTGACATAAGATCTGAAAAAAAGGGAAGCTTCATAAACTTGACTCCAGAATCAATGTTTGTTAATGTACAGTTTTTTTAAGGAGTTGGAACAGTGTGTGTGCTTGTTTGTAAATCTTCACAATAGTTGGAATGCTGTGGATATCCTTTATTTGGACTTCAGTAAGGCATTTGATAAAGTAGACCACATTCTACTATAGATAAGATAGGAAAAAGGTGGGTTAGACAGCATCACCACAAGATGGATTCGTAACTGGCTGACCAACCGCACTCAATATGTAGTCCTCAATGGAACTGCATCTACATGGAGGGAACTATGCATTGGGGTACCCCAAGGCTCTGTTCTAGGCCCATATTCTTCATTAATGACTTGGATGAGGGGATAGATGGGGAACTCATCAAATTGGCAGACGACACCAAGCTGGCATGAATAGCCAACACTGTAGAAGATAGGCTTAAGATACAGAAGGATATTGAAGATTTGAACATTGGGCAGTATCTAACAAAATGAAATTAAATGGTGAAAAAAAGTAAGGTTCTACATTTAGGCAAGAAAAACTAAATGCACAGATATAGTGCAACTTGCTCAAAAGTAGCAACTGTGAGAGGGATCTTGGAGTCCTCATGGACAATCATTTAAATATGATCCAGCAGTGGGCTGCAACTGCCAAAAAAGCCATAACAGTTCTAGGCTGCATTAACAGGATAGAATCAAGATCACGTGAGGTATTAATACCACTTTACAATGTCTTGGTAAGGCCACACTTGGAATACTGCATCCAGTTTTGGTCACCGTGATGCAAAAAAGATGTTGAGACTCTAGAAAGAGTACAGAGAAAAGCAACAAAGATGATTAGGGGACTGGAGGCTAAAGCATATAAGGAACGGCTGATGGAATTGGATATGTTTAGTTTAATGAAGAGAAGGATGAGGGGGGACATGATAGCAATGTTCCAATATCTCAGGGGCTGCCACAAAGAAGAGGGAGTCAAGCTATTCTCCAAAGCACTTGAAGGCAGGACAAGAAGCAATGGATGGAAACTAATCAAGGAGAGAAGCAACCTAGAACTAAGAAGAAATTTCCTGACAGAACAATTAATTAGTGGAACAACTTGCCTCCAGAAGTTGTGAATGCTCCCACAAGTTTTGGAAGTTTTTAAGAAGAGATTGGACAACTATCTGAAATGGTATAGGGTTTCCTGTCTAAGCAGGGGATTGGAATAGAAGACCTCCAAGGTCCCTTCCAATTCTGTTATTCTAATTCTCTAATTCTAGTTGTGTAATGTAAATTAGGGCTAGGAGATAAAAATTGGGTCACCTGGTCTGGAAATTAAATTCATTTTTTTCTCTCTCTACTTATAGAGAGAAAAGCATGCAAGCTATATCTTGACTTAGAGTGGGGTAAATCAAAAAAGGAGTCAATATCTGGTTTGTCTTACAGCTTTTATTATGAATGAACCCAGCCCATTATGGCTTGTTAACAAACCATGAGCTGATGCACATTGTGAGCCTAGAAGCATCACAAGCAAAGTATTTTTCCTATTGCAAATGCCAGCCATCTGATTCAACCCACCTTCTGCAATCTTCGTCTATAAATGTTTCTCCTCTGGAAAAAGGTCTTCTTGAGCCTGTTATCAAAGGATGTTTGACAGACAAAACCACAGATCATTGGGGAAAAGACATTCCACAAAAAGCTGAAATAAATATAAAAAAGCAAAATGAGAGGCAAAATGAAGTAGCACTTGACTTAATATTAAAAATGAGTCTTTTAATTGTATGTAGCCCTTACACATAATGACATCATAGTTCAAGTGTGATGTCGGAGCATGCTGAGCAAAGGGCTTTTGCTCCTTCAATATTGTAAAATGTCCTTCTTTAATACCACTTTCCAAAATGGATAGTCTTGTTTTGTTTTTGTTTTTTGCTTTGCTTTGTAGCTGGTAGCTCTACCTCGCACAATTTTGCATTATTGGGCCTTGTGACACATAGGTGCATCTCAGACTGCAGTTGCAGAATTAATGTCTGCTTCAGAGGGAGGAAAGGTCATATTTTGCTTGTGACAAACCACTATGGTATGAAACACAATCTCCAGAAGCCATTTTCCAAGCATGCGAGAATTACATTATCACTTACATTACCAAGTGTGTGGGAGTTACATTAGGGAATACACTAAATCAGTTTTTCTCAACCCTGGCAACCTGAAGATGGTAGACTTTAACTCCCAAAATTCCCAGCCAGCAAAACATTACACTAAACAAAAATCCCCCCCCCCCGCATTCATCCCTGCTCAAAACAAATCCTATAAGAAAATTAGTATTATAACAGTAGGAACTATTGTATCAAATAGTCCATTGTTGCATCCTCCATAAATAGAATAGTTGGTATATATGACCAAGGAAGTCTTCAGCTTCTTCATTTCTTCATATTTTTCTTTATTTGCAATATTTCCCTCTTCTTCACAATTTTGGTATCTTGTTGCTTGGAACGGCAGTCTCTTTTATTTTGCCAATGCCGAGTCAATAAGCTTATTGCTCCAAATGTAATATGACATATGAAGTATTTCTGCCTGGTAATTTAAAATAATCCATAAAAAAGGAAAATTGAATATTCATGGGTAATTCGCTAGGAGGCAATCAAATGGTAATTGGAAGGACAGAAAATAAAACCCTCTATGGTATAAGAACTTCAAAAAATACATAATGGCATGATTATGTACTTTATAAGGTAATTCCTTCAATTTAAAGTACAAATGAATAAAGTGATGTCACTTGTCTAAGTATCTTAAATAATTTTTTGAAGAAGAGTTGGACTAATCAATGATTCCCCAACTCCTTATGAATACCACCATTAAAAGCCTTTAAGGATCACTATAGAAGTATATAGAACCATGGCACCATGGCTCAATGGTTAAGATGTTGGCTTATCAGCTGGAAAGCCAATAGGCTAGGTTCGAGATTGAGTGCCACATGATAAGGTGAGCTCCGTTACCCTCTCCTGCTAATCTAGCAGTTTAAAAGCATGCAAACACTAATAGATAAATAGTCAGGAAGATTACTGCATTCCATATTGATGAAGACTTTGTTGAAGGGAAAGTCTTCATCAATATTTTCATGCTGGCCACAATATGAAAGAAATGTCTCTCAAGCAACATAGGGTCTCTCAGCTGAGAATCAGAGATGGGCACCACCTCCTTGAGTCAGTCATGACTGGACAGGGGAAACCTTTAAATTTTTTGTAAAAGCATATAGGGCTCCATTTAGTTCCTTTATCCTGCGTCCTGCATCCATACTCCAGCTGGCTTTGAATTAATTCCTTCCTTCCTTCCTTCCTTCCTTCCTTCCTTCCTTCCTTCCTTCCTTCCTTCCTTCCTTCCTTCCTTCCTTCCTTCCTTCCTTCCTTCTTTCCTGGCTTCCTACATAAACCTTTTCTAAGGTTGCTGGGATAATTTTGCCTCATAAAGGGAAAGGGAGGGTTAAGTTGCTCATTCTGTTGTAACGCTACTAACTGGATAACCAAACATTTACCCTATAATGGTCCTGGTCACAATGGATTAATTTTAAGGTCAGTATTCTAAGAAGGATAGCTATCATTTTCTAATCAGACTGCCATTTACCATTCCCCAGGTATGGATGTGAGCATCTTATATTGATCTGGAACAAATTCATTGAAACCAATGAAAACAATGCCATTAACCAACATCCCCATTTGTTAGGACCATCGATCCAGGCAAGTTATTATTTGGTTTTATGCTGCACTGATTTATTGAGGATTTTACTGAAATTTTTATTAAGGTGTCATTACAGTAGTTTAATTGAATTGTCCAGGGTTGAGAATTTATTTGTGCAGCTCTTAAACAAATATAATAAATAAAATGCTTTCCCCTGATCCTTTGTTAACAGGCCTCTCTTGCTTTATGTTTGTCACAGCAACACCTAGTGGTGGATTACATTACCTACACCCTTAATCCATTACATTAATACTGTACAGTATTTGAAGAAAAAATAGCATTTAGAGTTCCATTATCATGATCAATCATTAGGAAAATTATTATAGTCATTATTTTGTCCACAAAAAAATATTTCTAAATGCATTTGTTTCTCTTAATCAAGAAATTAGTGCTTCCTTTCATTTCTCAGGACACCAAAGTGACAGGCCAACATTATCATGCTATTGTAGTAGTGTAACATATGAAAGGAGGGTTACTTAACCCCTTAGAAATTAAGTTTTAGATATTCACTGCTAGGAATTTGACTTGGGTGTGTGTATCAGGATCTATTCACGCATAGGAGATGTGATCAGAACCTCTAACTGGACATAGGTAGTAATGGCTTGTACCTATTAACAGTATTTATAACTAGCACATTACAAAACAGGGTTATAAAATCAGAAATTTATCTATGTCAGAAACAACTCATTTTTCTGATTATTCAAATTATAGATTTAATTGAAGTATAAAGCAATGCTCTGCTGATCTCTCACTTCCAATTCCTAAAACAAGTTTTTAAAAAGAGAAAAAAAGTAGCTCGATAGCCTGTGCTTTAGAAGTTCTTTGTTTCTGTGAGATGGTCAGGGTGCTGCTCTTTTTGTTTTTTATTCTTTCCAGCCCAATGGAACATTGACATTTATGTAGAGGCTCATGATTGCCTGTGTCAACAGAATATGAAAACATAATAGAACAGGATCAGATTTATGGGCAGAGAAATTGGTTATAGAAGGCCTGAATTTGAAAATGGGCTCAACCATCATGGAAAAAAAATAATCCTGAACATGTATTCCCGTGGAAGAGGGGGATGTGGGCAGAATATTGTCAACCTCTCCATTCTCGGCTTCCTTGTTTCCAGTAATGTGACCCAGAGCAGGGTATATGCAGCCCACCTCAGGCTTCCCAGCATACATATATAGTGTTGGCAAAGGGACTGAAACAATTTCAGAAGGTATATTCTGCATGTTTACTATTAAGTCCTTCGTTCGTGGACGAATGATGAAGACTCATTGTGCAGTTAATAGCTCTTTATTCGTTTAACAGCGACACCCCAACAAAGACAGTGGCACACAGGCCTCTCTCTTATCTGTCCAGAGACCCGGACAAAATGGAACAAGTAGCCGAGTGTTTTCGTGCCCTGCGCATGCGCGCAAGGCTGGCGCCACTCAGTCTGGTCCCAGGCAGCTTTTGGAATGCCCGGGAACAATGCAATGTCCCAAGCCTGCTTTTGCAGGCTCAGGACACAACACCCCTCCCCCCTAGATGGAACATCTCTGCACACATACATGTACGCCATACATGGGAGAGTGTTATATAGTTGCATACATCAAATGCACGGAATGTGGAACATTCAAGGCTACCCTCAGGCAAAACCCCCTTTGCTCTGTTTTGGGAATAAATGTATCCAAAATCAAGAAATAATACAAAATAACCTGCCCTTTTATTCAGGGCCCTTATGAGTAGTTCCCTTAGAACTTGACAGCAACTTCACAAATTCCCTAAGATGTTTGGGTGGGCACTTGGCCCGATGTGACCTCCTAGGGCCAGGAGAGATTGCTTGGCCCACCTGCTCACCTACCAGGCTAGGTAGGCCAAGGCGTTGCTGCCCTAAATTCCCAGGTGACCCTGGTGCTGACGCCTGGCCTACCAGCTCGCCTACCAGGCTCGACAGGCCAGGACTTTGCTGCCCCAAATACCTGATTGACCCACCCATCTGCTGGCTGGCTGGACCCTCTAAAGTCCAGGCCAGCATACCTAGGAGAGGTGGCATTCCCCGGGTCCACAATGGAACCTTCTTGCAACCACTGTCCCTCGAACCCCAGGCCAGCAGATGGAGATTGCTGGGTAGTGGAGGTGCCCCAATACTCCGTAGCCTCCAAGCACATGCCCAAGGTGTCAGAGTCAGGAGTCGCCTGCATGGCAACCCCCCTAGCTGTTGACTTCCTTTTGGGAGCAATTGCGGAATTTGGCAAGTGTTTTTGCGGGCATTCTTTTTCTCTTGTAGTTTGTGGGTTGTGTAGATACCCCCGGCCAGTCTCCCTGTCTGGAGCACTCTCTGTCATGTATGAATACTATGGATACCCCCGGTGTGACTCCCTGTCTGGAGTAATTATGGATGTGTGGGATGAGCCACTATCCATTGAATTCCTATTTGGAGCACTTGCGGAACCTTGGGTTGAATCCCACGTAGCCTCAGTATCGGCTAGTGATGGCCTGTTGGGCCGGTGAAACTGAGCCTCAGAATGCATGTTATGGTCCTCCTCCCCCCCCAAAGCAGAGCCAGGAGCAGACAAGTGAGAGTCCAGTCTCGAATGCAGTTGGTCTATGTGTCTGCAGTTGTCTTCCAAGGCAACTTCGTATGACAATGGCCCAGACCACAGCTGTGACCCAGAGATGACCAGGCCCATAGTTCCGGGCCCAGACCGGATTGCCCATGTGGAGTCTCCTAGTGCCCATGGTTGAGATACCTGTGAAGCCACCCGGTCAGGGTGCAACCTGTCCAGTTTAGTGATTGAGGCGGCGACCCCAACGAAGTTCAGCAGGGCTCTTCCCTGTGGCAGTGCATGGTGTGGTGCGGTGTGCAAGAAGGAAATCTGCTAACCTGTGATGCCAGTTACCATAAGTCAGTTTCTTGAGGGCATCTTTGGTGGTGCGCACCATTCTCTCTGCCAATCCGTTGGAGGATGGATGGAAGGGAGCCGAAGTTGCATGGCGCATCAGGTTGGCCTGAAGAAAAGCCTGGAACTCAGAAGAGGTAAATTGTGGACCATTAGAGGAACAACCTCTAGCCACTTGGAATGGCTATCAACAACAACCAGGAAGAATTGCCCCTGAAAGGGCCCGGTGTAATCTATATGCACCCTAGACCATGGGGTGTGAGTTTCCTCCCACCTATGTACTGGGACCTGAGTCATTTCAGGCCGCGACTGCTGGCACACTTGGCACCCGTGCACCTGGGCCTCAATGGCTTTATCGGGTCCAGGCCACCAAAGATGGCTGCGCACAAGCGCTTTCATCCTGACTATGCCAGGATGTCCCTCATGCAGAGAGACCAAGATTCTAGACCTCAATGAGGCTGGGATTACTACTCTGCTACCCCATAACAGGCATCCCTTGAAAGTGGAAAACTCATGCTTCTTGTGCCAGAAACTTTGGAACACAGTATCTGGGCACTTGTCAGGCCATCCTGACAATACCTATATCAGCACGCATGTAAGCGTGTGATCAGTGGCAGTTTCTGCAGCCACATCCCTAGCATTGAGGGGAGACTCAGGCAATTCCTGAATGGACAGAATATTAACGGCTGGAGCAGGATCAGGCTCCAATTGGTTCAAGGGCAATCTGCTCAGGCCATCAGCGTAACCCATTTCTTTTCCTGGGGTTTGTGAACCAATGTGTAGTCATATGCTGACAGGAAAATGGACCATCTCAGCATACGAGGAGAAATGATATGTGGGGTCTGTTTGTTAGTGGTAAACAACCCGAGCAAAGGCTTATGGTCAGTACAGACCGTGAAATGGCAGCCGTATAAGAAATCATAAAATTTCTTAATGCCAGCCACTATAGCCAATGCTTCTCTGTCAATTTGAGCATAATTACGCTCTGCAGAAGACAGAGGCCTTGAATAATAGGCCACAGGGACCTGTGTCCCATCAGCCTTCAGATGGCTAAGTACAGCTCCCACCCCATAAGGAGATGCATCGCAGGCGATGCAAACAGGCAGTTGCTCATTGAAATGTGCTAAAACAGTATTAGACATGAGCAAGGTCTTAACCTCATTGAAACTCTTGTCATGGACTTTAGTCCACTGCCAAGGAGCCTGCTTGTCTAGGAACCTGTGTAAGGGCTCTGCCACAGCAGCTTTATGTGGGAGGAATGCATAATAAAAATTTAATAGCCCCAAAAAGGCTTGTAGCTCACTCTTAGATTTAGGGCTTGAGGCCTGCTGAATAGCTTGCAATTTAGTTTCAGCAGGGTGAATGCCTTGAGCATCTATCCTGAATCCTAAGAAGTCAGTAGAAGTGACTCCTATCTTACATTTATCCTTTTTTAGTTTAAGGCCTGCTTTGCAAAAATGAAGCAAGACAGCCCTTAGTCTCTCTGCTAAGTTTTGAGATGACTCTCCAGCAATGAGGACATCATCGAAATAGGGAGACTCCAGGAATACCCTGAAGTGTGCTCTCCATGACACTTTGGAATATGCCAGGGACTACATTTACCCCAAATTGCAGTCTCTTGACCTTGAAGGCCCCTCTGTGAGTTGTAATAGTCTGGGCCTCAGTAGCTGCCTCATCAACAGGTAGCTGTTGATAGGCCTATGCCAGGTCAAGCTTTGCAAAAATGCACCTCCCCTTGAGGGAGGCCAGGATGTGACTTACTACAGGTACTGGATAAGCATGCTGCACATATATTGTAATCTGCACATATATGCATGTCCCCATTAGCCTTTAGAGGCGTTACTATGGGGGTTTCCCATGGACTTGAGTCTACAGGTTCTAAAATGCCCTGCTGGAGCAATTTGTCCAGCTCAGCATCAATCTTGCCTTTGAGGGCAAAAGGTACCCTCCTAGGCTTAACCCTGATGGGCGTGATGGTTGGGTCTAACCGTAGCAAAACTGGAGGCCCCTTATAGGATCCCAGCTCTGAACTAAACACATCTGCAAACTCCTTGCAGACTTCTGCCCGGCTCAATGTTTGCAAATGGTGCAGCCCAGTGACCTGAGCCTCGAACCAATCGAGTCCATTCACCCCCAACAACCACCACATCTAGGGGAACTTCAAAATCCTTGTGCTGTACCTTAAGGGTGGCCTTCCCCTTAACACACACCATAGAATTCTGAAAATCTGTAAGTATTATATTGGATGGCCTGAGTTTGGCTCGAAGGTCACTGCTGTTGCAAATCCTTTTGAATGTGTTAATAGAAATAATGGAGAGAGCGGACCCAGTGTCCAACTCCATGGATAAAGGAACCCCTTGGAACCTTACTTTAATGGACAGTTTCTTCTTTAGGGGTTTATGTGTGCCTGTCCTCAAAATATTCCTGCGCGATGCGCAGAAACCCACCCTATGTTGGCTGGGGACCCTGGTACCTTTCAGGCATAATTCTTCACGAGGTTGGACCTTCTGGTGACCCAAACAGATGGATGCAATGTGGCCTTGCGTGCCACATGCTCTGCAAATGGCGGAGTGGAACCTGCAGTCAGCTCACTTGTGCCGTCCTCCACACCCGAAGCATTGAAGAGCTGCTGGGGCCTTGTCTGGATGTTCCTTCTGCCTCCTTTCAGCTATCTGGTGAAGCCTATCCACCTCTTCTTCAGGATCTGCTTCTGAACCTTCTCGAGCCTCCTCTTGATGGATGGTGGCTGCCTCTGGAGGGCTCCTGGTGGGCCACAAAGTCTTTACTGCCCCGCCTGCTGCTTCCTCAGCTGTCACCTCTCGTAGAGCATCTTGGAAAGAGACATCTTCTTTTGCAAAAATCTTCTGCTGTAACTCTCTGTTCCTTAAACCGCATATAAAGCGATCTCCCAGCCTCTCTTCCAGATCCTTCAACTCACATGGTCTGGCTGCTTGCCTTAAGGCCGCAATAAAATCCTTAGCAGATTCACTTGCCCTCTGGTCCCTTTGCTCAAACGTGTGCCTCCAAGCAAGGACAGACAACTTGGGCTGGAAATGTTCCTTCAGCAGTTTCTTCAAGTCAGTATACGTTACTGACTCCAGAGTGTAGGGGCCACCAGATTCTCTGCAATTGCAAAAGCTTCCTGTCCACAGACACACAACAGCCTTCAAGCCATATTCTCTAATCTGGTTTACTTTGAAGTAATTCTCCATCCTTGCAACATAGGAATCCCATCTCTCTGGGTGTGAGACATCAAATTCAGATAAACAACCAATCTTTGCCATTCTGTAGTTTACAATCTTCACCACTCGCTCCTCTGCAACTTCTATTGGGGAAAGGGTCTTTCAGCCGAGCTCACCCTCCAGCGACGCTATACTGGCAGGCTGGGACGCTGATTCCAACGCCGTCTTCCCCTCTTCAGGACTTCTTGGGTAAGTCTTTAAAGCTTTCTTTTCTTCAGCTTGTAAAGCATCCCATCCTCGTTGCCAGTGTTAAGTCCTTCGTTCATGGGCGAATGATGAAGACTCATTGTGCAGTTAACAGCTCTTTATTTGTTTAACAGCAACACCCCAACAAAGACAATGGCACGCAGGCCTCTTTCTTATCTGTCCAGAGACCCGGACAAAATGGCAACAAGTAGCCAAGCGTTTTTGCACCCTGGGCATGCGCGCAAATCTGGCACCACTCAGTCTGGTCCCGGGCAACTTTTGGAATGCCCGGGACCAATGCAACGTCCCGAGCCTGCTTTTGCAGGCTCAGGACACAACATTTACCCTATCTTATTTCTACAATCATATCTTTCTGGCTGTGAAAACAAACAAGATCCAAAAGACATTTCTGTACAGTTTCTTCTCCTATGATTATATTGATGTGTGAAGCTTGGGAGATTGTGGACCACTGAAAAGATTATTGAGGGATTAGAAATTCAAGAGCATCTGAGAAAGTCATTGATTTTTTTGGTACTTGAAAAGAAATTAAAAAACAAATTAAAAAAAACCTCAAGCTGCATGGAAAAATCAAGTGATTAAAATATTGCCCTTCCAAGCTATCATTATCATAGAGACAGATAATCAGAGACTACATGCAGCTCCTAGTCTTTTTTCTTTTTTAACAAGGATCAGAGTCACCATCACTACCCCATTCTGAGTTCATGCTACCAATAGAATGATGGTGGAAATCTCATGTGGTCATGGTCGTTATTTTTCTTTTTGAAACTTCTCTATGGATATTCCTGGAATGGATGCACCTTGAAATCAGCAATATTTGAGATGAAGACTTCAAGTTAAATTTCTGGACAGCTATGCTTACCAAACTTGGCAATAAGATATGTGAACTTCAGCTCCAGATTGGCAGGCTGGCTGGGGAGTTCTGGGAATTGAAAATTCCACACATCTTAAAGTTGCCATGTTTAAGAAACAAGAAGCTAGAACAACACAGAAAGCATGCAGTGATATAAGATCACAGGAACAGGCAGTCAAGGAATTTGAGTTTTAAGGGCAAGAATGGGGAGACA
This sequence comes from Crotalus tigris, assembly GCF_016545835.1. Lineage (NCBI taxonomy): Eukaryota > Metazoa > Chordata > Lepidosauria > Squamata > Viperidae > Crotalus > Crotalus tigris. The sequence continues at coordinate 10,859,774 of NW_024100606.1, forward strand.
AGACCTATATGAAATTCCACTTTTATAATTAGCCAATGAGTTAAAAAGTTGAAATAAAAATAGGGTGCTGCTTCCTGCATGAACTGAGAACCCCATCTAACAAACATTACAACACATGCATTATTGCAGGCTTAATTTTCTGACAACCAGCTATTGGCAATATCGTCTCCATGGTATAAAAAGCTGCAGAGAGGGGAAAAAAGGGACAGTAAACATTTAAGACTTCAGTCTGGGAGGCACCACAATTACCAGGGGAACCAATCTGTGCTTGGCAGTCAAAGCAGCTGTAAGGAAAACAAAAGCCTAACCAAAGAACACATTCATCCTCTAATGTATGTGTGTGTTCTCACACACACTTATCCCACCATTATCCTTTGCTTGCTCTTATCAGTACAGTGACATGTTTGCAAAGGTAATCAATTTATTTTAATGCAAAATTAAGAATAGATTGCGAGAACAAAAGCGAACCACCCTAAGATATTACTATAACATTTTCAAGCCAAACTGGAGACCTATTTTGTGAACAAGAACATGAAGTAGTCTTCTATTGCTGCTTTTTGTTGGTTTAATTGTGCAATTTTGCATCGTAACTCCCATCCAAATAATAAACCTGCCTATCTTTAGAGTGATTACAGAACCTTTTAGTCTGTTTTTGGACTTTAGTTTATTTCTGGCCTACGCCTAATAAGTAGGTTGGGATAGAACAGAAATCCCCAACCTTTTAGGCACCAGTTCCATGGAGAAAGTTTTTTCCATGGACCAGAGGGGGCGTGGTTTTGTGTGCTGTCTGCATCTCACAGATGGGGCTTTGCTTGTTTGTGCAGACTGGTTGCTGACATGCCATGGCCCGGTACTGGTCCACGGACCGGGGTTGGGACTCCTGGATAGATCTCAACAGTCCCTTCCAACCTCGTTATGCTGATCTGTTAAATCTTATATGCTACCAAGATTAATAAATCTAATCTGAGTCGGTCACCAGAACTAGTTTTATTCTTCTGAGCTAATAGCCTGGGACTAATATTCCAGCAGAGACGAGTCTCCTGCGATGGGCTCTAGCACAAGTCCAAAAGCTCATAAGATTAAATTTCTGGTCCCAATGATCAACCCAGATTGGATCTTGCAAAGTTATCCTGGGACATGTATATTTGCATTCATTCACAAATAAATCTCCTCAATTTCATCTGAGCCCAATCCGGTAGCATTATAAAGTTACACTACGTTACAAAGGACAAGTCCTACAGAAGCAACAGAGACACTTCTGCTGCTGCTGCTTCAGTTTTAACTTTTTGGGGAATCAGGATCCTAGGCTAATCTAAGATGTCGCCATGATCAGTGCTGGGAGTGTTGTAGGGGGAGAATGTATTTTGCCCCTTTTGTAGTCTCGCAATTATGGGAAGTTTAACAGAATCCAATTTGAAACTACGATGGAGAAGAAAAATAAACTTATAAAAATGCCATCTATAAAAAAAATAGAAAAATATTTCCAAATTCTCAATAATCACCACTTTAGTCTGGGTGAGGAAAACTACAGGCTACATGTTTGCTGTTTGTTAAGAAAACACAAAAATTAAAATTGTTTTATTGCAACTCTTTGTTAGATAACCATGAGAGCCACTTTGGTAGAATGATTAAGGCTTCAGGAAAGAAAGCAAGTTCTAGTCCTATCTTAAACAGAAGCTAGCTGAGTAACTTGGATCAAGCCCTCTTTCTCAGCCTAGGAAGGAGGCAATAGCAAACCTACTCTGAAAACCTTGTCAAGAAAACTGCTGGAATATATCTAGGGAGTTGCCAATACTGATGTGAAGGCATTAAAACAAAAAATATCCTACAAATACATTTCTTCCCATAGCCCCTTCAAAATCAGCATATATTTATTGTATAATATTATTTAAACAAAGGTCCAAGTTTTCCCCTTACATTGAATCCCATGTTAGATACTTCTGTTGTTCCAACCAAAATGAAAACAATTAACAAATTAATCATTTGCAAAGTGACTTTATTAAAGCAATAAGAGTTGTGCATACAGTGCTGAAAAAGTAATTTAATTGAATACAGAAACTTAAACAGTAGTGCACCTTGATAGTTATCTTAACTAAACCCTCTTTTTTGTAGCCCCTTAACTCATCAAGAGAGAAATAATTCTCAAGATCTAAGACCTACTATTCCTATCGTAACCATCCTGTGCTCATGGAAAAAATGTGTAGAAAGGCACTTGAAAGTATAAGTGTGCAAAATATTTCAAATTTGAAAAGCCCCATCTCAAGTTAGGATCAGTCTCAACCTCAAAGCAGATCCTTCTGGCCTTACACTTACCTTCAGTGTTTGGATGCTGTTTTTAGCATCCTCAAAAAATCAAAATTAAAGTGGCCTTATTCCAGAGGGGATATTTCACACCTGAAACATTTTGCACACTACTTGAAAGCTGTTTTCATTTAGTGTTGCTGGTAAAGGATCCTTTTGTTTCTGCACCAGATGTGTTGTTCTCTCTTCATTCCAGCTCATCATGATGAGAAGTTTCATTGATTACCTATCAAAACAAATGACATCAGGTATTAGAATTAGTGGACTTGGCTCCTAAACATTCACTCGTAACCTTAAAGAGATTTTTTTAAAACATTTTCTATATTTGAACTGATACCAAGAAAATTCATATGAACTTCTCCATCTGTTCATATGGCAGCGCAGCACCCAAACTTAAATCCAAAAAAGGTCTTCAAAGCACACTTGAGATGGGGAGAAGACTAAGAGCCACTGAGTTTGTAATAGTTCTTCTGGGCTTGTGGGCCATAATCTTAGAACAATTGGCAATAGGTGGTGTATTTGCACACCTGACCTCTGGAAGCAAAGTGATGCACAGTTCTATAAGCCTACATGTAGCATTTATCAAATACTGAGAACCTTGCCTGGACTAGACTTTGTAGATGAGCAAAGAAAATGACAGGAAATTTGCACTGGCAAATGGAAGTAGCCAAGCTACAAAAGTGACACAGTGTTTTAATTCTGCTTTCAAAATCATATGACCAACCCAATCATTAAGCACAAAAGAAAAGACAGAAAAGTACCAAGCTGTTCTATACTGCCAAAACAGACATGTCACTTTGATGTGTTCAAACACGTTTCTCTAAATTGACCTAGAATTCAGCCGCTTTTGCACCTTGGACGAGAATAGGTGTCATCTTCACCATTGCCTCAGCATGGTCAAATGACTACAGTCCATCCTGCAAAGCTGCATAAATGTGTGCCTAAACAAACAGCTCATACAAACATTTTCTTATCTATAATAAGGTTAAACACACTCACTTGGCCATCTCTAGTTTCAACAGTCTTGATTAGCAGTGTTCTCTTGGAGTGGGTATCAATCGGAATAGACTCAAGATTAGTTTCTGCAGACACAAAGACATATTATTTGGTTACAACTTCCAGCATGAAATTGCCAATATATGAGAGTTCAAAAGGTAGCAATGTTGATTTTAGAGATCAGGCCCAGGTAAGACAGGAACCAAACCATCTGGTAAATTAGGGATTTTGCACTTCAGGTTCTATCATCTTCAGCCATTAAGTTCATTCGCTCAGGTCATTGAATAAGCAGTGGTCCAAAATATCTGAAATCTACTAGCTGGCAACTTTTCTATAACTGCCAGACCATTAGTGTTTCAACTATTAATAAGAATCAAAATAGGAAAAAACTAAAGTGGGCTTTCTGACCATTTTTACCATATGCCATTCACAGAAGGCATTTTAACTTGTTTTTTTCAAAAACTCAGGTGAGCATGATTTGGGACACACTAACCTGTGAAATCCAAGCTATTTCTCTTGATCATATGCCAAAATGAGACCTCCAAATGCTAAATGAAAATTCTGCTTCCTGAGACAGCCAACTGCTACTTACCTCTCAGATTCAGGGAAGCAAAAGTTGGGATTGGCACATTAATTCTATATGCAAAAAAAAAAAAGGGGGGGGGGACAAAATTCAGATTGAGATGAAGCTATGAATGACCACATTGTCACCAGCCTGCCCCAAATTCAGACAATGCATGTTATACCTGCTCTCCTCTCCCTCCAGCAGTTTCCTGTAAGTAGCAATTTCAATATCAAGAGCCATCTTTACATTGAGCAGCTCTTGGTACTCGCGGAGGTGGCGAGCCATTTCTTCTTTCATGTTCTGGATTTCCTCCTGAAGTCTGGCAATGTTGTCTTGGTAGCTGGCAACTTCAGCTCCATAGGCATCTTCCATCTCACGCATCTGGCGTTCCAAAGACTCATTCTGAAAAGATTTTTTTAAAAAATGTCCCAATGTGTTCAGCCACTGGCAAGTTGACCTTTGCTCCTGATTTTAAATTTTAAAAACTCCCTTCACCCATTTCCTTTTCTTTGTTGTAAGACATGTCAACTTTTAAAAATCTATTTCATAAATGCTTCACAATAGTTCAGTTGCTGATTATTTATTTATATTTCACCTTTATTATTTTTACAAATAACTCAAGGTGGCAAAAATATCCAACACATTTTCCTCCTCCTATTTTGTCCACAACAACAACCCTATGAAGTAGGTTGGGCTGAGATAGACTAACTGGCTTGTCAGGTTGACCAAACAGTATAGCTGGACTTTCACTTATAATAAACAACAAGAGACAAATCCTGAAGATCAACGAAAGTCATCACTTTCTTGCAGTATTTTTCACTTACGGTTCCTTTAAGAGCATCCACCTCACAGGTGAGAGACTGAATCTGCCTGCGGTATTCACTGGCTTCTTGTTTAGCCTGGCGCAGGGCATCATTGTTCCTGTTGGCTGCTTCAGACAAATCTGCAAACTAACAACACCATATCACATTATGAAACTGTAAATGTGCATGAATTATAAAAACACCCTTTTATCCATTCAGCATTCTATGAAAAGATTGGGTTGCATCAGGACTTCTAGATATCTTTTCACTTACTTACAAAAATTGAAGGTGCTGTTTGCTATCAATATTGCAACAATGAATTTGAGTAATCACCTGCCTCCGAACAGTAATTGAGCTCATATTAATATACTTTACCATAATTTATACAATTGGTTGAGTTCAAACATTACTGTATTGTGCTATTTTATGACATGGTGTGGATTAGTATATGGATCCAGTTAATTTATTACACACGGTTAAAATAAGCAATTTTAGAATGATATACAAGCCCAACCAGTCTTTTATGCATGATAGAGCTGGCAAATGATATAAAATTATCTAAAGTGACGCTTGGGAATAATTTATCTTCTTCTATCTGAATGCCTTACCTGAACGACAAATGGTTTTGAATGTTAATCAGCTGGATTGGAATAGTTTATTTCCAGTTTTAAAGAAAAAAAGTACACTATGTATTCACAGATAAGCCAATATTACGTTCAAAAATACATCCAAAAAATGGGTTCAGCTTATCCCTGGATGGAGTTATGTATAGTTATCCATGAGTATGTATGGTTAAAAAAAGAATTAAAAGTACCCATGTACTTTATATAAATAAGTCTTATCCTCAGATTATTTAACCAACATATAATTTAAAAATGTCCCACCTGCAGACAGGCCAAACAAACAAAAATATCAATGGTTGACTTATCCATCGGTATGTATAGTATATCAAGCCAGAGCAGCCATGGTACTTATGGGAAGGTATTGTCTTGCTGCTAAGGCATCCAGGGTCACCTTTTGAATTGGCATCATATTATTTATTCATTATTCAATTTATCAAATAATTTGTATCGGTCCTGCCTTCATTTCATTTTGGATCCACTAGTTTTTCTGATTGCTTCTAATTTTTCAGCACAGCCCTTGGGAGGACATAAAAGGATGAATACAACTCATTTAGCAAAAGCTAATGTAAATATTTAATATTAGTGCTAAATCAGCAGAATCCGGTGATAAATTCATACCTGACTTTACAAGTCGCTTCTGGTGGACCAGCTGTACATTATTAACGTTCTTTGAAACTTCATATTTAAAAAAAACCCCATGTTTTAATTAGCTTGCTTTGGAAGTTTACAGCCTTAACTCCTGCTCTTTATTTGCAGAGCTTCTGTTTACAAGGCAAAAGTAATCCCTACAGGATTTCACTAGCTTTTTAACAACTAAACCAAACCCACTCATTGATTCTCTGACATTTCTTAGCAACAGTGCAGAAGGAAACCTATTTCTGTCTTGCAGCTTCAGGATAGAAGATACAAGGAATCATTTAGATTAGTGATAGCCAATAAGTTGTATTAAATTATATGAAATATTTCTGGACTAGTTTTCATCCCGCATTGATGAGTAATAAAAATATTTGAGATCCATGTTGAAAATTCTGGCTATTAATCATGTCAGGGCAAATTTAGGCATTACACTGAATTCAATAGGATCTACTTTTGAGTAGGCAAATAATGAACTAATTTTTAAACTGCAAAATGCAAGTGTTGCCCAGATTCTCTTTTAGGAGTAGAAAATGCAAGGTCCTGCTTTCTAAATGGCAAGCATGCAAATGTTAGCACTGTAAATTAAAAAATAAGGCAGATTTTAAATGTACTCAGGTCACTTTTAATGTCATAGTTCTTTCTGAAATGTTACTAAGTCTAATGTAGGTTTAGAGTATGCACATTAAATGGCTTGTGTGTGAGTGCACAGACTCTGTTGTTCCACCTTCAGTCAACAAGACAGAAGTTCAAACTTTAAGCTCATCAATTACAGAATTTCTTTTTTTCTTCTTAAAATGTTGCTGAAAACCTGTTGCTTACTTTGGACTTGTACCACTCCTCAGCTTCCTGAAGGTTCTTTGTAGCAACAGATTCGTACTGCTGACGTACATCACGGAGGGCAGCCGTGAGATCCGGCTTAGCAACATCCATGTCAATCTGAATGTGCTGATCCTGGATTTGGGCTTGCAGCTCACGGATTTCCTTCAGGGATAAACAAATACTGGTTAAGCAGTGAACATTTACCAATATTCTTCTTTGCCCATATACCTTAAAATTCAAAACCATGTACCTCCTCATGAAGTTTCTTCAAGAAAACTATTTCTTCTTGCAGGGTTTCAACTTTGCGTTCCAGATCCAGACGGGCCAAGGAGGCATTGTCAACATCCTGAAGTAAGAAAGAATAAAACTAATTCACCAACCACCTGGGAACACCCTTGAAATGCAAAATAATAATGCCTACAGTAAACTATGTGGTCATCTCTTTTCATGCTTGCAGCAATTACTGTCTTAAAGAGAAAGTAAATTCCATTTCCTTCCAGCATATTAAACAAGTAGGAGGAAAAGAGAGCTGACATTTTCTCCAGAAAAAAAAATATTGAAAATTTGCAAGGAAGAGAAAGGATAAGTCTTTCAGTGTCATATTCTTCCCGTAATTCCATGTGCTTAACATAAATTGTTCTGTAACATTCAAACAAGGCTAAAATTAAAACTATAATTATTGTGTTTCAGGTTTGCAGAAGTTGGATAATAATACCACTCAGGATCTTCACTTTCTTTTATTATGGGACAGGATGAGTGTATGAAACTGTCAGGTCTTAAAAAAAAAAAAATTACTATTAGTGAATCCAACCCAAGCTTTCATTTTATACACTGTACAGGTAATCTTTGTTTAGCAACTACAACTGAGACCAGTAACTTAAGCTGGTCACTAAGTAAATCAGAAGTGAGATCTCAACTATGCTTATGATCTTAATTCAGCTTTCCTTTGCTTTAAGACCTAAATAGGCATTTTTCCCTCTTTTCTACAGGGGGAAAAAACATAGCATATTACAGTCATGATTATAGGATGCTGCAACTGGTTGTAAACGTGAACCGGTGGCCAAGCACCCAAAATATATAAATCGAGGACTACATGTAATTAAAGCATAAAAGAAAACACAAAAAGAAAGATCATGCAACAGTCTGGACATTCTTTGGTGAATTCAGCTTAAAAGCAGAGTATAATAAAATACTGTTGCTCACTAATGAAACAAACATAACATTGCTCCAGCCTCCTTTGGCAGAGAGTTCCAAAGACTGAAAGAAGTTACTGAGTAGACTCTTTCCTGATAACTATCTCAACAGACACAGTGTTATTGCAGGATGAGAACAGAGAAAACTGCTCTAAGGGTTATAAAAACTTAGCAGATTTCCGTAAGAAAAGGCACTCTCTTCTCTTTCTGATTAATTACTATGAACTTTGCTTCACATTCCATTCAGGGTAGCAAAGAGGCTGTATCTGCAAGCAATGTTTTTATTAAATATGTCAGTTTTCAGGCAAACAGAAAAACATCCAAAAAGGGAGGGGGAGGAAATGCTACAACCAAAGTTGAAGCCCAGTGTACCTGGCAGTGTATGGAAAAATTAGAATTTGTATCAGTAACTTTGCTCTCCTATAGTCTTTGCAGAACTATCAGACCCTTTCACAAAGCAGATAAACTAAGCATACAGAAACCCAAGCTTGGGCTGGACAAATATAAGACGGAAGTATGACTTCACATTTTTTTCAAAGTCAATTTTCCAGCCCAGTGCTCACTGAAGACATTTAATCATATCCATATGACTTTCTAGCAGATTGAAAGTCATCTGGATAAGGTTAAATGTATGCAATCCTTCTTGGTGCCCCCACCATTTTCCAGTAATTAGTAAGTCAAAGAAAGCAAACAGCAGGCAGCCCCAAGACTGCGTAGCTAATATTTCGCTACAAAAGTCTGAATTATGATGGAACTGATTTCCATTTAAAAAAAGACCATGCACCAGTAAAACAAATATATTAAGCCCAGAATATGTTTAATGCAATGTTTCACTAGCCCTCTCTAGTTCCTTGTCTTATTTTGCTCCTTTAGCTCTGAAAGCAGGTGAGAAGGCAACCGTGGGTCCCATGAACCATTGCTATCCATACCCAGTTAAGGACGTATCTGCAAATGCTGCCATATTGAAAATTATTTTGCAGGATGACATGATTACTACAAGTAGGTCAGTGTTTTCCCACCTTGATGACTTTAAGATTTCAAGGTCCAAAATTCCCCAGCCAGCAATTTAAAAGACTAAGGCTTATGATACAGAGAAGAATATCTCTACTACAAAGCAGGACATGTAACCGAGTAAAGTTTTTTTAATCAGTGTAACATTATGGGGAAAAGCATGAGCCAACCAGCAATTGGAAACAGGCATGTACAAAACAATAGATTACAACCCAGATGAATAAAGACATTACCCAAGTTTACAGATAATATTAATTCAGAGGCTAATAATTTTTTCTGGCACCAAGAACAGTCATAAAATTGTGGGGTTCTAAATTCAGAAAATTAACAGGACATATTTCTCCTGATTTCACTTGAAATAGCCCAAGTTTTTAGGAAATATATCAAAATCCCACAATGTTTTGTAATCTTGCAATATTTTAGAAATTTGTTTTTAAGTATGTTTTCTCAGCCATCTTATTTTTATTTGCTTTTAATTTGGGGTTTTGCAATCTTGGTGCCCACAGGAATCACACTAATGGTATTTTAACCAAGTCAAAGTTTATTGACATATTGCCTGGTTCAAAATCACACATTAGTGTAGATGAGAATTTGTGGAGCTGCAATTGAAACACATGAGTGCTACACTAGAAAAACTCAAGTTTTCTTCAAGTTTTAAAGTTGTAGAGATGCAACATTCCAGGGACACTTACAATATTTAAAATGGCATTCAAAAGCATTTACGTACTCTGAAATATGTAATACGTAAATTTAAAACTTCTCCTCAAGCTTCATAACATTGAGCACTTCTTTCCCAATGTTTCAACTGAAGTGCTCCTTAAGTCTGGTGGATAATATTGCCTGGAGTCTGGTGGATAATATCTGAAAACCAGGGGTTCTCAGACTGTGGCTCTGCATACTCACCAACACATCCAAAGGGAAATCAAAATTTCTGAATAGCTTGAAACATAGACTGAGTCCAGGAAGAAAAGGATATCTCAATGTATATGATGGCTGAGGAGAAAACTAGCTTATATTGCCACTTACTTACATTGTCACTTACAAGATGAAATAGTGTTAGTTGAACTTATGGGATGTCTGGTGAGAAAACTAGCTTATTTTGTCACTTACAAGATGAAATAGAGCTACAGTTGAGCTTATGGGATGGAAAAGGAAGAAATCATTTTTTCCCCAGGATGAGAAAATGAGCCCTGACACAGGGATCACCCTACACCTAAAATCCGAGCAAACCGCTTGGGGAGTTTGCAGTTATCCGAATCCAGTCAAGGCAGGACACTGGTGCTTCCAATGGGAAAGGCTGAGAGGCACACAGGGACTACCTAATTCAAAATCTTAGAAGGGAGAGAAGGAACTCTTTTGATACATGTGATGTATACTAATAAGAAGAAGACCTGGGCTGGGATAGCTCCTTAGAACCAGGAAGAAGATACAGGGTGAAACTCATCTTTTTGATAGCCATTGGTAAAAAAAAAAATGGCACCTTTGCGGGGCTGTTCCTGTTGCCATGCATACCACCAGGGTGTGTGTGGGGGGGGTTGTTTTTTGTTTTGCAAAAACAAGAGTGTTATTTTACAGGGAATCACAGAATTTGAGAACCTTTGTGTTAAGCCATTATGTCCAATTAGTATGCAGTATGAATTCAGTCACTGTGGTTTCAGTCACAATGTAAAAGTGTTGTTGACACCTATGACCTTGGCACCATCAACTCCTGGCATATATAACTGAAGTCTTTTCCATCAACTGATTACCTAGCTTAAAAATGGGGAGAGGGACATTAGAACAGCCCAACACTTATGCATCATTGCTAGTGAAATAAACCAAAACACACAACCTACTAAATTAAAAAAAAAACACCTTTATATTCCAGTTGCTTTGAATTCTTTAGGACAGGAAAATATCCTGGAGGTTGGCAGTTGAAAGTCAAGGGTCCCAGTAATATGTGTTTTTTATTTAAACTAAACAGCCAGTTGTATAAAGAACTAAACTAGTTGATGGATAAAGATGATATGGAAATTAACATTCAGATTCAGCACTTTTTTTCAGTCTTCGAAGAAAGTTTATTTTGAATGAAAAATAGCTCTGGTGCCTCCCCCCGCCCCCCTTTTGTGGTAAGAGAAATATGTGAAGATCAAACCCTTAACCAACTTCTAAAAAAATATATCCTGGTTTTAAGCTAATAGTCAGGCCAGCAGTTAAAAAAAACTTGTTCAATGCCTGCTCATAAACTGTAACAGATAAAGTGACCAATACTTTAATTTGTGAGTTCTTAAAATGCGCTTGCATCATGACACATTCAGTAAGAATGCGGCCTTTGGTTAGAAGCACCCCAGAATACAAAGGCTTCTGTTATTTCAGTCTCCGGCCACAAGGCAGGCTCCACATTCCAGACTGAATCCCATAGAAACTATTAATACCTTTCAGCAGAGAGAACAGATGTTCCCCCTTTCACCCTACCAAACTGGAGGGGGGGGGAGGATTCCATAGACCCTCATGTAGAGCAGGCAAAACTTTGTCAGAATTTTTAAGAATCTTGGCTCTAAAAAACATCTGAGCAAACAATTACGAAGCATTAATGTATTCACAAATTAATCTAAGCATAGGTCAGAAAGAGAAAAAGTAATGCTTAAATAATCTTGAAATCTTTGTCCAACAATGAAAATCTCAGTCACAAACCTACAAGCTGGTTATTAGCAAGAAGCAATCTCTGATTTTGGGGTTACTAAAATAATCTTAAGATTTAAGTTGGATCCAGACTTTTTCAAAACCATGGCTTGCCTCACTGATTTTAGTAGGTCTTCTCTGGATCCACTCTAATACTGTAAAAAAAAAAAATCTTTCTTCCAGATAGACAGCATCTTAAAAACTGCTTTTTCTGTGAACACAAAAGTATATATTTATGGCACATAAATCAATATGTGGTATACAGATAATTCCCCACCCTGTACGCTATGTCTAGAATTTGGGATAGTAATACTGAATCTAAACTTTTGGAGAGCAGAAACCTTAAGGGCCATTGTCCCCTCCCTTGCAATCTTTACAGAAACATTTGTTTGGCTGGTGTGTACCAGAGAATTTCTGGATTAGAAGCTAGGCTTTTCAACCAAAATTCTAATAAAATTATTAGTGTATCAATATTTGCTGCAAACTCAAAATGTAAGTTTATTAGAAACAACAGAAATGCCGTTAAGGCATTTGTAAGTTTCAATCTAAGAAATTACTTGCCTACAGCTTTTCAACCACTAGGTGGCTTTAACAATACTTTTCTAAGGATAGCTCCTAATACTAACCTGCCTGAAAGACTGTAGGGTGTTCTCAGCATCTTCTCTCTGAAGTATCTCATCCTGCAGTCTGAAAAAATAATTCAAAGATGTTCAAAACATCAATCACAAAAAAAACAAGATGTCACAGGCAGCCATACCTAAGAAAGAAAAGAAGGGCGGAGGCAAGAACAAAGCTTCCCCCCAAAAAATTATCTTTGTCATGGATGATTCTTTTTCATTGTGGTGTGACCAACTCTGGAGTGAAACTGCTTGAAAGGCATTATTTAATCCGCCAATATCCCAGTCACAAGCTGATGGTTCCCTCTTCTCCCCTCCCAACCAGCACCACCAAAGTTGCATTTTTTCACCAACCTAGCATTCTAGTCTATATATTTTAATGAAGCCAAGACCTGGTTGTCCAGTACCAACACAAACTGAAGTTTCAACAGGCAAAGAAGAAAATTATGATTCAGTTCAAGTTTATCTGAATTCTGCAGGGCTTATTCTTAAGCAAGCATCAACTGCAAGTCACATAAATTTATTAAACAAATCCTATTGAGCTGAATAGGATTAATACTAAACCCCCCTAGTGCAAGGCTTAGTAAACCAAATTCATTTAAGTCAAAGAGAAAGGAGCAATTTAATTCATTTGTATCAGGAATTGGAAACTTACATAAACTTTGTTTGCCAATGCTTTTTCATCTACTACAGTCAAATTATATCATAGTTTTCCTCAACTTGCTACTCCCCAATATGTTGGGCTGGGAGGAAATTAAGAAAATTTAAAAACAAAGAGTAAATTCAAAAACAGATTTAATATGGCTTTAACAAAGAAAAAATATATAATTACTGCTCAAAAATTGGAGAAAAAAATAAATAAATCCCACATCCAGCCACACACATAATGTAACCCCACCCATTGACAGTTTCAGCTCTTCAGTATAAAGGAGCGGAGACCAAAATGTTGCCTATCCATGCTACAAAGATCAAAGTAAAGGGGGGGGGGGAAGCCCATATCATTTGTTTCTGTGCTACAGACCGTGGGAAGATGACCGCCTAGTGCATTCTTCTGGACAAAGGATTTTATTGTGCTTCCATTTCTTTTTTTAACAAAAAAAATCTCCATAAGCTTCATTCTGGAAATGTCTTTCAATTTTTCATGCAGTTTATCATATTTATGATGATTTCCACCAGATTAGTTAGCAATATAAAGTAGCAATTCTTAAGTATTCACAAGCATTTGAATATAAAAAAAGTTTTCACAAACTTTTAAAACTAAAAATTTTGAATTAGCTATTTAACTAGAGCTAACACACCAATTTTATTTCTAAGGAAAAACTGTTAAGCATCTTATGCTTAACTACAGCTGCAACTTCTTGAAAAGTAAGATACCCATTTGCTATTTCATTTGCACAGATCTAGGGAGATAGGATACATACTTACTTCACAATCCAGGATAGAAATGCCTGTTAAACTGGTGTTTGCCTCTGCAATCAAGTTTATACATTAAAAAGGAATATACAATGCCCAGTAAACTGGCAGACAGCGAGAAAAAGCCACTGGGATTTTTTCCCTTGTTCTCCATTACTTGCAGTCTCGTTGCTACCACCAGCGGACACACCCATTATCTACTAGGGAGAGATGTTCTCTGGCAAATAAGCAGCTATATTAACCAATAGTTTTATTCTAACGGAAAGAAATTATGCAGATAGTTCGTTCTTAGGAACAGAAGATCCAGCCCCTCTGGTAAAAACTTAGTCCACTCTTGAGATTGGATTCACACACAAAGGGCTTTAATATCCTACCTCACAAACATGGCTCACAACCCATGATTCTTTGGGGATTATGTGATTTTAATCCCACTTTTATTATTTTATAAGTAATTCAGGACCCGACCCGCTCCCTCGGCCACTTACTTTTCGCGCAGACGCATGATGTCCTCGGCTAGGTTGTCGCGCTCCACTTCCACGCGCGCCTTCTCGTTGGTGAGCTGGTCCACCTGCCGGCGCAGCTCGCGCATCTCCTCCTCGTAGATGTCGCCCAGGCGGGAGGTGCCTTTGCCCTTGAGCTGCTCCAGCTCGGCCACCAGGATCTTGTTCTGCTGCTCGAGGAAGCGCACCTTGTCGATATAGTTGGCGAAGCGGTCATTGAGCTCCTGCAGCTCGACCTTCTCGTTCGTGCGGTTAGCCTTGAACTCGGTGTTAATGGCGTCGGCCAGGGAGAAGTCGACCATGGCATCGCCACCGAAGCGTATCGGCGGAAGGCTGCTTCTAACCCTCACGGCTTTGGAGGCATAGAGGCCGCCGGGAGAGGAGACCATGCGGACGGAGCTCGGTCGGATGGAGCTACCCAGCGAGTAGCGTGTAGTAGAAGTGACAGAGCGGGTGCTGCTGGGCCGGCTGCTGCCGCCGAACATGCGGCGATAGGAGGAAGAAGAGGAGGAGGTCCGGGTACTCATGGTTAAACTCCGAGGCGCTTCTCAATCCCGAAGTAGCGTCGTCGTCGTCTTCGAAGCCTTGCTTTGGAGCGAGCGGCGGTAGTGGAAAGAAATTGCTCCTCCCGCGCGCGCCTCTTATACCAAACCGAGCCCCACCCTTCGGAGCATTACCGTAATTATCAGAGAACGCTGAAGTACAACCAGATGACTGCCGTCTAGCCTATTGGGCGAATCCACCATTCGTGAATAGCGTGCGCAAAAACTCGACACTTTGATACCTAAGAGTAAAGAGACAATTTTGCTCTCCGACAAGACTATTGTTGCTTTGTTCAATTTCTTCATTCAAAACTCAGAATTAACTAGATTCACCAAACATTTTAAACCAAAAAAGGTAACTCAAGTATTTTATTGAACAAACCAACTTTAGAGTCATTAAATACGTCTGCGCTTTCCTCTTAATTACCCCTTTCTTTGTGCATTTATAACTTTTATACCTCAGATCGATTCTCTATCTCCCTGCTGACATGGGTGAAGATTCTCAGAAGCTAATTTAATAAGCCTAACCTCCCTCCGGTCCCCCAAAACTCAACTGTGTGATTGCACAAACTTAGGGCGGTTTCCCAGCCGAGAATTCTCGGCAGCAGGGGGGCGAAGTGGTGTCCAGCAGAAGAGAGATGGCGGAGAAGTAGCTCTCCCTTAGAGCGGTCCAAGTTGTTGCTATGAAAATGGAAAGAGGCCATCGCGGAAGAAAGGGGAGGCGAGAAAACTGGGGCGGGGGATTCGCAGAGAGAAAGAGATAGAAAAATGGGAGGAAGTGAGTTGGAAGCTCGGGGCAGGAATGGAAAAGCGAGGGATCCAAAAGATTGCTAGGCTTCCCGACGAAGGACGAAGAATGGATTGCCAGATTCTTGCTTTCCTTCATAAGCATGAATTCCTCCCTTGTTGACCGCTTTTAGGCCGAGAACGGTTTTATCAGTCATTTCCATGTGGCAACTTTTGCAGTCTTATCTGTTTCACGAGGCGTTTTTCTAATAGTGCTGCTGGTTTTCGCACATACCGCCTAAAGGGAAAGATGAGATACTTGGATCAGGACATGCTAAATAAACCAGGGTTTGTTCCAGTCATGGTTAGTTATAAATAAGATGCAATGCCTGCTAAAATCAAGTAAACTGGTATGCCAGATTGGTGGGTGAAGACACTTAGAGTTTGTAATATCTAACAAAATGTAGCAGTTCAGCCTTAAAGTTAGTACAAAGTCTGCAAACCTATCTGGAAGCAACAGTTGTATCTATGCACAAGATTTTATCCCATGGAAGAAATGAACATTTTTCTAAATATTTAAGGGAAAAGAAAAAATAAACTTAAATTACACCAAGAAAACTTAAAAGTAAGTCAGATCACTTTCACACAGATTCCTTGGGCTACTTTTTTTGAACCTTGTTACTTTCCACAGAACCAGTAGTTCTCTACTTTCTAGTCTTTTTACAATACTCCAGCCCTGCAGAGTCTGTGAGGAATTCATTTCCTATAGAGGGCAATGTTTGCCTCACTCTGCCAGGATCTGACCTTCATCCCTGGAGTTTGCAGATTTTGCTTAAGGTTGACCTTTTTCTATTCAGATGGAGTAGAAATATGCAAAGGTAGTTAGAAGTGCTGACTTGCAAAAATGTTGCTATTATTTCACAAGATGAAAAGAATTTCAAATACAAAAAAAAGCAACCTTGCAGATAGCTATTTCAGTTAGCAATTGTTCAGATTTCTGTTATGGATAAATGAAAATATATCACATATACTAAAAATGTGAATTGTGGATTGTAGCACTAATCTATTTGGAGGAATTTATTAAGGGGCTGGGGTGGGGTAGGGTGAAGTATGACTGTAAATAATTATCACAATCCCCCAGTCCATATATCTTAAAATTGCCAAGGTTGAGAAATACTGTACTAAATACTGTATTTTGAATTCATAAGGTTCTTGCAAAATAATATCTAGCTCAAGATGAGGTGCTTGCATACACTGCAAATGACTTGTCTGGTCACTTGCAATTGTCTTGTCAAATTTAATCTGAATTTACTCTTATCACACCACTGAAGAAGAGAAATTTTTGAAAAGCGAAAGGAAGTACAACAGAAAAAAAAACCACATTAAAATGTCAGTATGAACTAAAATGGTTTTTAAAAATACTGACAGGAAAGTTGCTTCTGCTGAAGTTGATTTTGATCTGGAAGCAACAATGATGTTAAAGATTATTTAATGTTTCATGTCCTCAACTTGTAAATAACACTTTTGATGAATTCTAATCCCTGGTGAATGTGGATCCAATTGCAGTGGGACTAAAGATATTGTGTCATAAACCCCATTGTTTTTAACTAGAATAAAGTTAACTTTGTTTTACTTAAGTAAGCTGGGCAGTGTATAAATTTAATAAATAATCAAAAGTATATATTACCAGGTTTCCCCAAAATAAGACCTATCTCAAAGATAAGCCCTAGCTTGATTTTTACACGTGCACCTAATATAAGCCCTACTCCCAAAATAAGCCCTAGTTACAGGGCGAGATGCACGCATAAAAGCAAGCGGGGGCGGGGGAGAGCTACCCTATGTGCCTCCCACCCACTTACCTTAGGACTGCTGCAGCCAGGCCTCCCACATCCTGATACCTGTTGCACCACTGCCCGAGTTCTTTTGCATCTGCTTGCAGCCGCACATCACATGGCGCTTTGCACTGGTGCCATCGCTCGCAGGAGGCCAAATGGCTCATTGCGCCAATCGTGCCAGTGCTGCCGCTTATGGCAGAAGGTGATGGGGCTTGTGCCAATCGCGCCAGTCACACTCTCCACAGCACAACACATCATGTGGCCTCCTGCCACAAGCAGCAGCACTGGCGCAAGCAATGCAATGAGCCACGCGGCCTCTGGCAAGCAGTGGCACCAGAACAAGAAGCACTACAAGCCATGCAGCCTCCTGTGAGCAGGGGCACCAGCGTGAGTGGTGCAACAAGCCATGTGGCCTCCTGTCGCTAGCAGCAGCACTGGCAGTGCAACAAGCCACACGGCCTGCCGCAAGCAGCAGCACCGGTCCAAGCAGTACAACGAGCCATATGGCCTCCTGCCATTAATGGTAGCATCGATGCAATGTGCTATGTGGCATGTGGCCACCAAAGAAGTGGGGCAATGGCGGAACAGGTGTCTGGGCGTGGGGACCTGGCTATAGCAGTCCTAAGGTAAGCGGATAAGACATCCCCCAAAAATAAGACCTGGTGCCTCATTTGGAGGCAAAAAAAATATATAAGTATTTTCGGGAAACACGGTATGTATGTGTGTTTATGTGCACACACACACACACACATATGCACACATACATACACAGAAGCAAGTTCAGTTTAATTCAAATAATATTGTTCATATTATATTGCATCTTTATTTGGGATCCAATCCAAGGTTAAAATATACCCAATTTTTACCAAGGAACATTGGGTTGAATTTTCCATAGGTTTAGAATATCCTAAATTGTCCCAGTCATTCCATTAGACCTACATTTGTCCCAAATAAAGATGGTCTCCATATTTACATGTACAGTATGGCACAGAAAAAATAGTGTCCATGTCTTCACTAGTGATTTATATTACCTTACAGCATGATTCAATCATCACTGTAGCTATATACTAGTTTTCATGTTGCTGCAACAATAGTTTTTAAGTTACTAGAACTAGTGGGGGATGTTAGAATAAGATATAAATCAATGTTTCTCAAACTCAGCAAGTTTAAGATGGGAGAACTCCAACTTTCAGTCAGCCATTGGCTGGGGGATTCTGGGAGCTCAAGTCTTAAACTTGCTGAAGTTGAGAAACACTGCTATAAATCACTGCCAAGGAAACTGCCTGTATTTGTTTTAGCTATGCCAACAGGAAAGTATTGTACAGGGGAAACTGCAGTTTCGTTTCTCTGAACTCAGGGAAAGAGCATGATTTCTGTTTTGTGAAGAATCCTTTCCCACCCTACACACATACACACACTGCTTTTTCAGTTTGAAGTAAAAAAAAAAAGTACTATTATAATTAACTGCATCAAAAGAATTATGTTACCTCCTTATTACTAATTTACTTTTAAGTTATAATACGCATTGTTTGTGCTGTGTAATTACAACAAAAGTGGCCAATCAGATGGTAAGCTGTTGGTAGCTTTATAATGTAGAAGCCACAGTGATATCATGGAATCATCACACAGATGATATGAAAAAATAATTTTTCATGATACACATGTCTTCATTTATGCTTCACTAATGCTCTGGCTATAGTCCAATTTGTTTTCCTTATCAATGGAATTTAAGCCATTAAGTTTGTGCTATAATTCTTTGGGAGATTTCCTTAAAACCTGATAAAAACACTTTGTTAAAGTTTTTAAAAACAAAAAGGGAAAGTTGCTAGAAAACTTCATTAACAGGTCTTTGAATTGCAGATTCAAAGCTTATGATGCAATTCATTTGGGATTATTTTTCATTTTTATATTGCGCTGTGAGAAAATTAACTCATACACCATGCAAACTGCTTACAATTTACCCAATAGAGCAGCTCTTCCATTTTGCTATCCCTACATTTCCTGAGTATAATCAATTTACAGAATTCCCAATCAAAATCGCCACCAGCATTCTGGTTGGCAATCCATGGAGCTGTAATGCCAATGAATATTAATTAACCCTTATCCATAGAACAGAGAGGAAGCCAAAAAGTCAAACAGGAACCAATCTAAATAAATTGAGTTTGATGCCTAATAAATCAAGTGTTTGCTTTCTAATAAATCAAGTCTGCTTTTGCTAATCAGCTTCTTATGTTTCTATGAATCTTCAAGTTGAACCACTCTGGGCTGTATTAATTATCAGGATGTTAACACTTACAAATAACAAAGGAAATTGTACATTTTGTGGGAGGAGAAACAGGAAGTGAGAAACAGGAAGTGTTAAAAAAGTCAGGTATATGATAGCATGTTTTTCAACTAATATATTATATTAAAAGGTATAAACTTTTGTGAGCTGCAGCACATTTCATCAGATTCATATAGTAGCTATACTCTTAACAAGATTCATACGGGGGGGGAGTGTGGAAGGGAAGAGGTCATTTCATGCTTATCTGTAATTTAAAAGCTATACTAATCTGGGGGTGCTCGACATCTGTGCGCTATAGTTATTAACTTATATCTGCTTTCTAATTCTGTCTTTCATCTCAATTTCCATAAAAAAAACATGGCTCCCAGCTGCCACCACAACCACACTTCTCTCTCCTTTGTGCATGGGGGACTGGGAGAAAAATGCTTCCAACTGGCATGATGGTTTTAATTGTTTCATTCTTATAGTTTCAAGAAACATCTTGGTTATCTGAAAACTGTACTTTATTTTCATTTCATTCACTTCTTGGTAGTTAAGACTAGTAACCAAGGAATGTATACAGTCAATAATACTGTATCTGCATACTGTTTTTTTGGCTGTTACCATGTAAATGCACCAAACATTCGTAAACAAAAATGAGAAATACATTGGAGATTTCAAGGGAAATGACTCTAGAGGTGACTTAGACCTGAACTTTTTTTCTTTTTCTGTTTTGCTTAATGCAAGTCTTCTAGTATAATGTTAGTATTTGAAAGGATGAAGTGATTCATACCATTCAAATCATTCTATGCTCATCTTATGAGTAAATCTGTTTCCACATTTTAAGGGCTTTTTAGAATTCCCCAGGTCTTGTGTCTTTGCCTTTTTTATGATCATTAAAATGTACAGAAATTATTTGATCCATTTTGAATATATTTTGACTTTCTGACCACAACTTATAGTTATCCTTAATTTACAAAACCTAGGCCAAAAAAGTAAAAATTATGGCCACAGTGGTACAATAAAAACATTCATACATTTGATAGTCCAGCTGCAGCTGTCATTTTGATCACAACTTGCAGACACCCTTAATCTACAAAGCCCAATCTCACCTCCATTGATGCTTTCCTGCTTGCCCACCCTAAGTGATAACAGTTTTTCAACAAACAATAATAGATGATTTTGTCTGTTCCCCAAAAATAGTTGTATCTGGATTTATACTGAATCCCCATCTCATGAAATCTCACAGATCAATTTCAGGGAACCTTTATTCTGCTTACACTGGGAGTTTAATTGTTCTGTTTACCAGTGAGATCTGTACATGGACATCAATTATGCTCCGACTAATTTCCCCAGGCATTAGCCAGATTCCCTTTCTGAATTGCCTTAAAGAGCAAGGTACACACAACATGCAAATGCAACGTTTGCTTGGATGTGGCCTGAAACGTTCTGCATATATCCAAGTAATATGGCTTATGAACTCTAAACATTGCCAGTGGTCATGCACTGTATTAATAAATCATCTTTAAACAAATCATAGTTCAGCACAAATCAGAAGCTGTTTTAATTTTAAAATAATGTGCCATATAGAAAAGCATTGAACCACCTTCCCACATAATTTTTATTGCTAAAAATATATTTAGGCCCCACACAGAATTCAAAACCTTATTAGAAAGTAAAAAAAAAGGTGGGTGACTTCAATCTATTAGTAATTTTGCAAATGAGCCCACTAATTTTGAAAAAGGCAAAAATAAGCAGCAATATACTGTGTGATAAACTGTAGTTTATTCAATAAACTGGATAACCAAATCACAATGTGGTGTAATGATAGTTGCTATTATCCTCAATTTAATTAGACTTTAAAGAGCAAATGGATTCAGAAGCTCCTATTCTATATCCTTTTTTTTCCAGATCATAATAATTCAATTCTAATAGAGATGAGAACCTTGGGGCGGGGGGGGGGTTCCCGCATCTAATACTTGGGAAAGGGGAAGAACCTAATATATCTCAACATTAATAACTTTAAAATGCATGAGCTTCAACTCCCAGAATTCCCTAGCCAGCACTAGGAGTGTAGTTTTGTTCCCTTGATCTGAGAAGATATTTAGGTTGCTTTCATTGTATCCAGCCTACTTTAGGGCTTGTATTACTCTATAGTTTTCATGTATTTTTTGTTGTCACCAATGTGTCACCAATTTTTCATAATAATGGGGGGGGGGAAGTCCAGAGTTTCTCAAAACATAATTGGAGTCATGTCTGATCTTGGAGCATCTGCTTTATGAAAAACCTGAACTAATATGTATCAACCTATTTGACAGTGTATTAATTTCCCAATGACTGCAGTGCAACATTTGCTGATACACCCATGCCCCTGCACATCAGGTTCATCAAGGACTTGTATGAATGGGGATATTAGTTCAGAGTCACTGAATCAATATTATGAAATGCTGAACTATGAGCTAACTTAGGATGTTTTATCACAGACATGTCAAACTCCCAATGTCACGTGATGTCGCGCAACGTATCTGGACAGTTTTGCCATTGCCGGCAATGGGGTGGGCGCGGCTTCCCTGTGACAAGTCCGGCCTGAGGGCCGGCAGTTTGACACCCCTGTTTTATCAGAACAGCAGCCTATTTTCAGTTGATCTACCTGAAAGAACTGTTAATGATAGTTTAACAAGTTAATTATATAAATGTTGTTATACAGTATGACAAATATAGCTCTTGAGATGTGGTTGAATTTGGCAGCTGGATTCAGACAATCTGGAGGATGGCAGTTTACCCATTCCTGCCTTCAAAAGCTAAACACAAAGTGACAGTGGCTATTCAGGAACCACTTTGAACTTGATGAAGAGAGAGGATGAGTTAACAGAATATGTTGAGAGAAGACAATGGGCAGATTTACACTTCAGGCTAATCTATAAGGTGGTTAGTTTGTTTTAGGCTTAATATATTACGTGAATCCAGCTTCTGCTATTTATGTAACGTGCTTATGGCTTAGCCTGCTCACTATGGTTTACTCCAGAAGCTGTGGTTAAAATAAGCAACTAAGTTGTGTAAACTCAGCAAGATTGTACATTGCTACTACTGTGCCTTTCAATACGAACTAGCTGTTTTAAAGGCCAGATCTGTGGTACTTGGATTTCTATGGTGACAACACCCAGATTATTTGCATCATCCTATATATAGGTTCACAATAAATTATTTCTGGCTTGTAGAAGAATGGTTCCCTTATGAAAAATATAGCTGATGGCACTTTCCTATTGTTTTTAGAGATGGGAAAATATAACTGTCAGTATCTGAGAATTACTCAAGGCCAAGCTAGATGCATGAAACATTTATACAATGTTAGGTTGTGGTTGGGTTTAAATGAAGTGTTATGACATGAAATATAAGTTCAGGAAGCTTGAAGTAATGAATTTAAAAAAAAGGAGGACCTTCACCTCTTTCCTCAATTTTCCTTGCTCAAAACAAGTGTCCGAGCTGAGCTGGCTTTGCACAGGTGAAATATATACCTCTGGGGAGAGGAAACAGCTGTTGAGGAGGGAACCTAACTGAAAACTGTCATTTTTAATAACTGCTTTCAATTAAATTAAGATATCAAAGGGATGCTATTTCTACATTATAATATCCAGCATGCATCTGAATATCTGCCAAATGTTTACAATCCACAGCCCACTGAAGCAAAAGCAATATATTCCCTTTTTGTTTTTCCACAAGTGCACAAGTGAATTGCAGGGATTTGGCTGTGTTTTTGAATGCAGATCCAAAAATTATTCTTTTAGGGATTAATTGATAACTGCTTAAACATCTCCAAGAATCTCTTGAGGGTTGAGCTACAAGAAATGGCTTTGTTTTTTGGATCAATTTGTTTTAAAGAATTTCTATAGGAAATCTTGTCTAAGTAGGTGTACTTCAAATGTGTTCACTCTTAGCTCCCATCATCCCCATAATGCTGTCTGCAATTATGGAAATTGTTCAATACCTCAAAACCTTGTGCAGCTTTTTTTTTCTTTCACATTTAATGGACATTTTAGAAAAAAATCTGAACCTTGAAGCCCCCTTAAAAGTATTTGGAATTATAAGTGATGAATTTATTTCTTGGCAATCTTATTTTCGTGGCATTATGGGCCTCAAGGGAAAAACTACTTGCACCAACTGTCAATTGGATGCATGACAGAATGTTGCTTTTGGGAAGGGGCCCATAGATTTTTCTAGCAGGTGTTTTCAGATCTCTTCCTCCTCTTGACACCTATGTTGAGCATAATATTTGAATGCTTTTGCTAGGGTACTAGAGATAAATGGGACTATTTCTGTGTCCTGCAGTGAAATTGACTAATCTGGCAATTGCTGCTTCTTCTTGTGAGATGAAAGTTATTTTCAAAAAATTGCCCTTTTGGCATGGGCAATTTGGCCTCAGTGCATCTTTTTAGCTGACTTCTAATGCCAAAGATGCACTGAGGCCAAATTGCCCATGCCAAAAGGGCAGCAAATTGGCTACATGTTAATATGACCTTTTCTAAAGAAAAAGGAAATTGCAGGCACATTTGTCATGACACACAGACCAGAGGAGTATTGCTCAACACACATTTCTAAAATCTTCTTGCTTGCATTATATCCCCAAGAAAGAAGTTGGATCTTTAAAAAAAAATATTTTAAATTATCAAACTATAACACCAGCAGAAAACAAAGAAAGTAGGTTTTATTGTGAAGGAAAAAAACCCAGATATTTTTAAAATAAGCATAACCAAAAAGAAAGAAAAACAACAACCAAAAAGAGAGCAAAGTTACACAAAATACTCATTGATATTGTTATAAATTTAAGTCCTTAAATTATCATTAAATGTAAAAAGGGTCAAATATCAGATTTTATCAAGTCTATTTCTAAAGAAAAGCAAATATGGGCCAGTTGCCTCATTGTGTAATAGTGGAACAAGATGAGGCAATGATGTAATTGCATGAATGAGGAACTAAAGAAAGAGATCAACACATGTTTAAGGGAGGGATGGAGAACAGAATAATATAAACCTTTAGGCTCTAGAATTGGCCTCTTAAAACAGGGGAGGAAAATAGATAATATTGCTCCAAATAATTTTTAAAAACCAGAAAATTTCACTAATTGATGCAATTCTGCTGACTTAGTATTATTTTCCAGACTACAGTAAGTTGTATCAAAATAACAAGCAAAAGTTCAGTAACAATAGTTACTCAATTACTTTGAGACAAGTAATTGAAACAATTTGCTTTGAATAAATCATAATTTGGCTTAACCTGTTGTATGAATCCCAACATTCTGTGGCAGTTTAACAAAGTAACAATGTAAAGCCATAAGGACTTAACTGTACATGGAACCCTAAAAAGCAAATATTTTTGGGTTTGTGTTGATGTGTTTTGGTTTTGTACTTTGCTCCTCTGGTCTGTTGTATTTTTTTTTAATAAGTTGGTGTTCAGTGAAGCCATCCACAATCATTTGGAAATACAGGTGGTCTATAAATAAAATAAATAGTAAACAAGGCAAATTTGGCAAAAAGCTATAAAATAAGTGATAAAATGGCAGTGAAATGCAAACAGGTGTACTCTTTTATATAAATGCAAAAGTAAGACATCACAGAAACAATTTCCAAATGGCTTAGTTTGTTGTAGGAAGAAACATATTAAGAATTAATTAGTTTATTATAGCATAATGTCATCATATTTGGTCAAAATAATATGACAAAATCTCAAAAAGAATATCCAGATCAATGAAAATTTGTGTAATAAAGTAATAAATTTTTTTGCTTGGTGAACAAATCTGGAATTTTTTGAATTTATTGTGAGCACTTATACAAAGTGGTGTCTGAAAACCTTGCCTTTTACAGAGGTCTCGGACAACTCACTGCAGTGAGGTTGACATGGAGAAGTTGGTGTGGATGGGTCACCATGGATGGGTGGGCATGGATGGGTCGGTGCACTGGGTGGGTGCGACCAAGTTTTACAGAACAGTTCAGCCAGGCCAACTGGATGTGGGGACAACTCGATGCCCTACCAGATCCTCACCTCCCGAACTGCCAGCAGCCAACCACGGAGCTGGGCACTGTTTCTTCCCACCCCCATCATGGCAACCTCAAACAGAGAGAGATCTGCAAAGAGTCTCTGAGTCCACACTGGAGCCTGGCAGTAGTCGATCCATCTCCTCCTAGAACAACTTTCCTGTCACTCTCTTCCTCCTCCAGCTGGATTAGAGGCTATGAAGATCTGGAAGGGGAGGAATTGTCTCCACCTCAATCCTAACAAAAGGGAGGCTTCAGCCCACCTACTGTCTTATATCGTGTCTTGTATCTTTAAAAGAGTTGTCATGTTTTATATCTTTAGAATATTAACCTACCATTTTATTTAGCTCTCTCCTTCAGGATATTCCCTACCCTTATCCTGCTTCTGGAAAGTAAATTGAAAACCACCAAATTGCAGCTGCCCATTATTTTAATTTTTTAAAAACATTTTGGGGGCTCAGGTAAAGCCCAGGGGCTTTCTGAAAAGAAAACAGTTAGTGAAGAGCAGTATTTTAGAACAGGTCAGCTTCTATTTGTTTTAATGAAAAAAAATACAAGCTGGGGAGGGGTGGAAGCCAATATCATATTGGTGACTCCAGGCATAAATAGACTATTAGATTTAAGGTGCTACTATCAAATACGGCTGGATTTCTACTATCTTATATATAAGGAGCATCATCTATGACCAAGATGGCGAAGAGGTTTAGTACGTTCAAAGGGCAACAGATTAGACAGGGTTGATCTAGATTGTACGTGGATCATATAGAGACCAACTTTTCCCTTTGTTCAGTAGCCTAGGCAACCAGCCAAAGCAAGAGAATAGCATTCAAATGGTAACAAGTCCACAGAGGATTTCCCTCCATTGTTTTTTTTTTTTTAAGGTTTTACAATCCTTGGAAACAATTCTGCTCAAATCACAGGCTACATCTGGCAATTTTGAGGCAAACAACTTTTTTTTAATAAATCATATCTAAAACAGATGGGGGGGGGAGAGAAAAGGATGCTTAATTCAAACACCTAATTTGAAGTTAGTAATCTATTACTTTGATGTTACTTTATGGAAGTAATAAATGATTCTTACAAGGGTCTTTCTGAGAAATAATGGAGAGAGATCTCAAGTAAATATGTACCAGATAAACACAGATGGTTACATTTGGTTTGCTTAGCTTAATTACTGTAAAAAAAAAAAAAACACATTACCAGAACAGCTGTGGCAAAGTACTAGCACAGCTTTTGTACAAAGCCAAAGAAAGCATATCAGGCTTGGCTGCTCAGGAAGCTGCAGTTTGACTGATTAATGCAAACCTGCTGAGTGTTTCACTAAGCATATTTTGTCTTAGGTGCAATATGAACCTAACAGGAAATAAGATCCACACATTCTAAACCAGAGTTAGTTTTAGCTATGGCTTGTTGAATAAGTCACAAAACTGTGTTAGCACATACTGAATCACAATTAACTTATCTTGCTATGCATATAGCACTGCATTTACAATTCATAATGGCTGGATTCACACATTGCATTAATTCTAAACATTTGTAGGCCTACTCCCTTATGGTACCTTAAAAAGTGATCCCCAACTTTTGTGGCTTGGTGGGGGAAGGGAGAGTGGAACTGGGCTGTACGAGCAGCAGGCCAGTACACATCCTTGCATGAGTGGCAGGCTGACGCATATGAGTGCTCAATGGACTGTCGCTTGCACAGGTTGAGCTGCATGTGCATGCTCCATCCAGCTATTTGCGTGTCCCAATTCCAAATAGGCCACAGCCTAGTGGGGGGCGGCAGCCTGGGGGGTGGGGGAACCCCTGCCTTAAAACATATCTTATTTCTAAATGACTATATAACCTGGAATCAACAAAAACATTGATTTAATGGTAATTTCAAACAAAGTGATGGCAAAAAACCTGGTTTGAAATAATCATTTCATTCCCACGCAAGAATACTTTATATATTGGACAAATAAGACATATATAAGGATCTTAGGTTTTGGTGAGGCCACTAAATTATTCAAGAAACAAAAAGGCTTGGGACCAACAGAGAATCAGGTACAAGGCTAGGAATAGTTCCAAAATGCAATGGGCTAGTATTTAAAAAGATTAGCTGCTTAGTATTCACACCCAGGATATTATGGACTTATCCACATTATCAGGTTGGTTGCCTGTGCCCAGAACAGGAGACTAATCATTTTGTTAGGGACTGCCCTCTGCCTTCATTTTCATTTTCAAGGTATTTCTCAAAAAAAGTCTTTTTCTGCCTCTGTTGAAAGAATGCTTGTTTTGCACTTGGTTCAAAACTAGCAGAAAATGTGTAAGGGCGCATTAATTTCAAGTATCAGTAAAATTCTATTATAAAAAAAAATCATAGGGAAAGCTAATGGGAATTACTTACTTGAAAACTCATGCCAGTTTGGTCTAGTGCAGTGGTTCTCAACCTTTTTAATGCCGCGACCCTCAACCGGTCGTAAGTCGAGGACTACTCAACCGATCGTAAGTCAAGGACTACTCAACTGGTGCAGCACCATTTGCAGAATGGGACTTTTGGTGGGCTCAGCAGGGCAGAGACAGCCTGGACAATTCCTATTGGCTTTTGAAAGCCAATAGAATTAGACTCTATTCAAGAGAGTCTATTCTATTGGCTTTCAAAAGCCAATAAAATAAAAGGGAATAGCACAGCTAAAGAAAAGGGGGGAAATGGCGGACTCGTTGTTTGGCGACCCCCATGAAATGGTCGTTCGACCATTGGGGTCCCGACCCACAGGTTGAGAACCACTGGTCTAGTGTTTAAGGCACAAGGCCAGAAAGCAACAGACCTGGAGGTCAAGCCCTGCCTTGGCCATGAAAGCCACCTGGGTGTCCTTGCGCCGGTCACTCTCAGCCCACCCCACCCCACAGGATTGCTATTGTGGGGAAAATAGAAAGACAAAAGAGTACTGGATATGTTCATCATCCTGAGTTATTGGTAAAAAATAATAAAGGCGGGATATAAATAAATAAACAAAGCCATTTGGTTAAGAGCTGATGTTTAGAAAGACCCTGTAGCACAATACCATACCAGAGAAAAATAACTTCACATTTTTACAACTGTTCTGGTAAAGTATTGAATAGCCCAGCAGCTTTAAGATGCATGGACTTCAGTTCCCAGAATTCCCTGGCCAGCATGCTGCCCGGGGAATTCTGAGATTTGAAGTCTGCACATCCTAAAGTTGCTGAAGTTGAGAAATTCTGGAGTAGCTCATTCCAAAACATTGTGCAAAAAAATTAAACAAAATTTTAAAATAAATTATTAACATATACTACATGCACTTGCAGGGGTTCTCAACCTTGGCAACTTTAAGACGTGTGGACTTCTGGGAGTTGAAGTCCACACGTCTTAAAGTTGCCAAGGTTGAGAACCCCTGCCAGCATTAGAATATTAACTGCAACTCTAAACCCAATGTTTTGGAAGAAAGGAAACCATGGGAAGAATATAGACCTGTATATAGAAATCAACCATTAGCTTATCAATAATTAAATGCATATTTTCATGAAGTTATATTGCAGTAATAAAATCAGGCACCTTAACACATTCTATTTTAATGTGACTTTATTATATTTTTTTTATAAAACATAAAAATTAAAAAACTAATAGAGAATTTGATAAGGGAAAGAATAGGAAAAAAGACTGTAGAAAGAGACAAAAATGGCTTTTGATTTCTTTTACAGAAGATATAGTTAAAACTTAAATTCAACCCTTAATTTATCATTAGTCTATAACTTCCATTTTTCCAATCAATCTGCCTAATTTATTCTAATCCATAGTTGTTATTTTTAGTATTGTGTGTAACTTCCATTAAGCAATCCTTTTCAAAGAAAACTTCAACAGGGTAATTCCCTTTCTTGACTATTCTTTAAGAACAGGCAAATTAAAATATTATGTAAGCAAATTAAAATATTACATTTGTTTCACTCCATTCAGATCAATTCTGTTCAGCTGAATGTTAATTAAGTTTATGATGAGTTTTATCTGAAAAGAGTGTTACCTGAGCTGTAATTAGGGAGTAGTTCTGTAAAAAGGAAAACTATCACCAATGATTGTGTAATTAGTGTTGATTAGTATTATGTTGTCAGCAGTTTTGCCCCAAACCAGCAATTAATCTCTTTGGTTTTTAAAGTCAGATTGTTCTGAAAGATGTAAAATGTGATCTTACAAGATATAGTAGAATAAAGAATAGAATAGGACTGGGAGGGACCATGGAAGTCTTCTAGTCTAGCCCCATGATCAAGCAGAAGAACCTATACCACTGATGGCAAACCTTTTAGAGATCAAGTAGCCAGTAAAAGCAAGGGGTGTTTTTTAATTAAAATGGGAAAATAGTTTTTCTATCCTTAAAAGTTTCCAGACTGAGCAGTCTTTGAGCAAAACATTGATCTCATCTCCCTATAAGCAGAATAAACATACTTATGATGATTTAGCATGGATTTTCTGAAAAGAGCCTCTCCACTCATCGCTCCAATACAGAAGAATAGAAGCTTTGGGCTCCTGGTCCCCTACCCCCAAAGTAATTCAAAATCATCCCATTTGTTGGGAACTGAACAAGCCAAGGAGTCATCCATTCTGTTTTAGCATTGACTATTGACTAGGATTTCCCTACAATACCCCAACAATCTAGTGAGACAAGTGACTCTGAGGCTGCGCTACAGATTTTAGGGACAGGTCGGCCCTAAGTCCATCTTCCAATGGCAACATAATTTCATGGCTGCTGCCCTTTAAGTAAGAAAGTAGGCTTTATATTTTCTGCTCTTGCCTCAGGTCAATACTGTGCTTCTCTACCCCCTTCCCACTTCACTAAAGGACATCTCTGATACTTAACTAGGCTCTATGAAAGAGCAGTCAGAACTCAAGATGACTTCTTTGTAAACCTTTCTCAAAGTTCTTTGTTTACAAGCTTTTGCATTAAGCCATAAATCAGGAGTGGGATATAAATTTTCCCAAGAAACTGAGATTGTTGTGAAGGACCAAAGCAATAGCTCCAAGCTGCATTCTATCTGCTTGCCTGCAAGGCTACACTTCTTCAGAGGCAGCAATAAATGGCTAAGCCCAGTCCTCTCACATGATAACAACCTCCTCCTCTTCCTCCAGGCCAAGAATGAGCACTGCACAGAAAAGCACTTTCTCTCCTTGCCTTCCCGCAGCCACAAGGCAAATTTAAGAGTGCATGGTGACTGCACAGAGTTGAATCTGACTCTCCTACCCCCTCCGGTGCGCTTATTTACTTTTGATTTCTAATTTCCAACTGATCTCACCTAGGCTGGGCAGGAACTGTAAAATGCCCAGGTCTGCCATAAACTATGGTTTGCAAATTATAATGTCTGGACAGGGACCATAAAATGCCCAGGTCTGCCATAAACCATGATTTTCAAATTACAATGGCTGGGCTTATACAGCATGTTAAGCCAAACCAAAGCAAGTATTTAGCATGAGGTATCAACCAGGTGATAAAAAAATTGTCTTTCTGCTGTAATAGGCAACTGGCATAAGACTGTGATCAGCTTTTAAAAATGTAAACAGCAATGGAAAAATCAAACACATTATGTCCATCTGTCTGACAATTTCTTTCAGCACAATAAAAAAGATATTTCAACCAAAGCTGTATATACATTCTTTTAGCAGATGATCCAAAGATTGTGATTATCCATAGTTAATAATAATAATAATAATAATAATAATAATAATAATAATAATAATGTTGGAAGGGACCTTGGAGGTCATCTAGTCCAATCCCCTGCTCAGGCAGGAAACCCTATACCATTTCAGACAAATGGCTGTCCAGTCTCTTCTTAAAAACTTCCAGGGTTGGAGCATTCACCGCTTCTGGAGGCAGGTTATTCCACTGGTTAATTGTTCTAACTGTCAGGAAGTTTCTCTTTAGTTCTAGATTGCTTCTCTCCTTGGTTAGTTTCCATCCATTGCTTCTTGCCCTGCCTTCAGGCGCCTTGGAAAATAGCTTGACTCCCTCTTCTTTGTGGCAGCCCCTGAGATATTGGAATACTGCTATCATATCCCCCCTTGTCCTTCTCTTCATTAAACTAGACATACCCAGTTCCAGCAGCCTTTCCTTATATGCTTTAGCCTCCAGTCCCCTAAAGTAGTATTTCTTATAATAGTGTCTGAGATTTTTTGGAGGGCTGGCTTTTTGATGTGGCATCAATAAATATATGAGGATGAGATGTTTGGAGACAACTGCCTACTTATTCACTAAAGCATTGCCCCTGTTTTCCTTAAGAGATTTCTTTCAAGTATCAGTCTTAATTATATGTAAAATGTAAAAGAATTTCCCTTTTACAAAATTCAGAGAAATGGGCAACTCTTCATGTCATTTACAGCTAAGGTTATGTTACCACATTCAAAACATTCCTTTTTTAAAAACATTCCATGAATGCATAGGGTTTAGCCTCATGAAAAGTAAATACTGTTTGCACTGAAAATACAGTTCATGAATTACAAAAATAACACACTATGGAAAAGTAGCCTATTGGTTGAAAATGCTTACCTCCTCTTAAAAACATGATTGCCTTCTTCATCCTGAAAACAAAGATGACAATTGTGCAAATTTAACATTGCATGTAGTAGGATATCTACTACTTTCTACCAGAATTACAGTTAGGAGTCTATCCCTGCAGCAGTAAAACTAAAAATATGCCTTGTATGCATACTTCTTTCAAAACAAAAAAGATGTTTTAAACAAGATTCAGTATATTATGTTTTCCTATAGCAGAAAACAATTTCAATATAAAACATTCAGTTCTGGTATCAATTGCATTCAATCAAATTTTCAGGCAGGCTGTTCCCAAGTATCCGTTGAGGTAGGAGCTCCTCTGAACGTTGTCATTAACTACCATGTGTTCAGCAAAGGCTAATGTGTTAGAACCCCTTCCTATCTTAGGGACCAGCCAGACAATGATTGCAGGTGCAATACTTCCAAATCTGTCATATAGAATCTTACAAGTTTTCGCCAACAGTTTTGACATTTTATAAAATTGCAAAGATATTGTAATCTTGATTTCATTTAATATAAGGAAATGATGTTAAGATGAGTAAACCTTGAGATCAAATAATCTCATTAGATTTCAGTTTTATTTTTTTTTATTCATTTTATAAAACTCACATAGCAAGCAATTATAGGTCCATGCACCTGCTATAATCCATGAATGGAACATGCATTTTCTCCTTGATGTTATTGGATTCCCAACTCCCATTAGCCAATTCTCAGCCTAGTTAACAGTGAAAATTGTACTTAATCATTTCTAGTAAGCTACAAATTTGCAGCTGAGTTCATCTTCTCAGATTAATCACTGTCTTTCCTCAGCATGAAAAGCTGTTTCTTGAGCTGACACTGGCTCCAAGCCTTTTTTTTTTTCTCAATTATCATGGCTTTAATTTTTGGGACAGCCAGTTTGGCGAAGTGATTAAGGCAACAGGCTAGAAACCAAGAGAATGTGAGTTCTAGTCCTGCCTTAGTCAACTGGTTAGACTTGGGCCAGTCCCTTTCTCAGCCTTAGGAAGTAGGCAATGTCAACCCAAAATATAAATCAAAAGGAACTTTAGAAAATATTGGTTTATCCTAGACTGGACCACAGATCATGCTAAGCTGATGTATGTACTCAATCTCTGTATTGTATAAAAGTATGACTTATGGCTTTTATTGTACAAAATCACTTGATAACACATTTTTCAACAAATTAACATTGAAATTGTTTAATGTAGAGAATAAACACAGTTCTGTGTTGTAAAATAGATATAAAGAAGGCAATGGCAAGCCACTTTCATAATTCTGCTTAGAAAAATGCAGTCCCCAGAAATTTAGCTCAAATCAATGGTGTCCTTATTTTTGTTTACTCTGTGGCTGTTCACTAATTCAGCAAAAGGTCTAAATTCAGACATGTTACGGAATCAAGATGAAACCTTTCATCTGTCAATCTTTCATTCTACTTATGAGTGACTGCATAAAGTTTGTGCTGAAAACCTAATGCTCTCTTCTCTGTCATTATGGAAATTTTGCACAATGCTGTGTGAAAGAAGAAAACCTCTTTTTTTTGTTTTCTGAAATATCAAAAAACATTACTAGTGTACTGTCAAGTCTAATTTTAGAAATATAATTGCTGGACATATGTGCGGTTTTAAATAAAATATTGTAATTTTGCTGCCACTGAAGACATGACCTAATTCCTGCAATATTAGTCCAGATAAATGAAAATAATGATTTAAATGCAAGGTGCATCAACAAGATCACTATCAATGTATTAGTCATCCTATCGAACTTCCAGATGCTTTTTCTGTCTACCAAATTAATACAGACTGTACACCATCAAAATTCAGTGTTCATAAGTGTGACAGGTGAACAAGAGCAGGAGCAAACACAACTCCCAGCTGGAATAACAAAAATATTCCAGATTAATAGACACCAGATGCTGAAAAAGACTTCAAAGGCAGCTGTCACTGTACAGCAAATATTAGGAAACCCATTTAAAAGGTCAATCAACTGTGCAGGGCTAAAATTTCATGCACCTAGAAACATTTAAAACATCTCCAAGTAAGTTTTCAACAATATATTAAGAAGGCTAATAAAGGATTTGATCTGGATGATGATAAGTAAGGCACTACACTTTATGTAGAAAATATCATGCAGCATTTTCTTATACAATACACTCAGTACATCATGCAGCATTGTACATAACTGATAATAAGCAAAGTGGCAATAATGAACAAACAGAGCACAAAAACCACTTAGCTGAACATTTTCATCAAGGCTTTCAATAATAATGGTTTGCACAATGTGGTGCATATTTCCAGTTATTTCCCTTTCTTTTTCCCAGTATCATATATATTTGTACAGAGAAAGATAACAAGCAATGAAACAGTTTCACCACTAACTTCCTGTTCTGCTTCTCCTTGCTTATGCTTATAGGTTCTGAAATAACCTATTTTTTTTATAAAAAAACATTTTTACTTAACAAGGCCACTGCTATAAAAAGATTTAGTAAGAAACTATATTTTCAATAATTGAGTAAAGCAATGGATTTGGAAAGCATCTAATATTGCAGAGGAGAGGTTTTAACTGCAGTGCCAAGCACTTTTCTTGGGAGTAAACTCAGGTAACTTAGTTGCAGTGTTTTCAAGTTTGAAGCCTTTACACAGGACCATTGATCTAGCTATTCCAGTTCTATCCACTGTCCACATGGCCATGGCCTTCATTTTGATTGATGCTGCCTTATTCCACTGTGGGTTTTTTTGCTTAGATCTTGCCAGCCACAGAATCAAAGAAAATCCCCAGAAGAAAGGACAATTCATCATT
Organism: Crotalus tigris; assembly: GCF_016545835.1. Classification (NCBI taxonomy): domain Eukaryota; kingdom Metazoa; phylum Chordata; class Lepidosauria; order Squamata; family Viperidae; genus Crotalus; species Crotalus tigris. The sequence goes on from NW_024100606.1 coordinate 10,894,636, forward strand.
ATGCCTATAGCAGTTTTTTTATCCCTGCACAGCAAGGTCAGATTCTGTTAAGGAGGGGTGGGAGGGGACTTGGAGGCCCAGCTGTAGTGAGTGGGGGAAGTGATGCAAACTGGAGGGAGTTGATATGTTGAATTCCTTCAACTATGTTAACTAAGTTGAGGCTGTTCCATGATATGACTTATATTGCTTTCTTATGTGTCTTGCACACTAAAAATGGTGGGAAATTTTAAGTAATAATGCCCAGAGGTTTCCCAAGATTGAAGCAGTGGGTTTAGTTTCAGTAAATGAACAAAGGATTTAACATTGTATATTTATTTATCTTAGGAGCAAAAAGAATAGGTGACATGAAGGAGGAAGTTGGATAAAGGTCAAGGTATCAGAAGAAAGATGCAGTGTTTACAGTACAAAAGAAGCCATGTGGGACTGTAAGAAAATAGCAGACAGGATTATGACTTTTTTTGCGTGCGCAGCATTGAAATTAATTAGGTGCCATCAAGTTGGGTTCAGCTCTTGAACCCTCTATGGGGTTCAAATTTATCAATTTACCAATCTGATTAGTGTCTACTAATATTTTGTAGCTACCAAGGACAATCTTACCATTCATCTTATCCTTGTCTTTCTTTCTTTTTCTAGCTTCAATCATGCTAACCATAATCAATTTTCCAGTCCATTAAATGCTTATATGTCCAAAATATGTGAGTTTCTGCTTGCTAATTGCCTTAAGAAAGCAACTCTCATTATTTGGACTGATTGCTTGATTTCTGGTTAGTCCAATTCCAGATTCATACTTCGACTGTATCTCTTGCTTTTTCTCAATTTCAAGCTTTCATAATGATATATCAGTATTTGAAAATCCAATGGTTTACTATTTTAATCTTTGTTGTCATTGAAATGTCTTATCCTTCATGATTTTGTTGACGTTTGCTATTGTCTTCCTCCATATATTTAATCTAATGTTTATTTCTCCATTCTACTATCCTTCTTTATCAGTGTTTGAACTCTTCTAAGTCTTCTTTAATTTTGAATAATGAAGAGGTGTCATCCACACATTTCAAATTGTTAATATGTCAACCTTAACTACCATCCCACTCCATCCTGCTGTTGATATTTACTGTATAAATTAAACAGAGATGAGCACAATATGTATTCACTATGTTTCTCTGTGTTTTTTAGTTTTCTTAATTTAACTCATATTTGATACCAGTAAGTTATGATCTATTCCACAGGTAGTCCTTGAATTGTGGCCACAATTGGGACCAGAATTATCGTTGCTAAATGATGCAGTTGTAAAGCGTGACATCATATGATTATATTGTTTAGCAATAGCAATCCTGGCACTCCCCAGATCCCATCAGTCTTTATCCGAGGGCCCACCCCAATCCAAGCCACTTAAGGGCTTCATCCTTGCCTGCCCCAGGCCTTGGTAAGGTAAGGAACTACTATTTCTTATCTCCTCCATTTATTTCCTCTCCATCTTTGCCCTTTTGACCACCCTGTACTCTGTCTTGCATATTGCTCTGAAGTTATTTGCCATGCTGTGATTCAGAGGCTTCTTGGCATACCACAAGAAGCCTCTTAGCCATTGAAAGCTACAGTCATCCCAGGAAGCCCCAGCTGCCCTTGTAGTATAGAAAAAAGATGGAACCAACCCCAGGAAGCTCCACACACTCCAACTCAATACCAGCCACCCTACATGCCTAAGTCCCTGCTGCACTGCCCTCTATCACCCCAACTGACCTTTGCTGTTTTCTTGTTCCTGCTGCCAACAAGATGTAGGTGCCATGGCAGGGTGAAGGGTTGCAACAATCCTGAGATTTATATGTGAGCAACTTGCCAAGCCTTCAGATTTTGATGTGACTACAGGAGTACTGCAATGACCGTAACTTCAGGGACTGATCAAAAATCTATAACTTCAAATGGTTGCTGAACAAATGCTCATAAATCAAGGATACACTTGTACTGTTGGAACTACTGCAAGCTTCCAGATTGACTGGGTTGTATTTCTCCATCTTCTATTTCTCATAATGTAATCGGTTTGATTCAATGTGTCCAGATAGTGATGCACAAGGACAGAATCTATGATTATGAAACAGTGTTGGTAATGAAGCATTATCTTAAGAAAATTCAGCCTCTGGCTGGCATTATTTTATTCAATCCAAATCAATCTGTGGTTCCAGATTTCTCCAGTTTTTTAACTTTTGCATTCCAATCAAATATAACTAGAGTACTATATAACTTAAATTTGTAATACTAATTATGAATCTGTCATTTATTTGTTATAATTGAGCATACATTGTACATTATGTCTTTTTTGAGTATCACTTCAATTTCATTCATTATATATGTATTTTTGCCCTGTATTATGGAATCATTTAAGTGAACATGTCCCATTCTGGTTCATTTAATTCTTATATTCCCAAGATATCCCTTTTGCCTATTTCATGTCAACTTTGATAATTTCTTCACATAAGCAAGGTTTTTTTTGTTTCTTGTTTCAATATCAGCATCATTAGTGACATAATACGCTTGCAGTTGGTCATATATAGTAATTTTATTTAAATTGTTGTTTATTGATCCAGATTTTGAGCCACCCATAATTATTTACTAAAAATATTCCTTTCTTTAATAAATATAAATGTTGGAAATGTATTTCTTTTTGAAAAAAGAAAAACTTTCACTTGCTATTAATGACACTTAAAACAGGGCAGTTTTTCTTCTGCTTTCTTTCAGAAAGGGGCTGTAGGCAATTTACATGCACTCCAGTTAATGCTTGGAGCAGGCTGCTCTTTATCCCCTTTTCAGTTGTGCTTGTCCATTGCTCAACCATTTTTTCTTGGCACACTAAATATTACTGCTAAATCATAAAAGACCTGCTTCTATTTAGTTTCCTAAAGGCAAACTTACTTTTCCATAAGATATTCTTTAAAAAAAAAATCACACCTGAAAAATCTTAACTAAGGACGCTCTTTTTCAGTTTTTCAGGTGTTGGATTCTAAGTGGTCCGAAAGGACAGCTTCCCCGACTGGTTGTGCTTTATTATACAAATGAAGGACGGAGTTAGTGAGGCAACGAATCCTAAAGGATGTAAACAAATGCGTCTGCCAACTTTTCAACCCAAGTCACCAACTCAGTCGCGCTCGCCGGGCGAGATAAAGGTCTCCCGGAGAGACCAAATAGGAACGAAAAAGCAGCGGAACAAAAGATAGCTTATAGCGCGCGGTCGACCGGATGCAGTTCAGAGTTGCTTCTGCTGAAAGTGAGAATCATGGAGCCGCGGCTGCGAGTTTTGGAGTTATATAGTGGGGTTGGAGGGATGCACTATGCGTTGAAGGGTAGGTTTATCGTCCGATCCCAGATTTGCACAGGTATTCGGGTTTCGCGTCCTAAGCATGCTCTTCATGACTTGGCTTCCTGGTGGGGAAGGACACCTGCAGTGACTGTAGGAACCAGGGCATTGCGGAAATGTATCTTATGCTTAAGCCAGAGAGCCATGGACGTTTAAATAATTAGCCATTCACGCATCGATTTTATTCTCTGAAAAGATGATTGTTTGCTTTGTCTGCACATTTCTGACCTTTTGAGTTTCTGTTGTTTCAAGTATTGATTTCTGGCAACTGCCTGGACAAGTCCCTGCAGTTTTCTTGATAGAATTTAAAAGTGGGTTGCCATTGCCCTCTGATTCACATGGAGGAACAGCCTGAGCAAGCTCAACATCCTAAAGGACTCCAAAGTGGCTCACTGCAGGACCACTCTTCTCATCTGGCTAAAGCTTGCTGTCTGGGGAATTCTGGAAGTTGAAAGCTATTCCTCTTAAAATTACTGAGACTAAGAAAAAATGTTCTGGGTCTCCCTGGCCATCCCTTGTTTTGGCTGGTAGAGAGTGTCGCTTGACAGCTAAAATTTTCTTTTAGGCTTCAAAAAGGAATCTGAAGAATGCAAATAGGATGTCAAATAATTAGAGTGAATAAATCAACAATCACCATCAGATTTCAGTGGGATCCCTACTTTATCTCTTGGACAGCCTGTTGCTGTCCTCCGCTGACCTGGGGAAAGTTCTTTTTAAAAAGCTTGGAAATAAGGGCAGTCCCCCTTATGAGAAGTGGTGAAGGATCTATGTTTGCAGTGAGGGTAGAGGGAGCAATAAGAATGAAGGTAGGGTAGAGATCCTCATGGTGAGAGGCAATGAGGCATCTGCCCAGGAATTGTGGAGACAGCATAAAAGAGGAAACGTTCCCTTCTTTATCCCACAAAAGTAAGAAGAGCAGCAATTAGAAACTCCAGACGTGTGTAAGGATGGTTACTTGCATAGCTTTATTTCATGGTGTGACATCTGTTGGGGTGGTAGCTTTAGAATGGGAGGAAATCCTATAGCCAAAAGGATTAGCAAACTCTCTTTCCTGAGAGTTTAGTCTGCAAAACTCAGGAAGAAAAACCCCACCTTGATATTTTTAAAGCATTTTTATGCTTTGCATTCTGGGCTCATTTTAGGAATGCAGGAAATTGCTTTTAAGTCAAGTAGCCGCTTAGCTGGTCTAACCTATTGTCTACTTTGGCAGTTGGAATCAGCCATTGAGTTTCTGAGAGAAGTGACCATTTGCTTCTTGTCTTGTTATAGAACATCACTTGGGAAAACTTGAGTGGTCCTTTATGCAAAGCTTGATAAACCATCTCTCTCTCTCTCTCTCTCTCTCTCTCTCTCTCTCTCTCTCTCTCTCTCTCTCTCTCTCCTCTCTCTCTCTCCTCCCTCCCCCCCTCTCTCTTCTATCTATTCTATCTAATATATCATCTATCCCTACTCACTAGCACAGACGTCCCCAGCCTGGTAGCTCACGAAACTCTCAGGCCTACAATTCTTTTAAAATTTTCACCTATTTTAAAAAGATCCTTAATGGTATCTGAATGCCCTTTTGCTATTAAGCGTTGATAATGTAGCCCTATTTGTTACAAAACTAAGTGATTGCTGCAACATTTAATAAACCAAAAGCATACTGGCATTTTTCTTTATACTTATTTTGATAAAGTTTATAGATTAAACTGGGTCCATTAATTTGCATGTTGAAAAATTATGTGATCACTAATTTTTCATCTTTTGTGCTTGGTGTGATTGTATAAAAAAAGAAATCAAATATTTATATTTTTATTCTGAGAAAAAAGTCTGTTAAAAAGTATGGGTTGATACAAAGATTTTAAACTAATTACTTTAAACCACTTTCCATATATTTAATAGAATACACGCTGCACTAAAGAAATATTCAGATATATTATTAAAATATAAAGATTAAATGACTCTGGACAGATCAATACCATTAATATAGATTAGTTCCTTCTCTCTCTCTCTCTCTCTCTCTCCCTCTCCCTCCCCCCTCTCACTCATTACACACACACACACCTACATTGGACTTTAGCTCAATTCATCAAAATATACATTGCAAATAACAGAATATTATATGATAAAATAATTAACTGGGTTATAACCAAAAGCAAACATGGGTTTGTCAAAAACAGATCATGCCAGCAAATCGTATTGCATTCTTTCACCAGGTGACAAAATTAGTGGACCAGATGAATGCTGTGGATATAATTTACTTGGATTTCAGAAAGGCATTTGATAAAACAGATCACAACCTACTACTTGATAAGATAGAAAAATGTGGGTTAGACAGCATCACCACGAGATGGATTTGTAGCTGGCTGGCCAGCCTTACTCAGCGTGTGGTCCTCAATGGAACTGCATTTACATGGAGGGAAGTGTGTAGTAGAGTGCCCCAGGGCTTGGTCCTGGGCCCAGTGCTCTTCAACATATTCATCAATGATATGGACGAGGTGATAGATGGGAACTAATAAAATTTGCAGATGACACCAATCTGGCAGGAATGGCCAGTATTCCAGAAGATAGGCTTAAGATACAGAAGATCTTGAACATTGGGCACTATCTAACAAAATGAAATGCAATAGTGAAAAAAGTAAGATTCTACATTTAGGCAAGAAAAACCAAATGCACAGATACGGTATAGGTGGTACCTTGCTCAATAGTAGTAACTGTGAGAGGGATCTTGAAGTCCTAATGGGGAATCACTTAATATGAGCCAGCAGTGTGCAGCAGCTGCCAAAAAAGCCAACACAGTTCTAGGCTGCATTAACAGAGTTAGAATCAAGATCACATGAAGTATTAATACCACTTTATAACACCTTGATGAGGCCACACTTGAATACTGCATCCAGTTTTGGTCACCACAATGTAAAAATGTTGAGACTCTAGAAAAAGTATGGAGGAAGTGCAACAAAGATGATTAGGGGACTGGAGTCTAAAACATATAAGGAACGGTTGCTGGAATTGGGTATGTCTAGTTTAATGAAGAGAAGGACTAGGGTGTTCCAATATCTCAGGGTTGCCACAAAGAAGAGGGAGTCAAGCTATTCTCCAAAACATCTGAAAGCAGGACAAGAAGCAACGGATGGAAACTAATCAAATATCTAAAGGAGCATCAATGAAGGGGATGCTGTTTGCTATGCTTCCTCCCTCTCTTGATGGTACCTGCTGATGATGCAGGCAGAGGATAGACTGAAATATGGTATCATCCACCATGCAGATGGCTGGTAGGCCTTCATCTATATCAGTAGTTCTCAACCTGTGGGTCGGGACCCCATTTGGGGTTGAACGACCATTTCACGGGGGTTGCCAAACAATGCAGTCCACCATTTTTTTCCCCTTTTCCTTAGCTGTGCTACTCCCTTTTATTCTATTGGCTTTTGAAAGCCAATAGAATAGACTCTCTTGAATAGAGTCTAATTCTATTAGCTTTCAAAAGCCAATAGGAATTGTCCAGGCTATCTCTGCCCTGCTGAGCCCGCCAAAAGTCCCATTCTGCAAATGGTGCTGCACCAGTTGAGTAGCCCTCGACTTACAACCGGTTGAGTAGTCCTCGACTTAACGACCGGTTGGGGGTCGCGGCATTAAAAAGGTTGAGAACCATTGATCTATATCATTCCTTGCATCAATTCTGATGATCCTTTGGGCCACCCTGCAACTTGCATCTGATACTGGATTACATTCTGCTTGGGAATAGGTGTCTTATTGCTATTAGAGGCACAAATGACTAGCATTGGAAAGGTGAATGTTGCTAAAACAGGTGCTTAATCCCCAAAACAACAGCAAATTTCCACTCCGCAAGAGACTGCAAGGCTGAAGAACAGTCACATTAAACTTCCTTTGGGTCCAAGGCTGGAGGGAAATCTGAAGTTTCCTCTGGACCACCCACCTTCTGGGGGCTCAGATTCAAAGGGATGGCTTCTTGTCTGATGTTCAGTTCCTGGGCTGCTGAAGGAGACTATCTGACCATGATCCTCTGAACCGTAACAAGAACTCCTCAGCCAAATGACAAGGTATCCCTTTTGTCACTTGATCAATAGCACTTGTCTTGACCTTTCTGACCACTTCTTCCAATTCGTGCACAGGGGGAATACACTACATGTGGCTAGCTAAGCTGTTCGGGCTGGTATCGGAAAAGCTGATAACAAAAGGACTGTATGTAACAAATAAGCAGGTACTGTATATGCTGGCATACAAGGCGACCCGGTGTATAAGACAACCCCTGTCTTTATCGCTGGGTCGCATTCCTAGAACGTCGTCTTATACGCCGGAAACTACCAGTATTTCCGGCGTATAAGACGACTCGGCGTATAAGACGACTCCCGTCTTTGGCGCCGATTTCAGCACTTGCGGAAGTCGCCTTATATGCCGGCATTTACGGTATATATCGAACAAGAATTAGTTTGTTTCCATTAGTGGCTGGAAACTTGAATGTCCTTAGGTCAATCACTTTCTCTCAGTCCTTGGAAGGAGGAATGGCAAATCACTTCTGAAAATGTTTGCCAAGAATGATCAAAGGACATATCCAAGTAGTCTTCAAGAATCAGACATAACTGAACAGGGGAAAAAAGGAGTAATAGTTTGTCCACAGGTATGCAGTCCTGACTCTAAGTCACAGGTGTCAAACTTGATTGTGTCACGTGACATACCATGATGTATTGTGACATTTTTTTGCATTTGCGGGGGTGGGTGTGGCCCTCACGGGACGATCCAACCCACGGGCCACCAGTTTGACACTTCTGCTCTAAATGAAGAAAATTGTCATTTTATATTCTAAAGGAATTGTATTGAAAAATAAAGGGAAATGTGAATGTGTTTCTCTCTTTCCTTCTTGATCATCAACTCCATTATACTGCTTTAAAATTAAGGCTAAAACACAAAGGCCCAAAGAAGCATTCTGGAATTGAAGCAGGATGACGAGTTTGGAGAAAAGCAGAAGCAGTCAGCCAGAAAAATGACCTCCCATTCCAACCTCACTGACTTTTTGGAACCAGTTGATAAACAGAAACAAATTCCATGGAGACCCAGTGGTTTCAAAAGAATAAGGGCTGTCAGTAGAAATTAAACTTCAACCTGCAATTGCTTTCATGACCTTGAAAACCTTGATGCTCAAGTGCTTGGGCAGTTGATGGAGGAGAATGAAAAGAGATTGGTTAAAGTTTTCAGTAGTTGCAAAATAAATAAGGTGTGACTGTTTCCTTTTCTAGAATAGCTTTGCTGAGATACAAATTATCCAGTTGCACTTGAGAAATAAACTTGTTTGTTTAAATCACTGCTCTACATCTGATGCCTCTTATTCTATTTGTTCCTCCTTAAATTGTAGCAAGTGGAATATCTGCAGAAGTCGTGGCAGCTGTTGATGTGAATACAGTGGCCAATGAAGTTTATGCACACAATTTTTCTACCACACCACTATGGCCAAAAACAATTGAGGTAAGTGAAGCAATTGTTTGGAATCCTTATACATTTATCTGTTTACATTTTGGTTAAACTTCACTGTCTGCTACTATGCTAAATAAGAAATAATTTGTTCCCCCCCCCCCCCAAAAAATCTTATTTTATTTCTCTGGCTTTGTAAATGAGGGTGAAAAAAACTCACACTACTATCCCAGTTAAAACAAATGTCTGGTTTCACAGAGCAGGCTGTGCTAAAATATGATTTGCTTGTTGATTATTTAACACAGGTTCTCACACTCTGGGTTGCAACTCCTTGGGGCATCAGGAGCAATTTAGTAGGGGTGGGAGGGTCATAATTTTTCTGTAAACCTGATCATATTTTCAAAGTCAATGAGTTTGTTTTGGGTTTTTTCAGTTTTGAAATTACAGCATTTGAGAATGCCTGCCTTGTATAGTTTAAAGTTTCATAACTAAAAATAAGTAGCATATCATTTGTTTTACTTCATGGGGACAAATTCAGTTATTATTTAGGGCAGTGGTTCTCAACCTTTTTAATGCCGCGACCCCCAATCGGTCGTAAGTCGAGGATTACTCAACCGGTCGTAAGTTGAGGATTACTCAACTGGTGCAGCACCGTTTGCAGAATGGGACTTTTGGCGGGCTCAGCAGGGCAGAGACAGCCTGGACAATTCCTATTGGCTTTTGAAGCTATAGAATTAGACTCTATTCAAGAGAGTCTATTCTATTGGCTTTCAAAAGCCAATAGAATAAAAGGGAGTAGCACAGCTAAGGAAAAGGGGAAAAAAATGGCGGACTGCGTTGTTTGGCAACCCCCGTGAAATGGTCGTTCGACCCCAAATGGGGTCTCGACCCATAGGTTAAGAACCACTGATTTAGGGGATCATGCAACCTTCAAATTTGGCTTAGTGTACTGAATAAAAACTAATTATGAATTATAGCCTAGCATGTTGCATGGCCCTAGCCACTTTAGGTTCACTCCCGCAAGCCTGATTAAGCAAGCCAAAGCATATTGTAGGAGTTGGTAATGCAACACATCCAAAAGGTTTACTCCATAGATGGGAATGATTCATTCAGGCAAGCTGTTAAGGCATTCAAAAACTACAGATAAGGATTTATTGAAAAAGGCCATATCAATGCATTTTGGCAACTATAATGATTCAGGAACAATCCTGTCTATTGAAACAAGGTTCAGACTCATATATGTTTCTTTCCCACTCTTTGCCTTGGTTCATCTTTTGAATGATTAATCAATCATTCATATTTTTATACCACTAAACTGAAAATATTAAATCATAAAATATAATAATAAAAGAATAGGCAACATGATAGGTAAAATAAGAATAATGAGCAAAAAAAGGCGCTAAAGCAGTTTATGTAAGTACAAAAGGCCAAGAAAATAAGGGGAAAGATAATGACTCAAATATAAGTTCTTAAAATTTACCTTGAGCTTGTTACAAGAAGGAGGTAAGAAAATATGTTGAAGTAGTCCCATTTCCTTCTTTCTCTGCAAGGGTATTCTGCATATAATGGGAAATGTTTCAATTATTTCTTTTTTTTTTTTTAGGGAATAACATTGAAAGAACTCAACAGCTTATCTTTTGATATGATTTTGATGAGTCCTCCTTGTCAGCCCTTTACGAGGTATGTGTGGTTTCTTGGCAACATTATGGAAGTGGTTTGCCATTATTTTCTTTGGAGGTATTTTCTCAATTTTTCAACATAAACTGAGGCAAAATCCTAGGCCAGATGCTGGCCCAAACACATCAAGGTGTTTCAGTGCCTGTCCTCTGGTCTCTCTTCTCCTAGTGTAGCTTAACAGCTGCGCTGAAATTGGCTCTTTTATTCTAGTTATGTTAACTAGATATTAGTTAACTCACATATTGGTTAATGAAAAAATCTGCCAGCTAAAAGGCCAAAGCAAAATGACTATTTTGCAGTAAAAATGTTTTTATGTAACGTATTTGCATTTAATGGAACATCATGATAGCCTTCATTTCCACACTGCATGGGTTTTCATTTCCACTCACTAGAACCTTTTGTATTGATATATGAAAGAGCATTAGTGTTGCAGCCCTTAGGCTACTGAACTAGTTCTCATCTAACAATCATCACAGTTTGAGCTAAAAATTCTTAGCATATATGCAACTAGACACACAAATTCTAATTCAGCTCAAATAGTTGATGTAAGAAAATACTATTTTTAGAATCAGAATTATAAATTCTTCCCATTTTGTGCTCAAAGTTAAACATACTGGCTTTTTAGTTTTTCTTCTTTAACCTTTCTCCACAGAATTGGTCGACAAGGTGATATTTCTGACCCTAGGAGCAAAAGTTTTCTCTATATTCTTGATATTCTTCCAAAGTAAGTATTCATAGCAACTGTTCTCCTCTAATATTACTGGATAAGATTCCTGATGTCATTATGTCTAGATTTTAAAGACTATTTCACTTTCCACAATGAGTTGTAGATTTGTATACTTTTATGGATCAGGCAAATCATAGATTTTTATTGTTACAGAGTTGCCTAAGAAAACATGTTAAAAAGAATATACAATTTGTATTTCTGATGAAATATTGAACATGAGAAATGATACATACAATTATCATGTTTTAGGAACCACAGTTTTGTGGTGAGCCTGTATAAGTGCAGCCATCGTCTCTTCCTCTCTTCTTTTTTGAAAATAGCATATGGCATGTGAATTTGACCTGATTTGCCAATGCAGCATATGATTCCTATTTATCTGGTCTTTTTTAGTATCTATGAGCCAGATTGGTACAGATTGGAAAATGTTGTTTTCTATCATAGTCTATTGTATTTTCATTATAGACATTCAATTTATTGTTAAAATAAATTATCAAATATAGTATATTGTAGTATAGTATATTAGTATACGACTGGTAGTATATTAGTATATTGATAGTTAGATCTTGATATATAACATCATATACAATATGCTTGATAGCCAGCATGTTATATACATGACATTGGATTGTCCTAGATCAGCGGTTCTCAACCTGTGGGTCAGGACCCCATTTGGGGTCGAACGACCATTTCACAGGGGTCGCCAAACAAAACAGTCCACCATTTCCCCCCCCCTTTTCCTTAGCTGGGCTACTCCCTTTTATTCTATTGGCTTTTGAAAGCCAATAGAATAGACTCTCTTGAATAGAGTCTAATTTTATTGGCTTTCAAAAGCCAATAGGAATTGTCCAGGCTGTCTCTGCCCTGCTGAGCCTGCCAAAAGTCCCATTCTGCAAACGGTGCTGCACCAGTTGAGTAGTCCTCGACTTACGACCGGTTGAGTAGTCCTCGACTTACGACCGGTTGGGGGGTTGCGGCATTAAAAAGGTTGAGAACCACTGTCCTAGATTCTAGTTCGATGATGGCAGACCTCTGATAATGTGTGTCACAAGTGACATGCAATGTGATTTTGGGTGATGTGCCTAGAAGCCAGACTAGAATGTGGTGTTTTCCTGTATGACCTTTGGACTCTCTGGAAATTGTTCTTGTGTGGCCTAAGAAGCCTCTGAAAATGTTGCAAAAACATCCTTGCATGTTTTTCAGAGCTTCCAAAGGCTGTGTGAGAGCATGAACTCTTGCCCAATTTCCAGAAGAACCAGAGACCATGCAAGAGCACATCATATTCTCATGTGGCTTCTGTAGCCTCCAAAAAGTGGGAAAAGATCTTGTGTGATTTTTGGGGACTGCAGAGAGTCTTGTGTGATTTTTGGAGATTCCAGACTTAAGAATATGGTGTGTTCTCACATGATCTCTGGAATTCTCTGCCCTCAGACGTCCTTTAGAACTTCCAAAATGCACATGAGAATAGCTCTTTTTGGAGGCTACGAGGCTATGCAAATGCATTTTCCAAAGTCCCTAGGCCAGCGGTTCTCAACCTGTGGGTCGCGACCCTTTTGGGGGTCGAACAATTGTTTCACAGGGGTCGTCTAAGACCATCAGAAAACACATATTTCCGATGGTCTTAGGAACCGAGACACCGCTCCGCATCTGTCTCCACATGGCCTCCTCTGCCATTTGCAGAGAGAGAGAGGGGGGGGCACTTTTGCTTCCCTTCTCTCTCTCTCAGGTGGACTTACCTCCTGCAGGGCTCCTGATTGGTTCTATGCCGGGTGCCCCACCCCCTGGGAAGCACGGCCAGGGCCTCGAGGCCTTGGAGCTGCCAGGGGAAGCCCCGGGATCCCTGTTGGGAGCGGCCCGCTGGAGGCTCCGCTGAGCGGTCCAGCCCTCCTGCAAGCCACGGCCCAAGGGAGACCAGCCCCTGCAATCCCCAGCCAGCCCGACCATTGGGCCCGCTGCCAGGAAGGCGCGCTGGAGTCCAGGCTGGCGGGAAGGAAGGAGATTCAGCAAAGGTAGGAGAGGAGAGCCGCGTCCTGGGGCCCAGCACTGGCGGCGGCTTCCTTGCCATCCTCTTCCTCCTCCCCTTCTTCCTCCTACTGCCCCCAAGGCGGCTCGGGCGGGCGCCGGGGCAAGAGGGGTGCCTGGGGGGAGCAGCCAAGCTGGATGAGGGGCTGGCGAGCCGCACAGCCCCAGCCGCCACCCACTGCGGCTCTATTGGATGGGCAGAGGGCGAGGCCAGGCAGCGGGAGGGGCGGCTGAGGGCGGCGGCAGCGGTTTTCTCGCCCTTCTCTTCTCCTTCTTCCTCCTTCTGCCCCCAAGGCACCTCAGGCGGGTGCTGGGAGGAAGAGGGGTGCCTGGGGGGAGCAGCCGGGCTGGTGGACCGCACAGCACCAGCCCCCACCGCAGCTCTATTGATGGACGGAGGACCAGACTGGGCAGCGTGGGGGCGGCGGGGACCCCCGATGATGCACCAGTGGCTGCTGCTGCCGCCGTACCTGCCGCCCCCACACTGCCCGGCCTGGTCCTCCGTCCATCAATGGAGCCGCGGTGGGGGCTGGTGCCGTGCGGCCTACCAGCCCCTCTGCCAGCCCGGCTGCTCTCCCCAGGCACCCCTCTTTCTCCCGGCTCCTGCCCAAGCTGCTTTGGGGGCAGCAGGAGGAAGGAGAGGAGAAGGGCAAGAAAACTGCTACTGCCGCTGCCAGCTGAACTGATCTGTGGTGCCGAGCAGGTCTCCATGCCTCCTGGTTGCCCGGCCGCGCTCCGCCCCGGCCGCCTTTCGCACCATGTGGAGTCTCCCCCACGCCGCCCAGCCCACCTCCCAAAGCCGTCAAAGGCCACCTCGGCCTTCTGGCACCCGGCGCGGCCGTGGGCCTACCAGGCAGGAGCGGCTCCTCCCGGCTTGCCAGACTCCGGGCCTCAGAAGTGGCCAGGGGGCAGGGAACAGGTTGAGGCGGCGGCGATGCCCGCATGTGCTTCGGAGGCCAGCCGGCCGGGCTGGGAGGGAAGAAGCAGCGCCTTCCGAGCAGGAGCTGGCGCTCCGGCCGCACTCCTCTCGCATGTGATGAGCTGCACGGCGTGGAAAGGGGCTCCCGTGACCCCACCGCTACGATGGCTGGAGGGGTGGGTAGGTCCCTCTCCCAGTCAAAAATTCAGAAAAAGACTAACTTGACTGCTAGTGTGTCATACAAAGACAGAGAGAGAGACAGAGACGAGAAACAATTCATAACAAAGTCACTTGGCTAGTGATATGGGTGGCACAATAAACAAACAAACAAACAAATAAATAAAAAATATTTTTCAATTTGTCTGTCTCTCAGGAAAAAAACCCTATCCAAGGCAATTTTGGGTTGCACAAGGCCTAGGGCAGTGTTTCTCAACTATCCTAATGCCGCGATCCTTTAATACAGTTCCTCATGTTGACCCCCAATCATAAAATTATTTTCGTTGCTACTTCATAACTGTAATTTTTCTACTGTTATGAATCGCAATGTAAATATCTGATATGCAGGGTGTATTTTCATTGTTACGAATTGAACATAATTAAAGCATAGTGATTAATCACAAAAACAATATAGCAATGCTCGCTGGAGAAGCTTACTCTTCCTTGCTAAAAAAATGTTGGGAGGGAGGGAAGGGGAAGGAAGGAAGGAAGATTGAAGGGGAAAGGAAGGAGATGGAGAAGGAAGGAGATTGAAGGGGGAAGGAAGGAAGGAGAAAGAGGTTGAAAGGGAAGGGATAGAGATAGAGATGGAAGGAAGGAAGGAGATTGAAGGGGGAAGGAAGGAGAGAGAGATTGAAGGGGAAGAGATGGAGATGGAAGGAAGGAAGATTGAAGGGGGAAAGAAGGAGATGGAGAAGGAAGGAGATTGAAGGGGGAAGGAAGGAAGGAAGGAAGGAAGGAAGGAAGGAAGGAAGGAAGGAAGGAGATTGAAGGGGAAGGGATGGAGATGGAAGGAAGGAAGGAAGATTGAAGGGGAAAGGAAGGAGATAGAGAAGGAAGGAGATTGAAGGGGGAAGGAAGGAAGGAAGGAAGGAAGGAAGGAAGGAAGGAAGGAAGGAAGGAAGGAAGGAAGGAAGGGAGATTGAAGGGGAAAGGATGGATATGGAAGGAAAGAAGGAAAATTGAAGGGGAAAGGAAGGAGATGGAGAAGGAAGGAGATTGAGGGGGGAGGCGCTGCCAAGGACGGACAAGCAGCTCCGCACAATTGCCCGGAGAGGGGGGGAGGCTCTGGCGGAGAGCCTGGTGGAGGGCCAAGTGGGGGCACCTCCGGGGCCTCAGAAGTCGTGTGGAGGATCCACGTGCCTCAGAGTCGCGGCCGCCCTCTCAGACCTGCCAATCTGGAGCCCCCCTCCTCATCCTGGCACCTCTTGCCCTCTCCCAGTCAAGTTAGTCTTTTTCTGAATTTTTGACATGTTGAAACAAAAAACTTTGACATCACTGCGAATCTAATCTGGTCCAAAGTCACAGAGACTCATGAGTGACTTACGGACAGTCACTTTTGCCCACTCTCAGAGTGTTTTATTAATCTCCACTATACTTCCATGCTTTGAAGAAAATAACTTCATTGAAAAGGGTTTTTTAATTTTAAAAATATCCAACATGGTCATATCTCTATTCTACAAATGAAATGACTATGTTAAAACACTTCATATGCTGCTTATTTAATTATGTATTTCTTTTTCACAAACTCAGATATATGATTAAGAAAATGACAAAATAAAATTTTTTGTGTTTGTTTTTTTGTGCTTAGAACAGTCTAATTAATTGTATTGCGGTTATCTGGAATTTTAAAAATGCATGTAATCTTTCTTGACCATATGCCTTAATGAAACAGCAGTTTTAGTCCTAAATTTTGAGACTCTTTAATTGGCCTTTTTCCTAATAAGATAAAAGTTAAAACATTTCTGATTGATTTATTTAACCTGTTGCCAGCAAATTTTAATAATAATAATAATAGTAATTTAAAAAAAAGTTGGAAGGGATCTTGGAGGTCATCAAGTCCAACCCCCTGCTCAGGCAGTAACCCTATACCATTTCGGACAAATGGCTGTCCAGTTTCTTCTTAAAAACTTCCAGTGTTGGAGCATTCACCGCTTCTGGAGGCAGGTTGTTCCACTGGTTAATTGTTCTAACTGTCAGGAAGTTTCTCCTTAGTTCTAGGTTGCTTCTCTCCTTGATTAGTTTCCATCCATTACTTCTTGTCCTGCCTTTAGGCGCCTTGGAGAATAGCTTGACTCCCTATTCTTTGTGGCAGCCCCTGAGATATTGGAACACTGCTATCATGTCCTCCCTCCTCCTTCTCTTCATCAAACTAGACATACCCAATTCCAGCAACCGTTCCTTATATGTTTTAACCTGCAGTCCCCTAATCATCTTTGTTGCTCTTCTCTGTACTCTTTCTAGAGTCTAATCATCTTTTTTACATCGCGGTGACCAAAACTGGATGCAGTATTCCAAGTGTGGCCTTACCAAGGCATTGTAAAGTGGTATTAATACTTCATGTGATCTTGATTGCTATCCCTCTGTTAATGCAGCCTAGCACTATGTTGGCTTTTTTGGCAGCTGCAGCACACAGCTGGCTTTCTGTTTTTAACTGAAATAATGAGATGCAATCTGGGGGTAAGATAAAAAGTAACTAAGCATGATTTTTTTTGCTCCAATTGTTCATATTTATAACTAAAGTTTAAACAAATTGTTTTGCAGGCTTACAAGGCTGCCAAAATACTTACTTTTAGAAAATGTCAAAGGTTTTGAAACATCTTCTGCCAGGTATATTGGAATTAAACATTAATGCCAATTTTTTGTTGGCAAAAGAGTAAGGAACTAATAAAATTATACAATGGGTATTTTCAGATTGGAAAAAGTGTAACATTGCCAATACTTGGGACATGAAGATTAACATATAACCTTATTGTATTTAAAAAATAATAAAAAGTCCTAATTCATGTAATTGAAGTTGTAAGATTAAACTGTTTTAGATGAGATGTAGTGATACTGTAGCTATATTTATATATTATATATTTATATATTAGAATTAATATTTCTATTGAAAAATTTGAGGGCATCCTAGCTTTTTATTTCAAGAAGGCAAAAGATCTTGTGTTTAAACTAAAACATTAACTTCTGCTTAGCAGTATGAGGAAAAGCTGCAGAGATTCCATCTGTTCCTTGCTCTCTTTTTTCTACAAGTATTGAAATACAGATGTTCTTTATTTCAGGTTAAATAGGATGGGCAACTAATTTTCATGAAGGTTGCACACCGCCCAGCCCAAGTAACTAAGCTGAATTCATACTTCATGGGGGTATTTTTTAGCTTAGTGCTGTCAGGATATCAGTCATTGTAGTTCATGATTGTTTTATGAACTAAGATGACTGTCTCTTATTGTAAAGGTATTAATTAATTATAGTATCTGAATCCAAACATTATAACAGTAGTGAAAAAAATTGTATTTAGGTAACATTGGATATTCATTCATAACAATGGAATTCATGGTTTTGTTTTATTTTCATACTGCCAGGGATGAACTTATACGAACACTAAAAAAGTGTGGATTTATATATCAAGAATTTCTGTTATCTCCAACTTGTGTGAGTAATGTCATTGTTAAAATTGTTCAGTTTAAAATTTTTCTGTTGATTCATTTACTTTTGAGAGGTGCTGATCTTTACGTATTGTTTCTCAGCCCCAAATTATTTCTACCAGAGTTTGTTTCTGGATTCACTGCATTATTATGTCATCAAAATGGAATTCTCATCTTTTCTCATAGAGATGTTGATACAGAAACATTTCTTGGGAGTAGAAAAGCAATAGAGACAAATTCTGAATTCTTCCTCATTGGTCATACTGGTCAGAGTTGAAATCTAAAATGTAAGATCTGCAAATTATATATATATGTGGCTATCATATTGGGGCTCAGGACTCAGGATATTGGGACTCAGAAATATAATGATGGAAGGATTTGATGTTGTCCCTATTTTAACTAGAGTGCCAGATTGTTGTCAACAGATTAAGATCCAGTTTTGTTTATATAATGAAATGGCTGTTGTGTCTCAGACTAAAATACTTCTCTGTTTTGTGAGGAAGAAGGGAAAAATATCTGTGTGTTAGAGAAAGAGAAATAGGAGGGGGGGGGGAGGCAGGGTGGGCCAGGAGAAAAAGGATTCATCCAATTTGTGGTGAGAAAGAAAGGGATGATTGAGTTAAGGGAAATCAAAGAACTTTTAAAATAGTTGTCTTGTAAAAAGAGATTTGAACTTCATGCATATACATGAACCTGTCCTTTTAGATGCAAGGACTTATTCACCACATATTCCCAAGAAAATCAGGGAGGTTTTGCTCTCTCCTTCCTTTATTGTGATGCAGATTACTGCTTTTCTGTTGTGATTGGTAAAAATGCAGTCTTCTTCAGAGTCCTTGGAAGGAGAGGGAAGCATTTATTTCTTCCCCTCCAGCCATCTTGTTCCTGAATGATGTTTTTCTTCACTGCTAACAGTCAAGTGAAGAAATGAACTAGGGATTTTCAAGCAGGAAAGAGGGCATTAAGGCCACAAGATTGCCTGTATTGGTTTTTTTTTCTGAATTTAATCTGAAATATATTTCACAAGTGTGGAAATAGTGATTGGTATGATGGACTTCCACAGTGGATATTAAAGCCAGCTCTACCATTTCGTTATTGTAAGGCCTGAAATTTTGATAACACGACCATTGTGCTGATCACAGAAACCAGTGTGACTTACTGAGTTCTTTACTTACAGATTGGGATTCCAAATTCAAGACTGAGGTACTTTTTGATTGCAAGACTCCATTCAGAGCCCTTTTCTTTCCTAGCACCTGGAAAGGTGAGACTACCTTTTCATCATTAAACACAAAAGTTACTGGTTGCAATAATCTCAAACTTACAGTCATCTGTGAATGGAAATTTAAGAATGCTCCAGATATATTTTACTGAATTATCCTAAGCTGTTTAAAGGAATGGAAGAACATTGCATCTTGAAGATGGCTAGTGTTGTGCAGCCTGCTTTAATATGGTACCTGTGAAATACAACCTATCAAAAAAGTATAGTCAAGCATGGTGCTTTTCAGTTATGTTAGAATGCAATTTCCAGAAGTCCCTGCTAGAAGAAATGATTAAAGAGAATAGCATGCAAACTTGAGGTTCACAATGGTTTGTTCCTGTTCATTTCTGTTATATTAAATTGCTGTTTAACTTGATATGAATGCATGTAGGAATCTCCTATTACAATGGTTGTCAACCTGTGGGTCGGGACCCCATTTGGGGTCGAACGACCATTTCACGGGGGTCGCCAAACAACGCAGTCTGCCATTTTTTTCCCTTTTCCTTAGCTGTGCTACTCCCTTTTATTCAATTGGCTTTTGAAAGCCAATAGAATAGACTCTCTTGAATAGAGTCTAAATCTAATGGCTTTCAAAAGCCAATAGGAATTGTCCAAGCTGTCTCTGCCCTGCTGAGCCCGCCAAAAGTCCCATTCGGCAAACGGTGGTGCACCAGTTGAATAGTCCTCGACTTACGACCGGTTGAGTAGTCCTTGACTTACGACCGGCTGGGGGTCGCGGCATTAAAAAGGTTGAGAACCACTGTCCTATTAGAAAGCACTTGGAAGGATTTTTTTTTTTTTTTTGCAGAAAAGAATTTGAAACTGCTCTAATGGAGCAACTAAATTTAGTTGTAAAGGGCACATTGAAACATCGTTCAAAATCACCCACAAACCCAATTTTGGACTTTTTACCACATGAATGAAGAATACCCATTCAGAATAGAGATGGTAGGGACCTTGGAGGTCTTCTAGTCCAGCTCTCTGCTCAAGCAGGAGACGACAAAAAGTTTCTCTATAATTATTGGGCTTTATTATTAGACTATAAATATTAAACGTCTACACTACTTGGTGAGTATCATATGTAAATATTTTGAATGAAATTTGCACAGCATTTGTGCATATGAACAACATTTAATTAAATACCCGAAAAACAAATAAGAAGCTAAGACAAATTCAAAGCTAGTTTATGTCAGGGAACAAGGGTACCAATTTAAGATTTGTAAATAATTCACCAATTCAGGTGATTAACTAATATCACATTAGGCATCTTTTACCTGATGGTCAGCTTCATTGTTAAATTCCATATACAGATTGCCCCAAAAGGTGTTTGCTAATATACCTGGAAGATACTGGATGAGAAATGTTGGTTTATAAAATAAAATTTAATTTCTTTGAAAATATTTGATAGCTGATAATCTTAGAAAAGGATCTTACTCAATAACCTTATACATACTGACTGATTTAATATATGACACTGAAATGCATTTCATTTGTTATACTGAATAAAGTAGAGTTTGCTAAGTTCACACATTGTTCTAAGGAATCTGTTATGGCTTGCAACCACAGTGCTTGGTGCACAAAATACAGTAAACCCAAACCAAATGAAGTTTAGTTCCATGCACGAACCTGATCTGCATATGTTGTCATCTTTGCTAAAATAAAATTTGAAATTTCCTTTGAATGTTTGTGAATATAATACTTTCTAATTTGTTGCACATTTTTCTTCAAACAGATTTTGACTGATTTCCCAAGCCAGGAAACAGAGAATTCAAAGACATGTAAAGATGCTACAGCTGTGGCTGAAGTTGGTTCTCAAGGACTTAGGAAAGACCTCAGTTCTTGTCTTGATGCTAATAGAAAGGAGGAATTTCTGTATAAACTTGAAACAGAGACAGAATTGGAAAGAAAACAGCAATGGGACAACAATCTGTCTTTACAGATGCTCAAAAGTTTTCTCCAAGATGATAGAGAAGAGCTGAGTCAGTACTTCTTACCACTGAAGTCCTTGCTACGTTATGCTCTCCTATTAGATATTGTCAAACCCACTTGCAGAAGATCTACATGTTTCACAAAAGGGTAAGTTCATCTGAATGAACCTGTTAATTCATTTGGTGTAGTTTTCAGAATAAAAATGTTTTCTTCGCATCTTTTTTTTTAAACTTAGCCAATAAGCCAAAGCATAGTTCTCCTATATTAATTTATCCCAATCATTTAAAAAATGTACCCAGAAGAAGATTCACAGATAAGATTGCCATATTTAATGATCTTTCCAAGAAATCATCTATGTCTCATAAAAGGAAAGCTGTGCTAGTAACTATTGGCAAAAATATCTGTTGTTTCATTTCATTATAGTGTTTAGAACAATGAAGTAAGGGTGGGGAACTGAATCAGGAAAGGGTGGGAAACAAGAATTGGATTCTTTCCACTCATGTTCTCCAGATGCCCAGAAGAAGACCAGATAGCATCATGGTAGAGGGAATCCCTTTCTGAATTACAATGTCTTGCTGCTCGCTTTGGCATATATTCATCCATGGGGAGTAGGAGGGAGCCACCTTCTGAATTATTGTGTGTGGTTTAAAGATTGTTCAGCCTTGGAGATTTACCAGTGAATTTCGTGAAGTGCTTTGCAGGGGATTGCAATTAATAAACAATTGAGCAAAAGAGATCTGCTTCATAACAGTGTTTGACCTTCAAGCAACTTTTCATTACTATGCCAAATACACAGGATGACTTTGGATCCATTCTTTTTTTTTTTTTGAACTAATATTATTTTTGTATTCCAAGCCAATCTTGTAATATAAAGTACACCTTGCCTGCAGTTTCTGTCCTCAGAAAGTGTGCAGTGCAGGAGAAAGGTGCAGGCTCTGTTATTTAGAGATCCAACTCCTTTTTTTCTTTCTCTTTCGTTCAGCCTGTGATTGTATAAAACAGTAATTTAAACTCGCCTAACTTTCTATGTCTCCTTTACTGGAATCAGTGTTTGTCTCTAGCTACAATTCATCTCTCTGTCCCATGCCAGCTTTTATTTTTTATAGGGGTATGTTTGGTTCTGTATGCTTGATAACTGTTTCTCAGGTTCTGCTTGTCCTGTAATTAACAATAAATAACAGCCTGCAAGAAAGTGCTGCATAAATGTGTTTATGCAAAAAAACCCACAGTGGCTCCAGAAAAGGGATACCATTATTTTGTCTCAAATATCACTGAGCCCAGCATTGTATACATTAGCACTGTGTACATCTGGAAAATGATTTGCAAGAAGTGTTTTGGCTTTGCAAGAGCACATCATGATTCTGCTGTTCATTAAAGCAGTCTTTATTTTTTTTCATGCTTCAACAGCTTACAAAAATGTACCACTTCTTTAGGCATCACAATAACCTTTGAGTCACTCTTTCAAAGAAAGTTTGGTGGTTTTAATGTTCAATACATTTGTGGCTTGGAAGGTACAAATCACTTCTTCCACATTATTTTCAAAGCAAGCACAAATATGGGATGTATAATTGGAAAAGCTGTGGGCAGATTTATACAGTGAGTAATTTGTATGAATGCAGTTGAAAACAATGAATCCAATATACATATGATGTACACATATCCCATTTGCACTTCATCAATATTAAACCATGTTGATGCAGAAAAAAATATTGATAAGGGATTTGAGCCCTCTGTAATGGCCATATGTATATAGAATTTGATTTTATTTATGACCAAACTGGTTGAACTTGCATTCCCTGGCTACTTTTATTAAATTGGTGTTCGGTTAGATGCTTTTATAAGCCATTTGCAAACACAACCTCTCTACTCATCAATGGTGCAAATCTCACAAGAGTTGTAATGTATAACTCTTAATTGATTTGAAGGTATGGACACTATGTAGAAGGAACTGGTTCAGTGTTACAGATGGCAGAAGAAATTCAGGTACAGTGGAACCCTTTATATATTCATGGTTTAATTTTATGATTCAGTTTCTCCTCTTTAGTTAATTAAAAAAATAAGATAGAAGTCAAGCTACCAGCAAGAAA
Organism: Crotalus tigris; assembly: GCF_016545835.1. NCBI lineage: Eukaryota > Metazoa > Chordata > Lepidosauria > Squamata > Viperidae > Crotalus > Crotalus tigris. The sequence continues at coordinate 10,917,636 of NW_024100606.1, forward strand.
ATCATATTAAACCTAATACAGGTTGCCTGAAGACATGCACTTAAACTTAGGTATGTTATTTGCTCTTTTAATTAATATATTTAATTTTATATAATATTCTATGGAATAATTATAGGTGGTTCAAAATATTTCAAAATCATTCATATTTATGAAAAATGTATATAGATAGTCTTCAGATCATAATCACTCATTTAGCAACTGTTCAAATTTGTGATGGCACTAACAAAGGGGTTTCATGACTCGCCTTCAGGGTTCTGGCTGTCACGCTCTTCCCCATAATCACATGATCTCTGCACTCATGATTGCAACATTGAAGTGAGATCTGAGCAGAATGTTAATTCCCGTTAAAGAAGCTGTGCTAGCAACTTGGCCTGAAGAATCTTAATTGCAGCAGGAACATAGTATACTCACTTTGAGCTTAAAATTAAGTCCTCAGCTAATAACCCACATAATCCTCACTTAATAATGGCAGCTGGGCCTGCTGGAATTGCTGTCAGTTAGCAATGTAGTCCTTTACATCTGTTGTGTAGAAATGGCAGTTCTGATCCCAATTGATATTATAATGTCAGGAATACCTATAAAACTTGTACTGATTTTGAGTGAGAAAGAAAAATTGGTTAATAGAAACTGATTGTACAAAGAAATTCGTATTTGCAAAGTTTTTTTTCCAGTTTCTCAGATTTGCATAGGCAATGATTTTGAAATATCATCATTATATTTTTAATCCACTTTTTTTCTATACCACTCATCAGATTTTTCTGGAAATGTTTATTCCTATGATATCATCAGTGTAAAATATATCTTTTAAAGTTAATAGTACAGATTCAGTACAAAACTATCTACAAATGTAGTAATTTTGTTGTTGTTTTTTTAAAAAAATTCAAATCAATACTATGAAAACAGAACCGATAAGGAAAATTGCAATTGCATATTAATGTGCATGAATCACTAAGATGATAAATAAAAGCCAACTATGCATTTAAGGAATAAATCTGCATTTATTAATAGAATTAAATAGAGCCATAAGTAAAAGATTGCAGTGAAAACCAAATCTACAATGAATAAATGTAAATCGAAAATAGATAACCTGCTCCTCTCCAAATGTCATGTGATTACATTTCCCAGCATCATTTATCAGTAACTTAGCATAAGAAGAAAGACATTTTTATTTCATCCTTCCCATATTAAGAAAAATGTAGATAGTTTTATTTTGTTGTTGCTTGTATTGGGCAGCTGGCTTTCAGGTCATTTGTCTTTGCTTTTGTCATACCCTAAAGTCAAAGGGAACCAGATCAGAGGGGACCACAGATAAGTGAAGCGGGCAAAGGACCACCAGGCTACAGGTCCTCAAATTGCGTCTCTTGTGTGCATGCATCTTGATGTTATGGGTGGTATTTGTCGCTTGAAGCTGTTTCCATCTGTCAAAAGCATCAGGTCCTGCAGATATCTCTGACTTAGACAGTGTTTCAGCTCAGCTCTGTTAGGGTTATGGAGCCTTGCAAATCATGTTGATGGATGACAAAATAGTGGATGTAAATAAAAATGTTATACTTCAGTCATACATCATGAACGATTTCCCAAACCCTTTTCTACAGCTTGAATCCGTATTTAAATCTTTTGATGATTTGTCTGAAGATGAAAAGCTTAAGAATCTATCAATGCTTCAACTGCGGTATTTTACTCCAAGAGAAATAGCAAATCTGCATGGATTTCCCCCTAAATTTGGTATGTGTTCGGTATTTCTTAAATACAAACATAAGTAATATTTAGAAATGTGTACACGCCAGAAGCTCAAATGAAATACATACTCATGTATAAATTAATCTGTATATAAACCTACTTGTGAAATTGCAACCAGAATTCCAAGAAAAATAGGCCACTACAAATAAGCTGAACTGCAAAATTGTAACCAAGCAGAGAAATATTTTTTTTTTCCTTTCATTCACAAACTTGTTTTTCACATACCTCACGTTTTCTTGCATTAGCAGAATTGTTTGTTTCTTCCATGCTACTAACAGTTTTTAGCTTAAAAGATACAATATATGACAATCATTGGCAATTTCTAGGCATTGCAATTTACTACCTACTGGAAATGTGTACAGAAAAAGTGAAAAACTGTAAACTTTTATGTCATCATTTAAAACTCATGATTTTTTTTTATAAATCCAAGTTCTGCTCTGTGGAAAACTGAACCCAATTTTGGGAGTATTCTGGAATCAAAATTTTGGTGTATAGGCAAGTATATTGCATATGGTAGGTTATATATTCTTCAGCAGGCAAAACACTTCTTGAATTGTATAGGCAAGTATATTGCATATGGTAGGTTATATATTCTTCAGCAGGCAAAACACTTCTTGAATTTATTCTTAAGTTGTTTGTACTCATGAACTTTGAATATAATACATTTCTTCTATGGGACCAAAGATTTTAAATTCTGTATTTGTAGTATATTATAAAATGCACATAGTGGTCTACATGCTCTCTGTATTTTGGTTGTTTTTATATGTGAAAGAAGCACACAGAGGAGCGGAAGTTATATACTCTTCTAATTATCTTATTTTCATTAATAAAATCAGTCTTCTAAGGCTGCTGAAATAACATTGTTCAATTAGATGTCTATGCATCTGTGACTAGCTTTCAGAAAGATGACATCAGATTATTCAGAAAATGCTTCTACTGCTAATGTTTTTTTCCCCAAGGCTAGCTTAGCTTTCTTCAACCTGGTGCACTTAAAATATGCCTGGCTGCCTGCAAGCAGAGCATTATACAGATAATGGTCAGATACATCAGGAAGGCATTAAATTGGATAATGGCTGGGTCAGAATACAAAAGAAGAGAGATGTTGACATACAGGCTTGAGACAGATTTTTCCCTTTTCCAAGTGACAGATTTTGTAGAGCATACCATTTAGTACTGAGGTCATGCTGGAATCCAATTTCTCCACAGTTCAGTGGACATGAATGTAACCAGGAGGAAAAACACTTTAAATGAGGGGGAAAAAAATCTTTGCTAAATAATAGTGAAAAGCAAGAAAGACAAGATGTTCCCTAAAATAGCAAAGTTCTTAAAAGAACCACACTTTACCATGCCAAAGAATAACGCTGAATGCTTAGTGGATTAAATATCATGAAATAATCATGCTTGGTCGGAGTAATCCATATTTCATGGTTCAGATATTATTTGTGTTGGCAGTTAAATACCAGTAATTATTAAAAAAAGAACAAAACAAAACCCCAGGCAATTATTTCAGTTGAAGGATTCTTCCACATTTCTGATAATGTTATAAGTTATAGAGAATACCAAGAAACAGAATGTTTGCAAGTTCTGTATCTGTCTGAAAAGCTCAAGATATTCTCAACTCAAGCTTAGTGCTTGGTGTCTATATAAAAATAGTTTTCTTGGCAACAGTACAGGAGGTTGTCTTTGCTTTCTTCTGTAATAGTGTGTTTGGGTTTGTTGGTTGGTTGGTTTTTCAGTCTAGTCTATAATCCAGGTGGTCTCCCATTGAGCATTAAGCAGACTAGCTCTTCTTAGTTTCCAAGCCAAGGTTTTGTTGCTTTCTGCTAAGACGGCATATGTCCACTCAGAGGTAATTTATGTTGAGTTCAGTTATCTTGCTTATCAAGTCAAAGAGGACTGCAGTTCTGTATTCACTGGCCTTAGAATATAAGTCATTGAAGTTAACTGTCTATTTATGACTAAACCTTTATAGATTTCACTGTCAAAATAATAGCAATAACATTTTACCTTTGGAATTAAGATATTTCATATGGATGAAAAAATAAGTTTTCTCTTTTTTTAAAAAAATAATAATTTTTGTTTTAGATTTTCCTGAAAACATTACCATAAAACAGTCTTACCGTCTACTTGGAAACAGTCTCAGCGTGTTTGTGGTTGCTAAATTAATTTCATTTCTCATTGAACCTATCAGTAAATGATGAATTGTTCAAGTGAACTTTCTGGAAACAATATACTACATCAGAATATGGATTTCTTCCTTGGAAGAGGATTGAATCTTACTACATGGTCTATTTGTATGGAAGCTCATCTTTGTTTATAAAATAAATAATTGTCAAATGTATGTCTGTTTTACTATTTGTGGAAATAGAAGGTTTTACTGAAAGTCTTGTGTTAGTATTTTAATTTATGAATATTGGATCCTGAATTTATGAAAAAATAGAAATTGTTTAGTTAATATGTCATTTTAAATACTCTTAAACCCAAGCTCAGTGGTGGACTATAAATGTTTTTAAATAAAAAAAATTAAAGGCAAATATTAAATTGCTTTTAATGTCTTGAAAAACTATTCTTTTATTCTTAATATACTTTATCACTGTTTCTTCCAAAGAAATTCTAGAATTGTAGTTTCATAATTTATTGTTAGAAACATCTACTTTATGTTGGATCCAAACTGCAATTTTCAAATTTCCTTAAGGAAAAGATTGATAAAGATACAACTCAACTTAATTTTTTTGAAGTAAATCTATATATCATAGAATCTCTGCATGTCTAATTCCCTAAGTTCAGTTAATAGCATCTGTAATTATAAAAATAAAAGAGCAGGCTTTTCAATCTCAGAATTTTTTATTTAAAGTAAAGGACAAACACATTCTGACCTCAGCACAGATTTACTAGTAGATCCAGTGTTTCATTATTACCAATGTATGTGCCTCTTATGGAATTCAGAATAATGACAACTACAAAAACAACATTTCGGTTTAAAAAAAACCCCGAATTGACACAGTTGTTAGTGAAAAAATAAAGAATCTTATTCTGAAGATTTAAAAATAATTAATAATTATAAAGCATGACTAGATATAGTAGGAAATAACCATTTGTTTAGGTGCAAAGTCATCAAAGAAACTGAATCTTGCTTTCTACATTCTTATAACCCTTATTTAGTACTGTATGAGTGTTCAAGAGGTCTGGTTTCTGAATAGTTATAATGTAAACGCTTTTCAGACAAGGGAGAAAGGTTCATAGAGGACATTAGTGCTATAATAGCACCTGGAATTCTATTGATAGGACTGTGAGCATATAGTATGCAAGCTTGAATATATGCTTATTCTTCAAAACACCTGCTATAGAGTGGTAGGAGTATATATAATTAAACTTTTGTCAATGTGATAGCTTCTATCTTTGGGAAGGAATAATTCACAATCCGTCTGAAGTTCTGCATATACACATATGCCCTCAATATCTGCCTTGAAAAATACTCTGGGGAGGAAAAGGGGGGAAGAGGAGTTTATGATTTGAAAATTTATTTTATCTATAACATTTCAAAGGCACAAAAGGTTACTGTATCATCTTTTTTAGCCCATCTTCTTGAATAAACCCAATTACTATATTGAACATGTTACTGCTGAAGGTAAGTACAATACACAGAGGTATTCAGTAAATATGCTTGAAAATTAACATAAGCTTCACATACTAAAAAAAGATTCCTATAATTATGTGTTTTAAAGTAGATTTAATTCAAACTAAATTAATGGTATGTTAAAGATACGAGGAATTTATTGAGTAATCTGGAAATGAATTTGTCTTCACCATACTTATATAGGAATCAAAGAGTCCTAATAAACTACAGTATTGTGGCTCCACTTCCTCCAGAAAACATGAGGGAAACCATCAGAGAATTCATGCAGTGAAATCTCAGTGAAAACAGTATGGCTTCAAACCAGACCCATGAATTCAGATTGTCTTTGTGTTAACTCATTTTCTCTCTCTGTTTCATTTTAAATTCTTATTTAGACATAGTACTCAATAGAATATCAAAATAGCTGATATGGCAGGATAACGTTAATTCCTTTTTAAAGTATATCTTCAGTATGATAGCATTTAGCATATATCCAATATGATGAACATCTTAAAATATTTTCAAAAACTTAGTATATCCATACTATTTTTATAACCTAGAATGAGGAAGAATACAAAACGAAATGCTCCCGATTATATATCTGCCTTCTTTTAATTTTTATAGACTTAGCATTTTTTGTCTATGCATCTCATAGAATATTAAGATTCAAGGTATTACCAAGAAAATCAAATATATTCCAGTTGTTCAAATTCCTAAAATATTGTTACGAATAAAAGTTGCAAACCTTGCAGGAGTATATACAAAAATTGATTTGTTTTGTAGTGGGGGAAAAGAGATGGGTAGAAAGATGATGTTTGCATTCTTAAATACAAGTTTAGCTGAACTTTTAAAAGCTATAGATTAAAACAAACAAGCTATCAACTCTGGATTCAGAATATCCTCCCTTATATTTCCTTATATGTTTTAGCCTCCAGTCCCCTGATCATCTTTGTTGCTCTTCTCTGCTCTTTTTTACATCATGGTGACCAAAACTGGATGCAGTGTTCCAAATGTGGCTTTACCAAGGCATTTTAAAGTATTAAAACTGGTATTGTAATGTGGTATTAACACATATGCACTCTTAGTTCTTACTTATACGTTTTAGTTACTTCTTCCTATTTCCTTACACATCTACATGACAATGAGATATGTTAACCTAGAACCTGCATTCCAAAAAGCAGATTTGAAACCAAACTTAACCTTGTACAATAGTCTCCTCCAGCTTTCTCCAATCTCTATATCTATTGTGTTACATTTCCCAACTTTCCCAGAAAACATGTTCACAATATAAACATTTCCACTGTTCTATTTCATCAGACTATTTGTCTAATTTATAGATAAATATATTAGATTAAAAAAATAATGTCAATATTTGCTGACTAGTAATAGCTCTCCATAACCTGCTACATGTACCTTTTAGTTGGAAGTGCCATCGATTTAATTTTTTAGAGGAAAGTCGGTATTTCACCACTGAGCTACATTAATAATGTATTATACAAGTAGTATTAAAACATCTTGTTAATATAACTACAAACTATTGTTAAATTAGTGGAAGGGCAGTAGCTAGATAAAATCACATCTGATTTCCCCACACAATATCCCATGCTTTTTCTTTAGTATGTCTAGATAAGACTGAAGAAATCTCTGGTGTATATGAATCCTGGAAAATTGCTGACAATTAGTTTCACTGTACAAAACTATGGTAGATAATCAATGACCTGACCTGTAATACGTTCTTATATTCTTGTTTTACTGTAGTATAAAATCATTATTTAATGACAATACTGTATGTACAATATGTTTACTTTTTATTTGATTATTTTTAGTTGCAACTTTATTAATTAAAGATGTTTCTCAACCATGACAACTTGAAGATGTGTGAACCTTCTCTCCAAAATTCCCCAGCTAGCAGTCTATATATTTTCAAATTGCCGTGGTTGAGAAACATTGTTGTAGATTAATCCTCACTCTTCTTCTAATACTCTGCCAATAATAACATGGCCATCAGGTCTCTCTTACTTGTGCCTAGCCCATCTTCTACAGAAGTTAGAAATTTCTGAAATTGTAAAAAAAAAAAAAAAGGCTAATGTTTAATACATCACAATCTGTTGTTGAATCACCTTTAATCATTGGCATGCTATAATAGTTTGCTTCTACAAAGATTAAAAGGAATGAGAATAATTAAACAATGAAAAGTTAACCAGTAGAGGTATTTTTTTAAAAAAACTTGGAGGATATTTTTTTTTTTACAAATTTTATTTATAATACAATTAAAAACAAACAAACATTGGATTTGACGTGACATTCCAGTATATACATTTTTATCAGATTATTCCATTTTTTACAATCAATTATTCATCTCTACATATACATCTAAGTTTTATATACAATACTTGTTCTAAAATAACATATATTTCTATCTTAACATTCGTCTTTAATCCCTACTGTCCTCTTCAAATTTATCCAGCGGTAAAATTTATCCCAGGTTTCATAATAAACTGATCCACATTTATCTTTTAATATCATTGTGAGCCTGTCCATTTCCGTACATGCTAATATTTTATGTATTAACTCTTCCTCTGTGGGAATTTCCTTGCTCTTCCATTTTTGCGCTAAAGCAAGGTTAGCTGCAGTCAGGATGTGTAGCAGTAGATAGATTGTTCCCTTGTCATATTTTTCTGTTGTTATTCCCAACAAGAAGAGTTCAGGTTTTAACTCTAAGTCCAGTGTTAATATATCCCTCAACCAGTTTCGTGTCCTGTTCCAATACTCACGGATCTTTGGGCATTCCCACCACATATGGTAGTATGAACCTAATGCTGTTTTACATTTCCAGCATAGGGGTGAGATGTTTGAACCCATTTTGGCTAACCTTACGGGTGGGAAATGCCATCTATAGAACATCTTGTAAAGATTTTCCTTATATGAAGTAGCTAAAGTGAGTTTCCTATTCCTTTCTCACAGTTCTTGCAAAATATGTAGGTTGATACTAAAACCAAAATCCCTACTCCAAATTAACATGGTCTCCTTAACCTGTTCTTCATACATTGTCTGCTCCAAAAGAAAATGATATATTTTTTAAATCATTTTATCCTCGGGACCTAATAAAATTTTATCTAGTTCTATCGGTTCTATCTTTATACCCCACTCTTTTTTATCTTGCCTGTATCTTGCTTATAGTTGGAGGTATGCCCACCATTCTAATTCTATCCCTGCATCTTGGAGATTCTTCCTCGATTTTAATTCTCCTCTCTCGTCTAATATGTTTTTATAGATTATTACTTTCCCCAACTGAATAAACCTTGGGTGTATGTACATTTCTAATGTTGAGATCCAATTAGGGACCTGCCTGTAGTTCTGTCATCGAATTTTGATCCATACATCTATTAATGCCCGTCTGATGTAGTGCCTCCGGAAGTACTGGTGAACTTTATGCTTCTCATTGGAGGATATTTTTAGATGTGCTTGATCTACATGCATATCGACACACAATTTTCCACTCCAAAGATCCCTTTATTTTTCAGTTTCTTTCCCACTAACATCTCATTGTCCATTGTATAATTAGGCTTCCCTAAATGTGGTAGCTTTTTTCCTTGTCCTTGGCTCTCTCTCCCTGCAAATTTAGATTTCTACCAGTATTTGCAAACCAAATATTTTGGCACAAGTAAGAGGGAAATTCTCCATCTATTTCAATTCATATTTGTGCTTTTCTAAAGCCACGTGCAGTCCCTATACCCTGTTTCAATGATATAATTTATTTTTCCATTTAAGCCCTCAGGATTTTGTTTCGCGTTATATGATCTAGTTAGGAAATAGATATTGATATTATGACTTCATGATACCTTATAACACTGGGCCTGGTTAGAGATGAACATTACAAAGCTAAGTCAGAATAAGGTCAATACTTCATCAGTTTTAACAATGGTGATCAGGAAACACTTTTTAACATATTTTTACAGTTGTTACAGTTGTTGAATTGTAATGGTGTGTGAAATTGTATTTGGGAGACATGAGAGAGAGCTATATGAAGAAAACCATGCAAAAGATGTATCAGTCCATAGAAGGAGAGGCAGTGTGACAAACACTTCCTTCTCTAGTTTTCCACAGAGCAAACGGAGGAGAGAAATAATTTCAACCTTGTAAAATTCCACTAATGTAACCTATGTACCTGGATGTGCTTTTCTGAACTAACCTCACATGCTTAATATGAATTCTAATAATACCTCAGTTTTATTCAAATTTCTGCCTCCTTCTGAGCTGTGTTTGCCACAGACAATCCTTCATAGGTATCAATTGAAAATTATTAATAAATTGTTAATATTCTATCATTTTGTATGCTTATTATAAATATTATGATTATTGTCTCACACTCACATATAAAACCTCTTTTTAATCAGGATTTTTTCCTCATTGTGATGAACCCAAGCGAATTTCCAGTGAATAGCAAAAACATGAGGCAAGTACAAATTAGATAAAACCAAGCTGTAATTCTCAAGGGACAATATAATAATGTGTATGTGTATCACACCATTAGAAAGTAGGAACTAACATTCCAGTATTTTCCCAAGAGAAGTCTTGGAAGACTGTTGATTTACTTTTAAAATTTATGCATGAAAATATGATCTAGAAATGCATAAAAATGTGATCTAGAACTTGCTAGACAACTATTCCTTTATAGCAAGTAAATCGCCTCTAACACTCCTAATTAAGAAAGACAGGAGAGAAAGAGTGCTGAATAAGCACATGCGAAGACTTTTTCAAGAGCAAAGTACACTTGACATAGGATTAATCCTTGAAGATAATACAAATTTCACTTTAACTGACTGCACAGGTCCAGGAAGGCTAGAAGTGAGGGATGAAGTGTCCAAGCTTTCTTCCTTGGACCCTGGTGACATTATTAATGATTTTTGGGAAAAACCATGGATCTGATTCTGGTGAAAAAAATAGACCTAAAAGGAACATTAATCAGGCACAGTGAGTACCATTCTTGACATTTTAATTACAGCTTGCTTGAATTCATATAGATACAGAAAAAACCTGCCATAGGAATAGAATAAACTATGTAGCTTCATTAAATCTTTACAATGTTCCATGTTCTTCCCTTTGACATATCAGGCCTCGCATGTCATCTGAAGGGGGCAATTTAGTCTTCCACACAGGCTCTACCAAGAATATTGAGTTCAGAACTGGATCACAGGGCAGAATCAAACTTAATGAAGAAGACCTTGCTGATGTTTTTAGTCAGGTAATGATTTGGATCTGTTTACAATGTTGTTCATTACTATCTAAATCCAATTCTTCAATAACATTCAAAGAGGATTCAGAAAATCAGATTTAAATATGTTGATACGTGATGATTCATATATACTCCCATCAATTAAATGCTGCTTTTTAAGATAAAGATATTATCTAAAGAAGTTTTTAATTTGGTCCCAGATTAAATAATTTGGTCCCCAAATAGGATAATCCATAGATTTTATTTATTTTTATAATTCATAGATTACTTTTATATATTATATTTTTATAACACATAAATAATATAGTTAATGAAAGGAGTCCAGTGCATAATCAGGACAATTATTTCAAACATCATATTTAGGTATTTAAAATAGTTATATTGCTGTATATCAAAAATTTCAGAATACATTATATTGATAACTAAATAATAGCTAAAATATCTCCAAACCACATATAGATACCAATTATGCAGGAATAGTAACATTTCCATTGGCAGTAAAATACATTGCCTACACCAGGGCTTTTCAACCGGTGGTACACATATCACTGGTGGTACTTCGACACCTGGCAGGTGGTAGGTGTATGATGGGTTGAAAAACACTGTAAAACAAAAAGTGTTTAAAAAAGTGTAAAAGTGGATGAGGAGGCGCGGCGGCAGTGCCGCACAGGCCTTTGGGACAGTCAGCTGAAGCTGTGTGAGGTATTGCCAGGACTCTGCTGAGAGGCCAGGATCGGTGTGCACTGCTCCACCTGATCGACAGCGACCTTGGGGGGTGGCAGGCAGCTGCAGGCAATCTTAGGGCGGAGATTCAGCTGCAGCTGCATGAGGTTTGCCTAGGTTTTGCTGAGAGTCCAGGATTGGCATGTGCAGCTACAGCTGATAAGCAGCGGGTCTAGGATCTTTTGCCTCCTACCCTTAGCCACACCTCCTTCTCCCTGAGCCTCCTGCCTCTGCCCATTTGCCTCCACCATTCCTCCTCGGAGCAACATGCGATTGCCAATAGGTGATTTCAGGGGCTTTGGATGGTACAGTTTCTGTAGTTGAAGTGGGGGCATGGGGAGATGTCAGAGTCCTAGTTGGTTATCCTTCCCAAAGATTCCCCAACCTTAAAGCAGCTCTTGGGTGGCAACAGTTACCCAGCACGAGGGGCTCATGAGAAAGAGATGCCGGCAATGCTAACCTCTAAGAATGAGGGGCCAGAGGCACCTACAAGCAGGGGAGGCAGGTAGGGAGGGGGGAAAAGAAAGGAAATCAAACTTGATTGACAGGGAGCATAGTAACCCTGCTCCTACTCCATAGAGGGCAGATCCCCATCATTCCAAGCCCGGCAGGGGTCTTCCTGCTTCACTATTGAAGACAAAGGGGGGTCTGGTGAGGTAGAGGAAGAGGGTTTAAGCAAACAGCAACCGAAGTGAGGATCCCCCCAAAACATGTGCTTTGTGTGTAACCTCCCATCATGATAGAAGCGACCAAAATCTGCTGCATCCAGCCAGCAGATGGGGGAGAAATAAAAACCAGCCCCTCCCCTGCTGCGAATCCTCAACAGAATGCTCATGAACAAAAACCTCAGACAGGAGGAGGAGCCCGGGTGGGCAGGCAGGTGTCTTGCTCAGCTGTGGCTTGGGGAGGGAAAGGGGAAAGTTTCACCCCCCCCCCATATACTGCCCTCTCATGAAAGCAGGATGTAAACTCTAAAAAATGACAAAGAAATAAGTTTAAAACAGCGGAGTGTCTCGCAATGGTTTTCTTCCCCACTTCTTTCCAGCAGTTTAAATATGTAAAGACCACAAAAGAAAAAACTTCACTTTCTTTCGTTTTAATTCAGAAGGGAGGATTTGGGCGGGGGGGAGAGTTGTTTGTTTCAAAGGAAGGGAACGGGGGGGGGCTTGGGTCCATGAGGGGCACAGCAGGTGAACGGTGATGGCGCGCGGCTTCTGGCGTGGGGGTGCGCTGTCTTTTTAAAAGAGCAAAATGGGACAAAAAATAAAAATCACCCACTTCACCCCCAAGAGCTGGATGTGGATGTGATCTTTTTTTTTTCCTTGTTCAGAAGAGATACTCTTCTGTTTTAACTTTTTTCTTTGTAGTTTTTTGGAGTTTTCATCCTGCTTTCATGAAAGGGAAGCGTTTGGGGGGATGAAGTTGACCCCTTTCCGCCCCCAAGCCATCAGCTGAGCAAGACACCTGCCTGTCTGCGCTCTTCCTCTTGTCCGAGGTTTTCGTTGTCGTGAGCATTTCTGTTCAGGATTGGCAGCGGGGGGGGGGGCTGTTTGGTTTTTATTTCCCCCCGTCTGCTGGATAGTTGCAGCAGGTTTCGGTCACTTCTGTCATGCTATGTGGTTACCCACAAAGCACATTTGTTTTTGGGGGGGATCCCCACTCAGTTGTTAAGCTTGCTTAAACCCTCCTCCTCCTCACTGGAGCCCCCCCTTTGTCTGCAGTGGTGGGGCAGGAAGACCTCTGCCGGGCTGAGGGTGATGGGGATCTGCCTTCTGCGGAGTAGGGGTAGGGTTACTATGCTTCCTGTCAATCAGGTTTGATTTCTTTTCTTTGCCCCCCTCCCCTGCTTGTAGGTGCCTCTGAGCCCCTCATTCTTGGGAGTTAGCATTGCTGGAATCTCTTTCTCCTGAGCCCCTCATGCTGGGTGCTGGATAACTGTTGCCGCCCAAGAGCTGTTTTAAGATTAGGGAATCTTTGGGGGATAGCCAACTAGCACCCTGACATGCTCTCCCCTATGCTCCCACTTCAACGGCAGAAGCCACACACCCTCAAAGCCCCTGCAATCATCTATTGGCTTCTTTGAGTCAAGCAGAAGGAGAGAAAGGGATAGAACAGTGCAAAGATTAATGCCAGAGAAACAGGCACAAGTTTCCCATTAAAAGTATGGTAAGTGGGTGTTCAGATACTCATCAACTTACAACCACAACTGAGCTCAAAATTTATGTTGCTAAGTGAGAAATTTGTTAAATGAGTTTTGTCCCATTTTATGACGTTTCTTGCCACATTTCTTAAGTGAATCACTGCAATTGTTAAATTAGTAACACAGTTCTTAAGTGAATCTGGTTTCCCCATTGACTTTGCTTGTCAGAAGGTTGCAAAAGGGGATCATCTGACTCTGGGACCCTGTGACTGTCATAAATATGAATCAGTTGCCAAGCATCTGAATGTAAATCATAAGACCCTGGGAATGCTGCAGTGGTCATAAGTATGAAAAATGGTCATAAGTCACTTTTTTCAGTGCCGTTGTAACTTTGAACAGTTACTAAGCAAACTGTTGTAAGTCAAAAACTACTTTTTTCCTTTTTTTGGTCATCAAGTTTTTGACACCTTACAAGGTGACTGGTGGTACTCGAATATTGCCATATCCTAAAAGTGGTACAGTCTGTGAAAACATTGAAAAGCACTGGCCTGCACTAATACAATTGATTGCACAAGGCTTTATCATCAGGTGTTCCAGTTAGTTCATATGATATCGTTCAGTGTGGTTTTATTTTGCTTTATCTAAAGCATCGCTTTTCTCCTTATGCTCTCTCTCTATATAATAAATGTATGTATGTATGTATGTATGTATGTATGTATATATGTTTTTGTAGATTTTCACGGGTATAGGTATGCAGGTCTTGGCATATTCGGGTCTTTTCCGGTATAAGATTGAGAGTATCTTGGCGACATTTTGATGAGGTCCCATCATCATCTTCAGGCTGGGGTCTTTGGCTTCGTGCTTGTGCAAGCAAAGTGTGATCGGAGCTGCCGTATTCATAGAGCTGGCGCCAAATTCTCAAGGTCCTTTGACTTGTGGCAACCAATAAGTGTCCAGACCACAGATTTGATCTTCTGTGATGCAGCTTTTATGTATTTATTTGCCTTGATTTTTGTTATTTTGGCAGGCAGCTACAATCATTTTGGATAGATTGCAAAACCAATCCGAAGCGCATGAAAATTCTATAGTATGAGGAATAGAGCTCCTCATAATTTTTAAGCAAAAGCAAAAGCCAGTGATTGAAACTTGTCATAGAAAGATCAAATAAGGTTTCTTTATTTTTCCAGTCACTGGAAAAGCTATGTTATCCAACATTTGCCATGCTCAAAAATGCAATGCCTAAGTATAGGATGATCTAATGCTACTAGTGCCTGGCCAAGAGTTCATGTTTTTACTGAGGTAGTTCAACTCCCATTGAAAAACATTACCACCTGCCCAACAAAACACGTGTCAAACTTCAAAAGCATGCCCATCTGGGATGGATGGCAGCAGTCACTAGAAGGATAAGAAAGAATAGAGGGCTTCAGAGGCCATGGAGTGGTAGAGTTGAAAACAAAGTCTTCATAATAGCTTAATTATGTTGGGTTTTGAATCAACTATCTGGAGTCTTATGTTTTTTTTAACTAATTGTGTTTAATACTGAAAAGCATGTTATGAAATTTCCTGACCTGAATGGCAATTCAGAAATGTCTTTATATAGAAATATAGTAAATACATTTCCTAGTTTAGAAGAGATGCCAGCTATGTTAGAAAAGTCCCTACAGTGGGTAAAACTGCACAGGAAAATCCAAACATTATTCCTCCTCCTCCTCCTCTTCCTCCTCCTCCTCCTCCTCCTCCTCCTCCTCCTCCTCCTCCACCCCTCCCACAACTGCCTGGATTAGTCACTGTAACTTTCTTGGCAAGGTTTTTCAGAAGTGATTTGCCATTGCCTCCTTCTAAAGGTCAAGAGAGAGTCACCCAGCTGTCTTTGTGTCTAAAGTGTAATTAAAAATCCAGTCTCCTGGTTTCTAGTCAAATGATTTAAGCATTACACCAATCGAGTCTCTGTCTTTTGTTAGAATCCAGGAACCTGTAGAATCATAATGGACTCTGCTCCAAGGGTCAAGTTACTCAAGAGTTTCTCAGGGCACATAACCTCTGTCTAAGCCAACATTAGTGTTACAATCCTTTCTCTCTCTCTCTCTCTCTCTCTCTCTCTCTCTCTCTCTCTGAGTCATACCCAAATGTTATAACATGGGGGGATTTTGCAGTATTCTCATTTGAACAAACATTTTAGTGGGTGGGGCAGAGTGCCATCCCTCCCTCTACTGATCTACTTCAGTGGAACCATTCCATCTTTCATGCTTTGGGGCGGTGAGCCTTTATATATATATATATATATATATATATATATATATATATATATATATATATATATATATATATATATATATATATATATATATATATGGTTTAGAGTTCCTCACTCAAGACTGGCAGCATGATGCCTCATCTATTTTTAATACATGAACTGATCATATGAGGTTTTGTCCCTGGATTGGAAGTTAATAGTATTGGAGCATTGTTTGCAAATATATCATTCAAAAGAGGACAGCTAGCAAAAGCAATCCTTAAAACAGCAGGGCTTATAAAGAGTAAAAATAAGAATTTCTTCCTCTCCTTGGACAAAATTCTCTTCATTCACTGAAAATTATGTTTGCTGCAATTTTTAAACATTTGAGAATTGTTTATCCCTTTTATTTCTAAATGTAGATCCAACGGAATAAAGATGAACTTCTAGAACTAAAAAGAGTCACAAGCACACATTACAATGTTTCTAGTGACATCATCCAGCTTCAGTCCCAGGTATTTTTTAATATCTCTTTTGTATCATTTATATATTCTGAATCTAGTACAAATATCACCATTTAACTACCAAATTAATTGTTTAATTTGCTGTCCTGCAAAATAATTTTTATGTCCTGGTTGAGATCCTACACTTTATGCCACACAAATACCAGTTTATGATATCTCTCCATTTCTTTTTTTTAATTTGCCATAGTTCATCCAAAAAGAATAAAATCCATTTTTAACTACTGCAAAAAATGAATTGTTTGAATTAACTGCAAAACATTGAAAAGAGAATAATTCATTGCTTGTTAATAGGTCTATGTCTTAACCATTGGACAATTGGATGGTGCTTGGGGCCAGTACTACTTTAAGAACAAAAAGGACACCTCAAGTAGTTGAGGAAGTAAAGTCTGGGTTAGGGTTAAAGGACTGCAATGAAGGGTTAAAAGGACTGTATAGACTATCATCGATTTCTAGACAGGCTTCATCTTTAGTAAAGGAGAATAGACCATTTAATTATTTTGAAATATCAACATCTATAATTATATATAGATGTTGGTTGTCCAAACAGAACACTCCCCCAGCCAATCAGAGCACAGCCAAGCCCCTAACCATTCAGAACACACCTCCACCCAATCAGAACACAGCCAAGCTCCCACCCAATCAGTTCATACCCCCACTGGCAGTTAAAAGAAAGAAACAGCTAAGACCACACATTGCTGCTCAAAGCACGAAGCTGAAAACACCAGCCTGAAGATGATGAATGGGACTTCGTCGAAACGTTGCCAAGACACTTCCAATTTTACGCGGGAGAAAACCCGAACAACCAAAGACCTATATATATATATATATATATGGCAAGAAATAAAATGATCACCAGGATAACAAAAGTATAAAATTTATTAAAAAAGCGCCTAGCTTTCGCCGTCACCTGCCGGCATCCTCAGGGCTAGTGCGCCAGGGAGTGAGAATCGCTTTTAAAGGTGTGTCAAAGTCTGCGCACGACTCCTCAGCCTCGTCATCGGGCCCAATTGGTACGACTGCGCACAAATGGTCTGTTCTTTCCTATTAATTTCAATTGCGTGTTTATCATCGTCCATCCTTCTTTCTCTTGGTCTTAAGGTGGGTAGGTGAATGTCTCTCTTATTATGGTGGTCCCTAAGGAGGAGCAACCAACCCCCCAATTGATCAGGGGCAGTCCGAATGAGGAAAGACAATTGGAGAACACCCCTACTACATCTGTAACGCCATCACAGCCCCAAAGAGTTAAGGAGGTGGTGGAAACCGAAATCCAGAGTTCGGGTACTATGAATACCCGAGATGGTGCGACTTGTATAAAGGAGGACATAACCAATGGAAGAGGAGAGGGAGCCCTGGATGTGACAGTTCACTCATATACGGGGAAAAATATGATGACCGGTTCGGAAAGAAAGAAAAAGCCCCCTTGTGGGATTAGGATGGCCGGATTGAGAGAGAAAGAACTACAGAGCGCAGCTGGAGGTGGATCCACGAACGGTATTGGAGAGGGGGAGAAAACACAGGAGACCGGACCATCACACCCCCCATCTGCGCATCCCGGAGAATTCCGGAGGACTCGTATAGATAACAACGATGTAAAAGGGAGGAGGCGAATCGAAGAGACCACCATAATAAGAGAGATATTCACCTACCCACCTTAAGACCAAGAGAAAGAAGGATGGACGATGATAAACACGCAATTGAAATCAATAGGAAAGAACAGACCATTTGTGCGCAGTCGTACCAATTGGGCCCGATGACGAGGCTGAGGAGTCGTGCGCAGACTTTGACACACCTTTAAAAGCGATTCTCACTCCCTGGCGCACTAGCCCTGAGGATGCCGGCAGGTGACGGCGAAAGCTAGGCGCTTTTTTAATAAATTTTATACTTTTGTTATCCTGGTGATCATTTTATTTCTTGCCATGAATATTCCCAGGATTCATGTTTTTAATCTTCTTAAACATATATATATATATATATATATATATATATATATATATATATATATATATGTATGTATGTATGTATGTATGTATGTATATAGTCATTCAAGACATATTTCTTTTATTCCATTAATTATAGATGTGTGTGTGTGTGTGTGTGTGTATATGTTTTCTGAGGTTATGTACATACATACATACATACATACATACATACATACATACATACTGTGGATACATACATACATACTGTGGAAAAACTAAAATTCTCAAAGTAGATTCTGCTGAAACAGTATCCTAAGTCAGTTATAATAAATTTTACTTGAAATCTGCAAATATTCATGAAAGTTGTCAAAATGTAACAGAAAATTTGCATATATTTAAAAAGAGTTTGTGCTGTGGGACTTTGTAGGTTCTTTAAAATTATGAAATTGGACAGAACAGAGTAACATGTGATAGTGACAAATAGATTTATGCTAATCTAAATACCATTCTTTTTCTGCTGCAGATTGTGAATATTGAAGGCAGACTTCATAATCTTGAGCTGGTGAGTAACATGATGTACACCTTTTATGTACTTTAAGGTTAATTAATTGCCAGAAGTAATAACGCTAAAAGAATGGCTTTATTTTTGCTTTATATTTTGTTCCAGACCTTCCTAAAAAAACACTGTAGTAGCAACCCTTGCCAGAATTCTGGAACCTGCATAAACCTACTAAATGCTTTCTTTTGTCTTTGTCCCAACAATTGGCAGGTAAGATTCTTAGTATCTTCCATAACTTGCAATGTATAAAATGCAGTTTGCACCAGCACTGTCATTTACACAACAGCCAATCCAGTGGAATCAATCTAACTGATAAAAGAAAATCAGAAACTAGTTTGTATGCCTATGCAACAGAATAACATAGTGCAGAAGATATCTGCCAATAGGGCAGACTAGGTAGAAATTAGCAATTGCCATAAGTATTAAGAGGACTACAAATTGAAGGCATTGTATACTACACAATCTGTTTATCCACCTTATGTCATGGTTCTGACAGATGAAACTCTTCAAAAGAACTTCAAGGCATTGTTTACCTTAAAGAATCTTTTATTCGAAAAACAAAGTATTGGCATTACATAGTTGAAACCAGAAACTAAATTCCTCTTCCCTGGATACAAAGTAATAAAGTGCAATTCTCTCCTCCAATAAACAGTCATAAATCACATCCCCCAATTAGCAGCAACTAATTCTAAAAGCAATAGAGAAAATGGCTGTATTTCCATCTGTTGTCAAAGCAAGAACATACAATGTTAGCAGTGGAGACAGAACTTCTATTATCCAAGTTATAAAATTCAGTTGCTGTTTAGCCAGCTTGTGGATCTTATGTCTTTGATCCCAGGAATAATTTGTCTTGGTCCAGACCAGTTGCCATATACTGTAATTTAGACTGCATAATTCTTTCTTCAGATTTTTATGCTGAGGTCTTCTTGGTCACCTGCCCTTTGGGATCTTTCTCTTGGAGATGCCAAAGTGGGATTATTGGCATGCAAATTTGTATTCTGCTATTGAATTCCATAACCTTCCCTTGCATTTAATACTTGGCAGCTGAAAGTCTGATTATTTTGAAAAGCGCTATATACCAAGAGTGGTTAGAAGGGAACTACTTAGTGTTGGAGGCCTTAGGCATTGAATATGCTCATGCTAGCCTGCCCAAGAATTTTCAGTTGCTTACATTTGTTTGTGCTATGATGATTCTTAATTGAAAAATATACAAGGGGGAATGGTTTAGGGAAAAATGTGGGAGGGGGAAGCAGATTTAATGGATCTCCCCTGCTACAAAATTACAATTTAATTCATGTAGACAAACCTTTTTTTAAAAAAAAATTAGAAATAGATGCTGGTCATCTAATATTACAGCAATAGCTTAACTGCCACACAAATGGCCCTATATATACAGTATATAGTATAATATTTTTTTCAGTAGAATATACATTTCTGTGTATATCTAGTATCAGTTTTTGAGGGCTCACTGTACCTGAGCTGATTCTCAAGTTTTAAGCTTTTATTACAGTATACCTATGTTTTGAATTAAATGAAAGTACACTGTACTTAAATGAACAAGGAAGGCGCAGTCACAAAACCAAGTTTTGTTTAGTGTTTATAAAGGAAACATTACAGTGAGAAATTTGGATACTCTATACCAATCTTTTCCTATCTTGAGGAGCTTTAAAATGTTTGGACTTCAACTCTGAGAATTCTTGGAGATGAAATTCACACATCTTAAATTTGCCAAGATTGAGAAACACTACTCTGTACTTTTTGAAATTTTATATCATATATCAGCTTGATCCACATATTTTAATCCTTAATTTATTTGGAAAATAAACCATCCTTCTCTTTTCAGGGACCAAATTGTTCTGTTGATGTTAATGAATGCCAGATTTATGAGGGAACATCCTTGGGATGCCAGAATGGAGCAACATGCATAAATAAGCCGGGGAATTACAGGTAATTCTAATGATCTTATGGGCAGTTTTTTGTATAGCACTTTTAACTGCCACTTTAATATGAGAGAACATCCATCGAAGTCAGGTGAACAGCTGGACAGAAGGATACCAAATAGCTAGATGCCTTTCTAGGCCCTTCATAGTAGGACAGCTTCATGTTGCAAATCCCAAACTATATAATTTTATCTTTTCACCATACAGGTAGTTCTTGATTTATGACAGTAATTGAAATCACAATTTTAGATTCAGATTATGACAGTCATAACTGTCACATGTGATTTTAAAATCTTTTTTTGCAGGAGTCATTAAGCAAACACAATGGTTGTTAAGCAAACACCATAGTCATTAAGTGAACCCATTGTTTACCATGGGGCATTTTTTGCTGGAAACCAGAAATTAACATTGATTTCCAGAGAAAAAATGTTGTAAATCATGGTCATAGAGTACTAGCTGTACTTTTTTGACTTGATTTATAAACTCGCTACACTTTTCAAGAAGTCTAAGTATGTGTCTTTGTCCTTCATTACATAAATAATACAACATTGACACATAACATTAAAACAGAAGCCTAATCAAATACTGCACAACATGCACAGGGCTGGTATCAGCATATGACATTTTCTCACTCAACATGCTGGGACAATTCATCATCATTGACTACTACTTCTGTACTCCCTTTAAGGATATTTTAAGATCATATTTTTCCCAGTACCCGTAACAGATCTCTGAGCAGCATCAAGAGGAAATTTTCACCATTCTTATAATTTCCTACTATATTGCAGAATCAATACCATGAAATACACCAGAAAGCTGGAACAACTATTTTTCTTACATTTCCCAGAATAACTTTGAAGTGAATCCCTAAGTACTATCTAGAAACAAGATTTTGGCCTGCTTGATCTATTGTGAGAAACAAAAAATACAGCAAGGCTCAGCAGCTTAGCCCTTCTGGAAATGCTGTCATTACCTTCAGGATATCTATGCCATGACTCAGTGACAGAAAGGTCTCTTCTGTCTGGATAGACACAACTTCCCTTTCATGTTAATGAGATCAGGAGGGGGATAGAACTGAATACATGGAGAAAAAACTCAGTGTATTCTGTTCTGTATGTTTATATATATGTCATATATTGCATTACACATGCAGTCCACACGTAGCCATCAACATAGCTCATTTGAAGTTACAGCAGCACTGAAAAAAGTGATTTATGACCTTTTTTTTTACACTTATGACCATTGCAGTATCTCCATGGTCATGTGATCAAAATTCAGACATTTGCAATTGAGTCATATGAAGGTTACATTGTCCCAAGGTCATGTGATCACCTTTTGCAAACTTCTAACAAGCAAAGTCAATGGGGAAGCTGGATTCACTTAACAACTGTGTTACTAACTTAATAACCGCTGTGATTCACTTTACTGTAGAAAAAAAGTCATAAAATGGACCAAAGCTCACTTAACAAATGACTCAGTTAGCAACAGAAATTTTGGACTTAGTTGTGGTTGTAAGTCGAGGACTACCTACATATGCAGAAAAACAAAGAAAAAAAATTCCAAATCTTCAACAATAAATAAACAATCTCTTTATCTTCACAGCCCTACCTACTTTTATTTTCCAGAAAAGCATTTGAGTTATCCTTTTTTCTCAGACAGTTCACCAAAATCTGAGCGAGAGCTTGTTCGTTAATCATGATTCATTTGATTTTAAAAAAGAGACTGGCTGATAAAACTTCCTAGCAAAACATTTTTAATGAAAAGCATTTTTCTGCTTGACATTGGAATATTATATTAACAGTACTGCAGGCCACTTTAGCTGACTGTGTTCAGCAGGTCAGTGGTTCAAATCTCACCGGCTCAAGGTTGACTTAGCCTTCCATCCTTCCGGGGTAGGTAAAATGAGGACCCAGATTGTTGGGGGCAATGTAAATATATATATATATATATACACATTGCTTACTGGTGTACACCGCTTAGAGAGTGCTTGCACTTAAAGCGGTATATAAGTCTCATAAATAAATAAATAAATAATTTATCTCTACAAATACCAAACTGACATTCTTTTTGTTTTAGAAAATGTTGTCATAGCTTAAAAGTTTTTATACAAATTAAATGAAGGCAAATTTAGTTCTCCTAAAATATCAACATATACTTAGAGATTATTTTGGGTTATTCAGAATTTTTTAATACTTTCAATTTTAAAAGTAAGATCCCTTACAATAAGAAAACTATAGAACAATAGGTCATACCTAGTAAACTGTTAGATCCAGTCAGTCTCCGTTTAAAGTCTTCTAGTGAGAGATAACTTACTGAATACAATAATATATGAATAATAAAAGTGTGTGAGTGTGTGTGTGTGTGTGAGAGAGAGAGAGAATACAGAGCAAACAGATTAACCTATCAGTTCATTAACATCACTATCTTTTATTGCTTTAGAGTCAAGTCAGGTCTCAGCTGTCCTTGTACTATTGACAGTACTTAAATTGTTAAAAGTCACAAGTGAGCAAGACCCCACTTTTTTTCCTCATAATTATTTTTCTCTATAATTCTTTTCTCTTTCTTCTATCCCTTATTTTTCTTTCCTCCCCCCCTTAACCCAGGAAGATCTTGTTTGCTAAATCAATTATTAGAAGGTTAAGCTGACCTTTTTCAAAGGCTTTTGAAATTGGGTGAAGAGCAGCATGAAAGTTGGCCAAGGTTCGTTCACAAGTTCCTCTCTGTTTAGATAACTGTGTCAAACCCCAAGCAGCTGTGCAAGATCAAGGAAGCAAGACTTCACTAAGTTATCTTTAATCCTACATTAGGGTAAATACTGAATCTTGGAAGCTATTCTAGGATTTTTCCATTTTCATTCATAGTAAGGTGAAGATTTTTTGAATCATACGAAACACTTCTTTCCAGCCTTCCTATAGGTTAAGTTGCTGTTTATGAAATATCAGCTGATCAACTGTTTCTTGATTATTCCTGCTCTCTTCCATTTGTTTCACAGCATTCACACAATTTCTTATAAATTGGT
Organism: Crotalus tigris; assembly: GCF_016545835.1. Lineage (NCBI taxonomy): Eukaryota > Metazoa > Chordata > Lepidosauria > Squamata > Viperidae > Crotalus > Crotalus tigris. The sequence goes on from NW_024100606.1 coordinate 10,941,285, forward strand.
TCAGTGATTCAAACTATTCTTACTATCAAAGTGAGTTTATTAGTGTTCAGCTACAGCCAATTTCTTATAATTTTAATCAAGTTAAATCCATCCTCTACCTCCTCTGGTAGCAAAAGGTCCTTTCTAGCTCTTTTCTGTGAGACCATCCCTTATTGATAAAGAGACTGTTGAATCTGTTGAATTATTTTATTCATCATCTATAATAATATTAATTTATGATTGTGTCTAATACTTATTTCTGAATGGAGAACCAGTCTTGTTATTCTTTTCTCAACCTATTCCAGGTCATCTTCGTATTTTTAAAAACCCTAAACATGATTCTGTACTGCAGATAAGCTACCATTCATGAGAAAAATATGGTCTAACAATAATAGTTCTATACAGATATTCCTTGAAATATGGAGTATCTCAATGGAGCCTGTCTATTATGGTTGCATGTCATGTTAATTGCTAGGTGAAACATCTCACTAATTACCCAATGTTGGGAAATGCGGGTTGTTAAGCAGAGCATGGGGTGCCTTTGGCTGGGAGAGATCATTCGAGGTCTAATATGGGTCCAGGACCACCTGTCCTGACCCACCCAAAGCTTCCCCACTTCTGAGATGCCCCTTGTTCCATTTTCCGTACCTTGGGTTTCCTTTTTCCATTCCCACTGAGTCCTTCCAGGTCTTAGACCTGATTCACACCCTACCAGGTCAAACTCCCTTCTCCTTATGTATCTTCTGAAGAACTCTGAGGCTTTCCAGGGCACTGGAATAACTTCCTTCTTTGTGCAGCCACATGGCACAATTCCAAAAGCAGTTGCCATTTGGTTCTACAAAATAGCAGCCATCTTTGGGTCACTACCTTGCAGCCCATTCTGTTGGCTTATCAAGGTCTGCTACATTCAGAAGTTTCTGCAACACTGTGTAGACCTCTCTAAGGCAGCAAAATGAAGCACATTTGGATCACCATTGTGCATGCGACCTGCATACTTGGCCAATAAAGAATTCTATTCTATATGATTTCTAGATTGATGGTAGATTTCACTTTCTCCCAGTTGCTCTCAGCTCTCCACCCATCCATCTTTTTAGTTATAGTATTGATGTATTAGTCTTGTTGTGTTCTTTTGTCATTGTTTATTTTGTCATGTTACTTTTGTTATTGTTCTATTATTTTACCTCTGTTTATGTTAATTTCATTTTTCTTTCTTTTTATTATTATGTTGCTTAGAATAGCCCAGTGATGGGATAGGTGGCAAATAAATTTAACAAATATTAATAAATTTAACAAATAATATTTTTTTCTCATATAAACATTCATATGAATATTCATATGATTATAAATTCATGTGAATTTATTATCAGCTAATATAACAAATCAATTCATCATTGGAAAATCAATGAGATAAATGCAGACTGTTTTGTACATCGGGACTAATCAAATTATTTTCATTCACTTTCACATATATTATCTCATCAGTCCATTCCATTCTGTTACTATATCAACCTGAATTTCAAATTCAGTCTTCTGCATTCTACTTTTTTAAAAAATAAACTATGTAAAATTTTGTTTTTAAGCTAATAACTATATTACAATATTTGAAAACATGAAAACTGAAAGTAACTGTTTTTTTGATTATTTAAAAGTGATAAGTAGACAAAGCTAAGATATTCTACTACAGACATGTCAAACACAAGGCCCGGGGGCCAGATGTGGCCCGCGATGTGGTTTTATGTGGCCCGCAAAGCCATCCTGGAAACAGTGAGGGAATGGTCCCCGCTGCCTTGGCCCTGGCCCAGGCTGGCCGGGAGCCAATGTACAATTTTGTGGTGGCCATCTATGCTGAAACACATTCAGTCTTAGCTCCACAAAGCCATCTGGAAACAGCAAGGAACCAGCCCCTGCTGCATCTGCCCCGTCCCCTGGGTGCATGCTGGGGAGATATCATCCTTTGTGAGGAATGAAGAAATGTACCATTGCCTGGAAGTGGCCAGCAAATGGCCCTCACCTACTTTACATATCCATCTTGATGGGCTCCGGGGGAGGGGTTTCAGCAGGCTCTTCCAGTGGACCATGCCTTGGCACTTGCCCTGGTGCCACCCCCTTCTGCCAGAGACCCTCAGATCTGTCCCACTCCTGCCCAGGCCCCCACAGGCACCCTTGACGTGAACGATGTAGAGTTGGCCATGCCCACCCAGTAGGCCATGCCCACCCTGGCCACACCTACCCAGCCCCCCGAGGACAACCGCAATGTTGAGTTTGACACCCCTGCTCTACTATATCTATTTTTTTCAGTCATATGAAAGAGACCACATTCTACTAGGAAAATTTCATTGTTTCTATCAAATAAGAAATATCTCAAAGAATATGTTTCATTTCAAGGTATAAAAATGAAGAACAGAAAAAATATCAAGTCATCATTCATTCATTCATTTTGTGGCATGATGCAGATATTCTAGGAGACTAGTTTTGCAAGATTGAACCTGGTTGGTCACTGTAACCAAAGATTTACTGTTACTAGTTTCAGCCTCAAGTCCAAAACTGGAGTCCTAGAGTCCATCTTCAGGAAACTAGTTTTTGCTAAGGATTTGCTTTCAAAACCCTTAATCTGAATAGTTTGAAAGTGGTACAGGCAGACCTCAACTTATTGAAATTCATTTAATGACTGAAGTTACAAAACACTGAAAAAAGTGACTTATGTTGATTTTTCAGACTTGTGACTGTTACAGTATCCCCACAGTTATAGGATCGAAATTTGGATATTTGGCAACTGGTGTGTATTTATGGTGATTGCAGTGTTATGTGATCACATTTTGAGACCTTCTGACAAGCAGAGTCAATGGGAAAGCCAGAGTCACTTAATAATCATTGTACTAATTTAACATCTAATTACTAATCATTGCAGTGATTCACTTAGCAATTGTGGTAAGAAAGGCCATAAAATGAGGCAAAATTCACTTCTTGGCAATGGAAATTGTAGTTCGTAAGTCAAGAACTACCTGAAGTATATTAGTTTGTGATAAAAAATAGATGAATAACAAAAATAATTTATTCCATTTCAAAGAAGTTCTGCCAAAGCAGAATTTGAAGTTCTGCAATTCGCTTGTGCAAGGCATTTGTTGTAATTGGATTACTTTATTTTATTATATCTGCGTTAGACTGAATGATAGGAGACTGGAAATTAGAAAATGCTTATTTATAGAGGGTGATAAAGGCATATTTATCAGGAAATAAGATCATTGTCTGAAACAAGCAGTCTGTTAAAGAAAAACTATTTATTTGATTACACAGAAGAGTAGTCAAGCATGCAGGCTTTTGAAACCTGGGTTAATCAGTTGCACTTTACCAGAAGCAATGTGCTCAATAACCCAGGTTAACTTACGTTTAATCTGTCAAGCCAAACAGTTAATGAAACATAGAGCCATCTGAAAAACTAATCCAGCTTTTGGCTACTGCTGAAACAGAGAGTATGGAATGCACAATTTCACTCAATTCTGCCAAAATTTAAGCATCAAAGACTAAAAAGTATTAAGGAAGTTTAATGTTATTTATTAATATATTTACTACCAACATTTGTATATTTTGTACTTACTGTTGCTCCAAAAGTTTCTTATATAGCCCAATACACCAGAAATCTGATTGATTAATATTTTTTTATCAGCTGATCAATAGCAGAGTTATACTCTGCTATTGTTACAAGCTAGAAGTAACTTGGTGCATTTGAATGAAATCAGACTGATTTGTAGTTTTTAAAATGTCCTTCATTTACCTCCTTGGTCCTATTATTCCATGCAATATATGATTTCTAATATAGAGAAAATTCTATTTACCCTACAGGGGGATACAGGCAGTTCTCTGGCACATTTTATTCTGGTACACAATCGCCAATTGTATACATACTATGTGCTCTGGGCAAAAAGTGGAGGCTATTACTCTGGCTTTATGTAGTTAGTTTTATAAATGTGGTTTCAAAAGGTTGCATGCATTAATATATAATACACAGGTAGCCCTCACTTGTTCAACAACCATTCAAAGTTACAATGGTGTTAAAAGAGGAGATTTATGACCAGCCCTTGAAGTTGCAGCTGTCACAGCATCTCCATGATCATGACTGGGGCATTTGGTAACAATGTATTTCTACAAAAGTTGCAATATCTCTGTGATGGAATGTAGTGGGCTTGGTTCCAGTGACAAAAGTGATACCTTCTAGAAGAGTAACTGGCAGTTGAGTTCAGAGAGCACCGAGAGAAAAGACAGTAAAGACAGCTCCTTCCTAATAGTTCCCAGGGAATATGCTTGACATAGGAAATAGGCTGCTTCAGTTTAGCAAGAATCTGTTACATGTGTGGAGCAATAAAGAAACTTGCTTTTGAGATTTGCCAAGTGTCTGCCTTGGGTTTGGGGGCCTGACAGTCCCAAAGCTACATTGCCATTTGTAAACGTTACAGTCAGCTTCTGACAGCAAAGTCAATGAGAAGACAACAGGAAATTGCAAATCATGGTCATGTGACATCATGCTTAATGACATGATGATTTGCTTAATGACCACAGCCAAAACTGATGAACTGACATAAATGCATCTTTTAGTGATAGAGTTACTGGTCCCAATTGGTTGGGATGTGAGAACTACCTTTAATGTAAACACAATATAAAAATGATGAATATGCCTGAATCAAAATCTTACATTGGATACATGAAAGGAATATCTATGTTAAGTCATTATTTTTCTTTCAAAAGTTGCATTTGTACACCAGAAACATACGGACAGTACTGCACATCAAAATTTGATGATTGTCAAGGAGGATCCTCTCTTCTTTGTGGACATGGGGTTTGTGTGGATGGAAACAGAGAACAGCTCCATCAGGTAAGCAAAAGAAGCCTTATATCAAGAGTAGATACCTGCCAGGGACACTTTATTTGGGATTTGTGCAGTATATGAAGAGTTGTACTTAACTGCCCAAATAGCTTTTTCCAAAACTTGAGATATACATTATACAGTTGGGCTGAATATAATTAAAACTGTAGCTTACCCTAATCACAATTTCCTGAATGTAAGTCCCATTTCTTTCAATTGCCTTTCAGTTCTACTGAAGATTCCATTATCTGTGGAACTTAATCAAAATTAACTTTAGCTAGCCTGGGAATAATTTACATTTATTTGGTTAAACATTTAGCAATATTTTCTTAGAATACTGTGGTCAGAATCCTGCATCAACCTAAGAAAAAGTGGAAGTGGAAGAAGGAATCTTCAATGAAGGAGGTCTCCATAGGCAGAAGGTATCTCTGCCTGATTGTGGAGGATCTCCTCAGCAGGAGGATGGATATGCATTACTACACGTCTCCTTATTCCAAAATTCCCCTGATTTTCTTAATAGCATTTGGAGAAAGTTATGCAGACTGCTGAAGGAATAAGGGGACAGGAAATTTTGCTTTTTGAAATTGTCTTCTGTATGATATAGGCTATTATCCTATAGGATTCCCCAGTTCTCACTATATTTTAGCAATATTTTATATGCGTATTTTCTTATTAATTCAACATTTCCCATATTTTAATTGCTACAAAATGAAAATCATTCATATTTTGTTTAAAAATATATGTCTCCAAAATAAGGCAAGAAGAGACTGGACAGCCATTTGTCCGAAATGGTGTAGGGTTTCCTGCCTGAGCAGGGGGTTGGACTAGATGACCTCCAAGGTCCCTTCCAACTATTATTATTATTATTATTATTATTATTATTATTATTATTATTATATCTTGAGCTCTTTACTAGCAATATCTTACTTGTCCTTGTAATAACTATACTTGTCATTTTGCAACAGAGGTGATTTCAAAGGGTATTACCATATTATTTAGACTTTGTCTTCATTTATGTACTGATGTTTAAATCAGGAAGCCATTTTACAGTCTACAAGTCTGTGAATGAGCAATTTTTATTTACCTGCTTTTTCAGATTATAATTACAAAGTTTTTCAAAAATAAATCAACTAATGTTCAGATTGGTGTGTTTCTTTCTGCAAGTTTGAGATGTATGTGTTGTCCTACCTCTGTTTAGGTTCATTTCGTGATTACCTATCATTTTCTGCCTTTTTCAGAGAAAATTATAGGTTTTCTTTTTCTAACATGCTAACAATACTTTTCACTGTAAGTATGTATTAAGTCTTAATTGTTAGAGGAAGGAACAGAAAAACCTGGGGAAATAAGATAAACTGAAATTGCATCAAGAATTTTGACATGTCAGATTCCTGAAGTCTGGCTTGGTACTAGTAATAGTGTAAATATAAGTAACTCATTTAGGAACATTCACAGTTATTTTCATGTTTACCTAATTTTAACCTTGCAGCCAAATTATACTTGCATCTGTGATGATGGCTGGATGTCGCCTCCAGGGAGCCTTGCTTGCAATGCTGACATTGATGAATGCAGCCTTCTGAACCCACCCTGTTCAGTGAATCCTCCTGTAAGGTGTGTCAACATGCCAGGCTTCTACTTCTGCGATCCTTGTCCAGCAGGTGACCAATATTTCTTAAATGCCCTCTCATTTGTTTCTCATGGGGATTAGCATTGGCATTACAAGGAGTTTCATAGTGCCACCATCTTGGCCTTTCTTTCTGAGATGTTGTTTTCAAACTTTATATTGCTTTGTTTGGGGTATTCCTTTAAAAATAGTAGCTCTCCATATGAGAACTGGAGTGATCTTGTCTTGGGGAAGAATAATTCCTGTTTGGCCATATTCCAACATAATCCTAATCTAGCATTTTTTAAAACGAGATTTGACAGCTGGGAAGGAAATGGTTATTGCTGCCAAGATACTAATGAATTTGAAACAGGTAATGAAAGTTGTGCATCTTCTCCAATTGTTGTCTTAACACACTGGAATATTTCTATTGTAGTCACTGTCCACCAGATAAACAAGTCTATACAGTTAGTCTTTGATTTATGACCACAACTGAGCCCAAAAATTCTGTTGCTAAGTGAGACATTTGTTAAGTGAGTTTTGTCCTACTTTATGACCTTTCTTGCCACATTTGTTAAGTGAATCATTGCAGTTGTTAAGTTAGTAATTTGGTTATTAAATGAATCTAGCTTCCACAATGATTTTGCTTGTCAGAAGGTCACAAAAGGGAATCAATCACATGACCCCAGGATACTGCAACTGTTGTAAATATGAGTCAGTTGCCAAGCATCTGAATTTTGATCATGTGACCATGTAGATACTGCAGTGGTCATAGGTGTTAAAAATGGTCAGAAGTCATTTTTCAGTGCCATTGTAACTTTGAATGGTCACTAAAACATTGTAAGTCGAGGACTATTTGTATTAGTTAATTAGGTTCACTTTATATTAGTGTGTGTGTATGTGTGTGTGCACGTGTGTATGCGTGTATGTGTGTGTATGTTTATACATCTATCAATCCATCCTTCCTTTACAAATCTGGAAGAAATGTATTCTTTTTAATTTTCTTGTCCGTGTCTCCATATATATGTAAAATCACTCAAACACACATGACTGTATTTATATGATGCAAAAGTGTTTCCATACTGGTTATTAGAGGAACAGTATTTTTTCTTTTCTTAATCTAGCTCTTGAAAACATGGTGTTATACCTCTTCCGTTTGAACTTCTTGCTCATCTGAATAGATTATATTCACTCACCAACATGAATTTTTTCATCCTTGATATCCACGTAATAAATTGTTAAATCTAAGAATTATATCTAATAAATTGAAAAGCACAATATTTTTTGAATTGATTGTCTTATATAAACTATGTTCTAGTTGGTACAATAGCAGAAGCTTCAAACAGAAAGATTAGCAGATCACAAGACAGAGTATTTTTTCACAAGGATGCTCAGTATCAGAAGTTGGAATTACTAGGCCAGTGATGGCGAACTTTTAGAGACCAAGTGCCCAAACTGCAACCCAAAACCCACTTATGCATCGTCGGGTGCCAGGTGGGTGTGGCCCATTGGATGGGTGTGGCCCATTGGGTGGGTGTGGCTGTGGTGATAACAGCAGACTGGGTGGGACTAAAAAGTTCAATTAATCAATTCCAACTTTGCAAGATCTTTTTTTTTTCCCGTGAGAAGTTGAATTTGACTGATTGATTGAACCTTTTTTTTTGTACACAGCAGCAGAGGCCTAAAGCAAAAAGGTTTTATAAAACCCAGCTGAAGGCCTAGGACTGGGGCGACGGCGCGCGTGCCCACAGAGAGGGCTCTGAGTGCTGCCTCTGGCACCCATGCCATAGGTTCGCTACCACTGTACTAGGCCTTTGCGGAAGTCCAGATTATAATAACAGAGAGAATGATTGGCTATCAGGGCTCATTAGCTTGTTATTGTTCTTCTATTCATTGCCAATTGAAAATTCACTCCATTATTTTAGTCAGAAGACCATTAATAAATAGTGCTGTATGAAACAAGGGAAGTAGCTGGCATTGCCTGTTATTCTTAGGAAAAGATTTAAATGGGGAACAGGTCAACCACTGAAGAAAGAAAAATATGTTGTTGAGGACATCTTGTTCAACAGATCTTGGCCAACTCTCTGCCTTGTTCACTTAACAATCACAATGGTGTAAGAACAATACAGACAAACTCAGTTCAGAAAAAGGGCAAACGTCCAGGAGAAGATGACCATAGGTTTTATAAATCTTATAAAAAGAGAATGAAAAAATCAAGCATGCTTAACTTTGAGAAGAGAAAACTGAAGGAGGGTTAGGGGTCTTCAAAAATCTTGGAGAAAGTCACAGAGAAGAAATCCAAGGCTTGTTCTTGTATTTGACCATTTGCATATTCCAAGGCAGAAAATAATGGATTTTACAGGTTAAAAAAAAGTAGATTTTGACTGATTTTTTAAAAAATTACATCTAATTACAAGAGCAATTTGAAAGGAGTGGCACTGGAAGTGTTCACACATCAAGAATAGAATTTCCTTATTTGAGAGGCTTTCATTTAAATTTCTGCACTATGAGAGGTTTGTACTCTGAATTTAATGGTCCCTTCCAACTCTAGGATACTAAGACAAGATACAATTTAAATTAAATTAATAGATTAACATGACATCCACTACTTTTCTCTTTTTTCACATCAAAAATTATTGTTCAAAAACTGAATGAATTAACATCATTTTGTATGGAGATGCAAATTTCATTTCTTTTTGTAGAATTTTCTTCCATAACAGCTGAAAGGGTACATATTACTGTATTTTAATCCACAGTTGAAGGTTACCAAATTATTTACATGCTCTGTTTATGGAACAATTCATCAAGCTATGTTCCAATAGATATCACCATGTTGTTCTTTGTTAATGCATCTTGTATTAGTATAGCAACTGTATTTTGGCAGAGACACAAGGATGTCTTTAATCAATGAAGTAAAGTGCTGTATTTAATACAGTCAGAGTCATAAGATTTGATTCTGCTGACCACATTTCCTCCTGATCTATATACTATTTATATACTACTGCAAATTAATTTAACTGGCTTCTACTGATGTCAGGGGAATCTGAGCCTCTTCCTAGAATGTAGAAATGTGTGCAACAGTTTGCTTTTGGCAAAGATATAGCTTCCCTCAACACTGTGGTCTAAAAGAAGTATTTATGTTTATTTCACCATCACATGCCATCTCTGCTTGATAGGTTTACTGTTTTCTTTCACCCAGGCTATGAAGGTGATGGGAAAATATGCACATTGATTAACATATGCTCAGTCAACAATGGGGGTTGCCATCCACTTGCTGTATGTAACAACATACCAGGTAATATTGAAAACAATGGCACTGGTTTTGTATAAAGGCTATAACTAGGCAACAAAATTTTCCCTTTCCTTATCTAAAATAGTGTTTCTCAACTTGAGGAATTTGAAGAACTGTAGATTTCCAACTCCCCAAATTTTCCCCAATATTCTGGCTAGAAAAATAGGGAGTGTAACCCACATATCCTAAAGATGGTTGAGATTCAAAAAATTAGATCTTCAAGACAAGATTGTACCCAATTTCCATTCTGTATACAGAAGTTGGCAGTTATATCTTAACTTTCAAAATACTGAACTGGTTCATCTGATTAAGTTTACTTAGAGTGCACAGGGCAGGCCATATAATTGGCACAACTGTATCCTTCAGGTGGGCCAACCTTCAGCCAAATGAGATAAGAGCTAATCCTCAAGGCTGACCTTGGAGGAGCAAACTCAATTAAAAGAGAAGATTATGAAACTGAACTGGAATCCTGAGAATCCTGCTTCAAATCCCTATTCAGCCAAAAGGCATATTAGGTGATTTGTTACCTTCTGTTGCTATGAAGGCTTGGGAGGGTAAAATAGGGAGGAGGAAAACCATGCTTACCCTTTAAGCTCTTTGGGCAGCAGATGGGACTTATATGTGGCAAATGAAATACAAATCAACAAATACAGAAATAATATTGTTCAATATCTGGCATATAGCCATGGTAGCACGATGGTTAGAATGCAGGATTGCAGGCTAATTCTGCCCACTGTCAGAGTTCGATCCTGATTGGCTGAAGATTGACTCAGCCTTCCATCCTTCCAAGGTTGGTAAAATGAGGACCCAGATTGTTGGGGGCAATAGGCTGCCTCTGTAAACTGATTAGAGCAGCGGTCTCCAACCTTTGCAACTTGGCAGTTGGCTGGGGAGGAGGGAGGGAATTGGGCTGCACAAGTGGCAGGCTGGCAAACGTGCATGTGCATGCACACAGCCCTTGTATGAGTGGCGGCTTGGCGCACACATGCGCGAGTGCCCCCCAACCCCCCCACTCATGCAAATTGAGCTGTGTGCATGCTCTGGCCAGTTACTTGCATGGTCCAATTCCGAATAGGCCATGGCCAGTAGTGGACTGCAGCCCAGGGTTTGGGAATCCCTGGCTTAGAGAGTGCTGTAAGGTACTGTGAAGCAGTATATAACTGCTATTACTATTTCTTTCATAATGCTTCACATTAACTAATGTGGCTACTGACTCTGGCTGGCCAGACATCTCCCCCCTTGGCATTTCCTATTACTTTCTTCTCTGTTCACAGCTCTGGCCTCTTCATTCTCTGGCATGGATGCCACTGTAACATCTGGGTACTCTCAGATAATGAAAAATTGTGGTATTGTTAAAGGAACAGTGCAGAAAATAAGGATGCCAAAAGCAAATTCAGATGATTGTTTTGACTTCCTGCCTTTTTTATTTGTAGGTCCTGTACCTAATTGTGTTTGCCCAGATGGATACACTGGAAATGGTTATGGTTCAAATGGATGTTTTGCCCTGAGCACCATATGCCAAACACATAATCCTTGTGTAAATGGACAGTGTCTTGTATGTGTTTTTTAAACAGTGATTTTTTTTACTTCACATGAAGTATTAAATATTCAGCTCTGATGTTAAACTTTGATTATATAGACTTGTACTTTCTAAGACCGCATCTATCTTATCAGTAGATATCCAAAATGTTATTGATCAATGTATTATTGTTATATAAAGTATACTATAGCATTATTGTGCTAATAATATATTACATTGCATTATTATATTAACTATAGTATATTCCTTAGTATTTTCCCAGTTATATGTTGTCTGGATTCATATATTGCATTAAGCCAGAAGTAAGCCAAACTCAGTTGTTTAGACTAGCAAAGTTATTAAAGCTTGGTGTCTTCCAACAAAACTTTAAAAATGACAGAGCATCCCCACCCAGCTATAAGTCAGAAAAAAGCCAAGATTCTGGATTTCACACCAACCATGGTTAAATAACTGAGGATACAGAGAGAGAGAAAGAGAAAGAGAGAGAGAGAGAGAGAGAGAGAGAGAGAGAGAGAGAGAGAGAGAGAGAGAGAGAGTGATGTCCAACTGATGTATTGCTAGCCTTCTTCTCCACTGCCATCAAACGTACAAACATACTCCCTTCAAATATGCAAAATACCTTATTAGTTGGGGTTATATGCAGATTTGATTGATGTGACTCCATGTAAGAGCACATAAGATTTTAGATATCTAATTGTTCTTTAAAAGATTGGCTGGTTCCTTAGCTGTCTGAAGATTCAGGACTGTGCATATTAAAAAAAAAAACAACCAAGTAGACTGAATTTAGCTCACGATAAGGTAACATGAATAGACTTACTGTATGAAATCAGGTTCTTTTGGGAAATGATTCATGCTTACAGTACTACATTTCTTTTTTGTTTGGGTTAATATTTACAGGATACAGTCTCTGGCTATAACTGTGAGTGTAATCCTGGTTGGATCGGTATCAACTGTACAGAAAAGATTGGTGAGTGTTCCAGAAATCCCAGAGGAAGCTGCACTATTGGAGTGAATGGCTCCTCTTGTGAATGTAAGATAGTTGGACTGGGCTGCAATGTCAAATATCCCAGCAAAGTAAATGAATAATTCATTGTAATGCAATGTAATGCTAATAGCAGAATATGGAAGTCCTGTTTGTTGAAGAGAGTTTTGTTGGTTCAACAAACCATTCCAAGGTTGGTATCTTTCTTAATCTTGGCACCTTTAAAATGGATGTACTTCAATTGTATTGTGTGGGGAATTCTGGGAATTGAAATCCATATATCTTTTTGCCAAGTTTGAGAAACCCAGCTTTAGATAACTAGTCCCTTGTTAATGTGACTCATTGCACAAAAATTTAGGAAAAAAGGTAATCTGAATACATGCCACAGAATATAGATTGGATAGCTATGCTAACTGAGAATGGCACTAAGGTTTTCATAAGAAGAATTGCTGCAACTAAACCCTGTTAACCCATCCTGTGAGACCTATAACTCATAGATCCCAAGCCATAGTGGACAAGGAATCTTGAGATTTGTATTTCCAGAAAAATTGTTAATAGGTTTGCATAGACTAACTCTTCATTTTTCCCCCCTCACTTGCAGCTTGTGGAGGATCTCTTAGTGACTCCTCAGGATTATTCAGTTACCCTAACAATTCAGGATATGTGCAATATGATCAACAGGTCAATTGTAACTGGGTTGTCAGGACCAAATATAATAAGGTAAAGACTGTTAAACCTGGAAACAATAAGACAATAACAACATTGGAGGAAAGATTTTATATATAACTGTTATGTATAAAAATTATTATACTTTTGTTATAGATTCACAAATTTTCTATTAAAAATTGTTGGCTGAATGTAGGTTCACTTCTATACCAACCAAAAAATTCATTTGGTGACTTGGGCAAGTTGTATAATAATGCCTATCTAACCACACAGACATCATGAACAGAGTGGAGCCTCAACATTGCAAGCTTGCATTAATGGAAAATATGACTTTTGCCATGAAAATTCATACTAATATTTCTGCTCCCAGAATAACTGCTCAATAATAATACACTAAAATCTCAGTTTAGCCTCCAACTCCAAAGGGTTTGTAAGGCATTAAACCAAATTTCTGTCCAGATATGTCTCAAGGCTTTGTTATCTCTCAAGACTTTGTTTTATCTGCAATACAGTAGTCTAGAGAAGGCACTGACAATAATACTCAAGTTTCTTGTTTGCAATGATTTATACCACTTGTATGACTTTTTGAAATCATTATGCAAATTATGCATAATTCTGCAGTGGTACAGAAGTGAATTAAAACTATAGTGAATTGAGTTTGTTTAATCTTGATGATTTATAAATCTTATCATGGCTTACACACAGACACACAAACATATATATGACTTATAATATACATGAAACTACTTTGTAAATTGTTGTAAGATTCTCCCAACATGAATTGATTTTGTGATGGCCAGGAAGTCAGGCCGTTGAAGTCAAATACATCTGAAAGACGTCGAGTTAGAAGTAACTTCTATATGAATTACAATAAGATAATACTCATGAGGATATTAATTTGTTATACTAATGTTGTTTGCATATATATTTCTGAATTGTCTATAAAGGATTATTATGAGCAGACAGGGGATAAGGAATATGAATGCAAGTCTCCCAAGGCTAATAGTGCAACAATTAAACTACACAATAATAAAATGTTATCAGGTGACTGAAATAAATAAGGCCGTCTGGGATTAAATCCTTCTGTTTTTGGGTCTGGGATAGTGGTTTATATCTTCCCTTGACCAATAATCTTCAGTCCTTCTGGGCTATATCAAGAAATTTTAGAGCAATTTTCTGTTACCTGTGCAGACAGGTATGCTATCTAATTTGTACAGTTTAGTTGTACAAATTGACTCCCTCTTGGGAAAAACAAACAAACAATGAAATAATTTTCTACTCTTTCCTCCTAGATTCTGCATATCACTTTCCCATTCTTCCAGCTGGAAGAGAGTAACAGCTGTAGATTTGATTATCTCCAGATTCATGATGGGGAATCAACATCTGCAAATATGCTGGGGAAATACTGTGGATCACATCAACCAGAACAGCTTTTTAGCAGTCACAATTCTTTGTATTTTTCATTTCACTCTGATCGCATGATTAGGGGGAGGGGATTTACAGTTCACTGGGAGTCTCAACAGCCTGGTAAGGTCATGTTTTTGTAAGGAGCAATATTTTGTTTCTTAAAAATCAATGATTTAAGCTCTGGCTGGATCCATATTCAGCCAGGAAAGTGCTATTTCTATTGATTTGAGGAGTGTATGAAATTTTATGAAGCATGCTAGAAGGGACTAATGGTAGTTGGAGAAAACTCTACTTATAAGTTTTCAAGATTAAAACTAGTGGTGGGATTCAGCCAGTTCGCACCACTTCAGCAGAACCGGTATTTAATTTTTTGTTGCCCAGGCCAGAATGGACTTCCTGGCATCCACACAGAGAACAGGTTGTTCACAAATTTGAATCCCACCATTAATTAAAACCTATTATGGTCCCTGAAATCTCATTTGGGGGGGGGGGAGGAAGGAACACCATCATAGACAACAAGTTATATATTCCAATCTTAAGCCATGGTTTAAAGCCTCAGTGGTTTTATACAACATGCTAAGCCACAAACAAATGAACCATTATAATCTAGCAAGAAGAATAAATCCATTCAATGCATTTCTAGTAGAACAGGATTAAAATCTAAAGTATACAAATTTTCAATAATTAAGGCAGTGAATCCTAATATAATTTTATAGAAAAACATTTTAAAATGTAATTAGACTCTTAATGTAATGATTTCCATGTTGTTGGGTTCTTTATATCTCTGAGTTTGTCTTTCTTCTTGCAGATATTGCAATATCAGACTAGATAACATCCTCAGTAACACAGGTGAAATGGGAGCTATTTGTATATAGTAGCTCAATTGGGATATTATTTCCTCAGAATTCCATGCACAAAATATAGCTTGAATACACCAGTTTCTATTCAGGAAGGATTTTGAGAAAAATATTTATACTATTTGGGTCCAGGTTATTTGAGGGTCAGTCTCATCCCACTGGCATTGCCCTGCCTCACCCATGCCGGCACAGGAAGCATGCTGCAGGCCCCATCAGCCCAATTATTATGGCTGGCAGGTCCAGGAGAAGGACCTTCTCCACTGTTGCACCTGACCTCTGGAACATTTCCCCTCCCCATTGAATGAAGTCAACTCAACCCCTCCTGACCTTCCAGAAGAGCCTAAAAACCTAGCTCTGCCACATAGCTTGGGGTTCCAGTGGGTCAGCATCATAGTGGAGGTGGTTGATAGATTAATAACAGATCCCACCTCTCCCCCATACTGCTCCATCCTATCCCTACCTTCCCCATCCTGCTCCTGTCTTTTAATTGGACTGCAGGGTTATCTTGTATGATTGTAAATTGCCCTGAATTTCCTTGAGGTAAGATAGGTCAGCCAGTAAATTTTGCAAATAAAATGTATTAATTGATAAATAAATAAATAAACAAACAAACAAACAAGCAAGCAAGCAAGCTATATGGTTGTAAATCTATATTTATTCCATGTGTGTTACATATAATGGATGATCTCTGTATCTCAAAATGAACCGATAGCAAGAGTTTTTACTTTTCTCTAAACTTTACACTCTCTCAATTGCTATATAACCTTCAATTTAGCAAAAAAACTCCTAAACTAGTATTCTCCGACTTGATGGCCTCCAAATTTGTTAGATTATAACTTCCTGGTTTTGGTTACTGGGGAACTATATTCTGTCACCTTTTCTTTCCTTCATCCAAGTCAGATGAAGAGAAAGTAGAAATGTTCTTCAAGGCTTTTTTCCCCCCTTGCATTTGAATTAAAATTCAGAAAAAAATAGTTTGTATTTCAAGAGGCTAAAAAAATAAGAGGACCTCTGGCCCATATTAAATATAATATTATTACCAATGATAATAGTCACAATCATAGCCTTAATGTATGAAAAGCTCAACAGCTTCCAGAACTTATGACCTGTGATGAAAATATTTAAAAAGGGAAATAGTTAACTTAGTTAAGTTTTCTCTTTTTCCTCCTCTACCTCCCTTTTCCTCTCTCTAGAATGCGGTGGAGAACTGACCAGTGTGTATGGAACAATTAATTCACCTGGCTATCCTGGCAACTACCCTCCCAATAGGGATTGCTATTGGATGATTTCAACTAATCCTGGTCTTCTTATTACATTTGCTTTTGGCATATTGAGTCTTGAACATCATGATAACTGTACCCAAGATTATCTTGAGGTAAAAATAATTTGAAAAATAAATGGATAGTAACAGCACAATAAAATAATTTAATTTCCATCACTGTAACTAAGCTAAATAGTATATTGTATATTATCTGTTATAGAAAATTTTGTATATTATAGGAAGGGCTCATATATTAATCTTGGTTGCCATGTTCTATCCAGTAAGTCATCCAGTAACATGCTAAGAAAACATTAAACAAAAGTTATAAATCTTATTATCTGGGTGCCTAACACGCTGAACTGAAATCCTTGTGTCATATATGAATCTAGCCATATAGATATGATATACACTATATCATTGATTTTCCAGGTTTTTGTATTGCATAGAGTCTATACAAATAGATTCTAGAATTTTAGAAAGTAATATCTTAATAGACTTAAGAAAATAATAGAGAAAATAGAAATGGTTTTGATGTTAGATATAGATGATACATCTACATTTGACAAAGTATAACAAATACTTTATTTAGATTCGAGATGGCCTTTTCTCACAAGATCCCCTCCTTGGGAAATATTGCAGTACTGGGTTACCACCTCCTCTTCAAACCACTGGTCCATATGCCTGGGTACATTTTCACTCCAATGGCTTTGATAACGATAGAGGATTCCATATCACATACATAACATCACCTGGTAAGTATATTTGTCCCTATCAGCTATCTTCTGGTGCCTTTCAGATATTTTGGCAATGGAAACCGTAAATTTAAAATTCTCATCCCACATAACTAGACTGCAACAGGCTGAAGAAGACTATATCATGTTCTGGAGCAAAGCTTATTCACTGATTGCAATTGGGATCAGCAACTCCACTGTTAGGCAACATGGTTGTTAAGTGAAACATTACAGTTTTGGCTGCTGTTATTAAGAATGACATTATTTGATTGCAACTTGTGACTTCTTGCTGGTTTCCCCATTGACTTTGCCTATCAGAAGCTGGCTATGAGAGTCATAAATGTGATTGCAGAATGCTGCAACCTTTATAAATGCATGCCGGCTGGCAAATAACAATCACATGATTGTGGAGTTGCTGGGATGGCCATAAGTTTGAAGATTGATTATAAGCCTCCTTTGAAAGTAAATCTTTTTTTATCGTTCTTCTTAATGTAGTGGATCCCAACTGTGGAGGAAACTATACAGATAGCAGTGGGGTCATCATGTCTCCCTACTGGCCCAGTTCTTATCTGAACAACAGACAATGTATTTATATCATTCGACAGCCATCCAATGAAAAAATCTATTTGAATTTCACACACCTAGAGCTGGAA
The DNA here is from genome assembly GCF_016545835.1 of Crotalus tigris. Taxonomy (NCBI): domain Eukaryota; kingdom Metazoa; phylum Chordata; class Lepidosauria; order Squamata; family Viperidae; genus Crotalus; species Crotalus tigris. Next base: position 10,959,111 of record NW_024100606.1, read on the forward strand.
AGGCATCCCAACTGCTCCTTGAATTATATTGAGGTAATTATTGCTTCCTATTTAATAAAAATGGTGAAGGACAAATTAGATGAAACTAAATCTGGGATTTTTTTTCCCCAGAAAGGAGGTCTTGGGGCAATTAACCTGCCCCAAGTATCTAGAAGAGATTATTTTCATTTTATTGTGTTCCTGATATCAACCAGCTTCCAGAGAAAATGACATCGGGAAAAGTTTAAACCAGAAAAACAGTCTCTTTTAGCATAAAAAGTCTAGATAGTGCGGCTGATGATATCATGGTATTACCAGGAAGCATTGGGTTAATATTTTTGGCCAGTATTTTGCAGGATTTAAAAACTGCTCAATTTAGGCTGCTTAAAGGATTTTAAGGAGTGAAATGGGTATCTTAAAATTCTCCCTGTCATTTTTAAGTTATTTGAACAGCCCAAACACTCTGAAAGAATAGAAATGTTCATTCTGAGGAACTACTACAAACCTGTAAACTGATACTGTGGTTGTGATTCAGTGGAAAATTTTGAAGATACTACTGAAGCAGTTTAAAGCTGTGAGAGAGCAGGGAAAGTAAGCCAATCTATTCATAAAAAATATAGGAACAAATATACAAAGGTATACAAGAGATTATCAATCTCATTAGGGTCCAATGTCTAAAGAGGACAGGAGTCAGGTGAAATGTAACCAGAATAAAACAAAAATTTATGAGCAACGAAGATTATCTGTTCCACTCACTCTTTATTTTCCACCTATGATTGAACTCATCTTTATGATGTGCCAACTTAAATATCAAGATAAGCTATGTTAGCTGCCTTATTTTTCCAGGACCATATCTTACAAAAGATTTTATTCGCTTCTGAGTTGCATACGGTACATGAATTCCACAATGAGTCAATCCCAGTTTTTAGTGACAGATATTACTTGGAACTCATTCCAGTCTTCACTATAGATTTAATACTAGAGGAGTAGTCATAAGATCTATATTAACAACACAGGCAAATATTAAATATAAGATTTCACATATATGAAGTTATGTTATTCCAATGTGAATTTCAATTTTAAATAAAAATCACTTGATACTAAATACAGTCAATCTGGCTAACGTTGTTGTTGTTAGTTGTGAAGTCATGTCTGACCCAGCGCGACCCCATGGACAACATTCTTCCAGGCCTTCCTGTCTTCTACCATCTTCTGGAGTCCATTTAAGCTCATGCCTACTGCTTCAGTGATTCCATCCAGCCACCTCATTCTCTGTTGTCCCCTTCTTCTATTGCCCTCAATCTTTCCCAGCATTAGGCTCTTCTCCAGTGAGTCCTTCCTTCTCATTAGGTGGCTAAAGTACTTGAGTTTCAACTTCAGGATCTGGCCTTCTAAAGAGCAGTCAGGGTTGATCTCCTCTAGGACTGACTGGTTTGATCGCCTTGCAGTCCAGGGGACTCGCAGGAGTCTTCTCCAGCACCATAGTTCAAAGGCCTCAATTCTTTTGCGCTCAGCCTTTCTTATGGTCCAACTTTCACAGCCATACATTGCAACTAGGAAAACCATGGCCTTGACTATACACACTTTTGTTGGCAGAGTGATGTCTCTGCTTTTTAGTATGCTGTCTAGATTTGCCACAGCTTTCCTCCCCAGGAGCAAATTGCTTGACTGCAGTCCCCATCTGTGGTGATCTTCGAGCCCAGGAAGATAAAATCTGTCACTACCTCCATTTCTTCCCCATCTATTTGCCAGGAATTGAGAGGGCCGGATGCCATGATCTTGGTTTTCTTAATGCTGAGTTTCAAGCCTGCTAACATTAATTTTATTAATTATTAGATGTGTATTTGTTTTTAAAGTTCTTTTATGCAGATTTCCAACTCAAACTTTGTTAAACATTTTACTGTTCCTGATCACTGTTTATTTGCATATTACAATTATTAATCAAATCTACATCTTATTTTTCCTTCCAGTAGTGCTTCAAATGTAAAACCGATATGATAAAAACATGATATAATACTAATGAATTTATAAACTTACAATTTTTGAAAACCAACCTAGATTCAAGATTAACCCAGTTTAAAATAACCAGTTTGAAGCAATAACAGTGCATTTATACTTTACATCATCTTACAAAACAAAGGCTTTCCTTCCCAAAGAGTTACAAAATATGGGAAGAACCATAACAAAACAATTTCTCAATTTCTTTCAAATATTGGTAAGCAGACAAGATAATCTCATCTGAGTTACAGTCTAAGTGGAAAAGTCTCATAAATCATAATGTTAATCTAAATTGCATCATGATGAGATCTAGTTTTGTTAATAGAATAGAATAGAATAGAATTCTTTATTGACCAAGTGTCATTGGACACATAAGATATTTGTATCTGGTGTATAAGCTCACAGTGTATATATAATAACAGCAAGTAATATATCATAGATTATAAATTATAATTACAATCATTAATCATAAATTACAAAAAAAAATTGATAAATCATAAGAAACAAATAGGAGAAGATAGTAAGAAAGATGAGAAGATGAGAAAATATGAAAAATAAGACAGTGCTGTGGGAATGAAGTGTTCAGCAAAGTGGTGGCACGGAGGAAAAAAACTATCTTTATGTCTGGTTATTTTGGCATGCCATGCTCTATAGCGGTGTCCTGAGGGGAGAAATTGAAATTTACAATGAAGTTTACAATGAATGTGATCAGCTATTTTAAAATATTCTTTAAAAAGAAACATATTTATTTTTATTTTATTTTATTTTATGAGACTTATATACCGCTTTAAGTGCAAGCACTCTATAAGTGGTGTACACCAGTAAGCAATGTATATATATATTTACATTGCCCCCAACAATCTGGGTCCTCATTTTACCTACCTCGGAAGGATGGAAGGCTGAGTCAACCTTGAGCCGGTGAGATTTGAACCGCTGACCTGCTGAACACAGTCAGCTAAAGTGGCCTGCAGTACTGCACTCTAACTGCTGTGCATATAACATAAACATATAACAGTTTTCCTTTAGCTAATTGTAGAAAGTTATCATATGATCTTGGTGAGGTCATTAAAGGCAATTGCCTAGGGCTTAAAGGGACCTAATTTCTTTATTTGACAGATGGATGAATATTTTTTATTACAGACAATAAAATTTAACAAAATGCAATAGCAATTCCTGCACAATTCTATGTATTAGGAGTTCAGTGAAAAAATATAGAGAAGAAATATCTTATTACAGGATGCAATGTAAAGGAAACACAGATAGTATTCAACTTGCAATCATTTGTTGTAAGTAGGGACCATTCGAAGTTACAACAGCACTGAAGAAAGTGACATGACCATTTTTCACATTTATGACCATTGCAGCATCCCCATGGTCATGCGATCAAAATTTGGACACTTGACACATGGCATATATTTATGATGGTTGAACTGTCATGTGATCATATTTTGTGACCTTCTGACAAGCAGAGTCAATGGGGAAGCCAGATTCATTTAACAACTGTTCTGCTAACTTAACTACTGCAGTAATATATGGCAAGAAAGGTCATAAATTGATGCAAAACTCACTTAACACTGTCTTGCTTAGCAACAGAAATTTTGGGTTCCATGGTGGTCGTAAGTCAAGGACTATCTGCATTACTATTTTCCATTTGGGTTCCTCAAAAGATCTTGAGGTCAGGCCTTTAAAGAAAAGTGCTTGAATTTTATTGAAACTACTGCAAATCTATATTTGGTTCAGGTTATTTGCATCTCAATGCTTCATCCTACTTTGGCCCTTGACTGATCTCATGACAACTTCAGTTTCTGTGATTAGAATTGATTTAGTTCAAGTTCTGCTTCAGATTTTTTGAAACAGCTGTAAATGCTGTTCTTCCTTTTGAATTGTTCTGATTCTGCAGAATTTTAGAACATCTGTCTTTCCAAAGAGCTCTTGCCTACTTTCTGATTCAGGCCATATGTTACTCCTTGTTTTCTCCCTGAATATTTCCATGCTTTTACTTGTACTTGGCAAAGCACCATACAAACACACACAAATACATGATGCAAAGTTCTACTAAAATATTTTATTTCTTTTACATATGGAGTGGGCGTAAGGGGGTTTTATTACTTCACAACTCTCAGTAGCTCTGAAGATGGGTCACAAAGTCTATGATCTTTTTTGTACTTTTTGTATTCTGTGCATTTTGAGTCAGCAAATTGGTTTCATACACTTTGTGAGTTGAAACACTAATGAGAAGGAAATGTCCTTGGTTATCGTTATTTAAACATGCTTTGTGAGAAACGTTGAAAAAGATTAATGTGAGCTAATCTAAACAGGAAATATTAGAATATATAGCATTATTTCTTCTTTCCTTCTTTCATAAGTAGAATTCTTTTCCAAAATCAGACAGAAATGTGATGTAAAATGAAAACAGGAACATTTATTTGGATTCATAATTTTCTTCTCTAGTTGTTGGCAAAATCATAGTAACATACACTAAGCCAGATGGAATAAAGCAAAATCCATTTTAATTAAGAACAATAGGTTTAATTTAGCAAGGCATTTCCTTTGTCTTGAGTATTAGTTCCAGAGATTGTACGTTTGCCTGGTTGAATCTGTTTCTCTTCTGCAGGTTCCTTTCACCCCCTCTGAACCTCCGCACATCTACCCTGCTGAGGACTATGAGTATGGAAAGCTATATAAACACTTAGCAATTCAATATTTTTGCTCTTTGGAAACATAGAAACTTGGATGGGGAGAATGGGAAATAGTGCCCTTCCTTGCAAGGATCCTGAAAGTCATTAGACTTTCAAACGTGGTAACTGTAGGATACCCCTGAGAAGAGTTACCAAGGCCACACATCTTGAAACGTTATAAATTTTTCATGGGCACTCAGAGAAATGGTGCAGTATTGCTCTCTCAGAAGTGCTAAAGTATCTAGGATCAAATAGGCAACTGGCTATTTTGGCATGAGTAGATGTTTTGACCTTTGAAACAATAACAGTGCTTGAGATTTCTGACCCTAAAATTGTATTATCTGTACTCTAATGTAAACCCATTATCAGGGAATAACTATTGGAAAATACTGATAATTTGCTGTTAGCAATAACAACAGTGGGTGCATTACTTTTCATTAAATGAACATCCAAACTCATCAGAGTTTCCCCCCAAAAACACATTATTGATTAGATGATACATTATTTGTACGTGTTTCTGGATGTAGTACTTATCAGCTGTGCTAAGTGGTTATATTTGCCAATGCCTTTGTCATGAATGCAGATGATGTAACTGTTCCAGAAAGTGGTGATAAATTGAGTAAATTGCAGTGCAGTGAAATAAAGGAACCAGGCAGAAGTGTCTGCTTCAGGTTAAAAAAAAAACTCAGGCTGATGGTCGCATCATAGGGTTTTGATCATATGGTTATGGCCACTATTTTGTATTTTTTTATTTCCTCCCTCCCTGCAGACATTCCTGTAGGTTTTCAGAAATGTGAGAATCAATTATTTTAATTAATAATGTATGGTACTACTCTAAAGGTTTTGAATTTAGAAAGTAGCATCATCTCATATAATATGTATTTCCTGTATAGGTTTAATTATGTTAAACCTGTGTTGTTTCTCTGTGTCATATAATATATGTGGGTATATGCACAATTCTGTATTTATTATGGTCATATTTATATAGTATATATTGGAGGTGGTGACCCTTTGAGAGCTGTATGCAATGGAATTTCATTTTAATGTATGCTGATTAGTGTACAGTTATAGTTACAATAAAGTTATTCTATTATATTTCTGTTCTATTACTAATATAAGGATTAATTTTTTAAAAGAAGTAAATGCTTTCCTAAATAAACAGACTTCAGCATATTTAAAATAAAATAGAAACAAGCTGGAGATTCTAAAATGAGCTTAAAGTGACATCTATATATTTACTGTTCTTAAGCTGCATATATATTACATTCTCCCCAGAAAGCAGATACTCGAAATATTTCTATACAGAAAGCTTTGTAAATTTTGTTAATATTTCCACTAAATTTCCACAAACAAGTGAAGTACAAAAGGAGTGTAAAAATTGATTCAAAATTTTGAAAAGCCAGCACGGAAAATATGGAGCAATGGTAAATTAAGCATTCCAATAATTTTCATGTTATTGGCATGTTCTGGCATTTCCTAAATACCTTACTATTTCTTCTCTTAATATTTCATTGAGACAACTATCTGGCATATATATCAAATTGATCAGATAATTGAGATGATTAAGCTTTTCTTTTTATGGATTAGATCCGAGATGGAGACACTGTGATGGCTCCCATAATCAACAAGTTCTGTGGAAGTATGCTTCCTTCTGCAATCACTTCCAATCAAAACAGTCTCTGGATCAAGTTCAAATCTGATATTTCAGTTAATACTTCTAATTTCAGGGCCACTTATGAAGCTGGTAAGTGAAACAACCAACTTAAGGTAAGGTACCAACTTTCATAAAGTTCTGTGGTATCCATTGACTTCATGGTCAGACTATGGTGTAAATTCTGCACACTATTGTAAATGGACCAAAAATGGAAACCTTGATGATCTTAGAGAAGGTGACATCATTTTCTTTCACTCTCATCCATTGCTGTCTTAAAACAGTTTAGCCTTATAATATGTTGTTTTACTGTTCATAATAGCAGATATTTTAGAGGACAAAATCTTGCCATATTTCAGTCAGATTCCTCTAAAGATCTGACTGCAACACTTTTTTTCATTAATCCCACTTTCCTCAATTTTAAGTAGACAATAGCAGAGATGAGGAAAAGCTGCAACAGTGGCCTTCAAGCAGCACAAAACCTGTAGATAAATTATTCTGATTAAGTTCCAAATTCTCCCTTATAAATACAGCTGCTCGAACTTGGATATTGTTCAAAAAGTAAGCACTTTTTTAAAAAAATCAGCCAGTGGAGCTGGATTGGTCATTTCATAGACCAATCCAGCTCCACTTATGCTTTAGTTCTCTTATAGTTAAATGTGGGACAGAGGGTAAGGGTATGTGCACCATAACTGGTCTTTAGTGCTTAGAAGTAGTGGAAAAAGTAGAATTAGAGCAGATTAAATTTATTTCATGAAGTAAATGACTTCATGCATACCACGTTTTCCCGAAAATAAGACCTACCCTGAAAATAAGCCCTAGCTTGGTTTTTTGGGGGGTGGGCCTAATATAAGCCCCATCCCAAAAAATAAACCCTAATTTTGGGGCAAGGCACACACCTAAAAATCAAGCTAGGGCGGGGGCGGAGGATGTGGAATTGCTCCACATGCCCCACACCCACTTACCTTGCAGCCAGGCCTTTCCTTGCTGGCCCACTTCTTCTGTGGCATCCCCAGGCATGCATTTCGCAGTCAGAGGTTTTTCCGGAAGGCCACTACAATTCAATCCATAGCTCAGTTCTGCAAGACCTCTGCAGTCGAGAATTCAGCTATGGATTGAAGCTCGGCTGCAAAGGCCTTCCGGAAAGGCCTTTGACTGCAAAATGCAGGCCAGAGCTTCCTTCTCAACTGCAGAATGAAACTGCTCCTTCGGCCACAGAAGAAGTGGGCCAGCGGGCAGGGCTGTCAGTGCCAGAGATGAGTAGAAAAGACATACCGCCACAAATAAAACCTGGTTCCACTTTTGGAGGGGCAAAAAAAAAAAAAAAAAAGACCAGGTCTTATTTTCGGGGAAACATGGTAGGTGAAATATTGGAGTTCCATTGTAAGCAAGAGAGGCATAGAAGAAGCTTGCAATTAGTCATTGCGTAATTTAAATAACACTTCTAAATTTCAGTGACCCCATCTTATTGTTATCATATCAAAATGATATATTGTCTGTAATAACCTCTCAAATAGCAAGATGATTCTTGAATCAGTGAAGCTCTTTGTAGTACCTGACCTAATTCATTGCTTTGAAGTGGGTTCCCTCTGCAAGCTGTGATTTTTGCTTCAGATTTTTATCAAATAGAAATAGCTTTTCAATTTTTTACACAGGTCTAACTTGTAATGTTAAATGATAACTGAAAAACAATCTATAAATGTACTAGTGAATATGGAATAAATAATCATATCCATATCAGTCAACATTCTATAAAATGTTTGTCAATATTCATTTCTAAACTAATTCTCCATTTCTTTTGGCAGCTTGTGGAGGACCCTTGTCCGGTGAAGGGATCATCAGATCTCCCTACTTTACCAGATCATTGCCAAAGGGCCATATATGTGAATGGATCATAACTGAACCTGAAGACAATATTGTGATTCTTAATTTCACTGATTTTCGTATCTATAATGTTACTACTTGCAATTCAGATTATGTAGAGGTAATTTTTTTAAAAGGAAATGAAAACCAAACATTTCAAAGGCCATGGATATGACCAGCAGTATCCCTTCAAAAAATTACTCCCATTTAATTTATATGCCATAAGAATCCGAAATCTCCAAAAGTTACCAATGAAATACAATGTTTATCATGACAGAAAGGGAAAAAATAAACTCTATTTAGTTAACTTAATTTTAATGAAATTTAAAATAATCAATTTTGTTTTTTGTCATTTTGATCCTTGACTCAAAGATCAAATGTAATGCTTGGCTTGAAAAATTGAAATATGCAGAAACTCTAATATATATCCTATGTAATTTTTATCAAGGTTAGATTGATCTCATAATTCTAAAATATTTGCTTGCACAGAAATTGGTGGGATTCATACTTTGAGAATACCTACTTAGAACTGAAAGGCAATGTGGGATTATACATTATTGTAAACTGTATACGGTAGACTATCAGTCTAATAAGCAATTACAAGAATTGTTTTTGGTAATAATTTTAGACAATGGTGTCATAGCTGATGAGGTAGAATTACTTAAATACTTTATAATAAAACAAGAAGTATGGGAATTTGCACTTTTCAAAATAATATGTAGAATAAAACATCTATGTTGTTTTTACAATATATCACGCTAGATCTTACAAAGTAGAATACAGCCAAGGAACAGACAAGTTTCAGATAAGGCAGGAGAACATGGAATCGGACAGATAACCTCAGATGGCTAATAGAGACTGCAAGCAAAGATAAGGAGCAATAAAACAATAAACCTTTGCTTTATTGATTGAGCAAGACCTTTTCCTGCATGATGCCAGAATGTGGAACATATTAAAGCTAATAATATTCTAGGTGTCCTAAAGTATCAAGATTATTCTTTTAAGGAATCTTTACAGTGAAACAGAAATGATGACAGGAATTGAATTGAAAGAAAAACAGAGTGCTTCAGAATAGAAATCGGGATTAAGGGGAAGAGAAGATGTGGGAGATGCTAGGCTGAGCCTAAGGGAGGGATCAAATGTGTTGTAATTCATGAGGACTTGGCCCTACAAGAAATCTGATCTCTTGTCCTTTAGTTGATCAGATTCTTGTAGAGAGTTTAACCTTATAATAAATCTTTATACTCATTTGAATTGCCTGAATCTCCTAATTTCCCTGGCACTTGACAGAAGAGAGGACAGGAGATTGAAACATTAGCATTTGGAGATATGTAGATTGACAATGCTTGGTTAAACTGAAATATGGGAGATTAGAAGCATTTGTTTTGAAAGTAGAAAATGAAAAACAAAGAACAGGATTAGTAATAAATATTCAGAAGATAATTATAATGCCTACCTGCATTATTAGTGAACTTACACTTGACTATGAAGCTGTAGATAGTTCTGTTATATTGGGCTCAAAAAACAGTTAAAGACCGACAGTGTGCTAAAGAAAGTAAGGGAAGATTCATTTTCGAGTGGAAGTCAAGGAAAAACAAACAGAATCATGAAGAATAAGGATATTTCTATGATGCAAAGTTCAGAAAAGTTAAAATTATACATTGTACAAGTTAGAGAAATAAAATACTTGCCTACACATTTTGTACCTGGGTATCGTTACTAAAAATATTAAGACTGCAAAAGGAGCCATCATTTGATCTTGGTTCCATTAAAGATTGACTTTTTGGGAAATGATTGGCAAGCAGAATTGCATCTATTTTTGCCACGTGATGTTTAATTATGCTTGGCAAGACCGAAGAAAATAAAAGAAGGAAAAGACAAAGTGGATGGATGGGATTAAACAGAAAATTATCACTGGGAGAACTAAGAACAACCAAGTTACTACTTAGATGGATTAAGATCATTAGCATTGTCAATGCTGAAGTCACCAAAGTTGAACCTTGCTCAATAGCACATTAGGACAGACATGTCAAACTCGCGACGTCATGTGACATCACGCAATGTATCAGGACAGTTTTGCCATTGCCGGCAATGGGATGGGCGCGGCTTCTGCTTGATGCCTCCGGCCCACAGACTGGCAGTTTGACACCCCTGCATTAGGATATTTGTATTACAAGAAAATGATTTATGATAATGGCGAATATCTGTAGCTCGACTGTAGGATGAGGATTGAGGTTCACTCTCTGAGTTTGTGGGTTGGTTTCTGAACGTTTCATTACCAGGCTAGGTAATATCTTCAGCAGAATTTAGGGGATGGAAGATTAACAGATTACCTAGCCTGGTAACGAAATATTCAGAAACCAGCTCACAAGCTCTGAGAACAAACCTCCACTCTTAAGAAAATGATTGCACAAATGGTTCCACTAAGCCAATTTTATCAAAATGCCTATATGGTCACTTGCCTATTCTGTGTGAGAAAACTTTTCTTATATAGAAAGGTGAGTAAAAATGATAATTAATTTTCAAAAATGTCTTTAAAAAGTGATAGGGAAATTGGACAAAAGTAATCTAAAACAGAATAGAGGACAATTTTCTTTCCCTATCCAAAGTCTTGACTTGAATGACTCTCTGTATTATGTGTTTAGCTTATAGGTATTTTCACAGGATTGAACTTTTTTCTTTTGCAGATTAGAAATGGCGGCAATGCAAATTCTCCTTCTTTGGGAAAATACTGTGGGACAACAATACCACCAATGATTCTTTCAAGTCATAACTCACTTTATATAAAATTCAGAGCTTCATCTACTACAAATCTTGGTTTCATGGCTGAATACAAACCTTTTGATATAGGTAAATTCTGGTCGCTTGCCAACTCTCCCTTCCTTTTGGTTTCTCAATTATTAAGCAAAATGTAGTAAAGCATATAAATTAAATGTACATGTATTTAATGCTGGGTGAGAGAATCTGATGCATTGCAGATTTCACATTCTTCATCTTTGATTGTGTCATCTGGAGCTTTTATTTCATCAACCACATGAGCCAATATTATAAGACTATAAATTAATATGCATTAATTACATTTCTTATGTAATGCTATGCATATTTAGTTACCAGTAACTCCCACTGAGTTTAGATAAAGATAAGGATGCATAATTTAAGATGAGGATAGATAAAAGTGCTATAGTCAACCTAGATCTATGAAAAGCTTTTGTAGTTCCATTGTTATATCCTTTCTCATAATATGATGGGGACTTTCTTTCCATATGCTATAGCATGCGGAGGGATTCTCACAGAGCCTAATGGGATTCTTGCAAGCCCTGGCTATCTCAACATTTACCCACATGGTGTCAGATGCTTGTGGACTATAACAGTGCAACCGGGATATTTAATACATCTGACCTTCACTTATTTTTCCTTGGAATTTGATTACAATTGCAACAGAGATTATCTTGACATCTATGACAACAGCACCATGACAAAAATAGGGCGGTAAGTTGTCTGACCGTTGGTCTATCTGTCTATTTATGCTGGTCTGCATTTTTAAATACATTTAATTAGACCTAAATCCTATTGAGTTTTGTGGGATTTCATTTGTATAGGTAGCTCTAAGACTTTATCATAATAAGGTGTACTGTTCCTGGTTTGAAGTTATCTTTATAATTTGTTGCATTTCAAAGCTTTAAAAGTCCACCATATCATGCACTGCCTCCATATAATTAAAGTTTTGATGCCCATTATTAAAGAAGGTATGCAACAGGGGAAACTTTTTTTTTCCCTTGAAGAAAAATATATGGTGGGCAGTGCTGAATTTCAGTGTATCTATTTCTGTTTGAACCAGCTCTCACCAATTTGTACTAATCAGAAACTAGTTTGGCTAAAGATCAGTTAGAAGTCAGGTTACCTGCCTATAAAGATAAGAATCATTCAATTGCTAGCAAAATATTAGGAAATCTGTTGTCTAGGCTATAATCATTAAAATCTGACACTCAGCACTGCCCAACAAATACAAGATACTCTGCACAAGAATATATGGTTTCCAATGTATCTTCTCCATTGAGCAATGTTTGATATCAGGGATGCTGCTCCTGAAACCATTCATCTTGTTGACTAGATCAAGCTCCTGCCCTGTAAATGCTGAATTTGAAATATATGAGCACAAGAAAATAAATTAAACATGTCCTTGTTATTATTGATTTGATACAGGTACTGTGGTAGGTCCATTCCACCATCTATTACTAGTAGTGGCAACATTGTAACTTTGCATTTTGTGACAAATCGCAACATTGCATCTGAGGGATTCTCAATTAATTATGCTTCACTAAATGCATCTACAGGTATGATATTAAAAGTTATTCTTTCACTTGAATTACAAAATTAATTCCTCTACTATAATACAGTCTTGTGTGACTTACACACATTTTTGCACACAGTATTTTCATGTATGCAATTGTATGTACTTTTGTTTGTATTGTAAACTGGATCACAGATTTCTGAATAGTGTGAATTTGTGCCTGAAACAATATTCAAATTCACCTGTACTATAGGAAATTGCTAAAATGGAGAAATACATAAAAACGTTTAGACATAATTAATTTCTCACCCATCCCTATTCGTTTCTTACATTTCTTACATTACAATATATACATGGATGTATATATTAAAATGTATTAATTTCCTGAATCTTTGGTACAGTTTTGAACATTAAACCAAATCATAACTTGAGGACATTGGTTTGAAAAAAATGTTTCATGCAAACCTAATTACTTTGAATGAAATTATGGAACTTTACTGTATAAGTTTCTCCTTTCCTAATTTAGCTAGAAGGTGGGTAAGACTAGATTGAAAATGAGAAATTTGTAATCTCATTGATATATTATACAGTCATCTGGTTCATTAACCACAGTTTGTCAGATAAGTCAATATAGCACTAAGCCATAAACCATACTTCGCAAATCAAGTGGCCGGGTTCACGTAATATATTAAGGCAAACCAGATAAATTATATTATAAATTAGTGAAATACTGGAATCTATTCAATTTCACAAAAATGAATTCCTTCAGACTATGGTAGAAGGAGAACCTGAGATCTGTACAGACTTTTGATTCTTACTGTTGAATAGAATGCTGGAAAGGAATTGTGTAAATGGAATCAACACTGCCCATAAGCACAATATTTTTAAAAAATAATTGATAGGTTGGGACTAAAATTTCTTTGGGGAGAAACTAGAAGAAAGTTTGGAAATGGGCTGGATTCATCTAGGAACTATGCAGAAAAAAAGTCAAGAAAACCCTATCAATTCATCCTAGGCAGTGATAGGAATGTTGTCAATTCCTCCATTCTTAACACTCTTCCCTTTTCCATTCTGGTCACATGATTCAGAAGATAGGTACTTTAAAAGAGATAGAAAAAAAAATTAAGGAAGCTGTGTAGGCAACCTTTCTCTGATTTTATACAATATGTGTATGAGTGTGAGGTTTTGGAGGACAAAACAGATAGTTTTATCCCATTGCCCTCAGCTTTTTTATATTTCTTTCCTTTTTGAGAAGGAAGGCATTGCTGGATATCAATTCAACCAATCTGTTTAGATTTTTTGGTGGTGGTGGGATTGCATTCATCCATAGCTAATGGAGAATATTTGTGCAATTACCAGGATCTAAACCAAATTAATGGCATCCAATTAACTAAATGATTTGCAACTATGGCAGACAAAAAGAAGTGTTATTGGTAGTTATTGGCACTCTGGGCAAAGCAGTTATGGCTGAAAGCTATAGTATGAATAGTTGCTTATGTAACTTTCAAACAACAGAGGTGTATTTACATTTCCTTTCTCTGAGCATACTCAAGATTCGGTGGGCCTTTCAGGAAATAACAGGCTCCTCTGAACTGATAACTCTGGAATAATATTTACTGAAAATCTGGCAGTTATGAATGAGTTAGGAAATGAAAGCATACCAAAGCAGATGAGTAAAATAAAACAGAAACAGAACAAAACCTCATCTAGAAATCCATTTTTACCAAAGTTGTTATATCAAACAAAATCAGATGTCAATTTTTATTAAAATAAATATTTATTTAGCACTTCAATTTGGAAGAAACTGGCCTCCTTACTTTATAATAATATGTAGGCTGACCCTGTATGCTTTAAGGCCTACATAACTTGGATTCATTGGTGTGGTCCATGCTATGGCCTTACAACAGAAGAATGCTGCTTGCAATATGGTAAACCAGAGGTAGAGAACTGTGTTTTTTCTAAATATTGCTGAAATATAGCAGCCTTCTCTTTTCACTGGCTGGGGCTGATGAATATGTTACTAATAAATTCTAGAAGGCCAGCAGTTCCTTACTCACATGATAAAGAAACAGTTCTTTTTGTTGGAATGGTTAACAGTCATTCTTACATATTCATTCTTTTTTTTTGTTTGTCTGTCTACTCATTTTCTGGGAAAATGCTATTTTCTTCTCTATTTTCCTTTTTTGCCCTATCTCTGCAGCTGCTTCTGACTAGAGAAGAATTTTATTGCAAATAAAATTGAACCCATATAGAACAGTGGCTTATTGTTACTGCCAATTGTCAGTCAGACTGTAGAAATGACTCTTATACCTATGATGGTTTAATTGTGTAGCTTCTTTCTGTCATCCTTTCTATGTGTTAACAAGCTATTGGCATGGTACTTAGTGACTCTGAAGTATATTTTTGTAACTGCTATCTCTGCCATGAAAACGTTTGCCTCCCTCCTCAGTCCTCACAAATCCAGTTAGGTATCATTAAATTAGTTATAACAGAGCAGAATCTGATCTGGATCTCTGATCCTCTAGCCTTAATTGCTACATCTGGAGGTTTTGTTCAAAGTGAGGCTAATTCTGTAGATCTCTATTTATATCATTTCTAAACATTTATGAGGACTAAAAAGAATCAAGGGTTGCTAATCTGTGTACAGATACATACATACATACATACATACATACATACATACATACGCACACATGCACTTGATCCAACCAATTCGTTCTTTGTCTCTGATAAACCAATATTCTGAAGTATTAGAATATTGTAAGAGATCCTGGAAATCTTCTAGTCCAATTCCCTACCTAGATCAGGAATCCTTGGAGCCTCCTAGACAAATGGTTACCCAACTTTATTTATAAAAAAGTCCAGTGATGCAGGCACTTATGGCTCCAGAAAACAGGTTGTTCTACTGAAATTTCTCCTTACTTTGTCTTTGGATCTTTCTTTGTAAAGCTTCTTCCCATAGGTTTTTGTCCTACCCTCAGGTACTACTGAGAATACAAGTTGTTCTCATTAAGTGAGATCCTCACTTAATGACCACTTGTTCAGCGATCATTTGTACAATGGCACTGAGTGAGTTGAAGTTCTGGCCTTTGCAGCATCCCCTTAGTCATGTGAGTGAGAGCTGGGAACTTAGCACCTGACTCACAATTATAACATTGTAGCATCCTGCAATCACATGATCACCATTTGCAACCATAGCTGACAACCAAAGTTAGTTGGAAAGCTGGTCCAAATTGCCACTGATAACAGAGAACTACCTGTAAATCTGTCTTTCCTATGGAACTATACATTTCAGTATTGGGACAGTGCTGTTAAACCTCCCCTTAGTCTTGTTTCCGCCCTAAAGATAGCCAATTCTTTTAACCTTTTTTCATAAAAGTCTGAGTCCAAGCCTTTCACCATTTTGGCTGTTTTTCTCTCTCCTTTCTAAATCTTCAGCAACCTTCTTGTACTGAACTTAATATTCCAGGTGCAGTCTGACTGCTATAGGGTAATACAGAATTATCAGCCAATTTTGTGATCTCAACACTTTATCTTGGTTAATGCTGTCCAATGTTGGACTGATTCTTTTTGCAGTTATAGCATAATCAGTAAATATCTCATGCTCAATCTATGGTTTACCAGGTCACCCCAATCCTGCACACACAAACTACAGCCATTTTAACTAAGTTTGGTAAACCAAGTACCTAGCCTTTAATAGATAGGAAATCATAAATTCAGTTTGGGACATATGCTTACAATCTTAAAATAGGTGGTGAAGGGAAAGTTTTGTACTTTAGAGCAGCAGTCCCCAATCTGAGAATAATGTCCATTTAGATTGTACCTAAATCATAAACAGCTGAAAGCAGATCAGTCTTGTCCAGGGACGAAACATAAACTCAGGATAGAAGATTTTACTTCAGGCTTTTTGAATGAATATACAATATTTGAAAGTGAATGCCATACTCTCTACAAAATCTTCCCTGTTGTTTGCACTCCTCTTCCCCGAAATTATGAGATTTATGTTGCCTTGTGTCAACAATGGCAAGATTTCAAGTGCCAATACTTCCATTGCCTTCAGAAAAAGAATATGTGCTACTATTGATGCAAGAAAATTTGGAGGAAGTTACATACAAATAATACAAACTGCTAATTCTCCAGGGAGCTATTCCTATTCCTTGACTATGGGAGATCAGATTTTAAAAAATCATCATGATGCAAGAATCTTCACTTGGCATTTAGAATAATGAATGTTTCACTTTTGGAGAACAGATGAAAAGAAATATGCCTGCCTCATTTTTCATAGCTTTGTTGTGCAAGCATATATCAGCAAGAGGCAACCAAATAATGTTTAATCTTCTGTTGTCTGTTTTTACAGTTTATCATCTAATAGTTTAATTGTCCTTTCCACTGCAGAGCTAATCTGATTATTTGGATGGGCTGCTAGATCTTGCTCTTTTTGTATATTTGAACAAACTTTGTGCATATATTATAATCATTCTCTTTTTTTCAAAATGTAATTCATGTGTTGAAAATTAACACAATAGAATTTTTTTTATGTTTTTATTAACATACCAAAACTTCTATAAGGCTTCCCCCCCCCCCAGCAAGAAGTGCAAAATAAAACTTTGTTTTTAATTCACATTAGGAGCATTCAATCCAATAGCTGAATTCTGCATTACCAAAAGTTTTTCCTTGCTTCAGTGAGAAGCAAGGGAAACAGAGGAGTTACTGTAATGGCTTTGGATTGAATTGCAAGGAAGAAAACTAGCCAAGCAGGATGTTCATATTTAATCTTTTTAGTCATTTATATTTAATCTCTTGTAGCCATTGTGCAATACTGACCAAAATGCACGTCCCAGCCCACTTTCCATTGCTTCTTAGATTTCTTAATCCCTTCTTGAGTTCTGTGGAAGTTTCAAATATTTTGACCAGAAGTTAGCTGATTCCTTTTGGGAAAGTAGAACAGGCAGCTAAATTCTATGTTTCCATAACTATATGCACATGTTACTATGAAAGGATTATATTATAAGAGAATAGGATATTTCCAAATAAAACATTTATAACATTTTCAAGGTACCTTCATACAAAGTCCTTCATACTGATGAGTGAATATAACATTTTTTCTGCAAAAAAATTAAAATAACATCTTTTCCCATAACTATGTGATTATCCTTCACAGCTGAGCACAATTCTGAGAACAGCTGTAGCTGCTTTAAAGAATGACAGTAAGATGATAATTCCTTTTTGGATGTATTAAGAACCTCCTTTTCAAAATAATATCTGAAGTATTGTATTATCCCAAAATGAATCTTCCTTTTATAAGTCTTTTTATTCTCTCTTCCTGAGTCTTCTTTTTCTTGAGGTAGGAAAAAAGTGAAGTCTTTTGATCAATAGTCCTCAGAGCAATCTATTTGGACGCATCCTGAATTTTTACAAATAACATTAAAATAGAACTGTTTGCCTTGCGGAACCCAATTGGAAGTATTTTTTTATGCAAAATGCAATAGCTTTTTAAAATAGCAGAGTTAGAAATTAAACACTAGCAAGAAGATTTTAATTTTGTATTGGAATTTGGTGGGACAAGCAACTCTCACATGATCACTTGTTTTTTAAAAAAATGTGCTAAAAGAATGCCTTGAATTGTCAGGGAAGCCGTATGATCAAGAAGACTCTTCCACTTGGCTGTGATATAAATTTTTACCAGGTTTGTCAGCTTCCAAGTTTTGGTATGACCTTTCAGACAAAGAAGAAAATAAATTCTAGAAAAAATCTGATTGAAGTTAGAAACCTAGTTTCTTTTGGTCTCCTTACTTCAGATTTGTTTAATTAAAAAGAAAAACAGCCTTTCTATTAATAATATGGTACTATTAAACTGAAATGATGCTTCCCAAGAATCTGAGAAAGGCAGATGTTGTTTAATTATATCAAAGATATTGTCACAGGACACTTGTTCAAGTAGTGCTCCAAATGTTTAGGATTGTAGCTAAGGCACCTATTACTATTGGTACTATCTATGTTTTGTTTTGCCACAGCCGTTCTATTTTGTACATCTTTATATTTTACATTTTTCTTTAGTTATTTTTCTCTGATATTACAGTGTCCACTATCTACTATCAAATTGTCTATCTTATCAACAATTGTTGTCTGGAGTGTTATGTGACAGTTGCCTATCTGTTTGAATTCTAAAGTCCTCTAGCATTTATGTTCTTCATTTTCTATTTCTTTGTCTATTTTGTGATCCCACCAGGCAAGTGGTATTTCTTGTATATAGTTCCATGCACTATTGTTGCTACTTTGTTTATGTCATGAATTGTAATCAGTCTGTATGATCTTTTTGCAGCAGCTAACTAGGTTTCTTCAGCTTCTTCCCAAGAACCTAGCATGTCATAATGTATTGATATAGTATATGGATCCAAGCAATGTGGCTTTTTGTAATTGACAGATGGAAGTTTTGATATTGTATCAAGTATGGACCACTAGAGCCAGTTTATGCAATCTTTCATCTTCAATTTTCAGATCTTAATACTTAGTGATATTTGTGGTTATTATTATTTTATCACTGTATTTTCTTTTCTGTTTCTTTTCCAGTATGTTCATATGAATATATGACAGCTTCTGGTGTGCTAACATCACCAAATTATCCAAACAACTATCCAGATAAAATGGTATGCATATACAAGATCCATGTGTCAAACAACAAACAAATTGCTTTGCATTTCACCAATTTCTCTTTGGAGAATGGAGCCATGTGTCTTCAAGATTATCTTGAAATTAGGCAAGTTGATTTCCATTTGACCATATTTATACCTCTGAACAGTTAACCACTTCACTTCATGGAACTGTAAGCCAGGAGCAAATGTACAGTGCTATAATTGTATTTGAAATTGTTTTATGCTCTGACTTTTTTTACCCTATATCCTATTGAAACCTGGAACTATCTTCTGGTTGTCTAGAACAGGTATGTAAAAGAATTTAACTAACGAAAGGATTAGGAACATTCTTCCTCAAAGGAATGCATAAGATCAAAATACAACAAATTTGTGAAGCTCAACTGATTTCTTCAAAACAAACCCACAGAAGAGCTAGGAATTCCATTTAATTTTTTTTAATAGAGAAAGGTCCTCCCCAGCTGTATTTAATCTTTTAAAAATCCAGTGTGTTTACAATAGTATTAGGCTGTTTGCATAGCAGTCTTCCTTTCCTCAACTGTCTGTTTAATGCCATCACACTTCATGTTACATTGTCTAACTGCCCTTGCTAAGAGCTTTATATAAATTATATTGTACAACAGACTTCCTATTCCCATTCCTAACAATCAGCCAATATTCTCTATTCCAGCCAACATTCTCTCTTCTTTCTACATTGATAATCAACTATTTTTACTGACAGAAATTTTGGTAATAGGGAACTCAAATTTCTGAGAGAATGAGTGAGTGTTGCCTTTGAGTCAATTTGATTCATTAAACATCATCTTTCCAGTCTTGATGTCAGCAGAAATTCCACAGAAGCTTGCCATAAGTAATATATCTTGTTTTAACCTTGATCAAATAAACCAACTTTATATTTCTTTCTTTTACTTTTAAACATTCTTAAATTTGTTAAGTATTGCGTAAGCAACTCCTTTATTTGTCTTTCCTCAGTCAGCACATAGGGCTGCATCTGGGTAATAGAATGAATATTCCTTTGGATATATTCAGATTCCCTTTTCAATCCAGTGTGTCTAATCTGGCGCCTTTGTGTGTCTAATCACACTTGGCCAAATAAAACTTTCTATTCTAAATAGTTGGCTGGAGTTTATAGAAATGGTATTCCATAAAATTAGAGGTTAAAGAAGACTGTTGTTCTATTAAATAATCTTAGCTATATTTAGTGAGAAATCGATCCTTTTGTTTTAGTAGAATATGTTTTTAGGGAAATATTTCTAATACTACAGTATAAATTGTTTTAACTTTTTTCTGATTTTATTTAATTGTCAATGAGTTTTTAAATTTAAAAGTGTTGATGCTTTGTAGGTGTAGTTTTATTGGAGATTCAAGTCTAATTATTTTTCCCTTTATTTTTTCTATATCTATTTATTTTTGATTGAAGAGATGGAGGGTATGAAACATCTCCTTTGCTTGGGAAGTATTGTGGCTCCTTGTTGCCTCTTGTTACCATTTCCCATAGTAATAATCTGTGGATAAAGTTTGTGAGTGATATATATTTAACAAGCACTGGCTTCTCAGCTTATTGGGATGGAACATCAACAGGTACAATCAAAATATCAAATGTATCAAGTTATTTCTCTAGCAATTAGCAAGAAGAGAGTATAATGGATTTCTTTCATTTTCCTTGATTTCTTTCACTTTTTTATCATTACCAACACCATTCACTTTAACTTTTAAACCTGGCCTATTGAGATCTATGGGAAATCTCTTTTCCTGATGTGAAAAGGAAACAAGGTATTTTCAGAAGTAAACTCACAATAATGGAATACTATTTTAAGAGGATTTCAGCAGTGTATTATCCTATACAGGTTAAAAATTGTGACAAAAATTAAGGCAGAAGAAAATATTCCATTCTTGGACTGCATTTTTAAATTTCTCTCTTTGCATAATGCCATTGTCACCATTTGAAAAATATAATTGCTGTACATTTAGATTCTACATATCTTCAAAAGGTTGCTTTGTTGGAGTTTCAGATAAAGTTGCTCAAGACAATTCTATGATGTATATCATTGCCCCATTTCTAATTAGCCAAATGGAATTGTTGAGATGCTTGGCTCAGGAAGAGTAGCATATATATATATATATATATATATATATATATATATATATATATATATATATATATATATATATATATATGTACAAAAACTCTAGTTTATCAAGCAGGATACCATCAAAACAGCCTAACCATGTCTCAAGGCTCTTTGAAGACCAAATGATTTTCCTTCATGAGACAAAGCGTTTTGATGAAATAGGCTATGGTATCTGGATTCTTCTATTATATGCTATATGCTTGATAGTGTATGGCTTTAGGACCACATCAATCATATTTACCAGTTGGACGGTATATAAATGAACAGATAATAATTTATGCCATATTTTTTATTATGGGAATGAATGAAAGAACTACATCATTGACAGGCAGATATCTAGAAGTATAGACATATTTACATCCTTACATTTCTCTCTATAAATATCTATATGGATATTAAGAAAAATTATGTATTTTGACCTTTAGTTGGAATTTCATTTCTCCAATTTCAGAAATGGATGGTAAGAAGTTATCAACATACTGAAAGTTATAAGAAGTATGGCCTTAATCCAAAAAGTAATTATTACTAATTCCATTCAAAACTTCGCTAAAAGTAAATAGAGATTACATAATGCTAGGGAAATAAATAGAGTTGGCCAATTGTCATTGAATTGGAATTTTTTACTTATTTTCAGGTTGTGGTGGAATCCTTACAACTTCTTCTGGAATATTCATGTCTCCCAACTACCCTATGCCCTATTATAAAAATGCAGAATGTTATTGGCTGCTGAAGTCAAGTCATGGAAGTGTGTTTGAACTCTATTTTGATCAGTTCCATCTAGAGGCTCATTCATCCTGTTACTTTGATTATCTTGCTGTAAGTTTTATTTTCTCTGAGGAAGGATGCCAATAGCTGATAATAATAGCTGAAACATTGACTAAGGATATGAGATATTAAAAAAGGATAGCACTTGGATAATATTTATCTAAAAATCAATTTATGCAACATAAATTTTCCACTGTGGAAGTAATCTCAGATCTATATATCCAGATAAAAAGAATATTACCCACATCTGCCCTGGAGAGGTCCAGAAGGAATTAGGGTCTAACTGGCCTGCATTTACAGCCATTTGTAGTGCCCTGCAGTCATGTGACAATTTATGATGTTTTTCCAGTTTCAGGCAAAAGCTACCCAGTAGCAGACAATGTATTTGCTTAATGAAGGTCATAAAATCAGGCATGGTCACATGGTGACCCAATGTACAACCATCATAAATTCTGATCGAAATTCTGAGCTCAGCTATGATCATAAGTCTGAGACTACATATATAGCACTTCAGTTTCATCTCAATCCTGCTAGAAAAATGCAAAAATTAAATTCCTTTCAATTATTTCCAAGCTATTAGATTTATGAATTGCTAAATTCTTGGGAAGATGGGATTGTAAAAGTGCCTATAACATTGTCAGCTTGAACTTTTGAACTGTTTTGTTGCTCTCAGTGATGGGGCTGTTAATAATGTAAAATGTAGGATAGGAAAAAGGCTGTCTCTTGGCATGGGGAGAATCTGCTCTCTTATCAAACCTGTCTTTTCAATCTTAACTTTTTTCCTAGAATGAAGTCAAGATTTTCTTTGGAGCAAGGAAGTGGTACATAGCGTATATGATCTATCATGTGAGCTGTGGTAGTGCAATAGTTAGAATGCAGTATTGCAGGCTAAATTGTTCACACTGCCAGGAGTTTGATTCCTTTGATCCAAACGGCTCATCCAGCCCATTCATGATTAGGCAACATTCAAGAGTACTAATTGCTGGCTGATAACAGCCTAAATCAGTGGTTCTCAACGTTTGTGTGACGGCGACCCCCGTCACACAAACGTTATGCGCATGCGCGGCGGCGCGCGCATGGGGCACCACCCCATGCACGGTGCGCATGTGCGGCGGCGCCCCCTGAGGGGAGAAAATGGCGGATCGCCGCCTTTGGCGACCCCCGAAAAATGGTCGATCGACCCCAAATGGGGTCGCGATCCATAGGTTGAGAACCGCTGGCCTAAATCATATTTCCAAGAAAACTGCATGGACATAATCAGAAACAGACTTCAGCCCAAAGAAAACTTTGTTTGCTACATATTAATAATTTTTAAAAATTATATATCTCAATAACTGCAGGTGTATGATGGCAACAGTAGCAACAGTAACATGTTAGGCAAGTTTTGTGGTAATCAGATCCCGCCCACATTACGTTCTACTAGCAATAATATGTACATAAAACTAAGGACAGATGGGTCTTTAAACAGTAGAGGTTTCCTGGCTCATTTTAAGCAAGGTAAGTTGAAATATTTTAATTAAGTCCTACTAGCTCAAATATATTTGCAGTATTTTTGAATGAACATATAGAACCTTTTTAAGTGTGGATTTACAGTTAGGATAATAGAAAAGGGAACTGTAATCTTGAATCGAAAAGATAAAGGAGACCTGGCTGATCTAATTATTGTCTCATCTTTCTATTAGAAATTCAGGACAATCTAGATTTTTTAATTGCGCTGTTATCATTGTAACAATGTGTGTTCATGTATGTGTATGTGTGTTTGCACATGTGTTCAAATTATTGACAATTTGGCGGAAGTAGTTTGCCACTGCTTTTTTCCCAGATTTAGAGAATCAGTGGCCCAAAGTCCCCTAGGCTTATGTGCCTAAGGCAGGACTAGAATTTAATAGTGCCTTTAACTGCTACTGCAAACTCTCCCTTATTGTGTTAAAATGGTTGCAACACAGGAGATCCAATGATTTACTAATTATACTGTGCTTGAAAAAAAAATCTCTAAATTATCCAGAATTATTCAGTCTCCTAGTTACCACCTTATGTGTATTTATTCTTTTATTTTCAATCACACATTATTTCAGTATATTTATTCAAATCATAAAGTCCCTTACTATTTATCAGAAAACCTTTCATCTGCAAACAAGCCAAAGCTGTAACATCATTTCAGATAGTTACATTCACAAACTTGTTTTTCCAAAATGACATTTATTTAAAGCATGGAAAATGAAAAAGAATTTGTTGGAAATGATCAGTAGGTGGGATTTTTATCTAAAAATGTTTCTGATTCTTTTTTGAACGTCATTCTTACATTAAAGTTTATTTGCCTTCTCAAGATTTATTTTGGATTTTAGAATTCTGTAAATACTATACTTTAAAATTAAAATCTGTATCCCTTTTTGTAAGGTCATCATATAAACACCAGAATACTTATTGAACTTACTGATATCAATAGATTCTTTACATTCTTACATTTTAATTTTTTTTCTTCCAAGTTTGCCAGGGAATAATAATTGCCAATCATTCCCAAGGCATTTTGGAGACTTTGGGTTATCCTAACAACTACCCTCCAGGTGTATATTGCAATTGGACCATCCAAACTACAACTGGTAACACCCTGAACTACAGTTTTCAAGCATTTAGCATAAAAGGGGGTGACAGATGTGAACGTGATCATTTAAAGGTATGAAACGCAAATGTTATCCTATATTTTGAAATATAGTATTAAATATATCACTCCTAATAGAGGGAATGTCTGTAGCACTCCTTTCTGTTCCTTCCAAGCCTGAAAACATTGCTGTTTCATTATCTGTTCTAATCAGATAATTTCTAGTTTCCCAGTTTATAGGTGTTTGAAGTATCACAAAGAATGTGACACTCTCAGTCACACAGTGGCAAGTCAGTGGCAAGCACGGAGCTATTTCTTTGCAATTCTTTTTAAGGCCTAAGTTGTGGATAACTGTTGAAACAACAGTATTCTTATTAAATGTTAACCCAGACCAGAACTTTCAGCAATAAATCTTCCTTGGTCCTTAAAATTCCAAAGTCCATATCTGCTTGTATATCTTTCATTCACTATTAATAATTTATTTCTAGTTAAGTCCCTCAAAGATTAGGAACAATCAGACTAGTATACCATTTAATATTAAAATTTACTGCTTTTCATAATACTTAAAAATACTTGAATCACTGAGATATTATAGTCCTCTAAGTTTATTGTAAATATTTTCACAGCTTTTTCGTAAACCAAAACTTTTTACAGTTTAATGGATATGATATGAAACATGCTCCCCTTTTATTTGGTTTAGGGAATTTTTAGAGGTATTTTAGAGGTGCTTCTTTTTACTTAAATATCCTGATAAAAGTCAAGTGTTTAGCATTTTTTTTGCCAAATTTTGATGGTTAAATGCTTCCAGATATTACAAAAATGGCATTGTGAGTAGCCTATAGTTTATATAAGTACTAACTGCCCACCACTCACTCTTGTAAAAAAATAAGCTGTTAATCTCTATCTCTATTGTGACTTGTTATAATATAGGCAAAGACAAAGTTGCCTGAAATTAATTTTATCATTATTCTTTTACAAATATTATTTTGAAAGATGTTTTCAAAAGCATTTTAAAAACAAGAGGTTTGATAATAAAATTTGGCTAGTAAAAGGGTAATTGCAGATTAAATCTGTATTGGCTCCCTACAAACTGAAACATCCTTCAGAAGGTCTGCTTTTTCAAGGCTTCCCAATAATGTGCTTTCATTGAACATATAGCACCCCCTCCTTGTTACACAGCATCAGCTTCTGCATCTGATCCTTAAATAGTTAAGCATCAGGCCATCTGAAGCAGAAGTAAAACCACAATAGTAATCTACAGGATGCAAGAAGAAATACTCTCTAATTATAATAAGCCTCAAATGACTAACAGACTGTTTTTCCATGGTGCCACCAAAGAGATGGGGGAGGGGTCTCAGACAACTAAATCCCAAAATGAATGACTAATAACTTATTTTTAGTTGTATACGTGTTTCTCAGCTCACACACCCCATCATTTCAAAGCAATGTGCCTTTTACCTCTATTGCAAGAAAACAATTACAGTCCTGCAACTATAATTTGTATTGCTCTGTCATAGAAGGGCCAAATCTGGTCCCACTCTCAGATGTATAAATCCCAACTGGTGGCCAGTAATAATGGGAACTATTGCTACATATCTAGAATGCTGCAAGTTGTTTATTCCCAGCTTGCCACAACTCTGTTTTTTCGATGTACACATTTGACTCATGGAGTGAGTTGTCATCAAAGGAGAAACAACAATGTTAACCATGTTTAATGATTAGGAATTGGGGGGAAAGTTTTAATCTGCTTCTCCAAGTAACCCCAATGCAAGGAGAGATAAGGAGAAGTAAAGGAACATTTAATAGATAACTCACATGCTTTTGAATGATTTTGTATCTATATGGATGGATGGATTGATGGATGGATATGATCTATACTCATCTTTTCATTTTCTATCCATATCCATCCATCTTTTTATGTTGATGTATTCCCATTGTGTTCTTTATTTTATTGTTCTATTATTTTACTTCTATTTACATTTCTTCCTTTTTATTGCTCTAAGCCCCCAAAAATAGCCCCATGGAGAAATAGACAACAAATAAATTTAATAATAATAATAATAATAGTAAAGTTGGGAGGGACCTTGGAGGTCATCTAGTCCAACCCCCTGCTCAGGCAGGAAACCCTATACCATTTCGGACGAATGGTTGTTCAGTCTCCTCTTAAAAACTTCCAGTGTTGGAGCATTTACCGCTTCTGGAGGCAGGTTGTTCCACTGGTTAATTGTTCTAACTGTCAGGAAGTTTCTCCTTAGTTCTAGGTTGCTTCTCTAGTTTCCACCCATTGCTTCTTGTCCTGCCTTCAGGCACTTTGGAAAATAGCTTGACTCCCTCTTCTTTGTGGCAGCCCCTGAGATATTGGAACACTGCTAGCATGTCCCCCCTCGTCCTTCTCTTCATTAAACTTTGTTGTTGTTAATTGCGAAGTCGTGTCCGACCCATCGCGACCCCATGGACAACATTCCTCCAGGTCTTCCTGTCCTCTACCATCTTCTGGAGTCCATTTAAGTTCACACCTACTGCTTCAGTGACTCCATCTAGCCATCTTATTCTCTGTCGTCCCCTTCTTCTATTGCCCTCAATCTTTCCCAGCATTAGGCCCTTCTCCAGTGAGTCTTTCCTTCTCATTAGGTGGCCAAAGTATTTGAGTTTCAATTTCAGGATCTGGCCTTCTAAAGAGCAGTCGGGGTTGATCTCTTCTAGGACTGACCGGTTTGAACGCCTTGCAGTCCAAGGGATTCGCAGGAGTCTTCTCCAGCACCATAGTTCAAAGCCTCAATTCTTTGGCGCTCAGCCTTTCTTATGGTCCAACTTTCACAGCCATACATTGCAACTGGGAAAACCATGGCCTGGACTATACGCACTTTTGTTGGCAGAGAGATGTCTCTGCTTTTAGTATGCTGTCTAGATTTGCCATAGCTTTCCTCCCCAGGAGCAAGCGTCTTTTAATTTCTTGGCTGCAGTCCCCATCTGAGGTGATCTTGGAGCCCAGAACAATAAAATCTGTCACTACCTCCATTTCTTCCCCATCTATTTGCCAGGAATTGAGAGGGCCGGATGCCATGATTTTGGTTTTCTTAATGTTGAGTTTCAAGACAACTTTTGCACTCTCCTTCTTTACCCGCATCAAGAGGCTCTTTAGTTCCTCTTCACTTTCTGCCATTAGAGTGGTATCATCTGCATATCTTAGGTTGTTGATATTTCTCCCGGCAATCTTAATTCCAACTTTTGATACATCTATCCCTGCCTTTCTTATGATGTGCTCTGCATATAAGTTAAATAGGCAGGGTGACAGTATACAGCCTTGCCGGACTCCTTTCCCAATTTTGAACCAATCAGTGATTCCGTGTCCAGTTCTCACTGTTGCTTCTTGATCCACATATAGGTTTCTCAAGAGACAAATAAGATGGTCTGGTACTCCCATCTCTTTAAGAACTTGCCACAATTTGTTGTGATCCACACAATCAAAGGCTTTAGCATAGTCAATGAAGCAGAAGTAGATGTTTTTCTGGAACTCCCTAACTTTCTCCATGATCCAGCATATGTTGGCAATTTGATCTCTAGTTCCTCTGCCTCTTCGAAATCCTGCCTGTACTTCTGGTAGTTCTCGATCCACATACTGCTGGAGTCTAGCTTGTAGGATTTTAAGCATAACTTTACTAGCATGTGAAATGATTGCAATGGTGCGATAGTTTGAACATTCTTTGGCATTGCCTTTCTTTGGAATTGGAATGTAAACTGACCTTTTCCAATCCTATGGCCACTGTTGAGTTTTCTCAAATTTGCTGGCAAATTGAGTGTAGCACTTTTACTGCATCGTCTTTTAAGATTTTGAATAGCTCAGCTGGAATACTGTCACCTCCACTAGCTTTGTTGTTGCTCAGATTTTCTAAGGCCCATTTCACTTCACATTCTAAGATGTCTGGTTCGAGGTCAGTGACCATCTCATTGTGGTTATCTGGGACGTTAAGCTCATTCTTGTATAGTTCTTCTGTGTAGTTTTGCCATCTCTTCTTAATCTCTTCTGCCTCTGTTAGGTCCCTGCCATTTTGGTCCTTTATCATGCCCATCTTTGCATGAAACTTTCTCTTCATATCTCCAATTTTCTTGAAGAGATCTCTGGTCCTCCCTAGTCTGTTGTTTTCTTCTATTTCTTTGCACTGTTCATTTAAGAAGGTATTCTTATCTCTTCTAGCTATTCTCTGGAATTCTGTATTCAATTGGGTGTATCTTTCTCTTTCTCCTTTGCCTTTCGCTTCCCTTCTTTCCTCCGCTATTTGCAAAGCTTCCTGAGACAGCCATTTTGCTTTCTTGCATTTCTTTTTCTTTGGGATGGTTTTAGTTGCTACTTCTTGTACAATGTTGCGAACTTCCATCCATAGTTCTTCAGGCACTCTGTCTATCAGATTAATTCCTTAAATCTATTTGTCACCTCTACTGTATATTCATCAGGAATATGATTTAGTTCATACCTGAGTGGCCTAGTGCTTTTCCCTACTTTTTTCAATTTAAGCCTAAATTTTGCAACGAGAAGCTCATGATCTGAGCCACAGTCAGCTCCTGGTCTTGTTTTTACTGACTGTATATAGCTTCTCCATCTTTGGCTGCAGAGCACATAGTCAATCTGATTTCTATGTTGACCGTCTGGTGATGTCCACGTGTAGAGCCGTCTCTTGGGTTGTTGGAAAAGAGTGTTTGTTATGACCATCATATTCTCTTGACAAAATTCTATCAGCCTGTGCCCTGCTTCATTTTGTACTCCAAGGTCAAACTTGCCTGTTATTCCGGTTATCTTTTGGCTTCCTACCTTAGCATTCCAATCCCCATGATGATAAGGACATCATTTTTTGGTGTTAATTCTATAAGGTGCTGTAGGGCTTCATAGAACTGGTCAATTTCATCCTCTTCAGCACCAGTGGTTGGGGCATAGATTTGGACTACTGTGATATTGAATGGTTTGCCTTGGATTTGAACTGTGATCATTCTGTCATTTTGGGGATTGTATCCCAGTATTGCTTTTCCTATTCTTTTATTGACTATGAAGGCTACTCCATTTCTTCTGAGGGATTCTTGCCCACAGTATATACCTGATGGTCATCTGAGTTAAATTCACCCATCCCTGTCCATTTTAGTTCGCTGATTCCTAAGATGTCGATGTTCAGTCTTGTCATCTCTTTTTTGACTAAGTCTAGCTTGCCTTGATTCATGGATCTTACATTCCAAGTTCCTATGGAGAAAAAATCTTTACAGCATTGGACTTTCCTTTCACCACCAGATATATCCACAGCTGAGCGTTCTTTCGGCTTTGGCCCAGTCATTTCATTCTTTCTGGCGCTACTAGTACTAGCCCTCTCCTCTTCCCCAGTAGCATATTGGACACCTTCCGACCTGAGGGGCTCATCATCCAGCGTCATATCTTTTTGCCTTTTAGTACTGTCCATGGGGTTTTCATGGCAAAGATACTGGAGTGGGTTGCCATTTCCTTCTCCAGTGGATCACATTTTGTCATTAAACTAGACATACCCAATTCCAGCAACTGTTCTTTATATGCTTTAGCCTCCAGTCCCTTAATCATCTTTGTTGCTCTTTTCTGTACTCTTTCTAGAGTCTCAACATCTTTTTTACATCGCAGTGACCAAAACTGGATGCAGTATTCCAAGTGTGGCCTTACCAAAGCATTGTAAAGTGATATTAACACTTCACATCATCTTGATTCTATCCCTCTGTTAATGCAGCCTAGCACTGTGTTGGCCTTTTTTGGCAGCTGCAGCACACTGCTGGCTCATATTTAGGTGATTGTCCACTAGGACTCCGAGATCCCTCTCACAGTTACTACTATTGAGCAAGGTACCCCCTATATTATACCTGTGCATTTCGTTTTTCTTGCCTAAATGTAGAACCTTGCTTTTTTCACCATTGAATTTCATTTTGTTAGATAGTGCCCAGTGTTCAAGTCTGTCCAGATCCCTTCTGTATCTTAAGCCTGTCTTCTGGAGTGTTGGCTATTCCTGCCAGCTTGGTGTCGTCTGCAAATTTGATGAGTTCCCTATCTATCCCCTCGTCCAAATCGTTGATGAAGATGTTGAAGAGCACTGAGCCTAGAACAGAGCCCTGGGGAACCCCACTACACAGTTCCCTCCATGTAGATGCAGTTCCATTGAGGACCACTCGCTGAGTACAGCTGGTCAGCCAGCTACGGATCCATCTGGTGGTGATGCTGTCTACTCCAATTTTTCTATCTTGTCAAGTAGTAGGTTGTGATCTACTTTATCAAATGCCTTACTGGAGTCCAAGTAAATTATGTCCACAGCATTCCTCTGATCCACTAATTTTGTCACTTGATCAAAGAATGCAATAAGATTTGTCTGGTATGATCTATTTTTGACAAACCCATGTTGGCTTTTAGTAATGACTTTGTTTGCCTCTAGGTGTTCGCTGATTCGTTGTTTGATTATCTTTTCCAGGATCTTCCCAGGTATTGAGGTCAGGCTGATAGGTCTGTAATTTCCTGGTTCCATTTTTTTCCTTTTTTGAAGATGGGAACTATATCAGCTCTTTTCCAGTCCTCTGGTAGTTCCCCTGTGCTTCAGGATCTTTTAAAAATATAGTTCAGTGGTTCTGAGATCACATCTGTCAGTTCCTTGAGAACCTTGGGGTGTAATCCATCTGGTCCTGGTGATTTGAACTCGTCTAGGCTGGACAGGTGCTCACTTACCATTTTCTTGCCTATCTTAACTTGTGTTTCTATTCTGTTTTTTTATGGCACTATTTTTTATAGGTTGGTCTGTTTTTTCCCTTTGTGTAAAGACAGAAGTGAAAAACGAATTAAATAGTTCTGCTTTCTCCCTGTTGCTTGTCACCTTCTTGCCACTTTCACCCACTAATGGACCAATCATTTCCTTCACTTTTTTCTTGTGTTTTACATGTTGAAAGAAACTTTTTTTGTTATTTTTGACTTTGGTCGCAAGCCCTAGTTCATTTTGAGCCTTGGCTTTCTTCATCTTTGCAGGCTCGGGCTATTTGCTGATATTCTGACTTAATTATGTGCCCCTCTTTCCACTTTCTATACTTGTCCTTTTTATCTTTCAATTTATCAGAGAGTTCTTTATGTAGCCATGCTGGTTTCTTTTGAGAGCTGTTGTTTTTCCTCTTTGTTGGTATTGTACTAGACTGGGCTTTTATTATCTCATTTTTCAAAATTTCCCAAGCTACTTGAGTTGTTTTCCCCTTGAGGATTCTCATCCATGGAATCCTTCCCAAGCCCTCTCTAGGTTTATTGAAATTAGCTCTCTTGAAGTCCAAGATTCTAGTTTGACTGTATTCTATTGCTTGTGCTTCCATAATGTTGAATTCCAATATTGCATGATCACTTTCTCCCAGGGTTCCTATGGCTTCAACACCTTCTATCATTTCATCTCTGTTAGTGAGAATTAGATTCAAAATGGCTAATCCCCTAGTTCCCTTCTCTACTTTTTGGGAGACAAAGTTGTCTGCTAGGTTTGCCAGGAGCCTGTTTGATCTTCCACTTGGTGCAGAGTTTGTCTCCCAGTTGATGTCAGGGTAGTTAAATTCCCGCATTTCTATTGTGATGTGTTCCTACATACCTTAGTTAGCTGACTAGCAAAAACTTATCTATTTTCTCTGTCTGTAGTATACACCTATGGCAATGTCATCCCCCCCCCTTTATATTGACCCAAATGCATTCAAGATAGTTTTTATCATTGTTGTACTCTAATTTAACAGATAAATAAATCAATCAATAAATCCAGATCTACATCCAATACAATAGGAAGTTTGAAAAGGCTTTTGGGCTGGAAGAGTTGCCACCATTTTTGGGAATAGGGCTCTTAGGCTTTTAATGAGAAGTATAACATTGTGGAATTTTGGTGTTCTTTGAGTTTGGTTGATTTGTTAAAGACATTACCCAATAGATAACACCATCAGTGAGAGTGAGTGTGGGGCTGCATATGTCTGTAGTTAATGCACATAAACAGGGAGCAAAGCCCACAAGTAGCAACTGGAAACTATATACACTATTTATATGTTGTACATTAGAATTGCTCTGTACAACATAAAGAATGCATAAAGGTAAAGGTAAAGGTATTTCCCCGTCCAGTAGTTTCTGATTCTAAGGGGTGATGCTCATCTCTGTTTGTTAGTCAAGGGAGCCAGTGTTGTACAAAGACATTTACATGATCATGTGGCTAGCATGACTAGATGCTGATGCATACGGAATGCTGTTACCTTCCTACCGAAGTGGGAATAATGCACACTTAGTGCTTTCAATCCCACAAACTCTTGTTGCAAAATAAGCAAGATTTTTCTGTTTACCTTTTATTTAGAACTAACAGACAGAACCTTTCTTTGCTTCAGCAGCTATTTTCAAATGTATTTATTGGATACGTTTATTTTCGTTTCAAAAATGTCATCCATGAAAATGGGCATTCTTTATTGTTAGTTTTTAGCCTTTTTTCTGGGAGTGGGAGTATAAATCCAACCTATATGTTTTATTTTTGTTTAAAGAACTTCACTGGCAGAACTCTATATTATATTCCATCAAAGCGTTATTGCAGGAAATACCACAGATAAGTCCTATGGTTTGTGGAGTAAATTTGCATTTTTGGCAGTGACTTTTTTCCTTTAAACCAGAAAAAAATTATAAATAATTCATGAAGTCCAGTCATGTTGATGACTGGTTTTGCTTCTTACCACATTTGCTTTAGATTAACAGATTACTCAAATGCAGCATGCCTTAGACTACAGCTCCCTTCAATTCCAGCTAGCATTGTGAGGTAAGGGAAGAATGTTTTGGGTTGTATAATAATGAAAGAAAGAATAAAATCTAACATTTGATGAAACTGTACAATATACATTAGTTGATCATGTGAAAAAAAACATCCAGATTCAGCCCTATAGCTGTACGTTCACCATGGGAAGTTACCATGAGGATGCTGCAACAGTTCTAAGGGTGAAAAATGGCCATAAGTCACTTTTTTCAGTGCCATTATAACTTAGAGAGGTCACTAAATGAAAGGTTGTATAGTCAAGGACTATCTGAATTCAGTTTTACTTTCCATTCCATCACACTACTTTGGGGCTCAGTTTGAGATCAATATTGAGGAAGCATGATTTCATTTGAAAGATAGTCAGGGTTAAATAGCCAATGTGCTGGATTTGTTGTGTGCTAAATATTGTTCCTATTAATTTCCATTAAGATGGACTGCATAATATTATTCTGAGCACACACCTCTCCCCAGAGCATCTGGTGGCTGGAAAATAAGTGATTTCTAGTTCTATATTAGTGGTATCCATAAAATAAAAGGGCTGGATTTACACAGGTACTTTTTCAATAAGGAGAAACAATTTTGACACTTTTTCTTTTGGAGTCCAAGTTTAATGTCTAAATGAGAAGTTAATGCAGAGCAAGAACATTGGTTCAGGGATACAACCAACATTTTCAAGCACTTGGAGAGTTCTCTATATTCTGCTTTTTATTCCAAATGAGTGAGCCAAGGATGTATCTTGGAGTCCACGTTTGCAATAATTGCAAATATATTGGTGAGCTCTTTGGATATTATGCCACTTACTCAAATGGAGGGGGAAATGCATGCGTTCTTCCTACCCATTGTCATATCAACAGATCCATTGCTGGCATCTTCCCTGAAATGGGAATATGAATTCCCTAACAGGGAGCTTCCATTACTACAAAATGTTTCCTTGCTGCAAAAATTTGCTTTATGGCAGTTGAAAGATTAGGAAGCCAGTGATGGAGACGTGAGACATATGATGAAAAGAATGGAAACATCAAGTAGATCCTACTTAGAGAGAGCATATACTTTAATCGTGATCCTTTTTACTGTAGTCAGATATTTTTAAAAAATAATCAGCATCTCACATATAAATCTTTTCTGCTTCCTTTCAGCTTTATGATGGCCCTAATGCTCAATCCAGTTTGATTGGCACATTTTGTGGAATTAATGTTCTTCCATCTGGAGGTACCACAAATTCCAATCTTCATGTGGTGTTTTTTTCTGATCAAATAGATGAGTCTACTGGATTTCAGATGCTATGGAAAGTAAATGGTAAGACATGTTGATATTTTGGGAATTTGGCAGTAATGATTTCTGTCCCAAATCAGCAAGAAACCATCCTCTGAGTTAAGTCTGTAATGTGATTTTTTTATTTTATTTTTGTTTCAGTTTTAAAATTTTTGTTTTATATTTCCGGTAATTGTGATAATTTTATCTAACAATTTATCTAACAATCTAACTAGGGCTTGGCCATAACAATTTTTGGTTAGGAAAAGAAATGTGATATTACCTCATAGACAGCTGTGCATCTCATAATTAGGAATACAATACAACTATAACAGCAATATTACATTTTAAAAATATTTTAAAAGTAGCGTTAATAGTGACAACCAGTGTAGCGTAGCGTAGCGTAGCATAGTATAGCATAGCGTAGTATAGGATTATCATATTATTATAAACTTTCTTACAGATTTATATTAGGGCTGCTAACAATTTTTTTTAAAGTCATGACAAGATAGCCTTGAGCTGAAATGCACTTTTCTCATATGATTACTTCAGCTGCTTATAAAGTGGAAAGTATTTCAGTTGATGTTGGCATTGAGGAACAAAATGTAAAGACTAGTAGTGCAATGTTCTCCCATTGAAGAATTACTATATTGGTATGATGCTATGTTGTTGGGGATGTGGGGAAGGGTTTTGGTGAAGGACATCAGTTGATAAGAAGAGTACCATATTCTTCTGCCAACATTGGAATACACAAGGGATGATCCTGAAGGATCTTTCTACTTGAATTTTTGATAGAGTGGTTCATACCCATAGACCAAGGGTGTCAAACTGCTAGCCCACGGGCTGGATGCGTCATGCCGAAACCATGCCCACCCCAGCTCTGGCAATGGGGGAAAAGTTGCGATATGTCACGACATGTTACGTGACGTCGCGGGTTTGACACCCCTGCCATAGATCATTGGTTCTCAACTTTTTTAATGCTGCAACCCCCAACCGGTCGTAAGTCGAGGACTACCTAACCCAGTGATTCTCAACCTTTCTAATGCCGTGACCCCATAATACAGTTCCCCATGTTGTGGTGACCCCAAGTGGGTGTGGCAACCAATAAGAGGGAGTAGGACAGCTAGGGAAAAGGGAAAAAAATGGCGGACAGCATGGTTTGGTGACCCCCGTGAAATGGTCATTCGACCCCAAATGGGGTCCCAGCCCACAGGTTGAGAACCATTGACCTAACCAGTGGTGCCACTCCCTGCGCCGGCTGAGGCATAGCTGTCAAGCGGCAGAGACGGCGCAGGCCTCCCACCGGCTGGGCCACCAGCTGGCCTAGCCCATGGGAGGTAAGGTATCTGCCAGGGCCCATGTGTGCTAGCAACCCTCCCTGCGCCCGCCGGCCTCCCAACTCCCACCCCTGGCCCTCTTTTACTTACATTTTTAGTAGTTGCTCAGCAGGGAGGGGTGGAAGCTTCCAGATAGCTCGCCTTCGCTGCAGACAACTTGCAGCACCGTTTGCAGAATGGGACTTTTGGTGGGCTCAGCAGGGCAGAGACAGCCTGGACAATTCCTATTGGCTTTTGAAAGCCAATAGAATTAGACTCTATTCAAGAGAGTCTATTCTATTGGCTTTCAAAAGCCAATAGAATAAAAGGGAGTAGCACAGCTAAGGAAAAGGGGGAAAAAATGATGGACTGCGTTGTTTGGCAACCCCCGTGAAATGGTCGTTCGACCCCAAATGGGGTCCCAATCCACAGGTTGAGAACCACTGCCATAGATGAACCGAAGAAGCCTAGCATGTCTTGGTGATGAATATGGCCATCTGCTAAGATATGAGCACATCTGAGTTTTGTCACTGGTAATGAGAGCTGTTGGAAATTAAATACTTTCTTGCAATGTACAAGCTTTGCTCTGATAGGCAGGTCCATGCTTCTTACTGTCAGTTGAGAGCTGTGTCCTTTTTCCATTTTAGTTTCTAGAAAATGTAATTGTTTAACGGTGGATTTGTTTGTTTATTGTTCATTTATTTATTTATTATTATAATTTTACAATTATATCTTTCTTTGAACCTTTTGTTGTTATTTTTATTGCTGTGATCTATCTGATAATCAAAATTCTCTGTGGAAAATCACCCAGCTATCTAAAAATATTAAAATAAACAGAGGATCCAAGAATTTAGATGTTATAAACAATGACAAATATTACAGATCTTAAAATATATTATACTATTATCCCACAATAAACTGGCAATTAATTTCAGACCAGTTTGATTTTACAGATGACTTTAGCTCTTCAAATGCCTAGGAGATATGGAATGCTTCAGCCTGGTATTGAAAAGTGAGGCATGTAGGCATGTCACAAAGTGAGGCCAAAATTGAAAAGATTGTCTCTTTTAAATACGTACCTAACTTTAATTGGAAAATGATTTTTGGTAATAAACAGATTTTAGGCAAAGTATATAGAGCTGGAGAAGTAAATTCCCTTGATATTGACTCCTAATTATTCTAGGAATTTTGTGTGGTTTTTATTTTTACAACAATATGGAAGTTACTCATCACTTCTGGGATGCTTATTTTCAAGCCCTCAAGTCTAGTCTACAGTTCTAAAAAATTCTTGGTGATCCAAGCTGATGAAACAATTTCAAGATCAACTAGGTGCTATTATTTAGGTTCGTATTTAGGATCCAAAGTCTCTGATTCTAAGTTATTCAAGTTTAAAAATCAGCATTTAGATTTCAGAGTAGCTATGGAAATTATCAGTTATTTTTAGGCTACAACCATCCTTCAGAACCTGAGTACCATAAGATATACACACTTTCCTGACCAAACAAGCATTAATGTGGTTTGATTAAGATGACTGTCATTGGTTTACATCTGCCTTATATGTATGTTAGGAAACATTAATGTAACTTTGCCAATTGAGCTATAATCCTTGCAAAGAATGTGAAGCTGATGCAAACAGTAATTGAATTGCTGCAGCTCCCCTCTCTGCCTAATCACTTTGCATTATTAAATTTGTCCCCTGAAGCAGCTGGAATTGCCTCCAGGCCCCTGAGCTGTTGTATGAATTACACAATATCTGAAAGTTAACTCCTTTCTAGGGCAGCCTTACAAAATGCAGCTATTTATCATCTCTTTCTCTTTCTGGCTAGACTGGTGACACATTTCGTATTCAAAGGGTGGGTAAGGGGGAAGGGGGATATTAGGAGATCCTGGCAACATTGGAAAGAGAGGGTTTATGGGAAGCAAGCAGCTTTGCTGAAACTCAGCAGGGAGAAAATGGAAAGGGGATAAAACTGAAGAGCTCTGAGATGATGTCATCCCAGAACAAAGGAAAGCGGGAAGCTGATTTCCTCAGTGGAGATGACATCATCCATCCAACCAGAGAGGAATTTCTAGAGTCTTTTATTAACGTGTAATGTCAGAGAGAGAGAGAGAGAGAGAGAGAGAGAGAGAGAGAGAGAGAGAGAGAGAGAGAGAGAAAGAAAGAGAGAGAGAGAGAGAGAGAGAGAGAGAGAGAGAGAGAGAGAGAGAGAGAGAGAGAGATGCATAAATATATACTTCATAAAGAGCAGGGTTTAAAGTAATTTTTTTAACAATAAAATGTTTAAGAGACTGGTTATCCTGAAGGAAGGTTTAAGCAAGGATTGGAACTGTCTGGAGCATGAGATGAAATTCAGATGCGGTAAAGAATGTCAACCTAGGTCTCCATTTTTGATAGTCTTATTATGGCTCCTTCACTGCTTTTTTTTCATTAGCAATGCTTATAAATTGGTTCTCTCTTAGCTGCAAGTATTCTTGGCTCCTGCCAAGAAGGGGAAAGAATGTGAAGGTGAAAGGAAAGGCGCTTTCAAAATTCACAGGCATTTTGCTCTTCAAATTCCTCTTTGCCTTGCTTGTCAAGTCATTTGTAAAATTCTGGTTGTATTAGTGCCTTGAGAAAAAAATAACATACAGTATTTCTGGCACATGAAAGGTTAACAAATTTATTAATGCCTAAATTTTTGCCGGATTACAGTTCACAAACTACTTTATAAATATTTTCTTTTGTCTGGGTTACAATGATTCTTTCTTTCAAAAAGAGAAACAATTCTTTCTGCTTTTAGCAATGCTGTTTTGGCTAATTTTACATGTTTATATTTTTTGCTTCTGTTTTTTTTTCTTAATCTGTCACATATTTTTTTAGCTGACCCTTTTTCACAGTAGTCCTAAAACTATGTAGGCATTGGCCTTTTAGCTAAACTTTGCTCCTTTATTTAGATTCACTATTTGCTTCTGATTCTTCCTGCTTCTCAACATGTACGGGAATGCTGTTTTGTTGTAGGATTAATGACAGAATCTTATAGACAGTTTCCTTCTGCTCCCTCTTAAATCTAACAAGGTCAAGACATCATTATTTTAAGTGTATTTCTTATACCCCCTCTTTTTCCCAAAACAAAATTGTCTTTAATTTTGCTTCAACTTTTCCTGCACCCCTTCTTCAAGGTTATCTCTTCATTTTTTTTCTCATGGATCCCTCTGCATGAACTTCAACTTACAAAATTTCCCAGCCAGCATCTTAAATCTGCTGAGGTTGTAAAATGCTGCTTTACACTTATAAAAAGCCTGCAAAATCATTTGAACACATTGATTAGGAAATTATCCTGCAGGAAAGGAAGTCTATATGTACAGATAGGATTTGCATACACAACTTTTCTTTGCTGTATATGAAATGATTATGTGACCACTGAACACTGCATGATCACTTGACTATTTCAG
This sequence comes from Crotalus tigris, assembly GCF_016545835.1. Classification (NCBI taxonomy): domain Eukaryota; kingdom Metazoa; phylum Chordata; class Lepidosauria; order Squamata; family Viperidae; genus Crotalus; species Crotalus tigris. The sequence goes on from NW_024100606.1 coordinate 10,998,502, forward strand.
GAAGTGCTATTATTTTATAAGTTCTATAAATGTTGTCTTGCACATGAAGTAAATTCAGCGTAAGAGATAGAGATTTCATGAATTTAATAAAGATAAGCACAAATCATTTCTGCTACACAGTACACTTTTTAAAGAAATTCTTTCCTTCTTTCCTCTTTTGTTCCCCTTTTCATGAATTGGTAAAAAAAAATGGTGTAGGATTAATGTACTATAAGCAGGAATAAAAATACAAAATGCAGGGTAGGGGTTTTTTTCCAGATTTTTTGCTTTTCTTTGCCCTTCCCTTATGAAATAAATTGCCATTTAAAGCCTAATAGACAGTATGGGAGGCAGATTAATTTTCAGTTAAAAATGCAACAGTAGGGGAAAGATACAAAAAATACTCTTCAAGTATAATTTTTCCAATTTTACTTGGACCCCTTTGCAATTGCTTTTGGGATAGAAAATGTTACATCGTTTCACACATTTAACTTTCTGCCTGCTTTACACACCATGGGATAAGAGCAGCGGCTCACATTACTTCAGGCATTTAGCTGCTGGAGCTTTTCTTTTCAGTACACTGTTTTGAAGAGATGTGATAGCCAAGTGGGAAGGCATAGATGAGTGATGGTGAATCTTTTGGACTTAGTATGTCAAAAATTGAGAAAATACCTAATTTGACTCTGCTGGCTTGCCTAACACACCCCAAACAAAAGAGACTATTTTCTATCTATCTCTTCCCCATCTAGATCACCCTGAGGTTCTCTAGTTCAATCCTCTGCTCAAGCAGGAGACATATACCATTCCTGACAAATGACTGTCTAATCTCTACTTGAAAACCTCCAGGGATGGAGCATCCATAAGTTCTAAAGGCAGCTCAGTTCTCACTGATAGGAAATTTCTCCTTAATTCCAGGTAGCATCTCTCCTTATTGATCTTCTATCCAATATTTCTTGTTCTTCCCTCAGGTACAGACCCCCTTTTCTCTGTGAGAACCCTTCAAATATTAGAATAGAATAGAATAACAGAGTTGAAAGGGAACTTGTAGGTCATCTAGTCCAACCCCCTGCCCATGCAGGAGACCCTACACCATTTCTGATAGATGGCAGTCCAGTATCTTCTTGAAAGCTTCCGGTGATGAAGCTTCTACAACTTCTGAATGCAATCTGTTCCATTGGTTGATTGTTCTCACTGTCAAAAAGTTTCTCCTTATTTTTAGGTTGAATCTCTCCTTGATCAGTTTCCATCTGTTATTCCTTGTCTGGCCTTCAGGTGCTTTGGAAAATAGGCTGACACTGTGACAGCCCCTCAAATATTCGAACACTGCTATCATGTCTCTCCTGCTCCTTCTCTTCACCAAACTAGCCATGCCCAATTCCCGTAACCATTCTTTATATGTTTTACCCTCCAGTCCCCTAATCATCTTTGTTGCTCTTCTCTGCACTTTTTTTTAAAGTCTCAACATGTTTTTATAGTGTAGTGACCAAAACTGGTTGCAGTATTCTAGGTGTGGTATTAGTACCTCACACAATCTTGATTTAATCCCTCTGTTAATTGCAATTTAGTATTGCATTGCTTTTTCGACAGACTGTTGGCTCATATTTAATTGATTGTCCACTAAGACTCCAAGATCTCTCTCATAGTTACTGCTATTAAGCCTGGTTTCACCCAATCTGTACTTTTGGTTTTCTTGCCTAAGTGTAAGACTTTGCTTTTCTTTATATTGATTTTTATTTTGTTACATAAGACCCAGTGTTCAAATCTATCAAGATCCATCTGGATCTTGAGCCTATCTAGATGTTAACTATTCCTACCAGCTTAGTATCATCTGCAAATTAGAGAAGTTCCCTTCTATTTCTTCATCTAAGTTGTTTATGAAGACATTGAAGAGTACTGGGCCTAAGACGGAACCTTCTGATACCCCACTGCTTACTTCCCTCCATGTACCATTAAGGACTACTCATTGAGTATGGCTTGTCAGCCAGTTACAAATCCATCTGATGGTGATAGATAGCATCACTACTTTTTCTAGTTTACCAAGAAATAGGTTGTGATCTACTAGAAGACAGCTATCACTTCACTCCTAATCCTTGTCACAATTAGATTATGCATATCTAGTCTTCTCAATTGTTCATTATATGGTTTGGCCTCCAGTCCCCTAATCATCTTTGCTGCTCTTGTCTGTACTTTTTCTATGGTTTCAACATTGTTTTATATCGAGCTGGACCAGCATTCTAAGTGTGGCTTCACTAATACAGTATAAAGCAATGATGGTGAACTTTTTAGAGACCCAATGCCCAAACTGCAACCCAAAATCCACTTATTTATCACTGGGTGCCGGGTGGGCATGGCCATGGTGGTCATGGCAGACTTGGTGGGTGGGGCCAGGGGCCAGTCCCTTGCCATCTCTGGGGCACGGCATGACCACAGAGAGGGCTCTGAGTGCTGCCTCTGGCACACATGTCATAGGTTTGCCACCACTGGTATAAAGCAATACTATCATGTCAGGTGATCCTGATACAATCTTTTACTCAAAAAGGTTGCTTTGTGCCATTTCCCGAGGCCTGTGAGCCTTAGGGTAATGATTGTCCCCATGGCCCAGGGCTCCACAGGATCTGCCCTATGTCATTTATTTTGAGGCTGTATTCTCTTTCTATTGACAGGTCCCTGCAGCCTACCAGAGGCTGTTACGGGTCTTGAAGTGCCTTCTGAGAATGCGCTTCTATGATCTCTGCAGCCTCCAAAATCTGTGCAAAAGCATTTCTCCTTCTTGGGCAATTTTTAGAGAGTCCAGAGGCTGCGCAAGAACACCCTTCATTCTTGTGTAGCCCAATCAGTCTGCGAAAATTGTGGAAGAACATGGCTTGTTTTTGAGAATAGTTGTCAATTGTTGGTGAAAACAAAGTGTGTCATGCAAAATATTGTTGCATGCTTCCTTTAACACTTGTGTCTTAGATTTGCCATTCTAGTATAGATGCTTGTCTGATTAGTTTAGTGTTAGATTTGCTATAGTTTAACATACAGCTTGATATACATACATACAGTACTTGATTTCAAAAGGAGTCAGAGTTATTTAGAGCAAATGCATCCAGTGCAACTGTTGGTTAGGGTTTTTGAAAATCATCATTTGTGCCTTTTTTAAACAGAATTCAGAGTTGGAAAAGACCATGGAGGTCATTCTAGTCCAAACTCTATACCATTTCATACAAATGTTGTCCAATCTCTTCTTAAAAACCTCCAGTTTTGGAGCACTCAGAACATTTTCAAATCAGCATGTTGCACAGGCCACTTTTACAAAAACCAAGATGCCACAGGAAGATACAGTCACCTCTGAGTCATCTGCTTCTTGGTCCTTTTATTTGTTGCAGTTTCTAAGCAATTTTGGCATAAATAAGCACACAGGAGTCATACTTAAAGGGAATTTTGAAAGTCATTAAAAAAGAAACCAATTCTCAAGTTTCATCAGGAGTTTTAGAGTCACATCCCAAACTTTCTTTTGTAAATCCAAGTATTATTTTGCTCTGCAATCCTTACCAAATCCTATAGTCTTTTGAAGTGAACTAAAGTTGATGACAGATTCAAGTCACTCTTTATATCTTTCTTATAATTTTATGTCTTTGTGTCAACTTTTGTTTAATAGCATCAAAGGCAGATCTTCCTTTTTCCCTGTAGGCAAAAATATCTATAATCCCACCTTCTGATTTTGCAGATAAATGCCAGTAGAGCAAATATTTTCTAACTAATTTTTACAGAGAGTGAATCATTTCCTCTACAAAGGGAAATTTAGTTATTGTGTCATAATATGATTAGGCTACCATCTGGCTTCATTTTCCTGTCTTTGATATCCATTTGTTTGAAAAATAACAGCTATTCCTGAACTGGACAGGAATAGTTTTAGAACACCTGCTGAAAAAAAATCATGGTCATGTATCATAGATATGAACTATGTATGTGTGGTATGCATGACTAGCCTTTTTCTTACCCTGATCTTGCTAGTAAGTAAGAATGTAATAATTCATCATACTCTACATTTTATTTGGGGAGCTTCTGTTGGATTCAGTGTGTTAAATGTGACCACTTTCTGCCTGGCCTTGATTTTTGCTGGCATGATAGGTCTTCCTGGTTTGGCTGGATTAGTGTGATCCAGTAGACCTTTAGTCCCTTCCTTCTCTGCTTCTTTCTATTCTTTCCAGCCTAGTGGAATGTAAAGAGGAAACTAAGTAAAGCAGCTTAGAACTCTGTCAGTCAGTCAGCAGGGATACTTTCCAAAACTAAATAGAACTAAAACCAGACTTGCTGTTGGGGAAGAGCCCATTGAAAGTGAGATCAAGTTTGGAAATGATCAGGACATGCAAAGAAAAACATTACGGAAAACAACCACAACCCAATGGACTCAACTGGAAGATACAGTTGGGAAATGATTCAGAATGTTGCTGAATTTTCCATTCTAAGGCCACTTCTCTCTTTGCTTCTGATCACATGTCCCAGAATGGAGTACTTTTAACAAGATTGAAATGACCTCAAGAAATCATCATTATATGATTATATGATTTCTTTCATTCATGTGGCTCTTCTACAGACAGATGTCTCTGCCAGTAGATCTTGGAATTAGCTGCCAGAAAATGGTTTCACCAGCCAAGGGGATTTCAATTGTCAGAATGGTTTTTATTTTACTTATAGTAATTGTGTCCAGGCAGGAGGAAGGTAGATTTAACTTACTTATTCAGCAATACAGCTATAAATACAAAGTAATTTCAAACAGATTCTCCTTTTTTTAATCAGTGCACATCAAGTTGATGAAAACTGATTTGCTTTAAATATTCTTTCAGAAGAAATAAGGATTATAGAGAAATCTTCATGAGTGGAATGTGGAGGTGTTAGAAGATGGCAAAGGACAGAATCTGTTTCATCATATTCTTTTTTTAAGAATCTTGTCAGGCAGCTTACAATAACTCTCATTTTAGACTCAAACTAAATTGAGTCTAGGACAGTTGGCACAGCCACTTCATCCTGGCCTCCCCATCCAGCCAACCCGCCATGTTTTCCCCTCCCTGGCCCAGCCCCCCTGGCCACTTCATCCCAGCCGCCCTGACCCACTGCAGCCCTTCCTTCCAGGAAGCCCCTCCCCTGAATCTCCTCCCTTCCTGCTTTGCCCCAGGTGACTCACAATGGGACAGATTGCCCTGGCCAATTTGCCATATGGGAGAATTAGCCATGTGGGACAGTTCCAGGGATGCAGATGCTGGCACTGCCACACCCACACGTGCCTTTCTCTCCCTCTCGAGGAAAGACTGCAGCCTGCCTGTAAGGGCCCACCCCCAGAGCAAGATCGTGCCCTCTCCCTGCCCACCTCATACAGGCAACTCTCACTTGACCAGCCCAGCCTGACTCCTTGAGAGGCACTTTTTTTTCTCACACGCATGGTACAGATGCAATCATTCTCTATAGCAGGCTCCAAGCTGCATTGTACGTGGTCTTACTATGCACACACACCCTCCACCAGACACACATCACCAGGAATGGCATCACGGTATGTCAAGTTTCTCCAGGCACATCACCCCAAGCAACAAAATCTTAAATTTACAATCCACACAAACCGCCTGCAAAAGGGAAGGAAAGAATGCCAGCAAAAGGTCAGCCTTATTCCTCAAGCCACTTTCTCAGTTTTTCTACTGCCTTGAATTTGAGTTGACCCAGCCAGCTTCTCATGACCACTGCAGTTTCAAAATAGGTTAGGCTAACAGAGCTTTCCTGGACCAACAACTGCTGGTGATTGGCCTTTTATTGACCTGAGTTGAGTGGTTGTGTAAACACACCCATTGGGATCTTTGTGGGCACTCTCAGCTTTGGTGCTTAGTGAAAAAGGCAACAGAAAAAAAATCCCATATAGAATCGAAGCTGGACTGATGGTGTCCTGATGGGCAAAGTGGATTAAAATGGACTAGTCACTTTATCAACTTTTCTCTCTGCTTTTGCCCAGATGGCCAGGTGTCTTTCTTTGGGAGGAGGGAGGGGAAGGTGTGGGCATGCGGCAGCAGCATCCACCTCCTGGGAGTTATGCTGCATAGATAATTGTCCCATGCAGTGAATTGTCTTGCAGCAAATCTCCAAGGGTGAGGGGAAGAAGTACTAGGGGAGGAGTGGAGAGGGAGGGAAGCGGAGGGAGAATGCAGTGGGTTGGCTGGGGTGGGAGGGGTCTGCGAAGGGCCAGGCTGGAGGGCAGGGACAACCACGATAGGTATGCTGGGGTGGGGGGTAGAATGAAGCAGACGGGGCCAGGCGGCCAATTGTCCCATTCCGAATTCAAGAATAGTACAAGATTCAAAGATAAAAGGTAGCTAAGTAATTTTACTAAAGATACAAGCAACTGCAATACATTGAAAAGCACTTTCTTCAAAGGCTAAAAGTCACTATATATGTATGCTCCTAGTATTTAAACCCTAAGCAAAACAATTTATTTATTGTCTTGCCTTCACAACATTTTAATGGTTTGCCATGTGTGAATTAAATATGAAGGAAAGCATCAGGAATAGCAGACTCAAAGTGTGAGGTTAAAAAGGCCAAAATGGCAATTGTATGCTAAATGTACACAAAGCGTAAATAAATCTTGTCTCTGACACATATACAAAGTAGGCAGGACTTCATGACACTTTTGTTGCTCTTGACGTGGTAATGTGTTTTTTGTTTTGAGATTACAAAGGGTGAACTTCCAGAGAAGTTTCAGCTTGATAGGAAATTGTACAACAGAAAGCATCAGGAATAGCAGAAATACATGTGCACATGGACAAACATTCATTCATTTAGCTTCAGAATTATAGTCTTCAATTTTATCAGTTCCTTTCATTAACTTTTATTTTTTAAAAATAAGTGAAATCTTTAAAATATATTTCAATAAAATTGGGATCTTATTTTGTCTGAGAAAATAACTTCTCTGTAATTTGAAGGTGTAGCACAAGATTTGCCAAACACAATTTGCTGCAATTAGATGTCACAATTTTTCCACCCTTCTATTTCAAATGTCAGTAAACCCCATTTTCTTGTTAACAGGATGGAGTCAGTGGAAGACATTTGGATAGAAATGCCTATATTTACACTGAAACATTCCCAGTTCTTTCCCAGAACCACAGTGCATTGCTGCCAGAATATTCGCACAGTGGTTTACTATGGAACTAAGCCACAAAAAAATGTAGTTTGTTAGAAAAGCTGCATAAAATCCAAACATTTATTTTTTGCTGTGAATATTCATTTAAATTCTGCTGGCCTGAAGATAGGCTTGCAAACTTAGATATAGATAAATTTCAGGGGCATCTTCATAATAAACAGAAGGAAACGTTTATTGAGGTATCTTGAAAAATAACCCATTAGGTAATGGCCCAATTTTATGGCTGGCATTCAAAGGAATAGATCTCAGAAGGTAACTGAATAAATAATGAGCTCAAAACTAAGTTAAGTTTTTAAATTTAGTTTTAAATTTTAATTTTCCATAGCTATAATTCTATACATTTGACAGGGGCATCTGCGTGGAATTAGGTATTTTTTAAAAAAAGAAAACTTGCTGGCAGTAACCATGTGATCAAAACCCCATCTTGACTTTTTTGGTCACTTCAGGAAAAGTTCCTGCATTTGGCCTGTGGGTTCTCTTTTAATATTTATTAATGCACCAATCTTATTATTTAGTGAATGCTCTACTTAATTTATGGAACTTAGTTCTAGGTGTTCATGCATGCAATTCTGCGGATCCTTATTATAAATATTTAAGTTACCTGTGTGTTACCAAAGAGTAACACTGTTCTCTCAGTATTCACAATAATAGATTATTTAAAGTACACACAACAAATTGTTTTTTTTAAAAAAAACCATGAAAAGCAACATAAGCATTTCAATGCCAGCAAGTAAAGGAGGAAATCAATATTTTTGACACATTATCATAACAAGCAGATATAAGATCCCGGGTGTAAGATGGGGGCGGTATCATCTCCCGATATTGAAAAAATATATAGAAAATACTCACTCTTAAAATCAGTGCAGTCATTGCAAATATGAAGATAAAGTGTTTGTGATTAAACAATACTATTGTCCTAATAACAAAGCTAAAATTATCCCATGTAAAATAAAAATATTGAAAAATCACCATTAGAACAGAAACAAAAGTGATATTTAAATTGGCATTAATGGCTAAACCAAACTAAAAAGTTGTAAAGGTCTACCTGAAGCTGAAGCAATTATTTGACCTTTTCAGGCAAATTGCTACAGTTGGGCACTGTTGAATCCGCGGGCTAAAAGCATTGCGAGGAAACAAATAGTGTAACAGCAAGTCTCTTTATTGATTACTCCAACACAACAGCAGCAGGCCTTTTATAGTGTCCTTGCAAAAGCCAGCGTCAGCTAATGAATGCAAGGCTGTTTTCGCGCCTTGCGCATGTGTGCAAGGCTGGAGACAGTCAGTCTGGTCCCGGGCAGCCTTGTGTTTGCCCGGGACCCTTTGCAACATTTCTGAGCCTGCTGAATAATTCAGCAGGCCCAGGACATAACACCCCTTCCCCCCTGGATGAAACAATAGTACCCTTATTGTTATAGCAGCACAGGTACATGTGTTCAGTTGACTATATGTTATTGTAATGCACAAGATGCCTGCACACAGGCAGAGCAATCTACATTTGTAATTATACAAAAAAATACAACAAAATAATACACTGAATTGTAACACCCTTCACCTGAGTGTTTATTCTGCATTTGCTTAAGAACTAGCAAGGTTTCCTTGGCTTGATAGAAACCTCACATAGTCCTTAAGATGTTTGGGTGGACCCTTGGCCCGCTGTGACCTTCTTATGGCCAGTGTGTGCCTGGCCTGCCAGCTCACCTGGTAGGCTAGGCAGACCAGGATTTTGGTGCCCCAAAGACCCAGGTGACCCACCCAGCTGCTGACTGGCTGGATCCTCTAAATCCAAGCCAGGATTTAGTGGAATTCCCCAAGTCCAGTGGTGGGGTGGAATTCCCCAAGTCCACAATGGACTCCTCTTGGGAACACTATCCCTTGAGCCCAAGACCAGCAGCTGGAGTGGCCTGACTGGCTGATGTGCCCCAATAACCCATGACCCCCGTGTATGTGCCAGAGGTACCAGAATCAGGAGCCGCCTCCATGGCAAACTCCCTTTCTGGAGACTCCCTGTCTGAAGCAATAGCTGAAAATGGTGGATGTCCGGTTGGCTGGAGAGACCATGGTCCACAATCACAATTGTGGTCCTCCTACCCTCCGAGAACAGAGCCAGGAGCGGAGGTGTTTCTGGGAAGCCTCGAGCGCAGTTGGTCTATGTGACGTTGGATGATGCACCCATCGTCCAAGGCCACTTTGTATGACAGTGGCCCAGAGACCTTGCATACCACTGCTATGACTCAGAGATGTCCAGGTCCATAGTTCCTTGCCCAGACCGGATCATCCACCTGTAGTCTCTTAAGTGCCTGCGGCTGTGACACCTGTGAAGCCACCCGGTCTGGGTGCAACCTGTCCAGTTTCATGATGAGGCGGCAACCCCAGCGGAGTTCTGCTGGGCTCTTTCCTGTGGCTGTGCAAGGTCTGGTGCATTGTGAAAGAAGGAAATCAGCTAATCTGTGATGCCAGCTACCATAAGTGATTCTCTTGAGAGCATCTTTGGTAGTGCGCACCATCCTCTCTGTCTGGCCATTGGAAGATGGATGAAATGGTGCTGAAGTTGCATGCCGGATCAAGTTGGCCTGTAGGAAAGCCTGAAACTCAAAAGAAGTGAATTGGGGGCCATTGTCTGAGACCAGGACATCTGGAAGTCCATGGGAGGTGAAGATTCCTCTCAACACCTGGATGGTCCTAGCAGTAGTAGTGGAGGAAACAGGTACAACCTTTAGCCACTTGAAATGGCTGTCAACGAGGACAAGGAAGAATTGCTCCTGAAAGGGCTCAGTGTAATCTATGTGTACCCTTGACCAAGGGGCTTGTGTCTCCTCCTACCTGTGTACGGGGGCCTGAGCATTTCAGACCGTGACTGTTGGCACACTTGGCACCCATGAACATGGGCCTCGATGTCTTTATCGAGCCCAGGCCACCAGAGATGGCTGCGCACAAGCGCTTTCATCCGGACTATACCCGGATGTCCCTTATGAAGAGAGATCAAGACTCTAGCCCGCAATGAGGCTGGGATGACTACCCTGCTACCCCATAACAGCCACCCTTTGAATGTGGAAAGCTCGTGCTTCCTTTGCCAGAAGCTTTGAAACCCAGTATCTGGATACATGTCAGGCCATTCTGACAACACCCATGTTAGCACACATGTAAGCGTGTGATCAGTGGCAGTTTCTGCAGCCACATCCCTAGCATTGAGGGGAGATTCAGGCAACTCCTGAATGTTAATAGAAGGATCAGGGTCTGCCTCTATTTGCTTTAGAGGTAATCTGCTGAGGCCATCTTCATGGCCCACCTCCTTCCCAGATTTGTGAATCTAAGTGTAATCATATGCTGGCAGGAAAATTGACCATCTCAGCATTCTAGGAGATATTATGTGAGAGTTTGCTTGTTTGTGGTCTGTATAGACCGTGAAGTGGCGGCCATATAAGAAATCATGAAATTTCTTTATGCCAGCCACTATGGTCAAGGCTTCTCTGTCAATCTGAGTGTAATTGCGCTCTGCAGATGACAAAGTCCTTGAATAATAGGCCACAGGGACTAGTGTCCCATGAGCCTTCAGGTGGCTAAGTACTGCTCCCACCTCATAAGGGGATGCATCACAAGCGATGCACACTGGCAATTGCTCATTGAAATGCGCTAAGACCGCATTTGGAGAGAGCAAGGCCTTGACCTCATTGAAACTCCTTTCATGGACCTTTGTCCACTGCCATGTAGCCTGTTTATCCAAGAGCCGGTGTAACAGCTCAACTACTGCAGCCTTGTGTGGAAGGAATACATGATAAAAATTTAGGAGTCCCAGAAAAGCCTGAAGTTCGCTTTTGGACTTGGGACTTGGGGCCTGCTGAATTGCTTGAAGCTTGGATTCAGCAGGATGGATGCCTGGAGCATCAATTCTGAAGCCTAAGAATTCAGTGGAAGTGACTCCAATTTTACATTTATCTTCCTTCAGTTTCAGACCCGCTTGGCGGAAACGAAGCAAGACAGCCCTTAATCTTTCAGCTAAGTTTAGAGATGACTCTCCAGCAATGAGGACATCATTGAAGTAGGGACAGACCCCAGGAATACCACGGAGCGTGCGTTCCATTACACTTTGGAAGATGCCAGGGGCTACATTAACCCCAAACTGCAGTCTTTTGACCTTAAAGGCTCCCCGGTGCGTTACAATTGTTTGAGCCTCAGCTGTTGCCTTATCAACAGGTAACTGTTGGTAGGCCTGTGCCAAATCAAGTTTTGCAAAAATTTGCCCCCCCCTTGAGGGTGGCCAGAATGTGGCTAACCACAGACACTGGATATGCATGCTGTTGCAGCGCTTTATTCAGTGTACATTTATAGTCCGCACATATTCGGACTTCTCCATTAGCCTTCAGAGGCATTACAATGGGGGTTTCCCATGGACTAGAGTCCACAGGTTCTAAGATGCCCTGTTGGAGCAGCTTGTCCAGCTCTGCATCAATTTTGCTTTTGAGAGCAAAAGGCACCCTTCTAGGCTTAATCCTAATAGGTGTGATAGTTGGGTCTAAGCGTAAGGCAATGGGAGGCCCCTTGTATGAACCAAGCTCTGTGCTAAACACATCAGCAAACTCCTTGCAGACTTCTGCAAGGCCTAATGTTTGCAGGCTGTGAAGCCCAGTCACTTGGATCCCAAGGGCCTCGAACCAATCGAGTCCAATGAGATTCGTGCGAACACCCCCAACTACCACCACATCAAGTAGGCCTTCAAAAGCCCTACGCTGCATCTTGAGCATAGCCTCCCCCTTCACACTGACTCTGGAATTCTGGAAGTCAGTGAGAATTAAGTTTGATGGCCTGAGTTTTACTCGAAGGCCACTACTGCTGCAAATCCTTTTGAAGGTGTTATGAGAAATAATCGATAGAGCGGACCCTGTGTCCAACTCCATTGACAAAGGAATCCCCTGCAACTTCACATCAATGTGAAGCTTTTTTAAAAGTGGCTTATGTGTTCCTGTCCTTAAAATGCTCCTCTGCAACGCGCAAAAACCCACCTTGTGTTGGCTGGAGACCCTGGTACCTTTCTGAAGCAATTCTTCCCTAGGCTGGACTTTCTGGCGATCCAAACAGATGGAGGCAATGTGGCCTTTTCTGCCACATGCCCGGCAAATGGCCGAGAGGAATCTGCAGTCAGCGCGCTCGTGGCATCCTCCACACCTGAAACACTGAGGAGATGCTAGGACCTTGTCTGGACGCTCCTTCGGCCTTCTCTCCACTGACTGGTGTAGCCTATCCACCTCGTCTTTAAGATCCTGCTCTGGATTTTCTTGAGCGACCGCTTGATGGACGGTAACGGTGGCTGGAGGATTTCTGGCAAGCCGCAAGGTCCTCACAGCGCTGCCCGGTGCTTCTTCAGCTGCAACCTCTCTCAAGGCATCTTGGAATGACACATCTCCCTTGGTGAAGATCTTTTGCTGCAGCTCACGACTTCTTAGGCCACAGACGAAACAGCCCCTTCCAGATCATTGAATTCACAAGGCCTCGCTGCTTGCCTTAAGGCAGCAATAAAGTCCGCAGCAGACTCACCAGGCCTCTGGTCCCTCTGCTCGAACGTGTGTCGCCAAGCAATCACTGAAAATTTAGGTTGGAAATGTTCTTTCAGCATCTTCTTTAAATCTGCATAAGACACTGACTCCAAAAGTGCCGGGGCCACCAGATTTTCTGCTATGTCAAATGTTTCTTGTCCACACATGCAGGGTAGCCGCTTTAAGGCCGTCTTCTCTTATCTGGTTAACCCTGAAGTAATTCTCTACCCACGCCATGTATGAGTTCCAGCGTTCTGGGTGGGAAATATGAAAGTCTGACAACCGGCCTATCTTAGACATCTTAGCCTTCTGCAACCCTCGTCAATGCCTTCGCTGCAAACCTCTTTTTGCTGGGAAGGAGTCCTTCCAGTGATGCTGTACTAGCAAGTAGAGTCGCGATGCTGGATGCCAAACTTTCCCAGGGCTTCAGGACTTCCTTGGTGAGTCCTATCTTCTTCTGTTGGTAATCTTGTTTGCAGCAATCCCACCTTCGTCACCACTGTTGAATCCGTGGGCTAAAAGCATTGCAAGGAAACGAATGGTGTAACAGCAAGTCTCGTTATTGATTACTCCAATATAACAGCAGGAGAAAAAACGGCGCACAGGCCTTTTATAGTGTCCTTACAAAAGCCAGTGTCAGCCAATGAATGCAAGGCTGTTTTTGCGCCTTGCATATGTGCGCAAGGCTGGAGGCACCAGTCTAGTCCTGGGCAGCCTTGTCTTTTGCCTGGGACCCTTTGCAACATTTCTGAGCCTGCTGAATGATTCAGCAGGCCCAGGACATAACAGGCACTATCACCAAAAATCTATTTTCATATCCCCATCAACCTACTCTATTTCTAATAGGACATATAATATGACTAATGAAAGAAATTTAAACTGCATGTAAGTCCTCTATATATGTTTACCCCAAGTAGAATTTCATAATGAATTTCATTCATTAATGACTTGAACTGGACAAAGAAACTAATTTACATGATAAAAATGGTTTAGCAATGTAGACAAAATGGATAGCATGAAGTAGAACGGTGATATTTTTTTGCAGCAACCAGTGTCTGAATATTCTTCTAAATAGGAGAGGCTTCTGTGAGACAAACCTGAGGGAGGTAAAAGAACTGCAACTGGCCCTTTGAGGGCAATGCTGATGTGGCCGTCAGTGAAATTGAGTTGGACACCCATAATGTAGACAATGCATAGTAGAAAACACACACAAGGAGCTAAGCCAGTGGTGGCGAACCTATGGCATGAGTGCCAGAGGCGGCACTCAGAGCCCTCTCTGTGGGCACATGTGCCGTCGCCTCAGTCCTAGGCCTTCAGCTGGCTTTTTAAAAACCTTTTCGCTTTAGGCCTCCGCCACCATGTGCAAAAAAAAAAAAAAAAGGTTCAGTCAATTTCAACTTCTTGCGGGAAAAAAAGATCTTGCAAAGTTGGAATTGATTGAACTTTTTAGTCCCACTCAGTCTGCCGTTACCACCACAGCCACGCCCACCCAATTGGCCACACCCACCCGGCACTCGGCGATGCGTAAGTGGGTTTTGGGTTGCAGTTTGGGCACTCGGTCTCTAAAAGGTTCGCCATCACTGAGCTAAGCAATCACCTTGTAGGACTTTTCAAGATAAGAAGCAGGGAAAAGTATGCCCAAATTTAAGATAGTGATGTAGAGATTGTTGATGCAAATGGAATCAGTGGCGAGTTCTCTTGGAAACAGATTTATCACACCCATGGATTTTGTAGAGAGAACTATCCTGCATCTTTTTTTTTTAAAAGCAAAAACAAGAACAAAAGAAAATCTACTCTTTTGAAAGGGTATATGAGCAAAGTAGTATTTTACCAAGCTTATAGTGTGAAAGTATCATTTTTTAAAAAAAAATCAGAACCACAGAGAATATTGATTTTACAAATAAAAAAGAATACTCAAATAATTTAGTTTAGCAACTATGTTAATTAAGGAAGGCAATCCAATCAGTCCATACGTTAAAAAAAGTTAAGAAGAGTAACAGATATAAATGCTTCTATAGTGTTCCTTAAAGACCCCAACATATTCAAATATATTCCTGTTAACACAAATTGTTAAATGAACAATTTGCACATCTCTAATAGAAAATCACATCAATTTTGTCACAATACAAATAAAGTGCTTAAAGTGCTTATGTACAGGGTAACTTTAAAGATAGAATATTGGTGCCAGAATTATAAAAAAAATTAAGGCAGAAACGATATGTGAATTTTTACTGTAAGGATGTATCTTTGAAGTAAAGTTTTAAATACTTCAAATACTAACAAAATGTAGTAAATAATTAGAATAATATAAGAGAATGATTTTTGCTTGTACAAATAACAGAAACATAAAAGCTCCACATTATCAGATGTGGATAATCACTATACAAACCACTGTGATTTAATTTCAGTAACTTTTTTCTTTTATAACTCTCCCACACAACTGAAAGCAAATTTTTGTTTTTACACCCAACATTTGTATTTGATTGTATTCTACTGAAAATTGATCTCCAGATGTCTGCAAGCTTGCTTCCCCTGTGAAATAGGCATCTGTTTCTCTTCCTCATTCTCCAGATGTACTGAATACATCTAAAATTTCATTTGCAAGTACTGCATTTTTGAATGCAAGCCAACTCATGGAAAGTTCTGGTAGTTTGGAGGAGGAAAAGGGTAACTATCAACAACTTTCCATAATTCAGCAACCTCTATTAGTTAGTAAATTAGTATGATGTACTGTATTAACTGCTTTTTAGGAAACCCACAGTTCCTGGAACTGTAACCTAAAGAAGCTGTGACTAGATTTAAAAAATAAGGGAAAACTTTGAAAACTCCTTTGAAAACTCCTTTTAACCTCTTAAGTCAATTTCAATCTTGTCATGTGGCCAAGAAGGAGGGTACCTAGGACTGGATAGAAGGTGATCTGAGGTTTTTTCCTTTGAATCTCTTGCCTGAATCTAGTCATTTTTGAACTTGAACTATTTTCAGTTGACTTTTCCAGCCTCACAAGTTTGGACTTGCTCCCACCCTAACTTTCAGAGAAGTATCCTGCTAAGAGACAGATAAGGATACAGAATAATTGAGTTGGAAAGGACATTGGAAGTTTTCTAGTTCAATTCCCTACTCAATCAGGACTCCTATATCATTCCAGAAAAATCTCTTCTTGAAAACTCCAATAATGGAGCACCCAGAATATCTGGAGACAAGGCATGCATTAATTAATTGTTCTGTGATCTACTTTGACAAATGCCTTATTGAAGCCCAAGTATACTATGTCCACAGCATTTCCCTGGTTTATTAATGTAGTCACTTTGTCTAAACTGTAAATTCCAAATAGTTTCTTTCTAGCCTTTTAGAAAGAGACTGGACAACCATTTGTCTGAAATGATTTGGGTCTCCTGCTTGAGCAGGGTGTTAGACTAGAAGACTTCCAAGATCCCTTCCAACTCTGTTATTCTGTTTTTCTTTCACTGTAGTGAAGAAACAACAACAAAAAAAGAAAACTTCCAAACTCTTCTTTACAATTGTGAAAAAGAAGAGGAAGGGGTAGTGTAAGAATTCAAGACTTGTCACATGTTATTCACCCTGGAGAAAACTTAGATTTCTTAGTATGTGTGAGCTAACCTTTGACTTTCTATTTGATGTTTGTTAGCTGCTGAGAAGCAAATCCATTTTAAAAATATTATTTTTTGAAATATTAAACATTGATGTGTTAAATTTTAGTATCAATACAGCATGAATGTCGAGGAAGATAAGAATAAAATACTAGCAGAGCCAGTTTGATGTAGAAGTTAACGTGCTGGCCTAGAAACCAGGAGCCTGAATTCTAGTTCTACCTTAGGCATAAAAGTCAGCTGGGTGACTTTGGGCCAGTCTCTCTCAGCCCAACCTGCCTCAAAAGGTTTGTTACTATGAGAAAAATAAAAGGAGGTGGTATTATTACCGTATGTATCATTGTCATTACTTATAAAGTAGGATTTTAAAAAATCTAAAAATAAAACAAAGAGGGTATGATTGGGAAAAAATGCTTAAATAAATTTATATATTATTTGCATAAACAAGCTGTCCCAAAACTAGTGCCCAGTTATGTGGTGTTCTAGAGTTCCTCATCATCTCCTAGTCAGGATGGATAACTGACTGGGGAAGATAGGAATTCTAATTCCACATATCTGGAGAATGTCACGGAGGAAAAGGCTGCGATAAAATATGGACTGGAGTTCCAGCCATGGATTAGTATAAACCATGCATATTTCTTGGAGAGCAGCTGTATATTGTGAAAATGACATAACCTAAGCCATTGACTCTTATATCTTGGAAGGATAACAGCTTTCATTCTGCTCTCATTCATCCAAAATTGAGAAGAAGCCATATCCTCCCAGGAACTCTCCTCCATACTTTTCCAGACTGAGTCAGTGATTCATGCCTGCTTAATGAATTAGATTTGGACATATGTTAGCAGGGCATGGATCTCAAACATTTCTTTAAATGTTTGAATAGGTAAAAAAGGAATTTGTCTCTCAAGAGACCATCTTTGAAATAAATACAGTCAAATTACAGATATGACTATTTTTTCCTCCTTATGTAAAAAGCAGCACACTGGCATTAATAATGACTCATTGAAAATATAGTAAAATAAGGAAATTCATTATGTGCTTTTGTTAAATGAATATGTTAAATTTTTAGTTTTTTTTTCAAAATAGTTTTAACAGCAGAAAGCTAAGATGCCAAGAGACAACACAACTTCTAGATCAGGGCTTTTCAACTTTTTCACCCATTGTACCACTTTTAGGATATGGCAATATCCGAGTACCACCAGTCACCTATCAAGATGTCAAAAACTTGACCCCCCCCCAAAAGGGGAAAAATGATATACAGGTAGTCCTTGACTTACAACAGTTCGCTTAGTGACTGTTCGAAGTTACAATGGCACTGAAAAAAGTGCCCCCCAAGCCACAGCCTAGCAAGACATCTGCCTGCCCACCTGGCCTCGCTCTTCCTCCCGTCTGAGGTTTTCATTGTTGTGAATATTTCTGTTGAGGATTGGCAGCAGGGGTGGGGTGGGGTGGGTGTTTGGTTTTTATTCCCCCCATCTGCTGGGTGGTTGCAGTAGGTTTTGGTCACTTCACATGACCCTAGGACACTGTGACCATCATAAATATGAATCAGTTGCCAAGCATCTGAATGTAAATCATAAGACCCTGGAGATGCTGCAACATTCCAGCTGATCGGCGCTTCTTCTGGGCTCAGCAGAAGCACCAGAATCAGTGCCGAACTCAGCTGGAGCCTGGTGTTGACTCTGGCGCTTCCGCTGAGCCCTGACAGCCTTGCAGCTCCAGCCATCTCTCGCTCAGCCTTGTGTGGTGCTGCCACCAGTTCAGCTCATTCCCCTCCCCCGCTACTTTTCTAGGATGGTTGCGTACCACCTGCCAGGTGCCAATGTACCACAGGTGGTACCTGTACCACTGGTTGACAAGCCCTGTTCTAGATAATGAAAGGCAATATAGAAAAACTAGAAGAGTTTTATTCTAGACAAAGAAAAATTTAGAGAGAGATTTATAAGTGGAAGAAATCGATGAATATCTGTTAGCAAGTTTGCCATAGCAGACTTGTTTATTACTTGTTACATGAACATGCCTCAATCTCTAGATAGAGCCTCCTATGGAGTGATACCATATATTCTCATATAACAGACTTTCCATTCTGATGTGAACATCTCTTTTTTTCAGTCAGTATTTCTATCACACATCCATGATGAAACTTGTAGAATGAAGTTCTACCTATTGAATCTTTGCTTTAAATTTAAAATAAAGATATATTTTAATATCAATCAATTGATTGACTAATATCTCTTATTTTTCTGTTCATAATCTTCCAAAGCAAATAAAACTTTTACAGTGTTAGTAGTATAATCTTAAGTAGGTATTTGTTGTTGTTAGTTGCAAAGTCGTGTCTGACCCATTGCGACTCCATGGACAATGTTCTTCCAGGCCTTCCTGTCTTCTACCGTCTTCTGGAGTCCATTTAAGCTCATGCCTACTGCTTCAGTGACTCCATCCAGACACCTCATTCTCTGTTGTCCCGTTCTTCTATTGCCCTCAATCTTTCCCAGCATTAGGCTCTTCTCCAGTGAGTCCTTCCTTCTCATTAGGTGGCCAAAGTACTTGAGTTTCAACTTCAGGATCTGGCCTTCTAAAGAGCAGTCAGGATTGATTTCCTCTAGCACTGACCGGTTTGATCGCCTTGCAGTCCAGGGAACTCGCAGGAGTCTTCTCCAGCACCATAGTTCAAAGGCCTCAATTCTCTTGCACTCAGCCTTTCTTATGGTCCAACTTTCACAGCCATACATTGCAACTGGGAAAATCATGACTATACGTATTTTGTTGGCAGGGTGATGTCTCTGCTTTTTAGTATGCTGTCTAGATTTGCCATAGCTTTCCTTCCCAGGAGCAAGCATCCTTTAATTTCTTGGCTGCAGTCCCCATCTTGGTCTTGGAGCCCAGGAAGATAAAATCTGTCACTACCTCCATTTCTTCCCCATCTATTTGCCAGGAATTGAGAGGGCCGGATGCCATGATTTTGGTTTTCTTGATGTTGAGTTTCAAGCCAACTTTTGCACTCTCCTTCTTCACTCGCATCAAGAGGCTCTTTAGTTCCTCTTCACTTTCTGCCATTAGAGTGGTATCATCTGCATATCTTAGGTTGTTGATATTTCTCCCTGCAATCTTAATTCCAACTTTTGATTCATCTAGCCCTGTCTTTCTCATGATGTGCCCTGCATATAAGTTAAATAGGCAGGGTGACAATATACAGTCTTGCCGGACTCCTTTCCCAATTTTGAACCAATCAGTGGTTCCGTGTCCAGTTCTCACTGTTGCTTCTTGACCCGCATATAGGTTTCTCAAGAGACAAATAAGATGGACTGGTACTCCCATCTCTTTATGAACTTGACACAATTTGTTGTGATCTACACAATAAAGGCTTTAGCATTGTCAATGAAGCAGAAGTAGATGTTTTTCTGGAACTCTCTAGCTTTCTCTATGATCCAGCGTATGTTGACAATTTGATCTCTAGTTCCTCTGCCTCTTTGAAATTCTGCCTGTACTTCTGGAAGTTCTCGATCCATATATTGCTGGAGTCTAGCTTGTAGGATTTTAAGTATAAGTTTACTTGCATGTGAAATGAGTGCAATGGTGCTGTAGTTTGAATATTCTTTGGCATTGCCTTTCTTTGGAATTGGAATGTAAACTGACCTTTTCCAATCCTGTGGCCACTATTGAGTTTTCCAATTTGTTGGCAAATTGAGTGTAGCTCTTTTACTGCATCGTCTTTTAAGATTTGAATAGCTCAGCTGGAATACTGTCACCTCCAGTAGCTTTGTTGTTGTTCAGCTTTCCTAAGGCCTATTTCACTTCACATTCTAGGATGTCTGGCTCGAGATCAGTGACTACCCCATCGTGGTTATCAGGGATGTTAAGCTTGTTCTTGTATAGTTCTTCGTGTAATTTTGCCACCTCTTCTTAATCTCTTCTGCTTCTGTTAGGTCCCTGCTATTTTGGTTCTTTATCATGCCCATCTTTCCATGTTCCCTTCATATTTCCAATTTTCTTGAAGAGATCTCTGGTTCTCCCTATTCTATTGTTTTCTTCTATTTCTTTAAACTGTTCATTTAAGAGAGCATTCTTATGTCTTCTAGCTATTCTCTGGAATTCTGCATTCAATTGGGTGTATCTTTCTCTTCCTCCCTTGCCTTTCGCTTCCCTTCTTTCCTTAGCTATTTGCAAAGCTTCCTTAGACAGACATTTTGCTTTCTTGCATTTCTTTTTCTTTGGGATGGTTTT
The DNA here is from genome assembly GCF_016545835.1 of Crotalus tigris. NCBI lineage: Eukaryota > Metazoa > Chordata > Lepidosauria > Squamata > Viperidae > Crotalus > Crotalus tigris. The sequence goes on from NW_024100606.1 coordinate 11,019,003, forward strand.
AGTTGCTACTTCTTGTACAATGTTGCGAACCTCCGTCCATAGTTCTTCAGGCACTCTGTCTATCAGATCTAATTCCTTAAATCTATTTGTCACCTCTACTGTATATTCATCAGGAATATGATTTAGTTCATACCCGAGTAGCCTAGTGTTTTTCCCTACTTTCTTCCATTTAAGCCTAAATTTTGCAACGAGAAGCTCATGATCTAAGCCACAGTCAGCTGTTTTTACTGACTGTATAGATCAGGGCTTGTCAACCAGTGGTACGGGTATCACCTGTGGTACATTGGCACCTGGCAGGTGGTACACGACCATCCTAGAAAAATAGCGGGGGAGGGGAATGAGCTGAATTGGTGGCAGCACTGCATAAGCCTGAGCGAGAGATGGCTGGAGCTGCAAAGCTGTCAGGGCTCAGCGGAAGCGCCAAGATCAACGCCAGGCTTCAGCTGCAGCTCGGTACTGATCCTGATGCTTCTGCTGAGCCCTGAAGAAGCACCAATCAGCTGGAATGTTGCAGCATCTCCAGGGTCTTATGATTTACATTCAGATGCTTGGTAACTGATTCATATTCATGACGGTCACAGTGTCCTAGAGTCATGTGAAGTGACCAAAACCTGCTGCAACCACCCAGCAGATGGGGGGAATAAAAACCAAACACCCATTCCACCCCACCCCCGCTGCCAATCCTCAACAGAAATGCTCACAACAATGAAAACCTCAGAAAGGAGGAAGAGTGAGGCTGGGCGGGCAGGCAGATGTCTTGCTCGGCTGTGGCTTGGGGGGCACTTTTTTCAGTGCCATTGTAACTTCGAACAGTCACTAAGCGAACTATTATAAGTCGAGGACTACCTGTACTTTATCATTTTTTCCCTTTTTTGCAGGGGGGTGTCAAATTTTTGACATCTTGCTAGGTGACTGGTGGTACTCGGATATTGCCATATCCTAAAAGTGGTACAATGGGTGAAAAGGTTGAAAAGCCCTGGTATAGAGCTTCTCCATCTTTGGCTGCAGAGCACATAGTCAATCTGATTTCTGTGTTGACCGTCTGGTGATGTCCATGTGTAGAGTCGTCTCTTGGATTGTTGGAAAAGAGTGTTTGCTATGACCATCGTATTCTCTTGACAAAATTCTATCAATCTGTGCCCTGCTTCATTTTGTTCTCCAAGACGAAACTTGCCTGTTATTCCGGTTATCTTTTGGTGTCCTACTTTACCATTCCAATCCCTCATGATGATAAGGACATAATTTTTTGGTATTGATTCTATAAGGTGCTGTACAGCTTCATAGAACCGGTCAATTTCAGCACCAGCGGTTGGGCATAGACTTGGACTACTGTGATATTGAATGGTTTGCCTTGGATTCGCACTGAGATCATTCTGTCATTTTGGAGATTGTATTGCTTTTCCTACTCTTTTATTGACTATGAAGGCTACTCCATTTCTTCTGAGGGATTCTTGCCCACAATAGTATACCTGATGGTCCTCTGAATTAAATTCACCATTCCTGTCCATTTTAGTTCGCTGATTCCTAAGATGTCGATGTTCAGTCTTGTCATCTCGTTTGACCATGTCCAGTTTGTCTTGATTCATGGATCTTACATTCCAGGTTCCTATGAAGAAAAGATCTTTACAGCATCAGACTTTCCTTTCACCACCAGATGCATCCACGGCTCAGTGTTCTTTCGGCTTTGGCCCAGTCGCTTCACTTTTTCTGGCCCTACTAGTACTAGCCCTCTGCTCTTCTCCAGTAGCATATTGGACACCTTCCGACCTGAGGGGCTCATCTTCCAGCGTCATATCTTTTTTCCTTTTGATATTATCCATGGGGTTTTCATGGCAAAGATATTGGAGTGGGTTGCCATATCCCTTCTCCTGTAGATCACATTTTGTGAGAACTCTCTGCTATGACCTGTCCGTCTTGGGTGGCCCTGCACAGCATAGCTCATAGCTTTATTGAGTTATGCAAGCCCCTTCGCCATGACAAGACAGTAATCCATGAAGGAGTAAGTAGGTATAAAACCAGAGAAATGGGCAACTAAGAAATATGAAATATAAATAAATTAGAATTCAAAAAGTTAAAAAAATCATAGTAGAATACTGCAGCTATGCAATCATTATCTTTTTGTTAATCAATAATCAAATAAAATTTGACCTAACATGTCCTCCTATGCTATGATCAGGTATGTTGCCAGTCCAGGGTACTGAAAGAGCAAATAAACATAGGACTGCTTATTTGCTCTCTCAGTATTCTGGACTGGCAACTTCATCTGTTAATCAGAGTACCCACTAGGTGCATTTTTCTGTTCTACTTCAAATTATACTTTCAATATTAGGTTGCCTCAAACTCTCCTGCATATTTCAGATAGTGTGCTTTGGTTTATTGCAGTTCATTGGTGATTTTATAAACAGAAAGGTCCATCAAGAAAGCCAGTGATTAGCATAGCTCTAAAATATTTTGGAGCTACTTTCATTTTGAATGTTGTACTTGGAATACTTGGAATACTTGGCCTGTAAATAGAAGTTTGCTATTTACAGCATAAGTTTATTATTTCTATTTTTCTTTCCTGGAATATTCCTGTGTGTGTCTGTGTTTCTAATAATCCAGTGATACATTAACTAATTGGTTTTCCAGTCACGAGACAGGATTTCACCTTCATCTCCCAAACATATATATGAGAGAGTGGGAATTAAATCCTTCTATCCCACTTGAGTGGAAAAATAATGAAATAGTAAAATATTAAAATTCTATTTTTTAAAAGTGATTTAAAAGGAGTTAGGGCTATATGAAAGGAAATTTATTGAAAAACTGTTATGTGTGCTAGTGTGTGCATTTGATGCTTTAAATTTGTTATTGCTTTGTTAGGGTGTCTGTGTTCTTCTATGTTTTTAATTGTTTTTACCACTTTTTTGGATCTGGAGTCTGCTAGAATGAGTAGTCATCACCATTATCATTAATATCATTATCATCATCTAGTTTTCTAAACAGTGCTACTGTTTTTTTTCCAGGATGTGGTGAAGAATTCTTTGAGCCATCTGGATCTTTCCATAGCCCTGGCTATCCAAATAGAAACCCACAAAATAGGGAATGTTACTGGTATATTCACACAGCACCAGGTAGTAGCGTTCAATTGACTATTCTGGAATTTGATGTGGAATACAATTCAAGTTGTAACCATAATGTTCTGGAGGTAAGTGCTTTTCTTTCAATATGATAATCAATGAAAACTGCATGCTCTTCTGAATGCCCATAGCAGTTAAAAAACTATTCTTTGTATTATTTTATTTCAGTATTTTACATTTATATTTTGTAAGAAAATTTGAGTAGATTTTTATTTTAAAAAGTTACCCATGTTTAGATATATGATTAATGTTATAACTATTTTATGTTTTTAATTTTTGAGCCAAAACCTGGCTCAATCAACAGAATCCATAGAGGAAGTAAACAAAAGTAAAGTTGATAATTATGCTACAACTCTACTCCTTTGAGAGTTCTCTGTATATCTACAATCTTGACATGTTTCTATACTTCTCCTCCACTGCTGAACTCATACTTCACTTTTAATTATGACCATAAATGTATTTCTTGCTGTAATGTCAATTCAAGACTCAAGAGCTTATAGATTGTGAGATTTTATCAAATGATAGTGCCTATAATTCTTTTCCATCTTGTAATGCTTGGTTGTGACATTCTGCCACTTTCTCATTCTTTTCCAAAACCAAGCACAAGATTTTAAAGAGATCTGTATTGATCCATAAGGATAAGTATGAAATTCAAAGATACTTCTGGCATTCTTTTTCTTGGTTTGGCATGACTTATGCATAAATATGTGCAATGATCATAATAGCTAATACTTGTACATTGGAGTTCATCTTATATTGTTCATGTTTACCTGTGCAGAATTATATGATTTCATAAGAATATTTGCAATCTTAAATTGAATTAAATTATGTTAATGCAAGTATTAACATTAATTCCTACTATTATACTTAATATTTTTTTATTCATTTATATCAATCTTTCATTACCAAGAGCCAGAGTTTTCTGGTATGGCTGGGCATTTACATAGCTCTCATTATAATACACGTTCCTTGGTTATTGCTGAGCAAACCTCAATATTATGTTGAGTTATTCAGCAAACCATCATTAAAGTTACAATGGCTTATTTGTTATCACGATGTACAAAACCAGCCACTTGAATCCAAGGGAGTTGTCTCATATTTCAAAATATATTCACTTATCTATATACCCAATATTTTGGGAAATGATGCTCAGGGTACCTTGAATGAGGTGAGGAAAGGACATAAGAGGTTGCTTTAACAAGTCAGACTACAATAGTCCTCAATTTACAACCATAATTGAGCCCATTTCTGTTGCTAAGCAAGACAGCTATTAAGTGAACTTTACCCCATTTTGTGATCTTTCTTGCCACAGTTGTTAAGTGAATCACTTCTGATTTTGCTTGTCAGAAGAATAGAAATAGAGTAGAGTAGAGTAGAGTAGAGTAGAGTAGAGTAGAGTAGAGTAGACTAGACTAGAATAGAATAGAATAGAATAGAATAGAATAGAATAGAATAGAATAGAATAGAATAGAATAGAATATCCTTTATTGGCCAAGTGTCATTGGACACATAAGGAATTTGTCTCTGGTGCATAAGCTCTCAGTAAACATACAAGCAACAAAGTGGTAAATCATAAGATAACAATCATAAATAATAAAATACAACCAAGAAGGGGATAGTCATAAGATACCAATAGGAATAGGTAATAGGAAAGGTGAGAAGGATATGAGTCACTTGCCAAGTCACTTGATCATGTGATCATAGGGATGCTGCAGTAGTTGTAAGTGTGAAAAATGGTCATAAGTCACTTTTTTCAGTACTGTTGTAACTTCAAACCATCACTAAATGAAGTTGTAAGTCGAGAACTACCTGTATTTATCCAAATAGACTCGTATTACTAAGAGAGATAATTCCTGTCATGATCACAACATGTATAAAACATACAGCCTACTAGCTGGCATAGCGTCTAACAATATGGGCCCAAGATGATTTTAGGAACACAGATTTAAGAGGTGATATGGAAAATGCTATAGCAAGTTGAAAATGGGTGCAGAAAATCTTACCATAAATTTGGGAAGTACAAAAGCATACAGTGTTTTGGTAAGATTTTAAAAAATCCAGAAAGATAGATCTGTTCTGATTGCTTAAGTGTTGTAGGGTTCATGAATCTCTGGTTAAGATTTCCATATACTTTCCCCAACCAGGACTTGTATCATTTGTGGGCTTCTTGCTAAGTTGGACAGTTCTGAACAGCATGTTTCCCAATGAGAGGCTTTTATGATATCACCATCTAGGAGTTTGGTTCAGAAAAAAATCCACAAACACAATGCAATGCTCATGCAAAAGCAAATCCATCAAGGTGCCCTTGAATACCAATTTCACTGACAGTGTGAAATCACCCATATCTGTCAGAATTGCTTTATTGTGATTGCTTGACAACAAGTTTAGCTCTCTACTATTTCACAATGTTCATTGCTGCAATATCAAGATGACAATGCCATTTAGAAATTAGAGACATCTTTTTTGCAATGTACCCTGTAAACTGCATTCATTTATTTCATGTCTTCAAAGCAGATCTGATGAGAATGCAGTGCTGGAAAACAATGAAACCTTGTATTTGCTTCTCCTAAACCCTCTTATTTTCTCTGAGGAAGAAGAAGAGCCTTTTCATTTCAGAAGGGCTCAGACATCTTTGCTAAAATATGTGTTATGAAGATGGTCAGCCACATAAAGCAGCCTTTTAGTTGATCATAACACTGAATTGTTGGCTCAGCTGCTGTAAAAGGGATACTAACAAACCAGAAGCAAATAGCAAGAACAGATAAAACCCTCAGGCTTTATGGGTCTCTTCTGTATCTTTTGCAATCAATTATATGTTCCAGCTGAACAACTTTTTTCATTTGATTTGGGCATATGACACTTATGCATGGACCACACCCTGAAATATATTCCAGCTTCCCTTACTGTGGAGCTTTTTTTAATAGATTCATGTGGTAACAATTGGCTTTTCCTCCTACAGCCAAAATTCACTTAAAAAAAAAGTTACAGAAACATTTTGGCCTTGTTTCTGTTCCTGCCTTTATGAAAGGAACTGATTAGCTGAACTGGCATGCAGAGAACAGAGAGAACTTCCAAACCACTCTTGAGATGCTTGTCTTTTGAAATAACTGTCCAAATTTGAACCACACAAAGGACAATTGTAAAACTGGCTGGCAATGTGAAAGAGCACTAAACAAATGAAAAGCAAGCTAGAGGTGGCCATGGACATGAGCCATATTTTCAATGGCTGAGGTACTGCATAAGTAAATCCTCTTGAGATATGGCAAGTGGAGGAAATGTTCATATTTGGCTATGAAATCCAACAACTCAAATCCTACTCTAGAGTAGGCCCTTCTTAAAAATTGTAACAAACTCATTGATAGGTATTTTTCAGTTTGGAAAATAGTTTTTTTCTTAACCAACCAACTAAAATATTTATTTTTGCCAAATAACTCCATATCAGTTTGAGCATGATGTCTAGGAGTCTGTTTAAAAAATTTTCTTGCCTAGCAGGAGAGGAGAATAAATACTGTGCAGAAAACCCATGTTGGGAAATAACTTTGGTAAGTTGACTTATCCAGGACTGAGACATATATATCTGTTCTGCTAAGCATCTTTTGGGAAGCCTTGCAATCTGCTAGTATGTGCAAATTTTATTTATTAAATGCTTTTTCTGGGAATGGATATCTGTTTCAGATGTGGGGCAGATGTGTTCTTATCAGTTCCCATTAGACATCTTAAAGACCAAGTCTGAATTGTTCAAATGGGATATCTTTGTTAAGGCCCCACTGTTCGACACTATAGGTCAGACATGTCAAACACAAGGCCCGCCGGCCAGATGCGGGCCGGGGAGGGCATAGATTTGGGCCCCAGGGCTGACCCAGAAATGGCAAGAGACCAGCCCCTGCTGCCCCAGCCCTGGCCTACCGCAACCCAGCTGGGCGCCTTGGAGCAAGCACAGGAAATAGCAAGCGCTCAGGGGCTGGTGGTGTCCAATATGCTACTGGAGAAGAGAGAGAGAGAGAGAGAGAGAGAGAGAGAGAGAGAGAGAGAGAGAGAGAGAGAGAGAGAATCACTATTTCTTATTTTCCCTTTTAAGTACCTTTATTTAGCCAAATTGATTTCCCAGCAAAGCCCTAAGCAAAGTCTATTTTTCTTTCATACACTACACAGTCGAAGTCTCCTTGTGAGACTTCTTTCCAAACAGTCGAAGTCTCCTTGTGAGACTTCTTTCCAAACCTAAAGGGCACTACACAGTCGAAGTCTCCTTGCAAGACTTCTTTCCTAACTTTGCATTGCTTATAGGGCCTTACCAGCTAGTTGCCCAAATCCAATTCTTTCATTCACTCATTCCATTTCATTTTCACACAGTCTCTCCCTTTTCCCTAACAAAAGGTTCTGTGCTCTGGCCAACCCCCATGCTGTCCAGGTTCTGCCAATTAAACAGATCCTTTCTGCGGCTAGGAAAGACCAGAAGGAGCAAAATCCAATTGTGATTGGGGAAAAAAAGATCTTCTCACTCATACAAACAGAAATACACACATTTTCTTTGTTCCCCTGGGCTTTAAACTTAAAATTTAGAGGTACTCACCTTCACCTTCTTTCCAAAGCAGCCCTTGAGCTCAAACTACCCTAGCTCCACATGGGCAAGGCCTGGGAGACCCATCCACAGACACAAGGGGGTCTGCTGCCGGCAAGATGGGGTTTACCAGTCTCAGTCCATTGGAGAGGTTAGCTTGGAGTCCCATCTCGGGGTGCCAAATTGTTAGGAGTAAAGTCTTCATCCTGGTTCATCCAAGCCGGGAATAAATAAGCAAACATGGTGACTGCTTTGGGAAGAAGGTTACAGTTTATTGCAGAAAGATAGTTCTTCAGGAAAGTACAGAGGAGAGAGAAGAACAGAGAGCACAGAGAGAGATTGAGCACATGGGCAGTAGGTTTTATACCCCCCCCCCTAGCCTTTTGTTTGGAATAGTTTCCTGTTCCTGTGGCATGAACCTTGAGACTGTTTCTGAGTGTTTGTCTAGGCCTTGATATCTGTGGTTTAATTCTGTTATCATATCCTGCTTCCCAGGTGATGGGGCTGACTCCTAGAGTTTGGGTGGGGTATGCAGATCTTCTCTTTTGTCTTCTTGATTGCTCTAGCTCCAACTTTCTGATGGTTTTACATTTGCATTTGTATAGGGCTAAAGTCTTGCTTGGGGCAGAGAGATAGATTTGGGGCCAAGTTTGATTTTAAAAAGTCCTTTTGAGGAAAAATATATTTTTCTGCCCTTTTTAATATTTCCTTCTGGGCTAACTTTCATCACCACCTTTCTCCCCTTCCTTCTCTTTTTTATTAACCTGTGTGTGTGTGTGTGTGTGTGTGTGTGTGTGAGAGAGAGAGAGAGAGAGAGAGAGAGAGAGGGAGGGAGGGAGGGAGAGGGAGAGGGAGAGAGTTGCAGAGTAAGCAAACTTACAAAAAGGGGATCTCTCTCTGTCTCTCATACAGATACACACATACACGGGAAGGTGGTGTGCAGGCAGGCGAGAGAGCAAACTTGCAGATTAGCTTTGTGGTCTTGCCTCTCCCCTCCCTAAAATCCAGGCAATAATAAAACTCTTTGGATTGAATGTGTTAGAAGTAAAGTCTTCATCCTGGTTCATCCAAGCCGGGAATAAATAAGCAAACATGGTGACTGCTTTGGGAAGAAGGTTACAGTTTATTGCAGAAAGATGGTTCTTCAGGAAAGTGCAGAGGAGTTAAGGGCTGAGCACATGGTGTAGTAGGTTTTTATACCCCCTCTAGCCTTTTGTTTGGAATAGTTTCCTGTTCCTGTGGCATGAACCTTGAGGCTGTTTCTGAGTGTTTGTCTAAGCCTTGATATCTGTGGTTTAATTCTATTATCATATCCTGCTTCCCAGGTGATGGGGCTAATGACTCCTAGAGTTTGGGTGGGGTATGCAGATCTTCTCTTTTGTCTTCTTGATTGTTCTGGCTCCAACTTTCTGATGGTTTTATATCTGCATTTGTATGGGGCTAAAGTCTTGCTTGGGGCAGAGAGATAGATTTGGGGCCAGGTTTGGTTTTAAAAAGTCCTTTTGAGGAAAATATATATTTTTCTGCCTTTTATAATATTTCTTTCTCTGGGCTAACTTCGCTCAAATGGAAAGTTAGGAATTGGTGTGAGTTGAAATTAAAAGGCTGAGTCAACTCCCCCCCCCAATTATTTTGTTGGAGATAAAAAATACTTCCCTTCATCTGCTCTTTTATCATTTAATCCAGCCTTACCCAAACTAATATATTTGGGGTGTCATGAACCACAGTTCCCATCATCCTGTGGCTATGCTGGCTAGAAATGCAATGCCTTATTTTCTCTGCAGTATGCGCCTAGGAGGCAGTAGGTCTGTGGTATTTAGATGTATTTAAACAGTTGTTTCTTCTGCCTAATTTATTAAATCAACTTCTAATTTGAAATTAAAAGTTTGTGAGAAATCCAGGATGGTTTACAAGAAAACTCTCAAAGACAGCTATTGCAAAGCATCACTAGCACTGCTTAAAACAATATTAAAAGTGTGTATTTTAAGAAAGAAAAATAGTAGTAGTAATTTACTTAGTGCTGTTTGACTATAAAATGTGTTGTTGTTTTACATATGCCTGGTTGAACAGTGTGTTTGGAGTTGCCTCTAAACAGGTAAGGGTTGCACTGTTCATATTTTCTTGGGAGAAAGTTCTATAATTGGGGTGCTGTCTCTGAAAAGGCTCTGCTTGTGGCCACTGTTCTATAAACCAAACCAGGGGGACCACCTGATCTAAATGGATGGTAAACATAGATGATTAGGGGCTGGAGGCTAAAACATATGACAAATGTTTGTGGGAATTGGGTATGTCTCACTTAATGAAAAGGACTAGGGGTGGTGACGTGATAGCAGTATTCCAATATTTGATGAGCTGCTACAGAGAAGAAGGGGTCAATCTATTTTCCAAAGCATCACAAGGCAAATAATAGATGGAAACTAATCAAGAAGAAAACCAGCCTAGAACTAAGGACTTGTGAAAACAACTAACCAGTGAAAAGGCTTGCCTTCAGAAGTTGTGGATGCTCTATCACTGGAGGCTTTTAGTAGAGATTGGATATTCCATTGTCTGGAATGGTATACGTCCCCTGTTTGAGCAGGGGCTTGGACTAAAGACCTCAAAGGTCTCTTCCAACAACAACAATAACAACAACAACAACAATAATGGCTTTGGAAGAATATCTGAAGAACAATGATGAAGATGCACTGAAATTAGTATATCAGGAAGGCTTACTAACTACTGGAGAGACCAAACTGGCCTACAAGAAAGACCAAATGAAGAACAGAATAGAGGCATGGGAAGACAAAGCACTACATGGCCAATACATTAAAAAAATAGCTGGGAAAGCAGATAATAACAAGACCTGGCAATGGCTAAGAGCAGGAAAATTGAAGAAAGAGACCGAGGGACTAATTCTGGCTGCACAAGACCAAGCCTTAAGGACAAATGCATATAAAGTCAAAATTGAGAAGACAGCAACAGACAGTAAGTGCCGCCTATGCAAAGAAGCTGAAGAAACAGTGGACCACCTGGTAAGCTGTTGCAAGAAGATTGCACAGACTGACTACAAGCAGCGGCATGACAAAGTAGCAACAATGGTGCATTGGAAGATCTGCAAAAAATATCATTTGCCTGTAAGCAAAAACTGGTGGGATCATAAAATAGAGAAAGTCATAGAAAATGATAAAATTAAACTGCTCTGGGACTTCAGAATTCAAACAGACAAGCACCTGCAACATAACACCCCAGACTTAACAATTGTCGATAAGAAAGACAAAAAAGTCTGGATAGTGGACGTGGCAGTGCCTGGAGACAGCAGAATAGAAGAGAAAGAACTGGAGAAGATAACAAAATACAAAGACCTACAAATAGAAATAGAAAGACTGTGGCAAAAGCAAGCAAGGGTAGTACCAATAGTAATAGGCTCTTTGGGTGCAATCCCAAAACAACTGGAGCACCACTTGAACACCATTGGCATTGACAAATTTGCTATTAGTCAATTGCAAAAGGCAGCTTTACTAGGAACTGCTTCCATCCTGCGACGATACCTGTAATACCATCAAACATCCACATCTGCCTATCCCAGGTCCTGGGTAAGGACTCGATAGGTAGAGAAAATGCCAAATCCAGTCTGAACATCTGGCTGACTGTGCGATGATCCATAATAAAGTTGGAAGGGACCTCGGAGGTCATCTAGTCCAACCCCCTGCTCAGGCAGGAAATCCTATACCATTTCAGACAAATGGCTGTCCAGTCTCTTCTTAAAAACTTCCAGTGTTGGAGCATTCACCGCTTCTGGAGGCAGGTTGTTCCACTGATTAATTGTTCTAGCTGTCAGGAAGTTTCTCCTTAGTTCTAGGTTGCTTGTCTCCTTGATTAGTTTCCATCTGTTGCTTCTTGTCCTGCCTTCAGGCGCCTTGGAAAATAGCTTGACTCCCTCTTCTTTGTGGCAACTCCAGAGATAATGGAATACTGCTATCATGTCCCCCCTTGTCCTTCTCTTCATTAAACTAGACATACCCAATTCTAGCAGCCTTTCCTTATATGCTTTAGCCTCCAGTCCCCTAATCATCTTTGTTGCTCTTCTCTGTACTCTTTCTAGAGCCTCAGCATCTTTTTTACATTGTGGTGACCAAAACTGAATGCAGTATTCCAAGTGTGGCCTTACCAAGGCATTGTAAAGTGGTATTAATACTTCACGTGATCTTGATTCTGTCCGTCTATTAATGCAGCCTAGGACTGTGTCGGCCTTTTTGGCAGCTGCAGCACACTGCTGGCTCATAGAGAAGTGCTGCCAACCTCTCCCCTTCTCCTCATCCCTTCCTGGGCACAGACAGAAGGAAGGAAGGAAGGAGGGGAGGGAAACAGGAAGAAAGTAAGGGAAGGAAGGAAGGAGATGGGAATGAAAACGAGGGAGGCAGGGAAGAAGGAAAAAAGGAAGGAAGGAAGGAAGGAAGGAGAAAAAAAGAAAAAGAAAGAAAGAAAGAAAGAAAGAAAGAAAGGAGAGAAGGGAGGGAGGGAGGGAGGGAGGGAGGGAGGAAGGAAGGAAGGAAGGAAGGAAGGAAGGAAGGAAGGAAGGAAGGAGAGGGAGGGAGGGTCTGAGGGAAGTCCTGCTTTAGCACTTGGCTACCAGCAGCCCTGTTGCCCTTTTGCCTTCCCCTGGTGGTCTCCCATCCTATTGCTGAGGATGCTTTAGTTACAAAGCCAGGTTTCATTGCATGGAGAGGGAGTGGGCCTCCCTCTGACCCATGCACTTTGTCCTTCTGCACCCACCATGAGCAACCTGGCCAAGGAGAGTGAGCACAGCAGCAGCAGCATTGAGGAGGAGGTAAGTGCAGCTGGGTGCACCCTCGGGGAAGTGCGGCTAGGCTAGGCAAGGCTGTGGGGTCCTGATGCCATGGGAGCTCAAGGGCCGGGCTGGGCGCTTGACCTCCGCTGCCCAGGGCTCTGGGCAGTCCATGCCACTGTCCAGGGGCCCCGTACACAACCTGAGGCTCAGTGAGGCTCCTCCATTGGACCATGTCCTGGCACTCACCCACTGTCTCACCCACCCTTCCCCACCCTCAGATGCGCCCCATTCTTGCCCAGGCCCGCACAGGTGCCCCTTATTTGAGTGACATGGAGCTGGCCATGCCCACCCAGTAGGCCATGTCCATGCCAGCCACACCCACCTGCCCCCCAATGGCAACCACAATACTGATGCGGCCCTCAATGAAATTGAGTTGGACACCCCTTCTATAGGTCAACATTGCCACTATTTTTGGCCTGAATATTTTCAGTACACTGTCAAGATACCTGGGAAATTTTAGTTAAATATATTCTTTTAGTACTTATCTCAGCTCTTGCCAGGCTTTTTAAAAAATAATTTACCCATGATCCTATGTTGGTAAAAAACACTCCTAAATAGATAAAATAACTTATTTATATGTCTTATGCCATGTATTTATTTCACACTTTTTTTTCTAAATGCCATCACTTTTAATTTGGTTTTATTGATGTTGAAGAAATTAAGAGCACAGTAGATATTTAGTTTTTGCAATAGTCTTCTCAGGCCTGTTTGGGAATGTACTTTAGAGCTGTGTCATCAGCATATAAAAGGATATTAATAAATTTGTCATAGATCTTTGACATATTAGAATCTGGAGCATTCAAGAATCCAGGTATATCGTAGATATAAAAACATAAAGATTGGCAAAAAATACAACCATTTAACCTATAAGAACTTTCAGATTGGTGCTTGAGTAGAAGGCCTTAACCAAGAATAAGAATCTGGGTTCCATATTTAAGCTGGCCAGTTTCTTCCACCGAATATTTATATTTATAGAATCAAAAGCCTCATGAGATCTATAAGTGTGTAAATAATTTATTTACATTTGTTAGTTGCTCTGTTATGAGATGGTATAAAATATTCTTCCAACCTCTGGTCCTGGTCACTGACCCAGATTGGATTTTGCAATATTATCCTGGGGCAAATATATTTTCTTCATTCGTGTATAAAACAATTGTTTATTGTAGAGCACTCTGATCTGAATCCAAGCAGCTTGTTCCTTCACTAAGAGATTTTTTTTTCCAATAGCAAGTCTTCTATTTTGCTCAAAAGATGTTTTGCATGCATTTGGCCACAATTCCAATAAGGTTTATCAATCTAAACTTGGGAGTGTCACATTTGTCACCCTTTTTATGCAGCAGAACTGTACCGTGTTTTCCCCAAATAAAAATGCATATTACCAGAAGAAGAGAGAACCAAGGAAGCACTGGATGGTGTGGTATTGGACTACTAGACTGAGAAAGTTAATATGTACCACTGAATTATTAATAGACCCAGACAACACGTTGCTTATTAACTACTTATGATTGTAAAATTAGAAAATTAATAAAATATTTATATATTTTATATTTATATATAAAAAAGAGAATGACTGGCCCAAGATCACTCAGCTAGCTTTCATGGCTAAAATGAGTCTAGAATTCAAAATCATCTGCTTTTTAGCCTCTTGCCTTTACCAATAGACCCTCAATCATTTTCTGCTACGTAAATAGTCAGAATCAAACCAATTTCAATTTATTTACTCTTGGTTTCTAATAGGAAATTTATCTGTTAAAATTTTTCTCAGCAAAAGACAGATTAGTGTATTGGGTCAGAGTACTATCTGCACCTGGGTGAATGAGGAATTTCAGTTTGTCCAACTGTAGGCCAGATCTGGATTCAGAAAGGTAGATATTGTCTTGGCATCTATCCTGATTCAATTAAGCTTTTTGTTCTGCCTCACTTTGAGATTAGCAAATAGCCTCATTATCAGGAATATATAACCTAGAATCAAATCTGCCTTCAGAATGGACTGAGATTGGTTGATGATAATTATCCTCCTTCACATGGACTTCAATGTCTGAAAACAAGTCAGTCCTATTTTGTGTAACATATATGTAATCTAAAACACTACTGGAGTTTCCTGAATGGTATGTAAAGGGATACATAAAACCAGGTTCTTTACTATCTAAAATGTGGAATTTGCAAACAGACCAGTTGTGAACTCTATGGTATTTCTTTTGGGGGCCTCTAGAAAGGGGGATCATTTATAAGATACTCCTCAGCAATAACATCCAAGTGAACAAAATCTTATAAGAAAGCCCCCATATTGGCATTAAAATCTCCTGATAGAATTACAGTGACTTTAGGGTGATTTAAATTTATCTTTAATACTGTCTTTTCTAGCTTTGCCCAAATATTCGGGGGAAAGTGGGAATATATGTGTGGTTGAACATATGTGTGCAAAAGAACTATTTCAGAAAATTGATAAAAAAATTGACAGTTAAATAATGGGAGAATAATCTTTGAGGACCAATTCCTGTCCTGCTACCCAGATCTCCACACATAATTATCTCCTCAGAAATCTGACTGGAACTTCTTGGGTTCCCATCTTATTACTCTATGAACAGCTCCCTTTGCATTATGTTACCCAGCTGAGAATACACCTGCCCCACACACTCCACACGGGTGGATAGGATGCTTAGTGATACAAGCTGCTTTGTTACTGGATGTCTGTACCCCACCCCTCTTGACACACTGCATATCTTGGCAAGAATAGCCCTGGCATGTATTAGAAGAAGTGTGGCACAAGACATGGAATATGGAAACATGATCCGGCACCCCATTTTTGGCCAACTACCCCCTATAAAAAGATTGAAATCAAGAAAGAGCTTTTTAGATTGTGCCAAGGAGATTGTTATTATGCCTCAAAAAGAACAATAAAAAAATGGAAACTTCAAATTAAATATCTTCATAATTGGATAGAGTTGTCTGAAAGTTTGGAGGAAAAGTGAACAGTTTGGAGATGTTTAAATAGACTATGTACTGATTTGGTAGAACTAAAGATCACATGGAAAAATGGGAGTTTCTACAGGGGACAAGAGTATTTACTTTGGATATGGTACTATTCAGTGTACTCTAGGAACAATATGCACACAGAATGACTTGCTGGTCAAGAATACCGTGCTATCAATGTGCCATTGGGCTAGACTTATATATAGTTTGATTACATGTTTTATTAAAGTTTTTAATTTTTTAAATTTAAATTAATAATTTGCCCCTTTCTAGTTCCTCTATATCTAATACAAGATGAGATGAAACTTGGCTCTGCCTTGGAAAGTGTAATCAATCCATCTTTTAGTTTTATATTTCCTTGCAGGAATAGTCCAGGACTTAAAGCATGGTAAATGAATCTTTTTCTCATCTGTAGTCAGCCAGGTCTAGTAGTCAGCCAGGAGTGTTATGTAATCAGAATTAAAGAATAGCCAGGTCTAGTAGTCAGCCAGGAGTGTTATGTAATCAGAATTAAAGAATATCTCCATCAGGGCATTTTATTGTTCTGTTTCATATCCGAATTCTATGTTAATATAGGGGATGAACCAGCAGATTGTTTCTCAAAATAGGCATTGTTTTCTTGGCCACTTGGGGTGAGCAGCCCTATTAGAGGTTTATCATATCCATATGTTGTTGCTAATAATTCACCCAGAATTATTTTTATAATACCTACTTGTTCAATATTTGGCAAGGTGCTGAATGAGTTAATCATGTTTGTCTCAAAGGGTTCTTCAGAAAACTGACTTGCTGTGGGAAGTTCAGGTGGTTTATTCAGGCAATTTCTGCTCAAGGACAGGTGATAGAACATCTTTAGACTTACCAACTTTTTTGTTTCTACAATTAAACTTTAAAGTAGAAGCACTCTTATTTCCAAGATGAGTTATTAATGGGCTGACTTCCTCTGTGTGAGGGAAGATTGGATAATAAATCTGGTATCTGATACAATAGCTTTAATAGAATGATTTGAATTTATCTTTAACACTATCTTTTCTAGATTCACCCAAATATTAGGGGGGAAATGGGGAGACGTACGTGCTGCTATATATACATTCAGTAGAACTGTTTCAGAGAATTTATAAATGGGGAGCTAAATAATGGGGAGAGCACCTCCAAGAACTAGTCTCTAAGGATGGCTGTGCTTACTATCCTAGCTCTCTTGGCAAAGGTAGTCAGTCCTCCTGATGTCCACCTTTTATTAGTCTTCTACTTCCTTGCAGGAAGAGTCCAGGATCTAAAACCTGGTAAATAAGTCTTTTCCTCATCTGTAATCAATCAGGCCTCTGAAATCAGTGCTATGAAATCAAAATTAGAGAGGAATTCTACCAAGTCTCCATTTTTTACTCTATTCTTCCAACCAGCAATATTCTAAGACAATAATTGGACAGAACTCTTCTGCTTAATATTAATGGGGATAACTGAGAAGGTGCTGTTATTTGGGTTGAAGGCCATGAGTTTTTCAGTCATTCAATGATTCAACATCTTCATCAACGATTTGGATGAGGGGATAGATGGGGAACTCATCAAATTTGCAGATGACATCAAGCTGGCAAGAATAGCCAACACTCCAGATACAGGAGGACCTGGACAGACTTGAACACTAGGCGCTATCTAACAAAATGAAATTCAATAGTGAAAAAAGCCAGGTTCTACATTTAGGCAAGAAAAACCAAATGTACAGCTATAGTATAGGGGGTACCTTGCTCAATAGTAGTAACTGGGAGACGGATCTCGGAGTCCTAGTGGACAATCACTTAAATATGAGCCAGCAGTGTGCTGCAGCTGCCAAAAAAGCCATAACAATTCTAGGCTGCATTAACAGAGGGATAGAATCAAGATCACGTGAAGTATTAATACCACTTTACAGTGCCTTGGTAAGGCCACACTTGGAATACTGCATTCAGTTTTGTTCACCACAATGTAAAAAAAATGCTGAGGCTCTAGAACAGTGATTCTCAACCTTTCTAATGCCGTAACCCCATAATACAGTTCCCCATGTTGTGGTGACCCCCAAGTGGGTGTGGCCACCAATAAGAGGGAATAGGACAGCTAGGGAAAAGGGAAAAAAATGGCGGACAGCATGGTTTGGTGACCCCCGTGAAATGGTCATTCTACCCCAAATGGGGTCCCGACCCACAGGTTGAGAACCACTGCTCTAGAAAGAGTACAGAGAAGAGCAACATAGTTGATTAGGGGACTGGAGGCTAAAACATAGAAGGAACAGTTGCTGGAGTTGGGTATGTCTAGTTTAATGAAGAGAAGGGCGAGGGGGGACATGATAGCAGTGTTCCAATATCTCAGGGGCTGTCACAAAGAAGAGGGAATCAAGCTATTCTCCAAGGCGTCTGAAGGCAGAACAAGAAGCAACGGATGGAAACTGATCAAGGAGAGAAGCAACCTAGAACTAAGGAGAAACTTCCTGACAATTAGAACAATTAACCAGTGGAACAACTTACCTCCAGAAGTGGTGAATGTTCCAACACTGGAAGTTTTTAAGAAGAGACTGGACAGCCATTTGTCCAAAATGGTGTAAGGTTTCGTGCCTGAGCAGGGGGTTGGATTAGATGATCTCCAAAGTCCCTTCCAACTTTATTATTATTATTACTTGTTAAAGTAAATTTGTTTATCTTCACCACTGCCTTGATGTTGCATAAGCAACTATGGGTTTTGAGGTGAGCAGCAGTTTGAATAAGGTACTTTTGCAGATTGGCAATTCAGAATAGTGTTAGTGTCTAGGAGGAATAGCATATCTCTAGACAACAATAAATTTTATGCCTCAGATTCTCTCCTTAGACCATTTTGAAATGCTATGGTCAGCTGTGGTCTAGTTGTTGATTTGCAGCTTGTATCTATTTTAGAAGCATTGAGCTAAGTAAGGATAGCTTCCTTATAACTGAGTTCTATTCCAAGACAATCATCAGTTAGTTGCTCACCATGATTTGCAGTTGCATCTTGCTTCCTTTTATCTGTCAACTTCTATTTTATTTCTTTTATTTGTATCTTCTATATTGTGTGATATTTTATCACGGAGCAGAGATTAAGATGGAAACTATTTCCAAGGATTCCTTGTCATTATAGTCCATGACTATATTCCATGTTGAAATAGGGGGTAGTTTCTCAAAGTATGCATTATTTTCTTGGACAATGGGCATGACCAACTTTATTAGAGGTTGTTTTGAATAGTTCCCTCAGGCTATCTAATCTTTTTATAATACCTACTTTTATAAGACTCACTTGTTCAGTATCCAGTAGAATACTGAATGAATTAATCAAGTTGGTCCTGAAAGATTCTTCAGAAAACTCCATTACTGGAGGTTTTCAAGAAGAGATTGGCTAGCCCTTTATCCAGAATGGAAAAGAGTCTTCTGTCTGAGAACGGGGTTGGATTAGAAGACCTCTAAGATCCCTTCCAGCTCTGTTATTATGTTAAAATTGCCTTGCTGAGGGAGGTCTAGGTGGCTTATTCAAGCTATCTCTGCTCAAGGATAGTGATGATAGAACATCCTTTGAGTTAATTCTATTCTTCAGAACACTGACTTGTTGTATGACATCCAGGTGGTTTATTCAGGCTATCTCTGCTCAAGGATAATGTTGATAGAACATCCTTGGAGTTATTAACTTTTGTGTTACCTCAATTAAATTTTAAAGTAGAAGAACTCCTATTTCTAAGATGAATTATTAAGGGACTGACTCCCCCTGTGGGAAACGCATATAATGAGAAGAGTTCAAACTTGTGTAAAAAAAGATTTTGTTTTAAACAGCATACTGGCAATAGTAAGATGTTTGACAGAAAGAAGGGTACATTTAGAGTCTCTCCTGGATGGGAGCCATTCAGTCTTTTCCAAATCAACCAATTGCCTTTCGCAGTGGAGAATCTGACTGACAGAACTGCTGCATTTCTGGATCCTCATTTTTGCTCTCTTTACTCATAACCATGACTTTCAACAAAATCAGATCAGTTGACAAATCAAAATAATAATTATTTTTGATTTGCATGCCTTTCATACAGTACTTTCTGGAGGGAGTGAAACTTGATGCTTCTCTGGATATAGGCTTGGACCTCTTAGCATATTTCCAACTTTCTTTTTAGGTTCAAAATTAAAATCCACTTTTCATCATCATTATCTACGTTTGAATCACAGTTGCCTTTGCATGATTTTGTTTTAGTTGATTAATTAGTAGCATTTGGATGACTGTGTTTAATCTAAATATAAGCTCTTTTTGGTAGGTAAAATGAGGACCCAGATTGTTGGGGGCAATGTAAATATATATATACATTGCTTACTGGTGTACACCGCTTAGAGAGTGCTCACACTTAAAGCGGTATATAAGTCTCATAAATAAATAAATAAATAGTCAGGAGTTCAAAAATTGACAATACTCTTTTTGCCACCACTAGGTTATGAAATCAGTGACATTTTTGTTTTTTAAGTCCTCCTTCCTTTAAGCCTTCCAGCAACTGGGCAAATGACTGCATATGAACTGAGAAGGGGAAGCTTTTTCAGGGATAAAGGCAGAAAAATCTAAAATCTTGGGAGCTCTCTAGTTCTCTAACTGTGGATATTCCATTGCAGGGAGCCTCTTCTTTCTTTTCTCCATGGCAGAAATGATACCAGTCTCCAGTAAAAATGATAAAAATACAGGTCTCCAGCAGGAGAGTAAAAGAGAAGAAAGTGAAACAGAATAAAATAGGATAAAATAATTCAATCTTTAACTAGCTTTTTTTATTTTTAAGAGTAGTTTTAGAGGGAGCTCTTAACAACAGATGCCACTTCTTATGCCATCTCCACTCCCTCGTGCAATTTTCTAGATAATAGATTATTCATCTGGGTAATATCCTGGTAAGAAAAATGCATATGTTAGTGTTTTTCAAACTTAGCAACTTTAAGATATGTAGATTTTAACTGGCAACAGGCTGGCTGGGGAATTATGGAAGTTCAAGTCCATATATCATAATGTCGCCAATTGAGAAACACCGACTACATAAATGTACTGTATCTTTTGTTCGTGCTTTTGATTCAAATAAATAACTTTTTACCAAGGTTTTTAATATAGGTTTTTAGCAGTTTGCCTAATTTTTAATGAGTTCCATGACACACAGAGAAAACCTTACTTTTTAAATCTAACAGTCATAAAAGATAGAGATTTACAAAAAAAAATTAAGGCAGGTGCTTTCCAGTTCACACAAAAGATTAAAAGGGGAGGATGAGAAGCGCATTCAGATTTGTTAGATTCTGTTACTATAGCTATTCTAATAAAAGTAGTTTTATTAGAAAGCCTGTTTCTTGATCTAATCTTCCTTTTAGGGCTGACTTTGTGTGACCAGAAAGAAGTCAAAGGAAAGTCATAGAATTGCATATTTCCCCTTCTGAGCAATAGAAGGAAGACTTCGTTTTATTTGGTCTGATTCTTGGATTATGTTATATGTAAAAGAATTTGTTTTTTAAAATA
Organism: Crotalus tigris; assembly: GCF_016545835.1. NCBI lineage: Eukaryota > Metazoa > Chordata > Lepidosauria > Squamata > Viperidae > Crotalus > Crotalus tigris. Next base: position 11,039,965 of record NW_024100606.1, read on the forward strand.
AATTGTAGTTAAATAAGTCAGCCACAGATTCTGGCATGTTTGAAAATGCCTTTGAAACAACAATTCCTGATTTTTAGGAGTTAGGCACAGTGAAATATAATCTTGACATTTTTTCTAAAGAAATTCTAGAATTTTGAACAAGCTTGTTTCCAAAGAATCGAAAAGGGGAAAAAAATCTATCTAATCTGAGCTACTGAAAGCTGGGCAACTACTAGACAGTAGCAGAAAGATGTCCTAATCTCTAATTTTTGGCTGACATTTGGTCCTTATACCAGTTTTTACAGATGAGATTTTGAAATCTTGAAGAAAGACTTGTATGAAATTAGTCTGAAAAATACACATTAAAACAGGCTGGGCATTAATTTCTTGTATGCAGCCAACGTCTTTATTTTGTTAATTATCTCTTGCCTTCTGTGGATGCCATTTACAGTACAGAAACACAGATTCAATTTCCTTAAAAGAGATGTAATGTTAGCAGCAATAAGATTCATATTAATATCCTATATTCATAACATGTTTCAAAAACTGATATAACAGCAACTCTATTAAGTCTAAATGGTATTTCTTTCTTCCAAAAATCAAAATGTTCTTAGTTTCTCAGATTTCTGAATGGGTATAATAAGCAGTTAACTAAACTGAAATAAAATCCCATAATTTCTATGCACTTTGGGGGGAAAAAGGATGATTGAATGTCTAGGTTTTGTTTTTTTTTAACATCCTGCATGAATCAAAGCAATGGAATTAAAGGGGTTGTGCTGTTCTTTCCACTGAGAATTTTCCTTGGGAAAGTATGGGGATTCTGTTTTGTTTAATATAAAAAGGAAGGGCATGGCAGGGTGTACCATTTCAGATATGACAAATACATTGAAACAGAATGAGTTGAAATAAATTCAGCTGATATTTTTGTTATCTAGGATTGAGTAGATTAATTTTGAAAATTAAACATATTTAGCTATACTATACACTTTGTAAACTGTGAACTGAAAATGTTTAGAAGAAAACCCTGGGAGTTAAAATTTACATGGTTCAAAGAATATATATTTAAGCACTCATTATCATGGGTATAATTTTTTGCAAATTATGAATCCTTCATTAAATGATAAAAGTAGCATGAAAATAAATTATGAAAGTAAATTATAAATATTTTCAGTTGCTGTGTGCATGGTATGCATTTGAACAAAATATTGTCAAAGAGGCTTTACTTCACAAAAACCTGATAAGATTTCTTTCTATAAATACTTACAAATTAAACCTAATTAGTTTAAATATTACTAAAGTAGACAAAGTTGGTAAAAATCAAATGCTGAAAGAATGATAAGCCATAAAGTAGCAAAATAATCCTTTGAATAAATTACAATCTATTGAGAACAATACTGAGAACAATTAAAGTAAAGCAAAACTTTTAAAATTTGATGGTTTTATTGTATTAGGTAAAATGGCGACTAGATTTAGGCTGCAAAAATCCATATAACCTCTAGAGCAGAGGTACCCAACCTTTTGGGCACCAGGGACCGGTTCCATGGAGAAAGGTTTTTCCATGGACTGGAGAGGGCGTGATTTTGTGTGCTGCCTCCTCCATCCAATGGATGGGGCTTTGCTTGTTTGTGCAGATCGGTTGTTAGCATGCCGCAGCCTGGTACCGGTCCATGGACCGGGGGTTGGGGACCCCTGCTCTAGAAGGCAATAAAGCATTAGTCCCTGCAGCATTTTGCTGCCATCTACAGATAGTACTAATCTTTGTTCCAATTGCACTGCCAAAATGTTACAGAAATATTCAAGATGATGCCTCTACTTAAATATTTTTATTGCCTTTTACTCTTGTCTTCAACACACAACTGTAGAGCTCTTGATTACTTTTATATATTGTTTATCCATTCACTATATTACCTTGTGTTTTTTTTTTACATGTCCTTCTAGATCTATGGTGGATATGATTCATCTTCACCTAGGCTGGCCCAAGTTTGCACTCCAAGATCATCACAAAATCCTTTGCATGTCTCTAGCACTGGAAATGCAATTACAGTCAGATTCAAAACAAGTGGGAGAATGAACAGAAAAGGATTCAATGCCAGTTGGCAAGAAATAGCTGGAGGTTAGAATGATTGTGCATGATGGGTGATGCATTGTGATGTTGTAAAACAGAATTCTGTCTGCCTGCCTACCTGTCCTATCTATCTGTCTGTCTGTCCGTCCGTCCGTCCGTCCGTCCGTCCGTCCATCCATCCATCCATCCATCTCAGTGTTTCTCAACTTAAAGTTGAGATTGGTGTGTTTCAACTCCTAGAATTCCCCAGCCACACCTTAAAGTTGCCAAGGTTGAGAAGCACTGATATTGCCGGCTTCAAAAATTGTGTTTATGTGGTTGTACTGTACCAAATTTCAAAGAATCATTTTAGCAATCTTCCTTTTTATTATTGAACAAAAATATTACAGATGTTTAGAGTTGGACAACTACAAATCCATGACCATCTCAAGTCCCGAATATTTTTTTTCAGTTCCCTAAGATACTACTAACAACAGTTGCCAAAAATTGATATCCTTGATTTCTGCCATCTTAAGGATGAAACACCACCCACATACATATACAAATAAAAAACATGCAAAGCTCTCCAAAAAACCAAGAAAAAATATCTCAGAAATCCTGGATCCTCTCCCTTCACATTTTCTTACCATGGGTGCCACAAAAGATTTGTTGGAATTTCTGGCTATCAGAAGGTTGCTGCTGCCTCAGAGAATGGTTAGGGAGAACTGAAAGTTACATTTTCAGCTCTACAAAATGAAAGTCTTCATAGAGGTTCAGTTAATTCAGTGGTTCTCAACCTGTGGGTTGGGACCCCATTTGGGGTTGAATGACCATTTCACGGGGGTCACCAAACAACGCAGTCTGCCATTTTTTTCCCCTTTTCCTTAGCTGTGCTACTCCCTTTTATTTTATTGGCTTTTGAAAGCCAATCTCTTGAATAGAGTCTAATTCTATTGGCTTTCAAAAGCCAATAGGAATTGTCCAGGCTGTCTCTGCCCTGCTGAGCCCACCAAAAGTCCCATTCTGCAAATGGTGCTGCACCAGTTGAGTAGTCCTCGACTTACGACCGGTTGAGTAGTCCTCGACTTACGACCGGTTGGGGGTCGCGGCATTAAAAAGGTTGAGAACTACTGAGTTAATTGAATAAAGAAAAAGCTTAATAGCCACTGAGTTCAATCTGCGTTTGATAAGATATATAAAATTAGAAAATATAGAATTTAGAAAACTTGTTGCTTATTGACCAACCGATCAGTTAAAAAGGAGTCTGTATATTTGGTTCCATTTCACACAACTTTGATAAATCTTTTATTAAATAAGCACTAAACTAACCATTTTTAAAATAAGCATTCATCTCTGGAAAAGAGAATGTAATACTATTTCTACTATTTCTATTGTTTCTAGGTTGTGGAGGCATTTTCCAAGCCCCACAAGGTGAAATTTACTCTCCAAACTACCCACAACCTTACAGTATGAACACTGACTGCTCTTGGGTTCTCCGTGTTGATAAAGGTCATCGTATAATGGTGAACTTCACTGATATACAGCTAGAATCCTCCTTTTCATGCCGCTTTGATTATGTTGCAGTGAGTACTGTTAATATTGCAATCTGCTGCTGATTTAATTTTGAGATTAAGTTTGGTACAAGCACAGGTCACATATTGATCTTTGGCCCTGGGGGATGGAAATTCAGGATATCAGAAATCCACTTGCTTCAGTTCTGATTTGCATTCAGTGTTGATTATACATGATATTTTTACAATGTTTTTAAACAGTTTCTGATTTCTAAACAGGCAATCAAAATATAGCTCCTGCTATTCTAAAATTGTGTAGTTCTATAGAAAATATTAGTTTAACATTGAGAATTATGAAAATCCATCACATAAAATTTCAAAGAGCAGAAAATACATGCCTATAAATTAATTTCTCCATTGTGAAATACTCTGAATAATATAAGTGGCTATTTGATGATTCTGTTAAAAATAATTTCTATTCCATTTATGATATTCTACATAATAACATCTTCTCTGTGATACTATGATATACAGTATCTCAAGGATATATGCAAATTATTAAGTAATTATGCATGAGTTAATGAACCAGCATTTATGTTACCCTATGACACCGAAAAGGTCATTTATCAAATGGCTTCCAGCACTTGCAGTTTATTCTTTTCCATCTAGTACCAATATTAAGAAATTTGCAATGTGTTGCTAAATTACAACGCCCAGCTTTTTCTAGCCCTGGTAGGCTGACTAGAGTCCTAGGTTTTAAGTTTAGCAATAGTAATAACTAAAATGCTACTCCAGCTCAATGCCTTCAAATACTAAGGTAATATGATGTCAACTGGGATGGGCAACAATAAATTGGTACTTCCATTAGTTTAAACAACAGTGAGTTTTAAAAGGATAGAATTTCATGACCATAGTCAAAGTCTGGTTTAAGTTGATCCACATTTTGTTAAAGTAAAATAAGTTGTTCACATAATACTTTAAGTCAAAACTAGAAAGATTGTTTTATGGCTTTAGGTTTGTTATATAATCAGTTGATGATTGCTCTTAGTCCATCCTAACCCTCTCCCCTGTTTTCTTGTTTTACATCAAAGTAGACTTTTCCAATTTCTGCCAGTACAAGTGGGCCATGTAGTTTGTGTCCTCAACTCCTCATTTTCTTGAAAGTAATATTTATATTCTAATTGGCTTTTATGTACAAATTGTGGCAGGCACAGTGTCTTCCATTCAGTCATTGCTCCTCTTCGTGGCTATTTCACCTTGGGCTAATAGCTTGGAAAAACATGGAGCTGTTTTGTTTTGTTTTGTTTTAACCAGTCCATTTATGAAATGATGGGTCTGTCTTTGCTGTTGCTTTTGACAAATGTATATTTTTAGTTTTTTTCTTGTCAATTTGATCTCATGAAAATTGCCTAGAAATAGAGAAACGACAGAGGAACAGGAGCCTGTGAAGGCCAGTAAAGACTGCAAGAAGGAAAAAAAAAATGGGGGAGGAAAGGATGGGAAGGAGGGAGATCATGTAGGTGAATATAAGCAATCAAATGTCAAACCTTTTCCTGACTATCATAAAGAAGATGTAGAAAATATGAATTCCCCATCCCCTCCAAGTACAAATATGCCTCCCTCTTCCCTGCACTACAATCCTCTAATGATTTGGCTTGTTGAAGTTCTCCTAATTGGCCTTACATAGCTTAGTATTTGAAAGAGCTGACAGAACAGAAGAGCTGGAATGAAGCTGAGAACACTTTGCCAGTTTACTCTTACAACTCAAGTGGCAACAAGGAAGGTGAAAGGATGATATTTTCCACATGCTGCTAATTCACCAGTGGATTGGTGAAAGGCTCAACATAAGCAAGCAATATCTGCACTAAGTAGAGGGTTAGACTCGACAGTCTAGTGCAGTGTTTTTCAACTTAGCCATTTTAAGATATATGGATTCTGGGAATTGAAGTCCATACATCTTAAAATTACCAAGTTTGAAAAATACCAGTCTCATCTTCTACGACTGCCTCCCCTATATGTTGTTTGCTCATGCAGATAGAAACCATGTATCCTCAAAGACCCAATCAAGGAAAAAAGAGCAACTGGGACAGCACTACTGTAAAAAAATGGAAATCCAAATACAGCTTTTGAAATCAACTAAATTTTCCATCATTATGAACATGGGAGACAAGCTGCTTAAGATGGCCATGTGGAAGAGATCATAATCAGAAGTTGGATAACTGAAATCAAAGATTCATCCTTATCCAAAATATTTTACTAATCTAAATATGACCATTCACTAATCAAGATGGGAACCGCTAAAGGGTTGTGGGTTTCTTATAAATTGTTTCCATTTTAATATTCTCCATCTGAAAATATGACAATCAATAACACACAAACATATATACATACAAACACCAGAAGCTGGTATTTAACCCTGAAGGATAATTAAGAATGAAAAGTACACTATAGAAAGGATTTTTTTTTAAAAAGATTTTTTTTGTTATAGGTACTTCTTTTTTAGCAGCCACAACTGGAATTGGCAACATGGTCATTAAGTAAAGTGGTTGTTAAATGAAACTGCAATTATCTTTATGATTTTATTTCAGCTTTACTTTGCTTTATAGAGTTGTGAAGGTTGTAAATGCAAGAACTAGTTGCAAGTTACTTTTTATCAACATCATAACACTCATTTTCATCAACATTACAACACCCATTGTGCGAGATAGTCACTAAACAAGGAGTACTTGTATTTTTTAAATTACATTATTTTACAATGTTAATTGCTGCTATTAGTTTAGTAAAAGGAGCGCTAGGAATATTAATATTAACTGGAGTTTTTTCATTCAAGAATATCACTTGGAAAAATAATTGAATTAATTTACCTTCTGAATAATTTATTCATATTATTTTGCAGCCTTTTGATCTATAGTGACAATTCAGAGAAGCTTTAAAAATAGGACAAAAATATGAATTACTTTCACCGGAAGCAGTTTTGCTTTAACTATTTTCTCATTTCCTTGTGTTTTTTTTTTTTTTTTTGGCAGCAATAAAGTGACCAGAGAACAGAGTTTGCAAAACTATAATATTCTGCTGATTTCTGAGATGCAGGAATCATTTGATGCAGGTCCCTCTGAAAACCTTTCTACATGTCACTTTTTACAAAGTTATACCTCAAAGAGTAGATTTCCAAGTTGTGACAAATCTTGTATCTTCCCACATAAAAGCTGAAGGAAAAGTAAATGATTATTGCAGCAAATTAACATCTGCCTAATATGATGATAGAATATAAAAAAGAAAGACCAGAGTATTAGAATAGCAAGATTAAATCTGGATAAATGGCTGTTAGAGAATGTTGATTTGTGGCAATTAAAAAAAAATCACCCAGAGGTACCCCTTTGCAAAATGCTACACATTTTCATGTTCTAGTGGGCCTCTCTGAATAACTGATTATTCAGTCAACAGAGAAAGCATGCATGTTGGGCATTTATTATTATTGCAATGTTTCTCAGCTTCAATAATTTTAAGATGTGTGGTTTTTAACTCCCAGAATTCTAGGAAAAACTGATACGGAAACATTAATCTATTATATCAAAGAAATAACTTTTGTAAAACATTTATAGAAAACATAGATTTCCTGTAACTGAACACTTAATGGCTTTGAAGAGAATTTTTACCAGTTGTACTTCAAATTTTGTTTGCAATGGCTACATTGATTGTTAAACTTTTTTTGATAATGAAATCCAGATTGTTCTGAGTGACTTAACCTTTCGTGGCAATTGTTTTAAATGTTTTCAGCCTCGAGGCCAAGATTTTAACTGAGGAAAGCAAGCTTAATCTTAGAGTTGGCAAATGGAGAGAGAGTTAGGGCAGAATGGAAAGACACTCATAGCAGACTGGAAAAACTCTTCCCTTTTATGTATGTTGCATCCTTTTACAAATGTTTTCCATCTGTGCTTCCTTAGTGAGTTTACAGGACTTGGATAGATTGAAGAAGCTTTATGATGGTGAATGTGCATTTTCAAGCAAATGCTTTTTCACAGCTATCAATAAACTTTTGCAGTGTTTGATATTCAAATAATGACAGAACAAACACAGTTGTTAAGCAAGCCACTTATTTCACTTCTTGCATCTTAGTTTGACCATTAACTTAATACAGATTATGAAGTTCAAAACATATCCAGAGTCCATTTTTAAAATTCAGAATTTCTAGCATGCCTGAAAAAATCCCGCCACTCTCAAAATATGCATGCAATTTACTAATACATAAAATGGAAAAAAATGATTGGCTTATTACTCCAATGTTCTTAAGCAAACATTCCTTTTTTAAAATGTTTCTAATAAGATCAGGACAAAATGTATTTATTTAGAGATTTTTACTTTTAATTAATGCATATTAATAATATTTTACAATTGTATTTGATTTTCATTAGGTATGTGACATTTACTTGCTGAATCTGAGCACAAATTCAACTTCACTTAAAATTTACCTAATAATCATTAATTATTATATAATATAATATGTATTAGCTATAAAGTTGCATAAAACATATAAGGAAAATGCATACAACTGAGTAATCTCTAATTACTTTCATAACCAACACTAGTGTATAATAATTGCATTAAAATAAATATTACTAAAGATACAAGGTGATATTTATCCAATAATAAATAAAGACTTTAAATTTTCTGAAATACGAGAAAAAGAAGGGAAAGGGAATGTAATCTTTCTCAAGAAAAAAAAGACCAGCTTAGTCAGAAACATACTAGGGGAATCTCACTAAAAAAATAAATTTCAGGGGAGGAAAAAGGAATTTAATAAACTGAACATGAACAATGAATCCTTTATCTTTAATAAACACAGAAAGAATATTTCATACATTGCAGTTAAGCATTTTTTTACTTAAGTACTTAAACTATGGTTTATTGAATCAATGACTGTTGGCTAGTGTAACAGCGTTTTCTAAACCACACCAGAATTTTCCCTTCAATTTATCTGAATCAGTCTGAAAGCAAATCCACACCTTTGAGAGTCCATAATACTGTATTGATGGTGCTTGAGAGCAGAAGTCTTGTTTCTGGAACAGCTGCAGGATTATTTTCTTCCTTCCTATTTTTGACTATTACAATGAATAGACATAGCTATAACTATTCATATTTTGCAAAAATGGGTCTATTCTGTATTTTATTTATTAACTTTAAATAGCCATCCATCTCATCCCAAAGAGGGATCTGGGTAGTTTTATTGATAAATAAAACAGCCAATAAAACATATAAATATCTAAACATAATAATAAATAACATAAAAACAAAATTCTAACCCCGGGCAATGAAACCATCAAAATAAATCTCCAGTTCCGTCAGAGCCCCTGGCCTGGAAGCATAGCCTTGATTTAAGGCAGACATGTCAAACACAAGGCCCGGGGGCTGGATGCGGCCCGCAAAGTGGTTTCATGTGGCCCGTGAAGCCATCCTGGAAACAGTGAGGGAATGGCCCCCGCTGCCTTGTCCCTGGCCCAGGCCGGCCAGGAGCCAATGTACAATTTTGTGGTGGCCATCTATGCTAAAATGTATTCAGTCTTAGCTCCCCAAGGCTGTCTAAAAGGAGCGAGGAACCAGGTCCTGCTATGTCGGCCCCGCCCCTTGGTTGCATTCTGGAGAGGTGTCACCCTTTGTGAGGAATGAAGAAATGGATCATGCCTTGGCGCTTGCCCAGTCCCAACCTCTTCTGCCAGAGACCCTCAGATCTGTCCCACTCCTGCCCAGGCCCCCATAGGCACGCTTGATATGAGCGATGTAGAGCTGGCCATGCCCACCCAGTAGGCCGCACCTACTCCATCCACACCCACCCAGTAGGCTGCACCCACCTGCCCCCCCCCCCCGAGGGCAACCGCAATGCTGATGCGGCCCTCAATGAAATTGATTTTGACATCCCTGATTTAAGGGCCTTATAAACAAAGAAAGGAAGGGGATATTCTAATTTCAAAAGGAAAGGATGTTCCACAAGGTGGACACCACAGCAGAGAAGGCACGTCTCCTGCATGTAGGATGTAGGTCCCTCACTGATAGTACCTGCAACCTAAGTCTTTTCTACAAGATCTAATAGAAAACAGGAACTGGGATGGTCAACCATGTCAAAAAGAGGGGATAATTGAACAGGGGAACTGCCAAAGAATTTTAATATGAAAATAAGGAGAGACTCCTGCTGGCCTTTAAGACACATGCAGACTGGTACTACATAAGGATATTTGTATTTTCAGGTAATGTATTTATATAATATATTTCAAATGTTATCAAATGTTGGAATTGTAAACTATGTGATTTTAAAGTTGCATTGACTCTTCTGTCATATAGGTTTTTGATGGTCCAAATAGGGAAGCTCAACTTCTTGGAAAAGTTTGTGGTGTGCAGCAGCCTTCTCCTTTCACATCTACCCAAAATACCATGTTTGTGCGGTTTCGCTCTGACTCATCTGTACATCGCCAAGGCTTTCGAGCTTGGTTCACTGAAGGCAAGTTTCTCAGTGATCTAAAATCTCTGCTAGACTAAAATCCTTGGTCAGAAAGGCATTTAAGTATTAAGGCTTTTGATTCATTTAGGACAATAGCAACAATTATCAGTTGCTTTTTTGCTGGAAGTTTCAAATACAACAGTACATAACTCTGAGAAGAAAAATAGTTGAAGTATAGTTTGGCCAAATATTCAGATGCGTTTCTCAATACTTTGGGTCACAGATGGGCAACAGGCCCTCATGGAGATCTACCAGCACCCCAAATGTGCCCTCTAGATGAGGCCAAAAATGATACCTTTAGGGATATTTTTTCCCCAATTTTTGCACTTGCACACTTTAAAAAAAATGTAAATGAGAATCAATTTGGTATAATAGTCAAAGCACTACACTAGAATCCAGGAGATGGTGGCTTCTAGACCCATTTTAGACAAAAAACCAGCTGAATGATCATGGGCCAATCACTTTCTCTCAGCCCTAGGAAGGCGGCAATGGAAAACCACTTCTGAAAAACTTTGCCAATAAAACTGCAGGGGCTAGTCTGCGTAGTCACCAGGAATCAATACTGATTCAAAAGCATGCATATGCATATACTCTCACACACACATGCATACACACAATCTAATCTCTAAGAAATTAATCCATTCCCTCTTCCGAATCATCACAAATGTTGGCCTGTCCATGCCAACTGACAACAGCTTCTTGAGTGCCCCATGTAGAGCAGCTGGCTGGGGAATTCTGGAAGTGGACATCTACACATTGTAGCATTTCCAGGGCTGAGAAACATTGTTCTAGGGACTATCTGTCCCACAAATGTTAAAAAAGAAAAACACTGGGAGAATAAATTGGTGTAGCTCACCCAAAACATTTTGTTGAAAACACTTCATTAACATCCATATTTTCCCAGGAAACAAAACATGTTAACTTAGAAAAAATAGATCCTAAAAGAAATTCAGAAACTTTTCATACAAAAAAAATAAAACTTTATACTACTTCAATTTCTGTGTTACATTCCATGCTCTAAACATTTATTTGTATTGTTTTTAGTTTTTAAAACATATGCTGATGTAATTACATTAAGGTAGGTGTCAGGGAAGTTCTGCATAAATTCCGCTTATATCTATAAAATATATTTAAAAGCATGCATTAGGAAATATTTACAAGTAAAAATATATATTGAGAAAATTAATATAAAGCCTATATATTCCCAAACTTTCCATTGTAAGAAAATTGCAGGAATCAAATAGAAGCTGATTCTGTTTAATGCTTTCTTTTAAAAAAACAACACTGCAGTGCTTATTCAAACCAGATTTCTCATACAATGCTATTAGGAGCTATCATGTGAGGTGTCTATTTTGTTGTAGAGAGTTAATAATAGCAATCTAGCTTCATCCACAGAGTCTATTCACAAGACAATGAGTTGAATACTCCCAAATGTAAATCCTAGAAAAGAGGCACATTTAATATAGCTCTGCAGATGTATAATTTGTATGTGTGTGTTGGCGCTGAGCATACAAACTCCTTTAGTGCTTTTCCAACTATATATTGACTTTGTGACTCACTTTCTAGATAAACGTTTTTCTGTGTAAAGTTTTAAGTGGAGAATGATAGATGCTAGTAGATTTTTATCTATGTTGTAATCATGTTTCTTTTGGCTCTACCGTGCCAACTCACTCATTTTGAGATCTATACCATAACCTTCAATTTCGTTGCAGTTCAGCCACTCTAACATCTGCATATTTCTTATTACTCCAAAGTTTGTGGAAGTGCCTTAGAAGCTGATTTTGTTGGTGGAGTCATTTCTTCTCCTCTGTATCCAGCAATATATCCAAATAATCAGAACTGCAGTTGGATTATTCGAGCCCAAGAACCATGTAAGTTAAAAAATTCATCTCTCCCTGCTGAGAAAGCAGAATGACTAATATCCTCACCTCTTCCGTATAAACAATGCAGAATTCCTCCTTTTCTTACTTGTAGGAAATACTGCATCCTGTTAGATGGGAAATATCAATGATACTTATCTCTTATTCTCTTCTTATGGGGATTTAATGTGGTGCAATCTGGTGCAAAATGAGATAAAATATTTAGTGTATAGCCTTAATTTTTCAGCATTAAACATCATTGAAATTCTATAGGGCATAAAGAAGATTATTACACAAATAATAAATTAGTCCTGTGAGCATAAGAAAAATGGATGTGCAAACTGGAATTAAATTTACAGGTGACAGTACAGGTAGCCCTCAATTTACGGTCTGTCACTTAGCAACTGTTCAAAATTATGACAGAACACCCAAAAAGTACTTAGGACGTAGTTTCAAAATTATGAATGCTGCAGTGCCCCTGCCATTGTTCACCCTTACAACTGACCAAAGAGACTCCCCCATCCATCCTACCAGATTCTTGCGGGCCTTGGCGTGCTCTAAAGTCAGCCGTTTGTTTCTGTTGACCAGCTTTAGGCTCCTTTGCCTGGCTGAGGACCAAACTTGAGAGCAGGACCCGGTCTGGGAATCCCAGGAGCAGGAATCCCTTAGGAGGCCCTTGAGGAGCTGATGGGAAATAGGCTTTGGCCTACAGGCTGTAACTGCCCTCTGTGTAGTGGTTGCTTCTGCTGACTGGTTTAGGCTCTCTTGCCTGGCTGAATAACCAACTAGGAATTAGGATGAGGTCCAGGCAACCCCAAGGGACAGGAAACAGAGCACCAAGTGCCTCAAAGGTGTGGAAGGCCTTTGGAGGCACTGTCGCTCCACTTAACAACTAGCACATTTGTTTAAAGATTGCATTGGTGAGAGTAGGATAATGGCCATTGCAACCTACAACCATTATGGTCATACACTGAAGACCATCTGTATATATTTGGTCTTTTAATTTTCAGTTTTTCATACCTGAAGTTAGCTCTAGTCATATCTAGTCTAAGAGACTGGCTAGGATCATAAAGTGTTCTAAGTCATAGGTCCCCAACATATGTGACAGGTACAGTGTAGATGCCTATGCTGTGCTATAATATAGGTTAGCTATACAGTGACATTAAAAACTTTTTTGGAGCTTAGAAATTATGATAAAAGTACTGCTCCTCCTTGGTAACATTGGATGAACAATTCCTTAGCCCACACTGGAATTTGTAGTTTCAAAACCTACAGATCATAATTACAAGACCTACTAGCTTTGCATAAATTTAATGGAAAAGGATTCACATTTATTATAGAGCACAATATTAGTCAGATAAATTCAACTGTTTGTTGGAATGGTTGAGTGGCTAACCCTATTTTTTAATTGTAATACAACTGGTTTGGGTTCCAAATCATAATTAAGCATAGCATTGGACCATTAATACAATATCACAAGATGTTTTGCATCTCCCTTATTTTCTTTTTACTTAGTGATTATTATTCTCGTTGTTGTTGTTGTAATTTAAAGCAAAATGTAATTCCAGCTTGTACAAAATGAGAGGAATTTTTTTTTTTCAAACCTAGTTGAAACATCAGTTTGTAGTATGCATCTTAATAGGGAATATGTAACTGAATGTGAAAGCAGGAAAAGCATTTATGATTAAGATTAGGTAAAAAAAGATAATTGCAATTCATGGAGGTGGCATGTTTTTTCTGTAATGCTAGACATCTTGTTCTAAGTTGCGACATACTTTCAGCTTTGTAGCACTTTTGAAAACCTGTGTTGAGTTAAGTAATTTTGCTCAGGTTCTTATTAACTGTAAAAGAAAAACAACTTTTTGTAAGAAACTGCCTTGTTTTGGTTATCCAGGTTATTGCAAGTCACAACAAAAAATGAATAATAACTTTAAAAACTGGATACTAGAAGGAATTAATATTTTAAGCAAAAAAAGTAAAAACCTATTCTTGATGTCAATTAATACTGAAAAACTGACAAAATGACATAAAATCTTATAACATCAGAAATATTGTGAGAAGCAGAATAGAGCCAGAAATAAGTAACTAAAATATCAACACTGTCAATAATTCTGTCTCCTTTTATAAACTTAGCTAGACTGTATCCAAGAAATGCTAGTGAAAGAATGAGAGAAGTGGAACAAATTTTATCTGACAAAATAGAAAAAGTATTGAAAATAGAAGTACAAATATCAGCCCAGAAAACGATTTGGAGAAGGATGATTTATGAGTATGCAACAGAAATTGGTTTTTTAATTTTTTAAAAAGTTTTAAAAACTAAATGGGAAATTTAAATGATAAACCTAGAAAATATTTTCATATTGGAACTACAATAGTAATGGGAGACTTTAACTACCCTGACATCAACTGGGAGACAAACTCTGCACCAAGTGGAAGATCAAACAGATTCCTGACAAACCTAGCAGACAACTTTGTCTCCCAAAAAGTAGAGAAGGGGGGGCAGGGCCAGCTGCCAAGAAGAACGGGTGTGTTGGACCACTCTCCGGAGCATCTACCCCCATTTCTGATTGCTTGACAAACCTTTTGGGGTCCCTAGTTCCCTGGAGGGGGACCAGGAATAACAAAGTGTCCTGGGGAGCAGTTCCAGACGGTGGTCGGGACTGGCGAACTCGGGAGAAGCCTTGGCAAGTCGAGCAGAGGAAGAAACCGGCTGACAATGGCGGCCGTGAAGGAATGACAGCTGAAAGCTGGCCGAAGTATAGCGGTGGAATAGCTGGACAGAGACATGACAACTCCAGTCAAAAATTATTTGAGCAGTGATCCTGGACAGAAGGGATCCGGTGTAAGAGTGCTCCAGAGGATTTCAATAGAAATTTGACGATTTCAATTGCCTACAAGAGAAAAGGAGGGATCTTCCCTCATTTCTGGAAAAGTGGCAAAAAGGAAGGTTTGGGCTTAATAGGTTTGCCTACACATCTACTACGTTGGTCGGATTTACAGAGAAGAGAAGAGGAGTATCTTTCTTTCTTTATTCCAAGGAAGGAAAGTTTAACTTTGGAATGCAAGTTTACTTTAAGACTCAGAGTGGATGCTTAGAAGAAGTCAAGGAGGTAGACATTTTGAAATCAACAGGCAGATCGTATATTAGCGACAAAGCCAAAGTGACACCTTCTGGCTAAACTGAGAATTGCCACAAGAGGGGGGAAAAACTAATAATAAGGGAAAGTGACTGTTTAGTGTATCCAGTCTTGTCTGTAAATGTTAAGTAGATATATGAACAGAAATTTTTGACTCTTAGTGATGACTCTGATATTCTGGAAAATATCATAAAAATTGTAAATAAGTGGGGAGGTTGGTTTGGAGAATTGAAAAAAATGTCTAAATGCCCAATCTTACAAGGGTTGTAATAGGGAGAAAATAGACATCACAGACTACATTGCTGGAACCGAGCCATGCCAGGCAAAGATCGCTAGAAGAAATGGCACAAAAAGATAGGGCAAACTCATTTAGAGACTTGCAACAAATGTTGCAATCAATGCAAGAGTTAATGTGCAAGAATCATGAAGATCTAAAAAAAGAAATAGGAGAAGTAAGGAAACTTAAGGACGAAATCAAGTTCATGGATGGGAAACTTGAATCCTTTCACCAGCAGATTATGAAAAACGAACAAAAACTATCAGAAATGGAGGAAAGGATGGACAAAGAAGAGCAGAGAGTAGATGAAATGAATGAAAGGTTAGTTCAGGCTAACAAAGAATTAGAAGCTACAGTTATTTCCCTGGAACTTGAGAAAGCCGCTCATTATTTACGGTTCCAAAATGTAGGTGAGATGAAAGGTGAAGACCTGCTAGTAATAATGTCAGATATACTAGTGGGGGCTCTGGGGTCCAGCAGAAAGGAGATGGCCAGTGAGATAGATGAGACTTACAGAATCCACACGAACTATGCAAGATGACACAATCTTCCCAGAGAAGTACATGTTAGATTTATTAAGAAATCAATTAGAGACGAAATTGTCTTCAAGTTCAGAGATGACTCATTGGAATACCGAGATAAACAGCTGATTGTACTTAAACAAGTACCTAAAAGAGTGAGAGACTTGAGAAGGCCCTACCAACAAATAACTTTTAAACTGATGAGGAAAAATGTTAACTTTAGAAGGTTAACCCCGGAAGGGATTCTGGTTACAGGGCAGGAGAAAAAGTTCCACTTAGACTCAAAAGATAAAGCAGAGATATTCTATAGGAAAAACTTTGGCAGCGAGGAAGATTTAGTTGAAAGAGAGGTAAGAGAGGAAGGAGAGATATTAGCTCAGGCCACTGAATCTAAAGGTAAACAAGTCGAGTTTAGAGAAGATATTGATAATGGGAAAAATGAAGGGAAATATGAGAATAGACCTAAAGAAATTAAAGAGACTAGACCGACAAGATTGTTAGTGGAAAGAGGAAAGGATTTACAAACTCAAGAGTCTAGACCAACAATAGTAACTATTCAATGAGAATAGTTAGCTTCTAACAAAAGCTAAAATACCAGCCTTATGGGAAGAAGCCCTCCTCACTTTGATTCCTAAGGACAGTTCAGACCTAGCACATATTAAGAACTATAGACCCATTTCTTTATTAAATTCAGATTATAAGATTTTCATGGCTATAATGGTGCAAAGACTTGAAAGATTTCTAGCAGATTTTATATATTATGATCAAAATAGCTTTTTATCCAAAAGATACATAAGAAATAATGTCAGGATTGTTTTGGACATATTGGAATATTATGAAGTGCATAATGAAAAGCAAATGGGTTTAATTTTTCTTGATGCACAAAAAGCATTCGACAATGTGAAATGGGATTTTATGTTCAAACAATTATTGTATATGGATTTTGGGGATTTTTTTTAAAATATGTTCAAATCAGTTTATTCTAAACAGGCAGGAAAAGTAGTAATTAATGGAGAAATGACCGATAGCTTTCAAATTCAAAAAGGCACGAGGCAAGGTTGTCCGTTATCATCACTGTTGTTTATATTATCTCTTGAGGTATTAATCAGAGTAATTCAGCAAGATGAACAGATTAAAGGTTTAGAGATCAAGAAAGAAATATTTAAAACACAAGCTTCTGTAGACAATTTAGTTTTTATAATTGAAGAACCATTACAATCAGGGACAAGACTGATGGAAATATTGAGTAAATATGGGGAAATAGCAGGCCTGAAGATAAATAAAGAAAAAACTAAAATGCTCGTAAAAATATGACTAAAATACAGAAAAATGAATTGGTTGACAGAATAGGTATTCACATTACGAACAAAATAAGATATCTAGGGATACAATTAACTGCTAGATGCGTTACACTCAAAAGAGACAACTATGATAAGTTAATTGAACAGATTAAAAAGTATTTAGATCAGTGGTTCTCAACCTTTTTAATGCCGTGACCCCCAACCGGTCGTAAGTCGAGGACTACTCAACTGGTCGTAAGTCGAGGACTACTCAACCGGTCGTAAGTCGAGGACTACTCAACTGGTGCAGCACCGTTTGCAGAATGGGACTTTTGGCGGGCTCAGCAGGGCAGAGACAGCCTGGACAATTCCTATTGGCTTTTGAAAGCCAATAGAATTAGACTCTATTCAAGAGAGTCTATTCTATTGGCTTTCAAAAGCCAATAGAATAAAAAGGAGTAGCACAGCTAAGGAAAAGGGGGAAAAATGGCAGACTGCGTTGTTTGGTGACCCCCATGTAATGGTCGTTTGACCCCAAATGGGATCCCGACTCACAGGTTGAGAACCACTGATTTAGATACTTGGACCAACTTACAGCTCTCTTTTATGGGCAGAATTGCTGTAATCAAAATGAATGTGCTACCGAAAATTTTATTCTTGTTCCAATGTATACCCATAAAATTGGATAAGAATTTTTTTCAAAACTTTAACAAAATTATACTCAAATTCATCTGGCGAGGAAAAAGAGCAAGGATTAAATTAAAATTACTGCAGGATTCAAAGGAAAGGGGGGACTTGGCATCCCTGATCTGGAAAAATATTATTAATATTAATACCCATAGTATTAATATGGGTAAGGGATTGGATATTATTAAAGAACAGGAGATTATTATGTCTGGAAGGTCATGACTTATAAATAGGATGGCATACTATGTTATGGGATCATAAATATAAGACACACAAATATTTCCAAAGGCATTATATCAGATAAGCTCTAATTGATGTATGGGTTAAAATCTGGCAACCAAATTATACTCAAGTCCCCATTTGGATCTCATCATTAGAAATGCATGTACATCCAAAGTTTATCCAACTAGGAAAGATTATAACATATAAAAATGTTCTAGACGAGAGAGGGGAATTGAAACCCAGGAAGATTCTTCAAGACGAAGGGATAGAATTAGAATTAGAATTGGAAAGATAAAAAAGAGTTAGGCATAAAATTAGAACCGATAGGGCTGGATAAAATATTATTAGGTACGGAGGATAAAATGATTAAAAAACTATATCATTATTTGTTAGATCAGGCAATGTATGAGGAACAGGTGAAAGAGACCATGTTAACATGGAGCAGGGATTTTGATCTCAACTTTGATCTGTACATTTGGCAAGAATTATGGGTAAGAAGCAGGAAACACACTCTGGCCACCTGCTACAAAGAAAATCTCTACAAAATGTTCTACAGATGGCTTCTCCCACCCATAAGATTAGCTAAAATGGGTCCAAATGTTTCTTCCAAATGCTGGAAATGTAAATTAGCAATGGGGACATACTACCATATGTGGTGGGAGTGCCCACGAGCCCGTGAGTTTTGGAATAAGGTTAAAAAATGGCTGGAAGAAATATTAATGTTAGTGGTAGAGTTAAAACCAGAACTAGGCATAACCGCACAGAAATACAACAAAAGGGTATTTTATTTGATGTTACACATTCTCACGGCTGCTAGATAAGTGTATGATTAGCTGCATAGAATAGAATGCTGGAACTAAATATGACTTTGGTGTGATCCACAGCAGATCCTCATTCATGAGTAATCTGTTCTGTTGAAATTATGCTGATAAATAATATCAAGGATGAAAGTTTAGTTCAGTCATCTCTAAAATGCACTACTATTCCTCATGTTTGTACTATTTTTTTTCAACAGTTAACCACATTACATTATCATTCACTGATTTTGATATTGAAAATGACATGCTTAACTGCAGCACTGATTACGTAGAAATTCGGGAAGGAGATAATTCCAATGCTCCTTTGCAAGGTATGAGAAATGTACAGTATAATACTGATTGTCTATATATCTTTTAAACAGAGATTTTATTTGTTCAGAGCAGAATTTAAGAGATAATG
This sequence comes from Crotalus tigris, assembly GCF_016545835.1. Lineage (NCBI taxonomy): Eukaryota > Metazoa > Chordata > Lepidosauria > Squamata > Viperidae > Crotalus > Crotalus tigris. Next base: position 11,059,190 of record NW_024100606.1, read on the forward strand.
ACACTTTAAACAATGCCTGGCTCAGGAATTCTGGAAGTTGAAGTCCACGAGTCATAAAGCAGGGCTTTTCAACATGCAGCACCGGTGATACTTTAGCACCTGGCAGGTGGTATGTGACCCCTAGCCAAGTGTAGTGGGGAAAGGAACAAGCTAAAGTGGCGTCACACAGGCCTGGAGGAGAGCAGGTGGAACTGCAGGACTCAACAGAAGCCCCAGTATCTGTGTGCGCAGCTACATGCTGATGGGAGCTTCCAGTGCACCTGGAAGAAAAAAGGAGGAGGAGGGCAGAGAGAGGAGAAGCTATAAAAAGAGCAGATTTTGGTGGGAGAAGGAAAGAAAAAAAAAGAGAATAGAACAGGCTTTTGTTAGTAAAGCTGTGAGGAGAGAGCGAGCGAGGGGCTTTTGCCAGCAAAGTGCAAGTGAGTGAGAGGGCGAGTGAGCGAGGGGCTTTTGCCAGCAAAGGATGAGAGGGAGAGGGGGGCTTTTGCGAGCAAAGGGTGAGAGAAAAAGGGAAAAGTGAGGGGGAGAAGGGAAAAAGAAAAGGTATTGCCTTCTGACTTCCTCTCTTGCATTAGAAGGAAGCATTAACGTTGAATCTCAACTTTTTACTTTTCCGTAATATTATAAATTAGCCATTTCTATAACAACAAAATGAATCTAATCAGTAAAACCCAAAATCCCCATTTTTTTAATCATCAAGTTTTTGACACGTTGCTAAGCACTGGTGGTACTCGAATATTGTCATGTCCTAAAAGTGGTACAATCTGTGAAAAGGTTGAAAAGCCCTATCATAAAAGGCTATCGTTCTCCACCTCTGCTTTAAAAGATAAATGATATTTTTATATTTCAGGAAAAGAAATCTGGAAAGTAGCACATAGCTGATTTAATGCTGAGGCTTCCAGAAATCTGAATGGATTTGGCAGCATGTAAATTTAAATAAATAAAGTAAACAGGATAGGAAAACTACAGCCCTCTACTTTTTAAAGACAGCAATGGCCATTAATTCTGGCCATTGATTATATTGCCTCAGGGTGGTGGAAGATAAGGAAGACAAATCCAAAAATAATTGAAAGATGACAGGTCTTCAGCATAAAGAGATACATTACTGTGGGCTAAGAGATGAGGCTGGTCTGTTGCTTACTGTAGTCACCTTCTCTTTTCATTTTCCATAGCAGTTAAGCCATTGTTCATTGAATTTTTGCCAAAATTGTAGTGTGTGTGTGTGTGAGAGAGAGGGGGGGGGGAGGGAAGAGCTATTCAGAGTGACAAAGGGAAGAAGAATGACTTTTAACTTCTCCTTTTGAACAGTGGAATGAATATATAGTTATTGCAACATTTTGAGGAAAATGTCATTCTTCAAGATATCCTGTTCAATAAGATGAAGTAGGGCATCACAGAGGAAACATAAAAGCAGATCGACAACTTCTGATATTAACAATGAACTAGAAAGACATAAAATATTTTTTATATGCAGTGGGCAGTGTATCTTATTTTCAAAGTGTGAATGCAATACAATGCAATGCTGGCTGTGTAATACTGACATTTGTTTCTCCAGGACATTATTGTGGCTCCACTATGCCACTTCCTGTTACTTCTTTTGGCAACACTTTATTCATCAATTTTGTTTCTAATAATGCCACCACAGCAAAAGGATTTCATGCCATCTTTGCTGCATCAACATCTGGTAAGAATAAATGCGTATCGTATAAGGACAAACAAGTTTTGAAGATTCAGTCATTTTAAACCTGCCTGCATAAGTGATGTCATCAGAAGCTTTTGGAAATTAACATTATAGCCTGGTAATATATCAGGCACAATGCAACAAAAAGTTATATATTTTGATATTTACCTTGCCTTTTGTCAACAATATCCCAGAACTTGCTGACTCGTCTGTTCTTTAGTTTGCTGCATGGAATAGCTCATTCAGAAAATGTCCTTTTCCTTGACTGATTTTTTCCCCCTTTCTTTCATTTAATCTTGTCCAATTCTTGGATACTACCAGTACTAGTCCTTGCAGTTTTCTTGGCAAAGTTTTTCAGAAGAGATTTGCCATTGCCTCCTTCCTTAGTCTGTCAGAAATTGACTGGCTCTGTGCCTAAGGTGGCACTAGAACTTGCTTTCTCTCAGTTTCTAGTCTGATGCCTAATCAGTACAACAAACTGACTTTTATCAGATCAAATCATCATCTCATCTCATCTGATTTTTCAATGGGAAGTAAATGGCCTTTAAATAACAATCTAGGTTTGAGAACCAACAGAGCAAAACAAGGGGTTTTATCAGAGTTTGGGTTGGAAGAGGATTTGGGAGGCAACTGGAATCCTGTATGAAAGGTACTGCATCAGGTAAGGCTGGCAAATAAGGAGCTGTTCATTTTGAATATGTAATGGAAAAATTATGGACATATTTCCAGGTGTTCTGCACTGTACTTCTGTTTGATGCAACAGTATTAAATTGGCAACAGTTATGATCTGGACAGATAAGATCTGTGAGTGGTGTGGGTGGCCTATAAATCTGATATATAAAAATAAATAATGTACTCTGAAGCCTACTACTTCTAAGATGGGAAGAAGGAAGCCACTTATTTCCCACAGCTTGGATTTTCTGTTATAAGCTGTAGCATTGAAACAGTATTTGCTTTTGCTAAGAGAAATTCCATGCTTTTCTAAGACTTTTATCCTACTAAGGTTATTTTCTCCATTTCCGTGTCTTACTTTGTCTCATCTCCTGCTTCTCCTGCACAGCTTGTGGGGGTACCTTCCATATGGAGAGAGGAGCCTTCAATAGCCCAAGTTTTCCTGAGCCTTATCCATTGAACATTGAATGTGTCTGGAATCTTCTGAGCTCCCCTGGCAACCGGCTCCAGCTGTCTTTCACGTAAATGAATTGTTCAAAGAGTTATTGTTTAATCTTTTAATGGAGCAGCAGGAAGGAAATGCTGGGTTTAGAAGGATGTAATTACTGGCATGTAAAACAGTACCCACAATTTGGAAAGTGAATGCAATCACAGCCAGAAAGGGCTTGCTTTATTTTTATTTTTTTTCTATTGCATATTATCCTGGTCAGCTTTCAGGCAACTGAAATCTATGCTTATAGATGCCACCCTGATTTTACAACTGTAACTTTTACAAAATTACAACTGCAACAGTTGTAAGTATGAGTACTGATCTCTTTTTTGTTGTTATTTTGTTTTTTACTGGTTGTAAGGACTACCTGTATGAAATGTCATATGGCTATATACATCTGTTAAAGATGGAAGAAAATCTGAGAATATAAATACTGTGCACATTAATTCTTTATTCTTTATTCAAAACTGGCTGCCATTCTGAAAAATACAATATTATTTTGATATCAAAATTCCAGAGTCTGCTTAGTACCACTTATGTTATATTAAACTGTGATATATATTTGCTTCCCGAAATCATGGGCGCTCCATCACTGGAGATTTTTAAGAAGAGGCTAGACAGTCACCTATCTGAGATAGTATAGGTCCTCCTGCTTGAGCAGGGGGCTGGACTAGAAGATCTCCAAGGTCCCTTCCAGATTCTATTCTGTTCTGTTCTGTTCTATTGTTTTTGTTTCTTTGCCCACAAGTCAGCATTGATTCCTGGTGATTACAAGAACAAGTCTATTTTTCACCATACCTTTTCAGAAGTGGTTTGTCTTTGCCTTCTTTCCTGAGCTGAGAGTAGTGACTGTGCCAAAGTCACTTGTTCAATTTCTGTGACTAAGCAATCTCCCCACTCCTAGTCCAGGGCCATAAAATTAGACAAACTTGTTCTTGTATAATTGGCTAGTACATTTAGGAGTAATCCTTCCCTCGCACCAGGACTTATTCAACAATTTTCAAGAAAGAATACAGGTAGTCCTTGACTTACAACCACAATTGAGCCCAAAATTTCTTTTGTTTAGTGAGTTTTGCCCCATTTGCCACAGTTGTTAAGCGAATCACTGCAGTTGATAAGCTGGTAACCCAGTTGTTAAGTGAATCTAGTTTCCCCACTGACTTTGTCGTCAGAAGGTCACAAAAGAGAATCATATGAGCCCAGGACACAGCAACGGTCATAAGTATGAACCAGTTGCCAAGCATCTGAATTTTGATCACGTGATCCATGGGGATGCTGCAAAGGTAATAACTGTGAAAAACAGTCATAAGTCACATTTTTCAGAACCATTGTAACTTTGAACGGTTACTAAATGAACTAGTTGAAAACTATCTTTACATCATGCTTCAGCTTCAAAAAGTGAAACACAAATGGAAATTAATTCATCCTTCTATATTAGAACAACAATAAAAAGAATATACTAACATTTAAAAAAATCTGCAAATAATGCATGTCCCATTGTATAAGACACTTTTTTCAGTTTGTCATTGTCACTAAATGAACAAAACATGTAAGACAAGAACTGTATTCTGAACATGCACAGAGAAATCTTCAGAAATACGGCTTCTGTCTGAGACAGCCTGAAATCAAGTTGAAGCCCAGTCCCTTTCATTTGCAATTAAATCAGAAAACACATGGGTCAGGGGTTTTGAGTCATGCATTTTAAGGGGAAATGAATGCACGCCCACTTGGAAAAAACTATAAAACAAAAACCCCATCAAAGCTTTTAAAATATTGCAAAGAAAATTTCTGGTGAAAGGCAGTTCAAAAATAGAAATCCCAACTGAAGAGTCTCATGTCCTAAAACTGAAAAAATTGCTCCATCTATAATGGAAATAAAAGCTGAATTTGAAGTAAGGAGTACTAAAGCTTTGCATTCATCAAATCAACTTTAATGATATAGTTTGATCCAAAATGTAAAATAATATGCGTGGGGTTCCTCCCTCTATCAAATAATATATCTGGTTATGCATTACATAAAGTTGAAGTGTCTGAGTCATTACATTTGTAATAACAGATTTAAATTTAAACAAAAGAGATTAAAGCAAATGCAGCAATGCAGTTGGCTAACTTTATTTTAGTCTTTCCATTACTGTATATTGGAGAACCTAAAGTTAAAAGAATTGATGAAATATGATAGATAACATTGCTAAAATGTGATTATGGTTCTTTGTGTTCTAAGTCATTTAAGAGGAGTAAAATTAATAGGACTGGACTAAGATTTGATCTGAAAGTTTGATGGGCTGTATCAAATAAATAAGGATTGGCAATATTTTTAGGCGGTGGTGTAATCTTAAATAATAGAATAAGCACCAAATGCTTAATTGATTTTCTTTGACAAATTAATATTTAGAATTCATTATTTTGCTTTGCATGTTAACAGGTGCTATTTAGCAGGATTCCAATGCTGTGCTACAACATAGGGCTTTTCAACCTTTTCACCCATTATACCACTTTTAGGATATGGCAATATCCGAGTACCACCAGTTGCCTAGCAAGGTGTCAAAACTCGATGACCAGGAAAAAAAAGGAAAAAAGTGATAAAGTACAGGTAGTCCTTGACTTACAACAGTTCGCTTAGTGACTGTTCGAAGTTACAATGGGACTGAAAAAAGTGCCCCCCAAGCTACAGCTGAGCAAGACACCTGCCTGCCCGCCCGGCAGCGCTCTTCCTCCTGTCCGAGGTTTCCATTGTTGTGAGCATTTCTGTTGAGGATTATTATACAAGGATATTTTTCTTATCAGTAACAATGGAAAGAAAATTGGACAATTAGCAAAAATGTTTTGAAATTCTATTAAATTATTATTTTATTAAACCTTGTACTTTTAATTTACTTATATTAATTAAAACCCTTTCAGGGACTTTCAGGTGGAAGAAAGTGAAGGCTGTACCAGAGACTACATAGAAATTAGGGAAGGTAATTTCAGTGGTTCTCTGGTGGGACGATACTGTGGGAACTCTTTGCCAGTGAATTATACCTCAATTACCGGACATATCCTTTGGGTGAAGTTTGTCTCAGATGGCTCTAGCAGTAGAAGAGGATTCCAGGCTACATTTGCCCACTGTAAGTAAATATTCAACTCCAAAAGAATTCCATTATTATAAATCCTTTGGAAGATGGAAAAAGAAAGATGTATGCTATGATAGGCTATCAAGGTTTCTTCTTTTGAAAAAATAGGTCTATGTTTCTCCTGTAATCCTCAACTTAAGACCACAATTGAACCCAAATTTTTTGTTGCTAAGCAAGATAGTTAAGTGAGTTTTTCCCCAGTTTACGACTTTTCTTGTTGTTGTTAGATGAAACACTGCAGTTATTAAGTTAGTAACATGGTTATTAACTGAACCTGACTTCCCTATTGATTTTGCTTGTCAGAAGGGAGCAAAAAGTGATTATATGACTCCGGTCACTGCAACCATCATAAATATGAGTCAGTTGTCAAGCATCTGAATTTTGATCATGTGACCATGGGGATGCTGGAAAGGTCATAAGTGTTAAAAATGGCCCTAAGTCACTTTTTTTAGTGGTGTTGTAACTTTGAACAGTGACTAAATGAAAAATCAAGGACTACATGTACCTTGGTCCACAAATCCCATTACACTAAGCTAACAACAGGATAAAAAATTATCTCGTCCAAGATGGTAAAGGACAGTAAATTTGCCATTTAAAACAGGGAATTTGAAGGCTGCAATAAGTAAGAATTTGCTCAAATGTATGAGATTTAAAATCATATATCTTGAGATTAGTCTCCGATGAATTATAGTATTTATTGATTTCTGTTTATAAACTATAATCTGAGAATATTATCATTACACTCTTACATGGTGAACTAAATTATATTTGATTTTGATTTGAGGGTAAAATATTGAAATATTGAACTTGGCTGTTTAGCTATTGGTGTAAGAGATCAAAGCTGCAGATATTAGCACAGATTAAACACAGCTTTCAAGGAGCTGCAGTATTTCAAGTAAAAAAAAATAAATCTGTTGTCTAGCCTTCTCCTAACTGGGAGATCTGTGTTTTTGATGTGTTTGATTTTTGTAAATGTTCAAAGTTCTATATTTGATCTTTTCACTTTATATTGTACATTGAATAGAATTTGAACTAGCTGGCGCTAAATAGGGAAATATCTGATATACAAATGTTTTAATAGTTGTAGAGAACAACAGATATAGTGGAAATAAGAAACGTTCCACTTTATAGAAAATCTTCCTGCATTTGAAGAGATATTAGTCAGTATCCTCTTTAAAAGAATCTTCTGTTAATATCATGTCTCAACTTTCCAATTTTGGTTAAGATAAAGATGAAAGATTACCATTACTTGAAATTGCACATTATTAGTCAACATTAAAGATAGCAAACTGAACTCTCTGAAGGCAACAGTCTCTAGTACTACAGGGAAAAGTATTGTACAAGTGGTCTGACACGTTTCCTGCCCAACCCAGAAAGGAAGAAGGAGCATATCAAATCCCTACTAAAGTGCCTGGGGCAAGCCCATAAGAAGCTTTCAGTTAGGCACTTTGCTCTCCACTTTCAGCATCCTGTCTAAGTACTTCCGTTCTTCTCTGACCAATGTCCATCCATGGCACACAGAAAGGGCTCCTAAGTAAATCAGGATTTACTGAGAGCTTATAAATAAATGCAATGTAGCTTGTCCTTAATTAACAACCACAATTTGGATTGGAATTTCCATTCCTAAACAAGACAATTGTTAAATGAGTCACATCCAATTTTTCCACACAAATTTTTCTGCAATCATTAAGTGAATCACCCTGGTTTTTAAGAAAATCATGTTTTTTAAACATGTCTAACTTCCCCCATAGACTTTGTCAGAAGCCAACTAGGAAAGTCACAAGTTGTAATCATATGACATTGAAACATTGCAATTGTCATAAATATATCCCAATTGCCAAGCATCCAAATTTTTATAATGGGGAGGGGGGAACATTGACAAAATTATAAGTTTGAGAACTGGTTGTAATTCACTTTTTTCAGTGCCAGTGTAACTTTGAACAAACACTAATGAATGGTCATAAATCAAGGACTACCTGTATTATAAATCTGTACAATATACTTATGGATACAATATATACATTAAAATAGGGATCAATCTTGCTATTCCTTTCTAGTGTTTGGAAATAGTATTATAGGAACAGATGGACAAATTGCTTCTCCACTATGGCCTAGAAAGTACCCTCACTTCTCCAACTATCAGTGGATGATAACTGTGAATGAAACACAAGTTATTCATGGTGATATAACACAAATGGATATTGAGGATGTGAATAATTGTTATAATGATAAGCTGAAGGTAAGAATTCATTGTATGTCTCTCATTTTTAGTGAAATTATTTCCAAATAAGTAGCAAGGCAACTTCTTCTTTATCAGTAATCTCAGCATTCAAATATGGATAGACTCTCAGATGCAGTTTTAATTTTGCAAAAGACATGTTAAGCATAAACAGAAAATTACATGTGAAATATGTAATTTTCACATGCATTCAATAGCAATTAAAGCAAGTTATTATTAATTTTTTTCTAATATATACATAAACTATGGACATTTTAAAAATAGTTTCAAATCTTGATCTATTCCTATTGCAGATTTATGATGGGCCAGACATACATTCACGTCTCATTGGAACATATTGTGGGGTAGCTCCATCTTCTTTCACCTCCTCTGGAAACACTGTCACTCTCCAATTCACCTCTGATTCTTATACAAATGGAAAGGGGTTTCTTTTGGACTGGTATGCAATGGAAGCATCAGCAAATACTGAAAATAACTTGCCTATAGGTTTGTTTTCCATCCTCTTTTCTATTGTTAGCCTCGTTTGGGGAGACATAAAGAAATATGTTGTATTCCCTCAATAACTGTTAGCATATGTTTTCTTGGTAGTATTAGAGAAGATGGCTCCCTACTTCTTTCTACATGGAGAACATTCAGGATGAAGCAAGGTCTTCATCTGTTGCCTCCTCAGACACTAGATGCTTTTTTTCTGTGTAGTACAAAATGAGAAATAATGCTTTTCCACCTTACATGTATGCATCTGAAAGCAGGAGACAAGTGCTCCCCGTTTCCTTCTCCATAGAAAAAAAAATCCATACAGGAAGACATGGGAAATAGTAGCCCCATTTTCAGGCAGGAGGGAGCAAGGTTCTTCTTTTTTCCATATATCTCCATGCACTTCTCCTTTATGTGAAAGTTGTATAACTTTCTACTATATTCCTTGTGGCTAGTGGGTCAGTTTGGGATTTTAAAAACTTTTGCATCAGGTTTGTCAGGGAGAGTTTTTCAGTTCATATATGACTGCTATGAAGAATAATTAATTATTAAGTTCTGATTTATCAGAATACTAACACAGATGAAGCAAAGAAATTGGGAAACATCTGCTAAAGCATGGAGTCCCCGAAAGCTGTTACTTCTGAAGCCCTGGGAAATTAGTGTACCTAGGAAGAAGAGAAACAAACTGTGTATCTATTAAACTGGAACTCTTTTTTCTTTCTCCTGATTTGGTGGCAGGTGCCTGTGGAGGTCTCCTAACAGCTGGTGAAACACCTTTTTTCCTATTCTCACCAGATTGGCCTTCAAAGTACAGAAATTTTGCAGATTGCACATGGCTTATCAGAGCACAAGACTCAACAGTGGAGTTTACCCTCCTAATTTTGGATATAGAGTCTCATGGCTCATGCAGTGATGATAAACTTGTCTTCAGAGATGGTGAGGCACACTCGCGTTTTTGTAAAGCGAGGATTGCAGTGGGAAGTCAGGGTTATGAAATCTCAATAATGTTCAAATAAAAATGTGTGCCTGTCTGCTGCTGCATGTCTACTCCTGCCCAATTATAGAGTATCATTAAAATGAAGATCTACCAATTATCAGTCCTTCGGCCATGTTGCTCCCTGTGGAATGTATAAATGACCCCCCATTACTCTGGGGGGGTGTCTTACTCTGAAAATTGAATGCAGAATGAAATTCTGTTTCTATCAGTCCATGGATTCCAAATGTTCTACAAGGCAGTTCTCTTCCAAACACGGACATCATAGCTGAATGATTGGTATGGTTTGGAATAAGTAATATTGTTTGGCTACCCAAAACAATAACTGATGAAAGAAGTTAGAATTTCCAGTCTTAATGTTACTTCTCCAAATCAAAGATGGTTCCTGTGACAAGTAACTAGTACGGAGAGCCACTTCGCTGTAGTAGCAGTTAAGGTGCTGTCCTACAAACCCAGAAGACTGACTGAGTTAGAGTCAGGTCTTAGGCATGAAAACAGCTGGGTTACTTTGAGCCAGTCACACTCTCTCAGTCCAATTCATCTTGCAGTGTTATTGTGAGGAAAACAGGAGGACAAAGGAGTATTATGTATGTTTGCTGCCTTTAGTTACTTACAAAACAACTAACTAAATAGATAAATAAAATAATGGAAAGTTTAAGATCATGCCAATTTGTTCTGTCCCATTTCTTTTCATAGGAGACAATAGTCTTGCACCAGTTCTATCCACTGTATGCGGCCGAGAACCTCCTGCCCCCATAAGATCAACTGGGAATGCCATGTTCATTCAGTTCACTTCAGATTCAAGTATTACTGGTACTGGATTTAATGCTTCTTTCCACAAAAGTAAGTATTTTTTTTTTAAATTACGCTTGTCCATCCTTTATATGTTAAAAAGATGGGGGAGGGAAAAACAGAATGTAAATGGTTATAATCTTACTTAATGAGGGGACATACTCTTGAACAGAATTCTCTCAGTATATTTCTTCTGTGAATTTGTTCTAAGAGTAGTGTCAGAAATGTGGTGGTAGCTCTGAATTTTCACAGGTCATTTGCTCATAGTCAGTGAATCAGACAAACAGGAGAAATCTAGTAAGTCAAGCCAAGCAAAGGTGTCAAGGTGAAGGAAGTTTAAAACCCAGAAGAAGAAAACAGAGCTTGCCCATTCAAAATGCAAAATGGCTGATCACAGTGGTTCAAAGAGTATAAATATTGTTGTCAGCACTTGGCTACTCTTAAAGAGATTTGTATTGAAGATTTCAATAACAACGAAATCTCAATCCCCCTCACAATTGGAAACCCCAGTCCTTGCTGTAATGCAACTATATCTACTGTGCCATCATTCCTTCCTAAAACAGTAAGCACAACCCACAATGACCAAAATGTTGTACACTACCCTATGAAAAAGTTGATTCTCAGCATATTTTTAAAAAAACTATATAAGAATAAATCTGGTCAGCTTTCATTCAAAAATATATCATGAAATTAGGTTATAAGTTAAATTGTTCTTTGCTTAATAGACTTTCATTCTTTTTTTTAGGTTGTGGGGGTACTTTTCATGCAAACAAAGGTATGATAACCTCACCCAACTATCCCCAAAACTACCTTCCAAATCTCAGTTGTTCTTGGCGTGTTCTAGTTCCTGATGGCTTCATCATTAGCATCCATTTTGAAGAACCATTCCATGTACTGAATGATGATGCATTTTGCATTCATGGAGATTATGTTGAGGTAAGAATATATGTTTGTGTACAACAATAACAACAATTGCAGTTAATATTTTGTTCCTGGGTATCTGGTTTCACATCTGACAAGCCTGTAAATTTAAGTTTTCCAACATTTCAGCTTTTCAAACAAATCCTTACTCAGAACTCTAGTATAAGGACACTTCACTGGGTAAGCTTTAGCTCTTCACTGTAGACAAAAATGGAGTATATGTGTACAGAAGATTAGAAATGCAATAAATAGACATCAAGATCTATATACAAATATTTGTTACAGATTTTCAATTCTAGCTTTTTCCTTCCATCTTTTTTAATCAATGAATACCTGATTGTTCTTGATGGCCTTGAAGACACTGATCTGTGTTATAATAGTTCTCTTTAGCCTTGGGTCTGCTGCTTCCTGCTACTCCACCTTCATTTCTTCCATTGTATAAGGCTCATGGTAAAACAAATCACCTTTCCCAAAAATACTATTTAGCATGAAAATCTGCATATGAGCAGTGATCTACTTTGAGAATGTGTTTCAAAGTTTATTGAATTAAGTTTGTTAAAATTCTTCAAATTTTAGTACTCATAATCCTTTGTCTGTGTTCCCATTTCTAATTTATCAAATGAGAGGTGATTTGTGTTTGCAGATTTGTTGTGAAGCTAAAATGAAAACCTGCTACTTACAAATGTAAATATATATATAAATACTTGGTAAAATTTTGTTCATCCTTTGGATCAGTTGATGTGTTGACATTATATAGATGAGGCAAATTATATTATTTGTATAAATTTCCATAATTTGTATAGTGATGTTGTCACTCAAAATTATTTGCATCGTTGCAGTGAGGTATTAGATGAATTCCGCAGACCTTTGGAATAGCAGACATTCTCTGCCTCTCCCTCCAATTAGTCTGTTAAAATGAGGTTTCACTGTATGTTTTTTAAATCATTCCTCTTGGATCATGCCTTAACAAATCCCTCTCCTTGACTCTATTCACCATTTATTTTTCAGCTTAGAAACGGACCGGATTTCTCTGCTCCACCACTAGGACTAGAGAACACAAATGGGCGCTTTTGTGGTAACAATACCTTCCCTATAATGTTCACCACAGATAACCAGTTATTTATCCACTTCAATTCTGGGAGCAGTAATGGAAGCCAGGGTTTCAAACTGATATATGAGGCAAAGGGCCTCGGTGAGTATTAGAACTGAATGCAAATAAAGGTTGTCTGTTGGTAGCACAAATCAGTGAAATTTTAAACCATTCTCATACAATGATTTAGGACCATGACTTGACCATCAGCCTTCTGAATCAACCCTTCTTGGCCTGGTATCTTCTAATTGTTTTGGTAATTTCTAGAATTACCAGTCAGCCTGTAAATTAATAATTCAGGCAGGTGACATTTCATCATAATTAGAATAATGAGTTATTCCTTTGCTTTTCCTTAATTTGAATGGATTTGAATGACATTGGAAAGCCACCTAATAATCCAGTGATTCAAGGTTGAGGAAAAGGGAGACAGATTGTGGTGCTTCCTCATGCCATAACTAATTAAATCCTTGCTGTCATTCCCCAGCAATTGTTATTATCTAGCACAGTAGTGGCGAACTTATGGCACATGTACCAGAGGCAGCACTCAGAGCCCTGTCTGATGGCACGCATGCCACCACCGCCAGCAGCAGGCCGCCATTGCCCCGCCCAGCACAAAGGAGGCAAAGCAGCTGACTAGCAAGCTTGAGTAGAGGTGGTAGAGCAGAGGTCACCAACCATTGTTGATTGGTGGACTGGAAGAAAAGGGAGAGGGAAGCATTTTACATGCATGCATGCACGCACAGGGTCGCGAACACGCACATGCTGCAAATGGGGCAGAGCTAGTGCCTGTGTGATACTCACTAGCACTGCCCCATTCTTGCCTGGTGCAGCACCTTGTATTTGCACCCCACGGCGCGGTGGTGGCCATTTTTGTGCCTTGAAGCACAGTGGCCCATTTTTGCGCCCCTGGTTTTTGTGTGCCAGAGGCAGCACTCAGAGGCACCTCCCTGCCCCCCCCCTGAGGGCACCACAATGCTGATGTGGCCCTGGCACTTTGCAATAAATAAATGGGTTTTGGGTTGCAGTTTGGGCATTCAGTCTCTAAAAGGTTTGCCATCACTGATCTAGCATATTACCCCGAACGATTTCCATTTTGGTTTATAGGCTAATAGATATTTATAGATTTATGTTGCATGAATATTTCTAAAGGGCTCTAAAGTAGCAGCCGAACTGAATCCTGTGGTTATACTTTCTTTCAAGCCCCAATTAATTACCATATGACCAACAAACAGTGCACTATAGCCGAAATATTGGGATTCATCTTGTATCTAGAAATTTTAAAGATTTTTCTTAAAAAAATTATTTAATGGGTCAAAAATTATTTTATTTATTCATTCAATTTATATAGCATTTTAGACCAGTGACTCTGAGCAGCAAACAGTTAAAATATAATGCAAAGAAATAAAATAAATTTAAATAGAAATAGCAGCCAAGAGAGCCCATTAGAATCAACATAGCCAGGAAATGTGCCTCTTCACACATTTGGAATTCAGGCCCAGGCATGCAGCAGTCTCCAAGGCTTTCCACATGCATCCTTTTTGCCGCAGTTTTCAAATACTGATACATGTGCCATTTATGATGTTTTTTCTCTTTTAGTATTTTAATAATTTTGGTATTTTATAATTTAATCATAATGTTTCTTAAGTAATATCCAGAACATAGCCAACAGAAAAAAAACATAGAATTCTTCACCCATTTGTAAAAAAAGGTTCCTTTTAAAGGATAGATTATACAGAGCCTGTCTCACATATCAAACTGTCTTCCTTAAAATGTCACTTGTCCTTCCAGGTTTCCACAGGGAAACCACATATAACAGAAAGAAATGCAAAATAAATAAATAAATGAGAAGTGGGGAAATAATAAGCTATGTTGCTTATATTATGACAAGAATGCAAATTCAGTTTACTGAGTTATACATGGTCTACTTTTGAGTTGATTTAATTAGGAGTACAGAAGGACTGCATTGTCCCTTCTCTCCATGGTCTCTGCCACAACTTCTTCATCCCAAGGCAGGGAGACTATTCAAATTCTGCAGGCTCCTGCTTGGTTGTTCTCTTCCAGTTGGCACGACAGGTTATAGGGAGTCCACGAACAGGTGAAAATTGTAGGTAGAGCTTGCCTCTCTAATTGTGTACAGATTGAAATCTGTACCTCTCCAGTTTTAGTGAACTATAGTACAAAGCAGACTCAGATAGCATGACCAAAGTGAACTGTATTGGGAGCCTATGTTTGGAAAATCCTGGTATGTCACAGAGAACATTGAATTTAATAGATTATTTTTGTTTCTTTACTTGCTAGCATGTGGAGGAAATGTTTACATCACTCAAGACAATCCATCTGGATTTATCTCTTCACCCAACTATCCTGAAAATTATCCGTTTTTTGCTGATTGCATCTGGACCATAGCTGTGCCTTATGGGATGGGTGTAGAGCTGCAGTTTGAAGATATATTTGATATTCTGCCTTCACCCAAGTATTTACACAATTATTAGATTAATTTTAATTACATTTTATAAGGCTTATTGTAATCAAGTTTTATGAAAATATTCCTTGCTATTTTTATGTCTCTTAAAAAGGTTACAAAATATGCTACATGAGACTTGCGTTTTGAGTTCATGTCCATCTACATAACTAGTTGCACTATTTCTATTGATACCGTGGCTATAGTACGTTTTGGATGTTTCCCTATGTACAATTTCAAAAAATTGAAAAGATTGTCAAATGTCTTCTTGGATAACACTGAACTTTTCTGAATGTCATTCTTCTGAAATACATGATGGGAAGAATCTTCTATCCCACTTTTCACATTCTTGTTTCTCAATCAGGGTTAGGAAATTACTGAAAGATCTTAATTGATCCAGTGCATTACAGTGGCACTAGCATGGATGTAGGCGTAACTAGGCTGATAGCTAGGATAAAATAACCTATTATTTAAAAAAAAAAATTTAGAAGCAAATTGAAGGAAAGATGTAACTGCTAAGATGACAATATATTTTTCTCTTAGCTTGTCATGGACTAATTGAATTTTCGTCCAGGGCTATGTGAATCATGAAAATCGAGGTTTCTCTTGTATTACAGGCATGTTTCCTCTGATTTAATGAGCACAGTTAAAAACAGATAACCTTTTCTTTCCTTTTCAGTTTTTAGTAAAATCTGCTTTGAGCTGAGCTCAACTTCTATTGATTCCTTAGACCAGGGGTAGGCAACCTTGGCTCTTTTATAACTCTTGGACTTCAATTCCCAGAATTCCTAAGCCAGCATGGCTGGCTCAAGAATTCTGGGAGTTGAGGTCCACGAGTCATAAATGAGCCAAGGTTGCCTACCCTTGGCTTAGATCAGTGGTTCTCAACCTTTTTTTTTGTGGCGACCCCGGTCATAAGGACGCGCCGCGCATGCGTGGCGACGCCCCCATGCACGGCCGCATGCGTGGCGACGCCCTATGCGCGACCGCATGCGCGGCGACGTCCCCATGTGCGGCGCGCATGCGCGGCGGCGTCCCCATGTGCGGCGCGCATGCACGGCACGGTGCACATGCGCGGTGCCGCCAGCTGACAAAAAATGGCGGGTCGCGTTGTTTGGCGACCCCCGTGAAATGGTCGTTCGATCCCAAATGGGGTCGCAACCCACAGGTTGAGAACCGCTGGCTTAGATCCTTCCCTGTCGTTTTCTTTGCAACACATGAAAGTGGTTTGTCATCTTTTCTCTTCAGCTTCTCTTCCCTTGCCTGGAATTTCTTGTAGCTCTTCAGTATTTGCTTAGGTTTTTTTTTTTTTTTTTTTTTTTTTTTTTTTTATTTGAAAATTTTTACATTTTACAAAAACAAATCCCCTTCCCATACCCCCCCCTACCTCACCCCCCCCCCTTCCCAACCTCCCAAACCCTCCCCTGGACTTCCCAGAGCTGAGTACAGGCTTAATTAAAAAAAAAAAAAACTTAAAACACTTTTAAAACCTAAACAAATTTAAATACAATCATCATTCTATATAAGCTCCCTCCAAAAACACAAATTTAAACATTACTTTCTTTGAATATCTATATCTATAATATAAAATCTAATTTCTCCCTCTTTCTTTATCCTAAAACAAAAAAATAAACATACAAATCTTTGTTATACCATTAAAGCTAAATACTCTTAAAGAACTTAAAGTAAGTACATATTTCCTTCAATCTTCATAATCTTCTCTCCTATCCAAAAAGAAGAAAAAAAAAAAAAAAAACAAAAAACAAAAACTTAAAAAACCTATAAGTCCTAAACAAATCTAAGCACATTTAATTAAACAAATTATTTTGTCTTAAAAATATTAATAATAATATTTAAAAACTAAAAACACTTTTAAATCCTAAACAAATCTAAATACAATCATCACTCTATATAAACTCCCTCCAAAACCACAAATTTTTAAAATTTAAAATATTAGAATCCACTCACTAAAATAAGCAAATTATAATCCCTTCAAAACACAAATTTAAACAATATTATCATTAAAGGTTCAAAACTTAAAACAACAAAGTTAATAAACACATTAAACATTTCAATCTTCACCAATAACTAATTCCATCCGTAAAAAACTACATCCTTATCAATCTCAATTATATTAATATTATTAATTATTCACATTCCAGTTTTTTCCATTCTCCATTCTTCCATTCTTCCATTTCCCTTCTCCATTCTTGTATCAAACTCGTAAGAAATGCTGCAAGTTCTGCCTTAGGAGACTGCTCCAAAATTCCTGAATCTCCCATCGACTCCGAAGCCAATAAGGGTTCCTTAAATTCCTCCTTGTATTGATCTTTACAATTGTAAGTTGTACAAGTTATCCTCTGCCCGTTCCTCTCTTGTTGATGCCCCTCAGACTGAGATTTCCCAGTTTCCATTTCAGGCAACAATTCCACCCTTAAAGATTGCTCCAAAGACTTTGTAGGTCTAACATCTCCCAGAGATTCAGAAACCACTAAATATGAAACTTCCTTAACCTTCTTCTGTTGCTGCTTTTCTTTGGGATTATATACTGCACAAGTTGTCTTCTGCTCCTCAACCTGGACTTGTTGAGGCCTCTCACACAAAGATTCTCCAGTTTTCATAAATATAGGCTCTTCAAACTGTGATTCTACATTCTTTTCTTCCAAAGCTTTAAACTTAATTGATGGCGATGCACATACCCCCAGGACCGAAGTATAAAAATCTTTTGCTTGAGAAACAGTATTAAGTCTATAACATGTCCCCAGGTAATTCACCACCATTCCAATCGGAACATCCCATCTGAATGAAATTTTTCTCTTTTTAAGTTCATTTGCTAAAAAAGCAAACTCCTTTCTTCTTCTTAAAATTTTAGATGGGATCTCTTTAAAAATTATAACATCTTGTGAAGCAATTTGAAATCTCTTCTTATAATAGGCTTGCACAATTTCATTGCGTAAAGATCTTTTACCAAAGTAAATTACCACATCTCTTGGCAGATTCTTCTGTGCTGCCACCACAGAGTTAACCCTAAATAATTTTTCAATTTCATTAAGTATTCCCTCTTTTTCTTTATTCAAAATCAATGCAAAGTCCTTTGCAACCATCTCCTTCAGATCTCCTTGCAAAGACTCTCCCAGGCCTCTAATTCTTAAGGCATATTCCATTTGTCCATATTGAAGCATAAGAATCTCATTTTCCATTTCTTTTTCCATACTTTCAATTTTCCCCTCCATTATGTCCACTTTTTCAGCTACCTCTTCCACATGGGAGTTCACCTTTTCAAGAACAGAAGCAACACCTTCTAAAGCCAAAACAAAATCTTGTCTCAAGATCTTATTGTTTTCCTCTAAAATCTTTTTCATTTCTGCCCTAATTTGAATTATAACATCTCCCATCATGTCTTGCAAGTCCTTCATAGTTATTAGCTGACCCCCAGAAGAGGGTGAAACTGTTGATTTAGAAACTGTAGAAATCCCTGGACGCTTTGGAGCCATCTTAAAGAAAAACCTTTAGTCCTTCTTAAGCAATTATAAAAATTCCTTCAAAAATATAACTCCCTCCAAAGAAG
Organism: Crotalus tigris; assembly: GCF_016545835.1. Classification (NCBI taxonomy): domain Eukaryota; kingdom Metazoa; phylum Chordata; class Lepidosauria; order Squamata; family Viperidae; genus Crotalus; species Crotalus tigris. Next base: position 11,077,682 of record NW_024100606.1, read on the forward strand.
GTCATTATAATAAAAAGAAAAAAGGGAAAAAAAGGAAGAGAAAAAGAATTAAAAAAAAGTTTTACTCCTTCTTAAAAATTACAAAAAATTAAACAGAAAAAAAGTCCTTCAAAAAAGGGTCATTACAATAAAAAAAAAAAGGGGAGTTCAAAGGAAAAAAAAGGGAGAAGGGGAAAAAAAAAATAATTAAATAAAAAAAGTCCGTTCCAAAAAAAATACTTAGAGATACCAAAAACAACCATTCCAATCATAAGGAAATAAAAAGAGAAAGGGAAAGGAAAGAAAGAAAAACACCAAAAAGCCTGCCGGTCAGCATTCTAACTTCCAGAAAAAAAAACACCGAGGAGTTTGCCGATCGCCATTTTACTTTCCCTTTCAACAAAGAAAAAAAATAAAAAGAGAGAATAAAAATAGAAACAAATCTTAAAACTTAAAATCCAAATAAGTCAAAGAAAGCAAAAACTAAATCCTCTACTCAGCTCTGTCCATTTAAAAAAAAAAAACTCACCAGTTCTCTTTAAGCACGGAGGTGTTTGCGGCGGCTCGTTTTGTCCCTGAGGACAAAAACAGCTGGGAAGCGGAGACAAGTCTGAACTCCGTGGGAGCACTCCTTTCACCCCCCCAAAAAAAAAAACTTGGGGGGTGCGAAAGAGGCTCTACCACTATTCAGACACTCTCTACCCCCCCCCTTTGCCCGGGAGGGGGATTTTGAACCGCTGAACAGCTGATATCTGCTGTTCATAGCGGTTCTTACACTTACCCAGGAGGACGGCTACAAAGTAGCCGCCATCACGCACGCAAAATCCACCGGAAGTCCCTTAGGTTTTAACAATCAGCCAAGATCATATTAATTTTTAGGCAGCATTTAAGTCCCAATCTAAGAATATTTACTTATTTATTTATTTTCCAAAGAACAAAGCCCTGTGGAAGGAGAGAGCTTCAGTTTTGCTTTCCTGTATATTTCATTAAAGAAAAAAAAAAACCTGCTAGCAACAACTTTTCTTCTCTTCCTATTTCACTTACTCAACGTAGTGAAAGATGAGGATCCAAAGCAGTTAACATATCATAAAAGCTTCCTACTGAATATATCTAAATAAAAAGGATTTCTTTCAAGCAACTCCTTTTATAGCTACATGGTTCAAATTTTAAATAAAAACTTCAAAGTTGAATTTACTGAAAGATGAATCAGAACATACTGTTGTAAATTAATAATGTTTAGTCTGATGCCACCAAATCCCAATTTATTATTATTTATTTATTAAATTTATATACTGCCAATCTTGCTCTTTGGGGTAACTCTGGACATCTATCCATCGGGTAGAATTATTAGCTTAACTTGCTCAATATGGTATTGGGATGTGATTAAATATTTCTTATTCTGTAATTGATTTAGTCTCAGATTACCCAAATACTATTAATTGCAGATATTGATGTATCTGGATTTTGTGCCTTCTAAAATTATATTTGTCTGATATTTGTGTGTAAAAATGTATAATATGGTCTTCTTTTAGTTGTACAATAGATTATCTTGAATTACGAGATGGGGCTGATTCCACAGCTCAGCTCATCATTAAACTATGTGGGACCTCCATGCCAGGCATTCAGAGATCTTCTGGTTCTTCCCTATATATGAGATTCCAATCAAATAGTATGGAGAGACGGTCTGGATTCAAAGCTGAGTATTCAAGAGGTATTATGTACATTTAATCCTCACTGATCCTAAAATCTAAGGGTATAAAGACACATCCATGAACTGGATTTTAAGCTTTACAATTAATCATCTTGGTCAGGTTCTCTAATCCTTTGAAATATACCAGCTAATGAAAGTGATTTCTGCATCATCATCATCATTAGTTATGGAATTTTTTTAAAAAATATTTAAAATGAGACTACCATTTTGAAGTGAATTTCAAAAATATTTGCATAAATATTAACATTTATGCTTCTAAGAATAGAAAATACTAGAATAATGCATTTATAAAATCTCTAAAAATTGGGGTTGAACAGAGGAAGATAAAATGTGAATCGATGATACTGCTGATTTGGAGAAATTCTTCAGCACCTAAGATGATGAATGTTCTTCTTAGCTGCAATTTTAGAAAAATGCTGCAAATACAGTTTTGCATCATTTCTTCTAAAATGAATACCAGAAGGTTTCCTCATTCTCCGGAATAATCACTGTCAAGTTTTCAGCAAGTGATTTCAATCAAGGGAATATTAAAGAGATTTTTCTTTAATAAGATTTATTTAAATAGAATAAATACAGTAGATAAATCTCAGCAACCGGATTACTTCCGTTTTAAAACACAATTTATTTTTCAGTGTGATAGGATGGAGATTTTTTTTCAATTTTTTCTTAATGATTTCTCTGAATTGGTGAGAACACTCTTCATTTTCCTGGTAATTGTGAAATGCATATGTGATATCTGTGAAATTCTCTCATGCTCTTAACATATAATTAGCCCAAGTGTTTTGATTCCTATTCCTGGATTTTCTGGGAATGCTTTGAAGTGCCTGAAAAGCACTGATATAGATCAAAAGGCATAGAATCCAATATACTCACATCTGAAGAATCAATGGTAAATGGTGGTGGTGGTGATGATGATGATGGTGTCGATGATAGTCCTTCAAGTCAGTCCAGACATTTGGTGACTGCATGGGCAAGTCCTTGCTGTTTTCTTGACAGATTTTTGGAAATGGTTTGTCACTCCTTTCTTAGAGCTGACAGTGAGTGACCAGCTCAGGGTCAGATTCATGCCTAAGACAGGACTAGAATTGGGTCTTCCTGGTTCTAGCCTGGTGCCTTAACCACCACATTGCCAATCTAGATCTATATCTTTCTCTCTATAGCAGTGGTTCTCAAATAGTGGGGCGGGCCCCCCAGGGGGGGCGCGAGGCTCCGTAAAGGGGGGCTCGTTTGACCTCGGCAAATACTGTCATATTGGACGCACGTGACACACGCAAAGGACCCAATTGGATAGACAGTCACGCGGGGGGGGCGCGAAATGTTTTCTTCCTAGGGGGGGCATGACAGAAAATAATTGAGAACCACTGCTCTATAGTATATTACAGTCATGCTGGTTTGTCCTTTTTCATGGGAAGGAGATGTAGGAGCAGTTTTATGGTTGACTAGTGAACATCTTTGTTTCTTTCAGCGGCATGTGGTGGTACACTGACAGGACAAAATGGACTCATTGAAAGTATTGGGTTTTCTGAACTTTACTATCCAAATAATTTATTATGTGAATGGTTTATCCATGGACCTGAGAATCATTATCTCACCATTAGTTTTGAAGCATTAGATATTCAGCACTCAGTAGAATGCACAAAAGACTACTTGGTAATTCGAGAAAATGGAGTGACAGGTACGTGAGTCAATAATATCCCTTTTTTCTCTCATGCCTTGTTGGGTAATGAAAAGGCGTATTTTGAGTTATGGCCAACATTATGTGGATTTCTGCCTGTGCAATAGAAATACTTTTCAATCTCTTTTTCTCCCTAGGTGCACTTTATATCTATTCTGAAGAGTACTCAAACCTACTTGAGTAGATTTAGGGTCGCACAGGGAGATAGAGCATAATGGAATTTCTTCCACTGTGAGATGGCTTTTTAAAAGATACAATTAGATACAGCCCATTATCTCTCACTGTATCTAGAAATCGGCCCTGCTTTTTTTAATGACTCTTGCTGGTGCTTATTTTCTTAGCCTACATCTACCCACCCTCCAACCCCTGAAAACTATTCCCAACAGCTATTTGAATGATGCCATCAAATGTTACACATGGTTGCAAGTCATTCTGTCTAAGATTCTCTTCTGAAACTTTTAAAGTTCTGGGAGATAAATGTTTTAAATCTCCTTTTAAATGATAACAATGAAGAAGTTAACCTTTCAAAAGAAAATTATTACACAGACTATGCTTTGCCATGTAAATAGCAGAAATTGCTATTGGCATTATGCTTATCCACAAAATGACAACTACTATTCCATTGCCTTCTCTTTCTGCCACCTTAAACTCGCTAAGCCTATCGTCAGCCTACTTTATTGTCCTTGTTTCCTACCAATATTCTGTAATTTGCTGTGAGGTGACTAGTAAAAGAGATATGAAGTTCACACAAATAGCCAAAACCTGGTTGAAATAGAAGTGCTTCTAAGTTCAGAAGAAAATTGGATAATCGTTTGTTCCTAAGCTGCTGTTTCATTAGGGAAAAAACACATAAGTACAGCTAGTCCTCAACTTACAATACTTCATTTAGTGACCATTCAGAGATACAATGGCACTGAAAAAAGTGACTTACAACAGTTTTTACAACCATTGCAGTGTCCCCATGGTCATGTGATCAAAATTCAGCTGCTTGGCAACAGATAGTTGCAATATCCTGGAGTCGTGTGACTGCCTTTTGTACCCTTTTAACAAGCAAAATCAATGGAGAAGCCAGATTCACGCTAACAACCGCACTGATTCACTTAACAATTATGGCAAGAAAAATGGTAAAATGAGGCAAAATTTATTTAACAACAGAAATTGTGGGCTCAATTGTGTCCGTAAGTTGAGGACTACCTGTACACCAGAGAGAGAAACTCAATATTGTGGTTTTTTTCCTTCTCCCTGATAAGCCAGGATTAATTTAACCATGAACTCAATTGTTGTGACTTTATTTGTGCCTATCTACATTTATAGCAAATGTCAGATTGCTTTCTTTTACTTTCTCTTCTACATTTTAGGGGAATTGCTAGGTAGATACTGTGGTACTACTATACCTACTGCTGTGGACACTGCTAGTAACTTGGCCTATATCAAGTTTGTCACTGATGAATCCATCTATGCCCAAGGCTTCAGGTTGCATTTTGCTGCCAGTGCTGATGGTAAAAGATAATCTCTTTACACATTTCTATACAATTTCTTTTGTATGCAAAACTTCATTTGCTGCAGGAAAGGATAAAATACAGTTTGGAAAGTTCTGCATTTGTTTGCCATTATTGTTTCATAATAGTGACTATGTATTCCTGAGATGTAATTAACTATTGCTGCCATATATAAAAAAAAAGAATAAAAGGTATACTGTAGTAGAAGATACAGCAATATGAGGTAAACTGAGTTTTCCAACATAGCTTTTAAATGAAGTGAAGAGAACAATTTAAACACTCCTTATTTTTGTCCTGAGCATCATTGTATCTTCTTTGTTCTATTAAAAAACAAAAACCTAAAGCTAAAAAAACCTGAGAAGTGAGACTAATTCTTTTTTTAACATCATTCCAGTGTGTGGAGGTGAACTTAGTGGTACTGTGGGGACATTTTCCTCTCCTAACTATCCAAATCATTCCTTGCATAAATTAAAATGTGAATGGAGAATCATAGTGCCATTTGGACGTCGGATCACCCTCACCATCGATGACATGAATTTTGGATCCAGCGAGAACTGTGGTTTGAACTATTTGTCAGTAAGTACATTATTTAGAATTTGAAAAAAAAAAATGTATACTATGAAACCGGGTATCACAAAAGAGAACATGAGAAATTAAAAAATTGGAAATAACACAAAAACTTTCTCTAAGCCAAGATGATTTACTATTTCGAATGGAAAAGCATATTTGTACAAATTTCAAAACACCTTTTAAAAATACCAGTATAAAAATTAATATAAGGTTCTACAATGTGAGCAGTCTTTTCTAGAGGAATCCTTGCTGTACTTGATTCATTTGTTAATCGTAGGTTCATAATGGTATCGGTGAAAAAACTCCAAAATTATCCAAACTCTGTGGTGTAATGATACCTGGCACCCAAGTTAAGTCCTCTGGCAACAAGATAACGGTAGTCATGGTAACAAGCCAAGATGACACAGAGGCCCGCTTCAGAATTACATATACTTCTAATGAAGATGCAGGTAACAATAAAACTTGTGGTAAAAATGTTATAAATGGCTGTATATGATATTTTGATTTTATTTTAGAAATGGGTATCCCATGCATATGATCACTGACAGTTTTGCCATGTTTTTCATTTCAAACAGGACTGATACATGAATTTAAATAGTGAATTCAGAATGAATTTAAATGGTAACACTTCTGACAATTTTCCAGTGGTTTCTAAAAATATAATTCTTGTGCAAAGTTTGAGAAAGAATGGGATGAAGATGGAGTATGGAAGGGAGCTTATGGTTTATCAATGATTTTTAGAATTTAGGCAATCTATGTAAATACTGATAATAAATACAAATGACTGACCCACGGTCATCCAGCAGGCTTTGGGTCTAAGATGGGACCAGAAATAATAATAATAATAATAATAATAATAATAATAATAATAATAATAATAATATTAAAAAGACAAAAAAGTCTGGATAGTGGACGTGGCAATGCCTGGAGATAGCAGAATAGATGAGAAAGAACTGGAGAAGATAACAAAATACAAAGACCTACAAATAGAAATAGACAGACTGTGGCAAAAGCAAGCAAGGGTAGTACTAATAGTGATAGGCTCCTTGGGTGCAATCCCAAAACAACTGGAGCACCATTTGAACACCATTGGCATTGACAAATTCGCTATTAGTCAATTGCAAAAGGCGGCCTTACTAGGAACTGCTTCCATCCTGCGACGATACCTGTAATACCATCAAACATCCACATCTGCCTATCCCAGGTCCTGGGTAAGGACTCGATAGGTAGACAAAATGCCAAATCCAGTCTGAACATCTGGCTGACTATGCGATGATCCATAATAATAATAATAATAATAATAATAATAATAATAATAATAATAATAATAATAATAATAAAGACCAAATGAAGAACAGAATAGAGGCATGGGAAGACAAAGCACTACATGGCCAATACATGAAAAAAATAGCTGGGAAAGCAGATAATAATAAAACCTGGCAATGGCTAAGAGCAGGAAAATTGAAGAAAGAGACCGAGGGACTAATTCTGGCTGCACAAGACCAAGCCTTAAGGACAAATGCATACAAAGTCAAAATTGAGAAGACAGCAACAGACAGTAAGTGCCGCCTATGCAAAGAAGCTGAAGAAACAGTGGACCACTGGTAAGCTGTTGCAAGAAGATTGCACAAACTGACTACAAGCAGCGGCATGACAAAGTAGCAACAATGGTGCATTGGAAGATCTGCAAAAAATATCATTTGCCTGTAAGCAAAAACTGGTGGGATCATAAAATAGAGAAAGTCATAGAAAATGATAAAATTAAACTGCTCTGGGACTTCAGAATTCAAACAGACAAGCACCTGCAACATAACACCCCAGACTTAACAATTGTCGATAAGAAAGACAAAAAAGTCTGGATAGTGGACGTGGCAGTGCCTGGAGACAGCAGAATAGACGAGAAAGAACTGGAGAAGATAACAAAATACAAAGACCTACAAATAGAAATAGAAAGACTGTGGCAAAAGCAAGCAAGGGTAGTACCAATAGTCATAGGCTCCTTGGGTGCAATCCCAAAACAACTGGAGCACCACTTGAACACCATTGGCATTGACAAATTCGCTATTAGTCAATTGCAAAAGGCGGCCTTATTAGGAACTGCTTCCATCCTGCGACGATATCTGTAATACCATCAAACATCCACATCTGCCTATCCCAGGTCCTGGGTAAGGACTCGATAGGTAGACAAAATGCCAAATCCAGTCTGAACATCTGGCTGACTGTGCGATGATCGATAATAATAATAATAATATAATGCAGTTGGAAGAGACCTTGGAGGTCATCTAATCCAACCCCCTGCTCAGGCAGGAAACCGTACACCATTTCAGACAAATGACTGTCCAGTGTCTTCTTAAAAACTTCCAGTGTTGGAGCATTCACAACCTTAGTTCTAGGTTGTTTCTCTCTTTGGTTAGTTTCCATTCGTTGCTTCTTGTCCTGCTTTGGAGAATAACTTGATTCCCTCTTCTTTGTGGCAACCCCCGAGATATTAGAACATTGCTATCATGTCACCCTCGTCCTTCTCTTCATTAGACTAGATCATTGTTTCCCAAACTTGACAATTTTAAGGCATGAGGACTTCAACTCCCAGAATTCCACAGCCAGCAACGCTGGCTGTGGAATTCTGGGAGTTGAAGTCCTCATGCCTTAAAATTGTCAAGTTTGGGAAACACTGGACTAGATATATCCAATTCCAGCAACTGTTCCTGATATGTTTTAGCCTCCAGTCCCCTAATCATCTTTGTTGCTCTTCTCTGTACTCTTTCTAGAGTTTCAACATCTTTTTTACATCATGGTAACCAAAACTGGATGCAATATTCCAAGTGTGGCCTTACCAAGGCATTTTGAAGTGGAATTAACACTTCACGTGATCTTGATTCTATCTCTCTGTTAATGCAGGCTAGCACTGTGTTGGCTTTTTTGGCAGCTATAGCACACTGCTGGCTCATATCTAAATGATTGTCCACTAGGACTCCGAGGTCCCTCTCACAGTTGCTACAATTGAGCAAGGTAGCACCTATACTATACCTGTGCATTTGGTTTTTCTTGCCTAAATGTAGAACATCCCAAGTATTGCCTTGAGAGGTAAGCCTGGAAGAAGACACAATTTAACAGTATTATAGCAAATACACATATAAATGAGATTAATATCTGTGAAGATGTTCTACATATTGTGACTCCTTTCTATAGGATAATTCTAAATCGGGACTGATGTTGGAAATGTCTTTCCTCCATTTTAGAAATTTATAGATCGGATCTTTCCAACATCAGATATGCTATCTGAAAAGCATAAAGGATGTCATGCTGTCGAAGGACAGAAAAGCTGCACTTCTATAAATCCAAAATCTAGTTACATAATTTACATCAGCCATGGTGGATATAAGCTCTAAGTTCCCCTCGTGTAAGTGGCACCCACTTGTGCTTGCCTGCCAGTCACACAAATGGAGCTGTGCACACTTGCATGTGCCTGCCTACTACCCAGGGGAAATATCCCTTATCCTCCCGCCTGGCTGCCAAGTCAGAAAGGTTGGGGGACAGCTAATTTTATGGGACCATTGGTATCACAATTGCTGGCTTGAGCTGCAATAGTAGATTGGTATCTACTACCTACAAGGAAAAGTGCTGAATACATTATAATACTTATAATATTATAATTGCTTTTGTCTGATAACAACTGCCTTCTCCAATTTTTTTTTCTTCAGTGTGTGGTGGAATTTTGCTTAGTTCAGACAATGGCAACCTTACTTCTCCCGGTTATGATGGCACAAGCAATTATACTGATAATTTGAACTGTGAATGGATCATCCAAAATCCACAGCCATCCACCACAACTATATACCTTTCTGTAGAAGACTTCCATTTAGAACAACATATTAATTGCCAGAATGATTATTTAGACATTCGACAAGGTATATTATGGCTGTTTACATTTGTATAACTAGTCATTCATGATGTATTTTTTATGTACAATTGTACATAAATGTATTTGTTTAGAAATAAAAATGAGAGATTATAACTTTGAATAGATAGACAGATGCAAAATCAGGGTTCATGATGGATTTCATTATTTTTACCCTAAGGCTTAGGAACCAGCTTAAAGTGCAATGTGTTTTGTGTTTTCTTCTCTTTTAATGTTTCAGCCTAAAAGAAAGATATTGGAAGCATCTACTTCTACTTAAAAAACAAATCAGTTTCCAATATATCTAAACTAGAGGAACTTTAATTTGTTGATTATATGTAATCAACAAACTATGAACTAAAGGTATTGTTGGAAAAATTCACAACAACACAACTGTTGGAATTTGAAAGCATTCCCACTTTTTTGTTACATCTAGTTTCCTTTTATGGGAGGATAAAGAGAAGAGGAATAATTATAACTGATCATAATCTGGAATTTTATTTAATCACAAATTGTAGATTGGCCTACAAACCTCTTCAATAAGAAACTTTGCCTTTCAAAGAGATGTGGTGATCCATCTTGATATGGTAAAGTGTTTCTCAGAGGGAAAACAATCCCTCTTAAATATGTTTTTGCAGGAATAATTAATAGCTTCAAATTTTTCATAACATGTTTTTATATAGGAGACAGTGATGGAGAGCTTTTGTACAGACTCTGTGGACACAGGCCGCGTCTAGAGCCACTGTTAATAGCAGCTTCTCAAATCTGGGTACAATTTTTGAGTAATAATGAAAATACAGGCAAAGGATTCATTATGCGCTACTCATCTTCCGGTAAGATAAATGGGGCATTCACAAAACATTTTATTATCTATATATTCTAGTGCAGATTATTTAATCCGTGTTGCAAAAATCCGGGTAGCCACAATATTCATATGCTCTCATTGCTGCCATCTAGCAGTCATCTGGATTTTGGCAGCTCAGCTTATAAGTAGCAGTATGGATAAATTTGGGGGGAAGAAATCACAATAAATAAGACCTTTAAGGACTTCGATCCCTAAATAATACTTCTTCATAAATTTGATAAAGCATTTTGGCTGTCTTCAACAATTTGCTTCAGATACTATTCCACTTGAAATAAGATGGGAGAGGAAATTCTCTGCCACAATATTTTGTTCCTGTTTGTGGAACATTATGCTTAGACAGCATGGCATAGGAACTAATTTATTATACATTTATGAGCAGATAAAGACTGCATTATGTACCATATGTATTCAATGTGATTAGGAAAAGTACTTTGGAACAGACATGGACACAAAAAAATTAGTTCTGTCTTTTTTTTAAAGTTTCCATATGAGCCTGAAAATAAGGTATGACTTCTTTAAATAATTGCTTTAAAGACATAGCTGCTTTAATGAACCACTTCCTTAAAACAATTATGTCTTTTTAGGCATAAATACCATCATTTGTTTACTTTATTTATTTACATGACTGCCCATCTTACAATAGCTAACATAAGATTTCATTATAGAAAAATAAAGTTCAAAATAAAAGCCTGTAATGGCACCAAGAAAAACCCAGTGAATAATAAAATAACAATCCTAGTAGTTTACTTACCTCCATGTATGGGATCAATTCAGGTCTTTAAAATTTTGTGGAAAGCTGGTAAGATTAAGTCCAATCCAGTCTCAAGGATATGATTTTCCCTTGAGTTCAGTTCCCAGAGTTGGCACTGTAATTGAAAAGGCCTGTCTTCTGGGTTTTGCTGATTGACACTCTTTAACTGATGGGACTCAAAGCCTCTCTTATCAGATTTAGTAAAGGGCGTGATGGCACAGGGTTTAAAGATGCTGAGCTTGTCAACTGGAAAAGTGATAGCTCAGTTCAAACCCAGTGCCACATGATGGGTTCAGCTCCTGTTCTTGCCCCAACTCCTGCCAACCTAGCAGTTTGAAAGTATGCAAATGCAAGTAAATAAATAGGTACCACTTTGATGAAAAGATAACAGTATTCCATGTACCTCAGCATATAGTCATGTTGACCACAGAAGTGTTTTCGGACAATGAGCACCATCTCCTAGAGCAGTGATGGCGAACCTTGTAGAGACCGAGTGCCCAAACTGCAACCCAAAACCCACTTATTTATCACCGGGTGCCAGGTGGGCATGGCCCACTGGGTGAGCGTGACTGTGGTGGTCATGGCAGACTGGGTGGGTGTGGCCAAGGAGGACATGGTTACTTTAATGTTGCTCGTGGGGAGGGATGCCTATGTGGGCTGGGCAGGGCTGGGGAAAATCCAGGGGGTCTCTGGCAGGTGGAGTGGTGGGTAGGGGGTTCATCTTGCAGGATGGGGGAGGCAGGGGCTGACACCATCAGTTTCCGCTCACAGAGGCCAGTGAGTGCATGGGGGGCCAACAGTGCCATCAGCAGCCACAGCTTGCCAGCCCCTCGACCAGTATACTCTGAGGCTCCACAACCCGCCGCCAGCAGTTCAGAGAAGTCGCCTCTGAGCTGGACGGTTGGCCGACAGTTGAGGCGATAGAGTGGGTTGTGCCTGGAAAAAGGAGATCATGCAAGGCCAGGAGGGATGGGATGGGGGGAGGAAGGAAACCAGCCGTGCTGGGATGCATCTGGCTATGTGGAACCTCGCTGAGTTAGTGGGCGGCTAGTTGAAGAGGGACGGTTACCATCTCCGCAGCATGACGCGCATACCCACAGAGAAGTCTCTGAGTGCCGTCTCTGGCACACATGCCATAGGTTCTCCACCACTCTCCTAGAGTCACACAACTAGACAGGGGAAAGAAACCTTAACCGTTATCACATATAGTACCCCTAAAAAAATACCTAGGATTTATTGACCTTCGAGGTAGCCCCGACAAGAAGCACTTCCAGAAATACCAGCTCTAATTTTATTGTAAACTTACATTAATAGAATCTTGCAAATCTAAAATGACTTGTCTAATCTTCACAGGCCAAGAAACTAGAGAGAGACTCTTTAGACTTGTTTGCCATTTGTCTGATCCTCTAGTTTGTGGCTATTCCATCTGTCTTTCAAGATCATTCCCTCATATAATTACCCCACATCTACTAATGTTTTAATATAAATGACAAAATCACCTAGAACAGTGTTTCCCAAACTTGACAATTTTAAGGCATGAGGACTTCAACTCCCAGAATTCCTCATGTGGAATTCTGGGAGTTGAAGTCCACATGCCTTAAAATTGTCAAGTTTGGGAAACACTGACCTAGAAAATTATATGACATTGGTAGATCATGTCTCCTGGCCATGCATCAATGTTTCTTTAAATATTTCACATTTCATTTTAGCATGTGGTGGTGTGAAACAAGCTGAAAGAGGAATTATTTCAAGTCCAAACTACCCACATCCTTACAATAGTTCTACTCATTGTTCCTGGCTCTTGATAGCACCAGAGGGACATACCATCAATGTGAGTAATCAATCATTGGTAGAGAACAAGGAGGCTTTTAATTTCTGATGTGTGCTACAAAAAAATGAGATTTTGATTTTAGATGGCCATGCCAGTTTCATGCCTCTATATATATGGATTTCAGTTCCCAAGCAAAATATATAAATCAAAAACTCATGTTTCTGGAGAGCACCAAAGGAAAAAGTTATTTAGGCAAAAAATAACAATATTCAAACAAGTGATCTTTATATTCCAGACCAGCAAACCTGATTTGCTTTATTTTTTATTAGATGCCCACTGATTATTACAGTTCAAATAGTTTTCTTCATTTATTTTACACACAGTTTGCCAGAATCAAACTCATGCAATCTATTTTTCACATTTCTTTGAGAATAGTCTCCAAATGACATTCTTCACTCATCTGAAGAGACCAAAAATGCAGTTGGAGAATTGTTGAGGAACATTTAGAACAGGGGTCTTCAAACTTGGCCCTTTTATGACTTGTGGACTTTAACCCCAGAATTCCTTAGCCAGGCATGCTGGCTGAGGAATTCTGGGAGTTGAAGTCCACAAGTCATAAAAGGGCCAAGTTTGAAGACCCCAGATTTAGAAGGAAGAATAATCCCTTTAATCAAGCAGCACCTGAGGGAGTAGCCTGTCAAACAACAGTTCATTGTCTCCTAGTGTTGACTCTTGCAACTGTTCTGCTCTCCTGAAGCTTTGTGAACTATGTAACTATGTATCCAATGGCTGTTCTGCCTTACCTGTCTCAATACTGCCTTGTAATTCTTTGGCCACCTTAATGAGAAGGAAGGACTCACTGGAGAAGGGCCTAATGCTGGGAAAGATTGAGGGCAATAGAAGAAGGGGACGACAGAGAATGAGGTGGCTGGATGGAGTCACTGAAGCAGTAGGCGTGAGCTTAAATGGACTCCAGAAGATAGTAGAGGACAGGAAGACCTGGAGGAACGTTGTCCATGGGGTCGCGATGGGTCGGATACGATTTAAGGTTCTTCTTCAGTTACACCATTGTTGGTTGCTGCCCAGGAATTTATTCCTGAACTGGATATGAAATAGGATATCTGTCACTGGTTCCAGTCTTTACAAGGCTAGGAAGCTGAGTTTTGTTTCCTACCTCTGATTAAAATAACTATTTGAATTAGGATATGAGACTCAACTTCAGGTCCATTCTCATCATGAAAGTTTGTAGGGTGGTTTGGGATTATTTGTTCTCTCTTATTCCAGTCTGTCTCACAAATATTATGGGGATAAAATTGGAAAAGATTGAGGGCACATGCCACCTAAAGAAAAGACAGAAGATGTGGGGAGGGCTCATGTTTACAATATAATTGCTTAAGTCATGTTGGGTTCAAACATATGCTGCCATTTTTTCCAGTAAGTTTAACAAAAGACAAATATTATTACTGTTAGAGTATATACACTGTATTATATGTAATATGGCTAATGCTGATTTTATTTAAACAACTTTGACAAATGAAAAAGGGGTGATATTGAATTAAGTGTTCTGAGCATATTATATTGTCTCCCTATATAAATTAAATATTTGCAAATAAAAATTCTTGGGAAATAGTTGTAACAATATGTAAAATAAAATTTTAGGTCTGAATCTACAACTGTAGATATAGCATGTTTTTTTTTCTTTTGAATTTTTGATTTAAAAAAATCCAGATTTCCCCTGTCTTCTATAAATAGTTGTGCCTGTTATACGAGGTATATAGCCATGCTGGTCTCATGACCATGAAAACATCTACACTGGCTCCCTCCACTAAGAAATGGAGGTGAGCACTGACCCTTAAAATCAGATATGATCGGACAGAGGAAATCTTTACATATTTGTACACACAGTAGTAATAGTTTGTTTGCTTGTATTGATACAGCTACAACTGTTTTTTTAGTCTTCTCTTATTGTATCTCCATAGCTTACTTTTGTTGCCTTCAAGATGGAAATACGAAGGAATTGTATGAGGACCTCAGTCACCATTCTGAATGGTGGATCTCCTATTTCCCCTGTCATAGGACAATACTGTGGAACTACATCCCCAGGCACCATTCAATCTGGTTCAAATAAGATGTTAATACATTTCCATTCTAATCACTCTGGGCAAGGAGATGGGTTCAATGCTACATGGACTGCAGATTCTTTAGGTTAGTAGAGATGCATAATCATTTCTTTATTTCTTATATGTAGAACTATTTTTTGGTATAAAATCCTTTCCATTTTAATAGACTTCAATAAATCAGAGGCAAGAATCTTATTTCTAAATGGCTATGTTAAAGAATATTTTTTATTTTATCAAAAGTATCAAGAATTCCTTTATAGAAGTCTTCCTTATTGTAAACCCATCTTGCATATGAAGAACTACTATCTTAATTCTTTTACTCTTTAATTGTACTTTTCCTTACAGGCAATTAGTATTATTTTAAAATTGTGCTGCTACCAATGATTCTTTAATCTGTCAGAATAATGATGATGATAATATTCTACTTATTGAAAAGTAGAAATAGCCAGTAGAAGCTTTTTTTTTTCAGAAACTTGAATATGAAATGGTAGCATCTCATGGTTTATAATCGACATTTTATTTCTTTTGTGTATGTTCCTTGTTTTATTAAGTCCTGTAACAATCCACACAATCTACAAAAACTCAGAATACTAATTAATTTCTAAAAAATCAACCATTTCCAAAATGATTTTCAAATTTTCAAAATAAAAACAGTTTTCAAGAAAAAATATATATGATAAATAATTATTAAATAGCTGAAGACAGTTAATATTACTAGAATTTATAAATAATTGCTTATTTATTATTTAGTTATAAAATTTATTGGTATTATTATGCATTACAGTCTTTTATTTGCCTGCATAACTAAAAATTGATCTGTGATTCTATCGTTCCTTATTCTTGCAGGATGTGGTGGCATACTTCATAAAGAAAATGGTACCATAACTTCTCCTTATTGGCCAGAAAATTTTCCCAATAACACCAGATGCTCATGGACAATAATTACCCATGAGAGCAAACATTTTGAAATAATCTTTGATCAGAATTTCGAGATTCCAGATAACAATGGACATTGCCAGAATAGTTATGTGAAGGTATGGATAATTTCTTAGTCTATCACTATCTAGGTTATCCTTCAATTCCAAATGTTTTGAGATTAGAGTTCTTAAAATTTGCAGTCAGTGTAGTTCATGTGCTTATTCAAAGTTGAGCAGGCATAACTGTGATGTTGGTTGTGCTTCCATAGCTGTAGGCCCCAAATGTGGCATTCTTTGAGATGAAAGTAATAGAATGAAATGGTTTAAGTTCTGCGTCATCCAAAATTCCTTGGGTCTTTGGAGAAAGCATATTCCCAATTCCCCAAATATCTGTGTAGATCAGCGGTTCTCAACCTTCGGGTCGCGACCCCATTTGGGGTCGAACGACCATTTTACGGGGGTCGCCAAACAACGCGATCTGCCATTTTTTCCCTCAGGGGATGGCGCCCTGCATATGCGCGCTGCGCATGCGCACCGCACATGGGGGCTGCCCCACGTATGTGCATCATGCATGGGGCGGCCCGCGCATGCACGCTGTGTGGGGTGTCACCGTGCATGTACGCCACGTATGGGGCGCCGCCGCGCATGCGCACTGAACATGGGGGCAGCGCCACACATGGGGCGGTGCTGCGCATGCGCGGCGCATCCTTATGACCGGGGTCGCCGTATAAAAATGTTGAGAACCACTGGTGTAGATGAAGGAAACTATTTTTGGCTCGTTCATCTCTAAGTCTATTTGGTGTAATTTAGAATATGGTTAAATTTAGAATATGCTAGAGAATCTGCCATTTTACATTTCACTCTCCCATTTGCATCTGGGATTGTACTTTTTGCCTTGGATCATACTTTTGATGCCAAATTTAATCCTGTTATATCTAGAGCAACAATTAAATATGTTCTTTTCGGGCAGCTTAACTTTTTCTTTCCCTTGAAGTTGAGTAATTGCTATTAATCCAAGCATAACTTCATTTGAGAACAAAGATTTGGCATCAGATTCTGTATTGAGATAGTTCTAAAGAAAATTTTTATAGAAAATTTTATGGGTAAATATTGAAAGAACTCAAAATTTGTTACCACTTTTTATGTATGTATATATGTATGTATGTGTGTATATCTATATTCATATATCTATATCTACATCTGAAAGTCTGCTTTTGTTTGTTTCTTTAATTTAATATCTAAAAATGTTTGAAATAAAAATATTTACTTTATTGACAATTATATATATGTGTGTGTGTGTGTGTATGTATGTAGGGCATTTCACTTGAAGGATAGGGGATGTTCGTGATTCCTAGCAGCTGTTAGTTTTCTCAAGAATTTGCCAAACTTTGGTCATCATTGTACAAAACTGTACAATGGTCAGACTGTACAAAATTACATAGCTCCCACTTGTTGCTAAAGGGCAAACATAATTTATCAAAATGTAGAAAGTCATGAGGAACTGAGTAACTATGCTTTGCTTAAAAAATGAAGGGGCTGAAATTCATTTGCTGTTTCATTCTTTGAAACTATACCCACATGGCCAAGCCATTTTTTTTGTTTAAATCTTCCTTTTATAAATAGAGATGAAGATTTTAATTTAATTTTCTATTTTTAACATAAAAAGATTGTGAGCAATTTTTCCTGTGTCTCAAAAGTATATCAGAATGTGAAGTTCTGTCTGAATTTTAAAATAATTATGTGTTAATGAATATTTATATACTGTTCAGCTCCGAAGATAATGGGTGGTTTATCATAATAAGGCAAACAGAATAAACCAAAGAATTCATAAGTATATCATTTAAGAAATTACTTAAGCACATAACTTTACAAGGTGGGTATAGATCATACTGTAAATATTTGGAAAGGTAATGATGATTTATTAGCCTAAGAAGCAGCCTTTCATTCCCTGCCCATTTCTTTTATGGTATAGAATCACTCACAGATTTGTCTTTGGGAGAGGCTGTTACAGAGTTAGGAAGTGAAGCTTCAAGCAAGAAATTATTTATACCCCATTGCTATCAGTCACACCAAATTATTGGTGTGGAACTATAACACTATTGTAAGCCAAACAAAGTAAAAATCAGTAATTCTTTTTTAAAAAAGAATTGGATAGTTTTTTTCTGGTTCTATGTTTGGTAAGCTATTGGTCTAGGAACAGGGAGGCTCATATTCAAGTCTATCCTCAGATATCTAATTTACCTCAGGGTTATTGTGAGAAAAAAATGGAAGAGGTAGTAGTATGTATATTGCCTTGAGTTGCCTTGAAGAAAGACAGGATATAACTCTCACAACATATTGGATTAGTATTTTAAAATCCATTATTAAGTTTGTTAACTTGTCAAACATTTTGGTGTATTTGTGTTTGTGTGTGTTGTGTGTGTATTTCTTTTCTCTATTCTTCTATTTTAAGTTACGATTTCTGTATTTTATGTGCTGGACTGTGACCAAATAAAGATTTGAAGTTCAAGTTTAGAAAAACAGATAGTACATAGATGGATGAAGAAAAGGTGGAAGGTTCCCACATATATCTATTCCTAACTTTAAAAACAAATAAAAAGGACAGAGATTTTGAACTGGCAAATGGTTCAAGATGTACATGCTCTGATATGTAAAATGTCATATAACCCTAAAGGTACCAGGTATAAAGTTTCCCTATTGTGTGCATTTGTGATCCACAGCTATAAAAAAGATTTAGATTTTGTGAGAATTGAATGATCTGTGAATGTTTTGATATATTCAGTATCATTCTGTTGGATGCCACTTAGGTGAGTTGGTAAAATCTTTATTTATCATAATCTCATTTATATCTAAGGATCAGATATAAATCAGTGTAAATGAAAGTCAGCCTAATGCTTTAGCCAGATATTAAAACTCTGCCCTCCAGGTACTGAGAGGAAAGAATAAAGAACAAGAAGATACCATATTAGCTGTTGGGTGTGGAAACTCAGCTCCAGGGCCTATAGTTACTCCAGGAAATGTGATGACTATAGTGTTTCAGTCACAGGACATCTCAGCACGTGGTTTTTCTGTATCGTTTATAAGCAGTAAGTAATTTGTGCAGTGATAAGATAAATCCTTCTGTTATGCTCTTATGCCAGAATATCTGACATAGATAAATCATAACATATACATGATTTCATCATAATACACATCATTATTTGCTTTCTTATTCCATCACATCCATGAATCCAGTAACATTTAAAGATTGTTCTTTAACTCTGTTTTCTCTCTCTTTTCTGATTTTGTTTTTTATCTTTAACCTTGTTTTAATTCCCTCAGGGCTGGTTGTCCTTGTCAGTCATCCAGTTGTGTCCATCTCTCAGCCACTCTAATGATCAGCATCCTCCATGCCCTTCTCTCTAGCTCTGCCTCCTTCAGATCCACCATGACCATCCCAATTTCATCCTTTATAGCAGTGGTGGAGAACCTATGGCACGCGTACCACAGGTGGCACGCAGAGCCCTCTCTGTGAGCACACGCGCCATCGCCCCAGTCCTAGGCCTTCAGCTGGGTTTTATAAAACCTTTTCGCTTTAGGCCTCCGCCGTGTACAAAAAAAAAAGTTTCAATCAATCAATTTCAACTTCTCGCGGGGAAAAAAATCTTGCAAAGTTGGAATTGATTTATTGAACTTTTTAGTCCCACCCAGTCTTCCGTTACCACTGCAGCCACACCCACCCAATGGGCCATGCCCACCCAATGGGCCACCCCCAGCCAATGGGCCATGCCTACCCGGCACCTGATGATACATAAGTAGGTTTTGGGTTGTAGTTTGGGCACTCGGTCTCTAAAAGGTTCACCATCACTGCTTTATAGTATCCAGCCAAGAGATATTAAAGCATCCCTTTCTTCTTTTTCCACTGATCTCTCCCAACTAACTCGAGTGAATTAGTTCTCATGACATAGGCAGTTGGGTTGACCTGGAATCCCATTTATTTCTTCCCTAGCAGATAAGAAGAACTCTGAGATCTGTCATTTTTTAAAAATTCTGTTCGAAGGGTGGATTCTAAACCATCAAATTTATTTGAAATAAAAGGATGACATTCATATCCCCATAACATTCAGTCCATACAAAGTCTTTTATCTGTGCTTTTGCCTTCACATTAATCTCATATAAAATAGTATAATTGAATTTAAGTCCCATTAAAAATTGCTAAAAACTAATATAGTTACACTGGAAAGAGCTACAAAAATGTGTGTTACTGAGCTGATAGCTCTACCTCCCCCCACCCAAAGATTGTTCAAATAAATATTGTTTAAATGTTCTAGAATGCTGCATGGTTAAATCAGAAACAAAACTAAGTTGAGATCTTGCTAGCTTTGCTGTTGGTATTGAGTGGTTTCACTATGTAACCCTAGGGTAAATGAAATGCACATGTCAGGGCCTTTCCAATTATTTTTCTCATAGGATCATAATATATAGCAGTGGTGGCGAACCTATGGCATGTGTGCCAGAGGCAGCACTCAGAGCCCTCTCTGTGGGCACGCACACCATGCCCTGGAGATGGCAACCATCCCTCTTCAACAAGCCATCTGCTAACTTGCTGAGGTCCCATATGGCCGGATGCAAACCACGCATAGCTGGTTTCCCTCCCCCCATCCCATTCCTTCTGGCCTCACATGCTCTCCTTTTCCTGGGCACGACCTACTGAATCACCTCCTCAACTGTCAACCGGCCGTTCAGCTAAGAGGCGGCTTCTCTGAACTGCTGGCGACAGACTGTGGAGCCCCAGAGTGTGCTGGTCGAGCGGCCGGCAGGCTGTGGCTGCTGACGGACACTTCGGACCCCATTCACTTGCTGGCCTCTGTGTGCGGGGGCCAATGGTGTCAGGCAGCAGCCACCCCGGCCCCTGCCTCGCCTTGCCCTGCGACAATGGCATCCCCGTCCTGCCTCGCCTCAACCCGCAGGATGAGTCTCCTGCCCACCGCCCCTCCTGCCAGAGACCCCCTGGATCTCGCCCAACCCTGCCCGGCCTCCACGGGCGTCCCTCCCCACAAGCAACATCGAGGTGACCATACCCACCTTGGCCACACCCACCCAGTCTGCCATTACCACAGCCACACCCACCCAGTGGGCCACACCCACCTGGCACCCGGCGATAAATAATTGTTTTGGGTTGCAGTTTGGGCACTCGGTCTCTAAAAGATTCACCATCACTGATATATAGCTATGAACTGAGATACTGACTTGATGTACAGATGCAGGCTTATTGCATAATTGATCCATGTTGATATGGTAATTCTTGGTCAAACTGTATCATAAGAAATCAAATCCAGGAGCGTTTAGATGTCCAGGACATCTGATAATAATTTAGTAGATATGTCATAAATAAATTGGTAAATAACCCTGTCCAAAGTTGTCTGTGTTTCAGTAATGCATAATTATATGAATTTAATCTGGTACTGCCAGCAATATATGAATTTGGCTATTCATTAAATCCAGCACCAAGACATGATAAAAGCTAGGTTAAGTTTCTATTCCCAAAACTTACTGACACATGATGTAGGATCCTAGAGTATAAGTGTATTGGTAGTTGCTTACAAAGAGTCTGCTGCAGATATCTGCAGGGCCTGATTTATGGAATCTGCTTAGATTCTTCCAAAACTTGTCTTTTGTGAGGCTGTTTCAATGCTGCACAAGTAAAGCTATTTTCCATGATGAGGCATGGAGGTGATCCTGTTTTCAAAGAAAAAGCAATTCCTGTTGCTTTGATGGCCTTCTGAAAAACATAAAGCAGCAGGAGGCAGCAAAGCAATTTTGCTTTGTTCTTTACAGTGAGGCAAGTTACTTTATAAAGTAGCTCTAAATGAGAGCTTTTCTTGAGTCTTCTTAAAAGCAAATCACCCATATAAATCCCATAACTAAATGTGGCTGTCGTTCTCTTTCCAGGGATGGACAACTTGAAAACCCAAGATCAGCTTCAGTACAGTTAAAAGTATTTATTTCTTCACCACATAGCAAATGACCAAAATTATCATAGCCTTGGATTATACAAATAGTACAATACTGCTAATTAAACCAAAATGTAATAGTAATGGGACATGACCCAATTATATACTGTTCTCAGTTGCATCTCTGGCAGATGATTTATATAACTGAAAACAATTGGAATTATACAATGTGCAAGAAGCAACTTTTTTGCTTAGCCTCTTTTAATATAATTGAAAACTAATTTCATATTCAAAGCAGCCCCTCCCATTGTTTTACTAAAGCAGGATATTCATAGTTATATTGAAAGTGACCTAAATAACTGATACCAACATCAACTTCCTTCAGCATCTCTAAAAGTTACAGACTAGAAAGCCATTAATAATTTTTTTAGAATACATAAATATATAATATAATAAAAAGGACTCCCAAAACAATGTCCTTCCCTCCCAGAAAAAAAGGAAAAAACATTTCTTGCATTAAAAAATACAATAAATATTCCAATAAGTTTATTTCAACTCTACATTCTTCTGAAAAGAATTAGTTGTTTCAATGCAGGATTTTTTCTTTTTCTGGCAAATGAAATAAAACCCCAGCTTTCCACTCTAGAAGACTTAGAGGATGAATGGGTGAATAGAGAGACCTCAGCATAGCAACCACATCAGTCATCTGCTCTTGAGTCAAATGATTCCTATTGCCTCATGACAGACTGAAGTTGTTGATACAGATTCATGTGAGACTCATCTTTAACTGTCTAGTTCATATATATCAGTAAGAAGTAGCCTTTATTTCCTTTTTTGTTTTGCTTTGTTTTGCTCCTTTGAGTCACTTGACTCCTGTCAAGTGCCTGGGCATCTGGTAACTCCTTGCAATTTTCTTAGCAAGATTTTGGAAGTGGTCTGCATTTCCTCTTACCTAGGTCTGAGAAAGAATGACTGCCCAAGGGTCACCCAGCTAGCTTTGGGTCTAAGGCAGGACTAGAACTCATTGTCTCCTGGTTTCTAACCTGATGCCTTAGCCAGTACATCAAAGTGGCTGTTATTATTCCATTAGATAGACTTAATTACTATAATACTAAAATTCTTGGTAAGCAAAGCAAACTTAAGCATTGCTTTATTGGACAACATTTGTGTAAATAATAAACTATCAAACTTGAAACAAACCATCACATTCCAGATGTTCTGTGGAACCATTTTGGATCAGCTATGGTTTGGCAGAACCAAAACCCACAGTGCTTCAATGGGCTTCAAAAAAATATTGAAGACATAGGATGAAGTCTTTTCAATTAGATTTCAGTTGAAAAAAAATTGGATGGGGAAACATCTCATTGGTTTTATCTATCTGTTATCTTCCTTGGGGCTAGGAAGATGTTGGGGTAGAGAGGATGCTGTGAGATACTGAGCAGAAAAGCAGGATGAAACACACTAGTCTTACTCTTCCCACCATCTTTTACCATTTTTCCTGTTCCCCTTGTTGAAGCCTTTCTGTTTAGAACAGCCCCCGTTTATTCTGTACATAGACCAAAACAGTCTCATTTTAGTCTTTGCACCAACCCAAATGTGGGAAACATGTATGTTTTTGTTGAAACTTAAAGCATTTGAAAAAATTGTTTAATGAATACAGTGGTTAGCACATCCTGCACTTCTTCCCCCTAATTTTAAAAATAAAAAAATATTTTAGATATCTTTGAAAATAATAATAATAACAATAATAATAATAGTAATAATAATAATAAAAGTTGGAAGGGACCTTGGAGGTCGTCTAGTCCAACCCCCTGCTCAGGCAGGAAACCCTATACCATTTCAGACAAATGGCTGTCCAGTCTCTTCTTTAAAACTTCCAGTGTTGGAGCATTCACCACTTCTGGATACAGGTTGTTCCACTGGTTAATTGTTCCACCCTTATAATCAGAAATTTTGGCCTTGTGAAGCTTAGTAGTTTTCTTCTTTTAAATTATTTTTCAGTACAATTAATTGGATTTCTGGGATCCTATATTTTCTTGCAGGTTGTGGAGCAAATATGACGGCATCATCTGGTCGCATTGTTTCTCCTAATTTCCCTGGTGAATATGACAACAACTTGACCTGCAATTATTTTTTAGAGGCAGGACCTCAGGATGTTGTAATTCTAAACTTTGAACATTTTGACCTGCAGTGTAAGTGGCCAAGATTTTAATTTTACATTTTAGTAATTAATATATGAAGATATATATTCATTTTTAAGAATCAATAGCAAGTGTGCAAGTGAACCAAAATGAAAAGTTATGTAAGATTACTCCATATGAAATCATCAAACTGTCAGTAACATGTCAAAGCCATGGCATAATTTTCATTAAAAGTGGTAATTCAATCTATTAAATATTTTTACTTTGAGTAATTTAAAAGGATTTCCTCAGCAGCCTAGCTGGGGAGGGGCTATGAATTTTATATTATTTTTATTTGATAATAATACTGATTACGGGGGGGTCACAAATGTGTGCACGTGTTTGTGTGTGTGTGTGGATTTGTAAAAAAATGTATATAACTATGCAAGCATTGGTATCTGTTGATGAGTGAGTGTATATTTAAAATACCTGTGAAATAAATCCTAAGTACTATGTTTAATGGAACTTATTCTTAGGTCAGTCCATCAAAGGTCTAGCATTTCAAATGAAGTATAAATGGATTAATTCTTTAAAAATTAAGACAGTATTGCTTTATATTCTTAATATTCTTCTTTAATGTGGTCTTTCTGCAGTTGTGACTAAACCATCAGTTTTATTTATTATCTGTGTTGCAAGATTTGATTGCTTAATAGTACCATAGTTCAAAATATTTGAGCTTCTTCTACTATGAAAGATATTTTCAGGGAACATAATTCTTCTCTGAAAACAAGTACAAAGAGTAAGAGAGCTTGCTAAAAACAAGCATTTTAAACATATGCCTGTGGAATTCCAAAATAACTGTTGTTAATTTGTCTCTATCCACAAAGAAAGATTGCCCTCCCCTTTTCAAGTGTTATAGAAGTAAACAAAAATTACTCCCTTCTAAGAAGTCTTCCATACCAGAATATTTTATTTGTTTTCCAATACATTATTCTTTCTTTATTACTTCTTTAGGCTAAATGTTTTCTTTAAAACCTCATTCACATCCCATTATTTTAGCTTTCCCCAAGCTAGTGTGTGTGGGAGTGCAAAATAGCTCCTGCAATTCCCAGCCAGTATGACTAAAAGCACAAAAATTATCTACACTTCCTGACTTTTTTCTGAAAAGTACATTTCAAGCTGGGTTTGGTTAAAGTGCAAACTATTCTGAGCCTTAAACACTAAATCGCTTTCTCTTTAATTTATGAATATTTGAGGCAGTAAAACTATGATATGGCAAGAAATGTTCATCAGTATGTTTTATTCTCTGTTACATCACAGTCTTTAAGTGCTTAAGGTCCATTTTCAACAACATTACTTGTGACTGTTCCACTGAAAACACTGGATCACAAGTTAGTTGTATGACTAATTTCTGTGGCAATCAATTATTAGAAATATAGGATTGAGCTTCTGAAAAAAAAATATTACATGAATGTTACTTATTTAGTAATATTCTTCTGTTTTCGTAAATTATGTTTTTGAGGTCTCATTTGTTCTCTTTCTACCTTTCACAATATATGTCCATGTATTAAAAATGGACATTAAAGACAAACATATGGACCTAATTGTATGGCACACAAATTCTTAATTTACATATTTGGATATGGGAGGACCAAGCTCTTTCAATCATATGAAGCCCCTTCATATAATTAAGACACAAAGAAGCCTTTTTAAAATGGAAAATGTACTTCATTTATTTTATTCCTTACTGCAGTTGGTTTATTAGTAATGATCACTAATCATTACTATAAACTTGACTTCTATAATATGGGTGGAAAGAAGCATTAGAATAGGTGATAAATAGATCAACAAGATATTGATAAACTGTTCTCCATTTCAGCTCACAGTGTTTTGGAATATTGTGCTTTTGATGGAGTGAAGATTTTTAAAAGGAATGCAATTGTTCAGACACTTTGTGGAAATAAAATCCCTAGTCCTATCAGCATTGTTGGATCTACCCTGTTAAATTTCTACACAGACTCTCATATTGTTGGCACTGGATTTTTGATCGCTTATAGAGTAATCCGTGAGTAGCCACAAATATAGCACTTTGAGTAATCTGTGGGTAGGCACAAATTTAGCATTTTGAAAATAAACAATCAAATGTTTATAAGAGGTTACAAATTCATATCATTAATGGGTTTTTCTAAATAAGAAAGGAGACCAAGATGTTAAAGGGAACTGGGACCAAAGATTAATCCATGCAACCTCTATATGCAACTCTAAATTTTGAACTTTGTTTCAGAAGTAAGTCTCTTTAGCTCTCAACTTTAAATATGGGTAAACTTTCTGAATATGTAATTATTAATCTTGTCACTATGCTTTATTTCATAAAGACAACTGCACTGTTGTTAGTTGTATACATACAGCATTGACCAACTGTCAAATTATTAGTTAATAAGACAGTCTTAATTCTATTTTTGTATTGCTTTTTTAATGGGCTCAATTTTAAAAAATAACTATATCTCCCAAAATGTCCTTGAAATCTGTTTCACATTACAGAAACTATTGATACATTTTCCTCTTTAAAATTCTTCCTTTTTAAGGAATAATGAACTTAATTGTTAAAGCCTGATGCAGCCTATTTTTAAGTTGCAATTTCAGCACACAGTAAACCTAAAGCAGAGGTTTAACAATTTTTATCTAATATAGTGGTACTACAGTTTATGTTACTGAAGTAATCATTGACTTATAGCGATCATTCTGAACATAGAAAGACAATCAACAAAAGACCCTTTCTTACTGATCCGACAATGGATAAGTAACACAAAATTCCAACACTCTGCCTAGCCCAGCATTTGTACTTAATGAGGCATTACATAGAGTGGAGCTTCTTGTAAATCGAGAATGCATTTTTCCAGACTGATTTCATCCCATTAACTTCTAACAGTATAAAACTGTATGACAAAGAAATTTACCGTACAAACAATTCATACTATAGCTTTTTTTAAAAAAGGAATATGTATTCTGGGACTTTATTAAATGTTACTAACCTGCCATAAATGCTTTGCTTGTAGGCTCAAGCAAAAACATTCAGCTTAATTTGCTTTCCATTCACAAAACAAGATTGTAATAACAATGGCAGACTGTACTTGAACTCAAGTTCAATTTGAGTTGATAAATTGGTAAATTTCCTCAATAATCCCCATATGTGTCTTTAAAATAGTATTAACACAACTCTGGAAAAATCTTATATGGATATTGTTTTCTTAATTTCTGTTTTGATATAAGTGGAGGGGGGGAGGGAGTATTTTAAAGGCAACAGCAAAGTAGGGTAAGTGAAACATATTGCTTTCTCTTTCATCCCAGAAATAGACTAGGCTAGGGTTACCAAATCTGGGTTGCAAAAATCAATCAACCATAAGATGGCAGCAAAGAGTTAAAGCATTCTTTATCTTTTTGCTGCTATCTGGTAATTATCTGCTTTTTGCAACCCACATCTGGCAGCCCTGGTTGGGAGGGGGGAACATCAGGGCAATAAAAGTGATTCAATCAGTCTTCTGTGACATGATTTTTTTCAGATATTTTGGGGCTCTTTTTTCTTTAAATTCCTAGACAACATAGACAAAGATAATACCGGCTTGAAGTGATAGGCAATGGGGATGCTGAGAAGAAGAAGAGCAAATGAGTGTCCAAAGCACTCACTTTAACAATGAGATTATAGAGTAGAGGTAGAGAAGTGAGGTAAAGCAGATGGAAGAGGTGATTAGAGTAAGCAAGCCAGAAATTTTAGATGAGAAGAAGCAACAAACAGTTCAAAGTGGGAACCAGCTTAGTGGAGGTGGTGAAGCTAATTTGAACATTCTATAGCAATCTTTCTCAACCTTGGCAACTTGAAGATGTCAAAGTTGAGAAACACTTATTTAGTCAAAGATCAAAAAGATTTGTTCTTTTCTGCTGATGGCGACTTCTCAGGCAGTGTTCCTATTATGTATTTTTTCTGTGTCTAAATGTCAGTCTTGACTCTAATTGACAGCAACTGGTCCAAAATCATCCATATGGCTTCATGCCTAAAGTATAATGAGAGCTCATGACCTCCAGCTTTCCAACTCAGTGCCTTTAACCACTACATCAAACTAGTTCTCCTTTTAATGCAGGTAAATATATATGACAGCCAGTTTGGTCTAATGATGAAGGCACTGGTCTAGAAAGCGGAAGATTGTGAGTTCTAGTCTCACCTTAGCCATGAAAGCCAGCTAGGTGGCCATGGGTCAGTCACTCTCTTTCAGCTCAACTCACCATACAGGGTTGTTGTTCTGGGGAAAATAGGAGCGTTTGTTAGGTACATTTGCTGTTTTGAGTTATCTGAGTTAAAAATAATAAACAAAGAAATAAATATATAAATTTGAAGCTGGTAACAAATGTGGAACTACTATTTCATTTATCAAAAAAGCAGATTAGAAAATGCATTCTCTTTGATAAAAAGCCACTGCCTATGAACATAAACAATCTTTGTTCAAAGTAAGTTACTCTAATAGCCAATGGCTAGATCAAATAACAACAAAGTGTGACAATATTCATTTACACTTGAAAAAGTCTTTCATAACTCACTCAAATTGGTTGCTGTTTGACCTTTGATTTTATGACATTTTATGACTAGAAGCTTTTTATTAAATTGGTTGTTCCCTCCAAAGCAGATTCCAGCAATTAACATTGTTGCTGATCAGCTTTATTCTTAACAAGTTAAAAAAAAGTGGCTGTGTATATTTGCTTGCTTATTAAGAATTCTGTTCTCTTATTTTTTAAGTTTTAAGTCCTTTAATTCCAAGCAGTCCAAACTGTTTTCAATAGATTACCCTACCCTATTACAGCTGAAAATGGAGACAGAAAGCCGGGATAGCCATTGTCCTTAAAAGAGTTTTTGCAAATGTTTTTGACTAATGTGATGACTACTCTTTAGAACTTGGATAGTTGTGGGTTCCAGCCATTTGTCAAGAGGGCCAAAGTGTGACTTGCCAAGTCAAGATTATAAAACAGAATACAATTACTGAGTTGTAAAACAGGAAATAAAGCTTTATGTCTTGGACTTGGCAAGTCATTATGGGAATGTACTATGCTTGCTTGAATGTACTATGGCTTCTACTATTGCAAGTTATTAAGTGGATCTCGAAGCAGAGAACATTTAACATTCACCTTAAAAAATTCATGCAATTAGAAAATCATTCAACTGTGCCTCTTTTGAAAACTTAAAACCTGCTACTGCTCCCAGCCAAAGGACTGACTGTATATAAAGGCATTCCCAGAAATTGTATAAATAAGCAGGGAGATAGGAAATATTCAACAGCAAACCATTTAAAATGGTCATTTCAACCCAAATGAAGCTACATCATTTTTCCAATGATTAAGGAAAGTCTTCTTTTGCTCCATCTCTAACTAAATCTGGATTGTTCAGAACATGAATCATACATGGTCTCTGGCAAATACAATACAGCACATATTTCCCATTGAGAATTTTTGCATTAGCCCCTTCTTTATAATATTTTCTCATTTACTGAAAACTTTAATTTTCACAGATTTTCAGCTTACAATTTATTTCTTGTATGTGTGTATCTAAATAATGAGATATCTTCTTAATTGTTGGTATGATTTCTTACATTTTATATGGATCAATTTTTTTGTAACTTAAGTACTTTTATTGTTAACTGTACTTTATTTCTAAAAACTTATCTTAAGTACTTGTTTGTTGGTTTAACTGGAAAGGCAAAATAAAAGGGCTGTGATTAAGATGTTGAGATTCAACCTCCCTGTAAATCATGACATTCACAGGCTGCTATTGTCAGTTACTCATTCTAGCTGGTTTGTTTCATGGTGGTTTTGAGGATTATCAGTACTCCTATAGCACAGGCAGAATATATATATTATAATAAACAGAATTATAAATATCTCTACAATGTTATACCTCTCCAAAAGTTAAGTTGATTTAAATTAATACATTATTCCTGACTAAATTTTCACATTTGTTTTAATGTAACTGATGGGGACGACAGAGAATGAGATGGCTGGATGGAGTCACTGAAGCAGTAGGTGTGAACTTAAATGGACTCCAGAAGATGGTAGAGGACAGGAAGACCTGGAGGAACACTGTCCATGGGGTCGCGATGGGTCAGACACGACTTCACAATTACCAACAACAACAAACTGATGCACAGCTGAAAAAAAAAAGAGAACAAATTGTGGTCTTTAAGATTAAACAATTTTATTATGTCATTAATTTATCCCATCATCAGATCCACAGATAACTTCATTTAGATCTACTAATGGTTAATGTCTTTTTGTTTGTGCCTTCAAGTCACTTCTGACAACTGACGAGTCCGTGCAGTTTTCTTGGGTTACATTTTTCAGAAATGTTAATCTAGGATTTATAATAAATGCTTGCATCTGTGAATAACTAAAAACTTCCAAACAAAATACCAAAAAATAGAATTGTTCCAGTGCATATATGTACTACATATGTGACTATTTGGCAAACATGTTTCTTGGAAAATTGTAAGAGTCATAATTTTTAATTTCTCTCTTTTTATCAAAGCTTGTGGTGGTACTTTTAATGTCTCCAGGGGCAAAATCAAAAGTCCTACATATTCATTCACCAAATATCATCACAATATGAACTGTTCATACCACATAACTGTTGGAAACAACAAAATAGTGGCACTCAAGTACGTAAGTCAAAAGCAATTTTTAGTGAACCATCATTGTTTGGGGGGAAAAGATGCTTAGTAAAAATCAGGTTTTGTTTTTTTAACAAGTAACCTACTAAGAGTTTCCTATAATTATGGTAAAACTGTACTGATCGTTGAACTCAAATAAAAAAAGCAATATTACCCAGGGTCTTTCCATAAAATTATCAATTTTGAGGTTATAGCCAGTATCATAGGGCAGAGGAACCTGTTGCACTCTTGATTCGGCCCAGTTACCACTCTCTGTATCCTTCAACTGTAGTCAAACTAATACTTTCTAGGAATATTAGCCATATTTGGCGAGCTACAAGTTCTTCATTTTGGATTTATTATTGCTATCACCCCAAAAATCTTATATAGCACAAAGCTGCACCAGGATACTTTTGTGGCTCAGGTAGCTTATACTGCAGATATAAAATATATCATGCTTTAGTCTTTTCTAATTTAGGTGTTCTTTAAACACCTCATTTAAAATGCTTATTCAGAACCCTCACAAATAGGTACTAGTTACCAAACCTATATCAGTTGCAGGCAGAGCTTTTTTTGTCATAGAATGCCCAGATGGAGTTCCAGCACCTTTTTTGGATGGAACCTTGTAGGGTAGGCAAGGCAGGTTGTATGACATGTGTGAGTTCCGGCACCTTTTTTTTTTAAACAAAAAAAGCACTGGTTGCAAGTATTATTTTGCATAGATGTGTGTTAAATCTTCTTTATAGATTCAACAGCTTTCACCTTGACGTCTCTTCATCTTGTCTCGGAGACTACGTTGCAGTGTATAATGGTCCAAACATTGCTTCGCCACTACTTGGGAAATTCTGTGGTGCAATCCTTCCTTCTCCTATCAAGAGTTCCTCAAACAACTTGCTCCTAATATTTAGGACAGATGCCTTTGGAGCTGCCAATGGATGGGAAGCATCTTTCAGAGAGACAATAGGTAAAATTATATTTATATGAAGAGCATGCTAAGTACAATCAACTGTTATGAAATTGCTCACCTCTTAATGGTTACAGAGTCATCAGGTCAAAGTAGTTGATCTGTAGGCAATCTGTTGCATGAAGCAAGGAAAGGCAGAGAGAGACAATAGGAAGTATCTAAAGAATAAGTGTGTCAGAGGGAAGAAATAGTATCACCTGGCTTGTCTTTATTCCTATTCTATAAATATTATTTTTAAAAACAGAGAACAAAATGCAAAACAAAAGATATACTTGCAGTCTTGTTTGTTTGTTTGTTTTTCAAAATTCTAGGCTATAATAAATTACTGGTTGGCTTAATATTTAAACATGATTAAACTAAAATGTCTCAAGATGGGTGTCTTCTGAAAAGAAAAAAACAAAAGACCCCTACAATCTTCCTAACCCAAGGCCTTAAAAAAAACAGCTAAAATTTTTAATGCTCTTTAAAGACAGAGAATATGGAAGCCATACAAATCTCAGGATACTATTCCAGAGGTCAAGAACTGCAGTAATGAAGGTCTGCCTGCTGGATATCGCTAGAAAGCACTGCCTAATGAAGAAAACAAGAGAGAGCCAATTCTGCCAGATTATGCAAAAATCATGGGAAACTATTGATTCCCATAATAACTAGGCCTTATGCCATGTTGAGTTTAAAGGTGATAAACTGTACCCTGACTTGCACCCAGAATCCAATTAATAAGCAATGAATCTTAGATGTTTCATTAGCGTGGCATGCTTGCCCCTCATTGCTTGTGACACTGTGTTCTGTATGAGCTATGGTTTCCAAATAGTTTTCAAGGGCAGCTCATATAGAGAACATTCCTTATAAATGACCATAAGAAAAGTCTTTCAGTCTTGGAAAGGCAGAAAACATTGCACCTTGAACATGTTCGCAGGCCCTTTGTTCATATTAAATAGAGAAGTGAAGATACTGAACCCCAAGACACCCCACAAATTAGGAGCATTGCACTTGACCTACAATATTTCCTACCAATGCTGACTGGAACTGGACATGGAGACATGAGACATGAGGAGAATCCTGCAACACTGTCCTCCCATTCCTGCAGTTGGCCCAGAAGACTATCATGTTTAGTAGTATCAAAAGCTGTTGAGGTCCTGGCTGCACCTCCGCTACAGATCTTTCACAAACATGAACAATACCGTCTGTGTTCTTGCTTCAATCTAAAACTCAACTCCAAAGTATCTAAATAATCTGTTTCTTCAGAATTTTTGTGTGATCAAATCACCTTCTCATTACCAAATCACCAAAAAGAAAAGGTTAAAGATAGGATGGAAGTTGCTTAATACATTCTTCTATCTCATAAGAAAAGACTATCAGGTGTACAAAATGGAATTAAGTATTAGATTACATATCAAATTATGATATTCAGATCAGAGGAAACTCATTTGAAGATCTTGCAGAAAAGCTTCATATTCATGGAGCATTTATTAGATCTAAGCCAAAGTTTTGGATTTTGCTCCCATGAAAGAATGTTGATTCTGAATTTAAAAATTAATTCTGGATAACATTAATGGAACAATTTTCAATCCAACCTTTCTGTAATACATTAATATCAAAATAATTAGCTAAAATAACACCTATCAAAACAGCTTGAAATAATCCTCTATTAGAGTTTAGAGAAAGTAGTAGTTCTTTACTGATTCTTAAAATCTGAAAAGGAAGCACTCCAGATTTGCTGACATAGAAAGCCTTTGTGGTGTAGCAGAACATAGTATTTGACTGAGTCATTGTAGCTCAGCCCTTCCCTACCCCCACATAGTTAGTAGCTGTTTTTAATTTCTATCAGACTGAAACAGAAGATATCTTTCTAAACTTGTGATTTTTGCCACAGACCATATTCTCACAGATATCTATCTTTTCCATGGATGTTATTAAGCATTTTTGAATTTGGTAATGCTTGAAAATATAGAATAAGGCTCCTCTTTTGAAGTGTGTCTCAACTGTATTCCCTCTGCTAAGGATACAACTTCCAGAATTTTCAATTATCATGTGAGGACGAAGTGTATTTTGACACATAAGAGTCAAAATAAATGAATTGTAATCCTGACTAAATTGTTGCAACATCACCCAGTCAAGAACAGTTTGAGATTCTTTGTTGAACCACTTGTTTCTCATCTGTATTATTTATTTTAAAAAGTCTGCTTAAATCTAAAATGGTTAAATCAAAACCTGGCATGTCAGTTTGAAAAAAATCTGCAAAAGAATTCTTTTCATTCCTAAATGCTTTTATTAGTAGTACAACATATGCTTAACTGGTTTGAAATGCAATTATTCACTAAAGGATAACCAGGGTTATTTGGTAAGTGAAATATATTAGTAAAGCAAGATAGAATAATATGATTAAAGTATTCTGTTTAATGTTGTTGGTATATTCAGATGAACTCTTGAAAGAGAAAAAACAGAAATGGTAATCTCATTTGGAGTAATCTAAACACTGATATGAAGAAGCTTCTCATCTTCATTAAGATCTTGACACAAACTATCTTACAATACTTGAAATAATTATGTTTTACCTGTGGTACATTTTATTGAGAGATGAGTCATTTGTAAATCTGAAAGTAAATGTGCACTAAGAGTCTGTCCCCTTGTTTCTCATAACTTAATGAAAACATTTTTATTTTAAACATCTGCTGGTAAATAAACATTGGCAGATGTTTCCATTGAAACATGTCTATGAAGAAAAAACAGTGTTCTTCAGGCTTCTATTTCTATTTAGAGCAAAGAACTAAATTATCCTAAGCATGATTCTATATTATAAAAACGTGCAATCTATGTCAAAAATGATACCATATTTTGCAAATAATATATCACAGTTAAGCTGTCATTTCATAATTTTGCTTCATAAGATTTGGTCTGCAGTTTGTTGCATATGTTGCATAATTTGAATATATATTTTTCTGGATGTGTATGGACATATGTATATCACTATTTTACTGTTTCTTATCCTTGGACATAATCACCCAGAATTGACTGGGTGATAACTTGTAAATTATCCATTGAGTTTTGGCTATACCGTTTTGGACTTGCTGCAGATATTTTTTCTCCAATAGCCTAAACTGATTGGATTATTATATTTTCTGGGAAAAAAACAGTAGGCTGAAAGATCAAAGTTAATAGGTATGTATAAGGAATGTACAAGATATATAATATGCAGGTGTGTACTAATGTATAATAGGTGTGTATGATAAATATATGAGATATTCAATGACAGAAAGAACTGGGTGTTATGGGAAGTGAATAGCAGCTAATACAGCATAAAACCTATAACACACCTGTCCCATACATCAGGGACCGGTTCCGTGGAGAAAGGTTTTTCTGCAGATTGGAGGGGGCATGGTTTTGTGTGCTGCCTGCATCCCATAGGTGGGACTTTGCTTAGTGCGGACCGGTTGCTGGCATGCTGCGGCCCTGTATGGATGCGCAGACCAGGAGTTGGGGACTCCTGCCGTAGACTCTCAAAAGGGAGTCTAGTCAACATGGACAACCTCAATATCCCCCCCCTCCAGCTCTTGAAGTAAGACTTTCTTGGACTCTTACTAATTTAATTGGCTGCTCTGTACAGGCTTTTTTTACTTCATGACTAAATCCAGGCTTGATTAAACAAACACAGTTGGACCATACTTGCATTATTTTATTTAAAAAATAAGTGGTAGGAATGTGATCCCTCAAACCATGACTTCATTGCTTTATGCCAAGAGCCTTATGGGTTATACTGGGAGCTTACCAAGTACATAGTCTACTTAGTGGAATGCTCAGGCTGTTTAAGTAATCCTAGTAAATTAATTAAACAATTAAATTTTAAATTAAATTGAGTTATAATTCAATGTTTATCATTTTATTTGCACAATTCACTTCAATAGGAGAGGATAGGCAATTACTGTATGCTGTTTCTACAAATCCATGTACACTTCTGATTGCATTCTTGGAATCATGTATTGCTGTGACTTAGCAGAAAATAAAGAAAAACTATGATGGGTGTTTCCTATCCTTTGGCTAGAATTGCTGTTATTTTCTTTCTCCTTTTCATTCAAAATGATCTTTTGTAATGCTTTAACTCTAGCCTTAAAAATGTTAATTTTGAGACATCTGAAGTCTGTCCAGAATCCAGATGTATTTGAGTCCATAGAGCTAATTTGGAACTGCTACTCCACCCTTTTCCTATTACAAAGAAATTATTTTTGAAAGTCATTTTTCCAGATGCTCATTTTCTGTGGGTTCCACCCTCATGTTTCCCTCTTCACTGCAACATCTCAAGAGAGCCCCCTGGTGTAGTGAGTACACTACACCAGTATTTCTGAACCTTGGCAGCCTGAACATGTGTGGATTTCAACTCCTAACAATTTTCCATCCTGCTTGGAGAATTCTGGGAGCTGAAGTCCACACATCTTCAAATTACCAAGGTTCAGAAACTCTGCTCAGAGCCTTGTTTGTCCAAGTTTCTTAGTAGTATTCTGCAAATCTTTTCTATATAGAATCTCTATCTGGTTGTTGTATACAAGTTGTGAAGGAACAAACAACGCTAGTGCAATGCAGTTCATCCTCCTATCAATATCATAACATTTCAAAGGAGTGATATGCACACACGCATATCACAGACAGGCTTCAAGCATAATCTTTATTTCAGGCCCTTGGAATATTAATAGTGATAAATGATTGATGCCCAGTAATATGTTTGAATGTGTGCCTGAAAACAACACAGATGAATTGTCGGAATAGCATTGTGGGAGGATAGAGTAATAGGGAGCAATTTAACCTGTTAACTTTCAATTAAATGATTTCAATGTTTTTGTCCCTCTTGGCAGCCATTTTTTGCCAGCCGTACCAAATATACCAAACAAGAAACATGACCAGATGAGCTAACTCTATTTTATTGTAAAGATACATTAACATAATCTTGCAAATCTAAAAATACTTCTCTCCATCAACCCCACCCCCGCTTCCCTTTGTCCTTTTACAGGCCCCAAATTAAGGAGGTCTCTCCTGACCTCTTACTGTGTCTGCATTCCAGCTGTCTTTTATATGACCAGTCCCTTGGCTGTGCTTCTTTACCCCATCTTGCAAGATCAGTCCTA
This sequence comes from Crotalus tigris, assembly GCF_016545835.1. Lineage (NCBI taxonomy): Eukaryota > Metazoa > Chordata > Lepidosauria > Squamata > Viperidae > Crotalus > Crotalus tigris. The sequence goes on from NW_024100606.1 coordinate 11,114,255, forward strand.
CAAATCATTGTATTTTCAGAAAATAATCTAATATGCTCTCCAATTTCTAAATCTGTTTACTCAGACAGAAAATACAGGAAAACCTTTGTAAAGAACACTACATTCCTGTAAAGCAAAAGGAATGTCTTTACTTTATTTTTGACTTTAGGCAGTCATTTAATTAGATCTTATCTAACCTCCTATGGTGAATAAAAATTACCTCCAGGCAATCAGGTATAATACTACAACTAAAGAAGTGTTCTTCCTCTGGCTTAATATTTGATAAATATCATACCATTTTTTTTTTCTTAAATCAAATCTATATTCCGTCTCTGTGATAAAATGAAAAATGCGGCTATGCACTAGTTGCCGAGGCTAAGTTTCACTTTTGTGCCTTATTCAAACTATGGTTTAAAATATGGCTTAGTGCAGTAGTGAACCCAACAATTGCTTGAAATATATCCCTCCCTCAGTTCTATGGTAGAAATAAAATCATTTATAACTTTATTTATTATAGCATATCAGTTATTACAACCAATTATAGTTAGTCTCTTAATGTGATTTAACAACTTCAAAGTGATTTGGATTATGCAAAAACAAAGAGCTCATAAGTATACTTATTTTAATACGAATGTATAATTTTAAGAGGTTGAAGTCCTATAGTCTTGCTGATTCATGATAATCAAACCATATTCATTTAGATTCCTGCATAGAAATGTTAATAGTTTAATTTGCAACAGCTCTATTGACAAATCGGAGGAATTTACAGGAATTATAGTCCAAAACAAAGAAACAGCTCCTCCTACTGTTGAAAAGAAGAGAGGAATTGTTTTGGAAGATTGAAACTGTACTCAAAATTCAATATATTTTTCTATTTATTATTCATGAATTCTGGTTTATTTGGCTAAGGGATCTCATGCGGAATGCCAGTTACCTCACTTCATGTAATAAGGAAATATTCAGAGTATAATAAGGAAATACCTATTGTGTTTACTTTTAACACTAATACATTCCGTGACTGCTATGAAAAAAATTCTATTTTCTACTATTTTCTGTTCTCTCTTTGTGTCTTTCTGTATTACTGCACAGAAGAACCATTCACCCATCCTTTTGTTAGCAGAAAAAATTATCAGCATGAAATGTGTTGTCTCTGTTGCCTGGTCATATACTACCTGTATTGCATTTATTCCCAATCCCTGTCAGCACCATGACTTTTGTCAAAGTTAATGGATGAGAAAACTTAACAGATTTTATTCCCTTGAGACTGTTCCTGGATGCTGTCAAAATAAAAAACTCTTTTAATATCAAAACAGCCAAAGGTAACTTAAGGCTGTCTTGGACCAGGGATGAGATGGCTTATGAGCAACATCATGGGAACGATGAAAAATGATATATTTGGGTAATGATTAGATTCAAAGGGAAAAGAATTTGACCATAATTGTCAGTCATTTACCAAAATTTTAAGAAAATCCTATATATATAAAGTTGTCCAAGAATAGTCTAGTCATACAGATTATTTAAAATAAATTCAGAACAAAAATAGTACAACATAACAGCTTAAGAAAATAAACAGTAGCCTGATGGATTGGACCTCAGCCCATCTAGGCCAGCAGTCTTTTCTCAAGTAGCCTATCAACTGCACAAGGAAGCCCACTAATCTCACAACAGACAGCCTTCAGTATCAGTCACGCTGCAGTCAATGCTAATAGTAATACTACCATTTTTTTTTCTTCCTCCACACATTAACATATGGCAATGTTCATGAATGTCATTTGGTTGTTTTTGGCTTGGCATTCAACCAATTTAAGAACTGTTACGCAACCTGTAGTTTAGTATGATCTGTAAACCAAAACACTGTGTAAAAAGTGTGCTTTGTAGAAAAGCAATGTTTCCATGCTAAATGTTACCAATAAGCATAAAGTTACATGAGGTGCATGAAACAGAAAGTAATGATAAAAGTAAAATATCATTTAATGTAGCAGTATCAAACATTACTAAATAATCATTTGGTTTTTAACAGGACCTCAGCAAGGTTGTGGTGGCTACTTGACAAATGCAAGTTATAACTTTGGCTCTCCAGACTCTGACAAGGATGGGAAATATGATAAAGATGTAGAATGTGTGTGGGTTTTAGCTGCACCTATAAACAAATTGATCAACTTCACCTTTAACACTTTTGAACTAGAAGCAGCAACATCTTTTCAAAATTGCCAATATGATTATGTCAAGGTAAGATTATCCATATATCAGGTATACAAACTATTCTATTTTTCTCTTCATTCCACAGCATATTTTAAGAATACAGAGAATCTATGAGTTACAAATAAATCTTTAAAAAATGCTCTAAAATGACAAGAGAAAAACTGAATTCAAGGGCAGCAAACTAACAAGGAATTGCTAAGTGAATGCAAATGCCTCTTTATGAAATCAAAATAAAATTGATTCAGCTGGGTGTATATATACTGGCTTATATCATGTTATAAGATATGAATATGCTACAGGTAGTCCTCAATTTACAACAGTTCACTTAGTCACCAAAGTTACAACGGCACTAAAAAAAGTGACTTATGATCATATTTCACACTTATGACCATTGCAACATCCCCTTGGTCACATTCAGATGCGTGGCAACTGACTCACATTTATGACCGTTGCAGTGTCCTGAGTCATGTGATCACTTTTTTTTATTGAAAAAATTTTTAAATTTTACAAAACAAATCCCCTCCCCAGACCCCCTCACCCTCCCTTACCCTCCCCCACTTCCCCAAACCTCCCAAACCCTCCCCCAACCTTCCCAGAGTTGAGTACAGGCTTAATTAAAATTTTCCAGAAAAAGAAAAGAAAAACTTGAAACACATATAAATCCTAAACAAATCTGGATACCTTAAATTAAATACTCTAAACATTTTCTAATATGCTTATAATGTTATCCATCATTCTACATAAACTCCTTCCAAAACACAAATTTAAACATTACTTTGTTTAAACATCTATACCTACAATATAAAATCTAATATAAATCATAGGCAAATCTGAATACATTTAATTAAACAAATTATACTCCCTCCAAAGCACAAATTTAAACATTACTTAAAACTTAAAGCATTAAAATCCCCTTATACGCATTAAAATCTTACCAATAACAAATTCCATCTTAAAAATAATAATAATTAAAAAAACCCCAAACATTGAACACATTATAATATACTCCAAACCTTTTCATATCATACTTATATTATTATCCATCATTCTTTATAAACTCCCTCCAAAACACAACTTTAAACATTACTTAAAACTTAAAACATTAAAATTCCCTTATACACATTTAAATCTTTACCGATAATAAATTCCATCCACAATAGACACATTAAACATTTAAATCTTTACCAATAGTAAGTTCCATCCACAAAAAACACAGTCCTTATCAGTCTCGATTGTCCATGTAAAATTTTCATTCAGTCTCCATCCTTATCAGTCTCTCTTATCCATAAGGCTCGAAAGAAATGCTTTGAGATCTGCCCTTAAAGGTTGCTCCGAAATTATAAATCCTGACTCTCCCGCCGGCTCAGAAGCCAATACATGTGAAGATTCCTTAAACTCCTTCTTCTGTTGGTCTTTTTCTTTACTATTATATGTTGCACAAGTTGTCCTCCGCCCCTTCCTCTCAGCTTGTTGAAGCCCCTCAGACTGAGATTTCCCATTTTCCATTTCTTCAGACAGCAATTTTACCCTTGAGGGTTGCTCCCGAATCTTTATAAGTCTTGCTTCTCCCGCAGGTTTAGAAACCAATAGATGTGAGGCTTCCTTAATATGTTGCACAAGTTATCTTCTGCTCCTCTATCTGAACTTGTTGAGGCCCCTCAAGCTGAGGTTCCCCAATTTTCATAAGTATAGGCTCTTCAGGGTATAATTCTACATTCTTTTCTTCCAAGGCTTTAAACTTAGTAGATGGCGATGAACATACCCCCAGGACCGAAGTATAAAAATCTTTTGCTTGAAAAACAGTATTAAGTCTATAACATATCCCCAGGTAATTCACCACCATTCCAATCGGAACATCCCATCTGAACGAGATTCGTCTCTTTTTAAGTTCATCTGCTAAAAAAGCAAACTCCTTTCTTCTTCTTAAAATTTTAGATGGGATCTCCTTTAAAATTATAACGTCTTGTAAGGCAATTTGAAATCTCTTTTTATAAAAAGCTTGTATAATTTCATTGCGCAGGGATCTTTTCCCAAAGTAAATTACCACATCTCTTGGCAAATTCTTTTGCACTGCCACCACAGAATTAACTCTAAATAATTTTTCAATTTCACTAAGTATTTCCTCTTTTTCTTTATTCAAAATCACAGCAAAGTCCTTTGCAACCATCTCTTTCAGATCTCCTTGCAAAGACTCTCTCAAGCCTCTGATTCTTAAGGCGTATTCCATTTGTCCATATTGAAGCATAAGAATCTCATTTTCCATTTCTTTTTCCATACTTTCAAATTTTTCCTTCATCAATTCCACTTTTTCTGCTACCTCTTCCACATGGGAATTCAGCTTTTCAAAAACAGAGGCAACTCCTTTTAAAGCCAAAACTATATCTTGCCTCAAAATCTTATTATTTTCCTCTAAAATCTCTTTCATTTCTGCCCTAATTTGAGATATAACATTTCCCATCATATCTTGCAGATCCTTCACCATTATTGGCTGAGCCAAGGAAGAAGGTGAGGCTATTGATTTAGGAGCTGTAGGAATCCCTGGACACTTTGGAGCCATCTTAAAAAAAAATCTTTACTCCTTCTTGAGAATTACAAAAATTAAACAAAAGAAAAAGAGAGATTAAATCCCAAAAAAAATTTCAAAAAATCCTTCAAAAGGAGGTCATTATAGCAAAAAAAAAAAAAAAAAAATACTAAACACTTTGGGGCCACAAAAATTAAACAAAAGAAAAAGAAAGATTAACTCCAGAAAAAAAAAATCAATAAATCCTTCAAAGGGAGATCATTATAATAAAAAAGGGAGAAAAAAAGGAAAGAAAAGGAATTAAATAAAAAGAAATCCATTCCATTTTTTTAAAAAATACAAGAAACAAAACAGAAAAGTTAAACAAAAATAATAATGCCTGTAAGATCCAAAAAAACTGATCGCTATCTTATTTTCCCTTTCAGCAAGAAAAAAAAATCATTAAAAAGAAAAAGAAAGGGAAAGGAAAACACCAGGAAGCCTGCCTTTAAAAGTAAACAAAAATAATAATGCTTCTAAAATCCAAAAAAGCCGATCGCCATTTTATTTTCACTTTCATAAAAAAAAAAAGAAGAATAAAACATCAATTCCAATCATTAAAAAGAAAAGAAAAGAGAAAGGGAAAGAAAAACACCAAAAAACCTACCGATCACCATTCTAACTTCCCAAAAGGAAAAATAATAAAAAAAACGCCGGAAAGTCTGCCGATCGCCATTTTACTTTCCCTTTCAGCAAAAAGTAAAAAGAGGGAATATAAACGTAAAAATAAATCTTTAAACTAAAAATCCATATAAAGTCAAAGAAAGTAAAAGCTAATCCTCCAGTCAACTCTGTCCGCTTCTAAAAAACTCACCAGATCTCTTTAAACGCGGAGGTGGTTGCAACGGCTTGTTTTGTCCCTAAGGACAAAAGCAGCAGGGAAGCGGAGACAGTCTGAACTCCGTGGGAGCACTCTTTTCACCCCCCAAAAAATATTGGGGGTGTATAAGAGGCTCTACCACTATTCAGACAACCCTCTTCCCCGCCCCTTTGCCCGGGAGGGGGATTTTGAACCGCCAAACAGCTGGTGTCCGCTGTTCATAGCGATTCATTACACTTACCCAGGAGGACGGCTACAAAGTAGCCGCCATCGCTGTGCAGATCCACCGGAAGCCTCATGTGATCACTTTTTGTGACCTTCTGACAAGTAAAGTCAATGGGGAAGCACTTTGACTTTGATGCACTTAACAATCATATTACTAACTTAACAACTGTAGTGATTCGCTTAACAAATGTGGCAACAAAAGTTGTAAAATGGGGCAAAACTCGCTTAACAAATTTCCCACTTAGCAACATAAATTTTGGGCTCAATTGGGGTCATAAGTTGAAGACTACCTGTATTATGCTTGAATATCTAGTTCTCATACCATCTCTTTAGAGTTGTGGAGGCAATCTTAGGTTAATAAATCCTAGTTTTCATTACATTTTAATCAGAAAATAGAACAAGGGTCCTTAGTTATCTGTATTTTTTATTTATTAACCTATATTTCAAGGCAGCAAATAAAATATAGAAGTTATTTTCAAATCCTGATATAAGAAACTTGTAATAGTTTCCTGACTTAGATCAAACAGGGCATTTAATCTATTCCTATTACATCAAAAATAGATGATTTATCCCTATTCATTGAGCCAGTTTTATTTTAATGATGCCATAGAAGCCTAATTTTATGTATTTCTGTTGTCTTTAGTTATATGATGGCAGTAATGAAGATGCCAATTTAGTTGGAACCTTCTGTGGCTCCAGTCGTCCACCTTATTTTCTTTCCACTAACAATTTCTTGACTGTTAAGTTTGTCAGTGATACACTGTTAGAAAGAGCAGGTTTCACTGCTACCTATACTACTGTAGATAGTAAGTAATTTTAAATTTCTTCTGAAATGGTTTTTTGAATAAATGATTGGTTGTTTAATTTGAATAATATAACCAGAGAGTCTAAAAGTGAGCAATTAAGAAACTTAAACAGAAAAAAAAATCCATCTTCTCTGCTGAGTCTTTTCAAAGGTATATCTGAGTGAAGAACAGTAATTGTAAAATGCTTAAAATTCTTGGATATAATTTTGGTGTGGCTTTTAGAATTTTCTATGTAACAGTGATTATTCCATTTTATAGCTTCTTTCTTTTTCTTTCTCTCCTTTCTTCCTTACTATTTTAGTCAAGTCCTTTACACTGAGTATATCTAGTGAGTTTTATTAGTTTGTACATATTGTACTTCCAAAACAATTACTTTGCTGTTACATTATAAACTTCTAAATTACAGTACTATACTTACCAACTTGCAGAATCAATTAAGTTGTTATGTTGTTGCTTCTCATAGGACTTTGTGGGGGTTTCTATAATGCCACTGTTGCCATACACACTGCATCATCCCCCTATTTTCCAAATGCATATCCACCGCTTACATTCTGCAAATGGATAATTGATGCCCCTTCTAAGCAACAGGTCAAGCTAGCAGTGCTGAAATTCCACCTTCAGCCCAGCCAAGATTGCTCTCAGAACTATCTAGAGTTCCAGGATTCACCATCAGTAAGTCAGTCTTAATACCATGATTGCTAGAAATATATTATTTCATGGATTGAAAAGTTAATAAAAAGAAATCAAAGGTTTTTCTGTGAGTCTTGCCGGACTCTAGGGCACTGTGCTCATCCTTGTTTCTTGGCTGATGGAAATAATGTCATCCAAAAACAATTTCCATGATCATGTTGCCAGTATGGCTATATACAAAGGCACACAGAACACTGCTACCTTCCCACCAAAGTGATACCTATTTATCTACTTGCATTTGCATGCTTTTCGAACTGCTATGTGGGCAGGAGCTGGGGCAAGTAATGGGAGCTGGCTCCATTGCAGAGAACTTGGGTCTCAAACCCAAGCTGTCTTCAGCTCTCCAGCTGACAACTTCAGTGTCTTTAACCACTGAGCCATTGTGCCCCCAAAATATAATATATTTTTACCTTTATATTAAACTTTAATATAAAGGTAAAAATATGTTCAAGTTAAACTTGTGCCTCAGTGATTTCATGGAATGCAGATCTGCAGTTTCTCAATGATAGTAGAAGCAACGTGATTCAGAGGGAAATAGAATATTCTGTAGTTCTCAGAGAACAGTCCATTATTGGATCAATGACTTTTTCACATCCCTATAAAGTGGATCTTTTAAGAAGTGATATTTGTCAGAGCCATAGTAAAAAGGTGGAAAATTTAAACACTCCTTCCCAAGACTATTCATTTGTGTTCAAATGCTTTCTCTTTACCTCTAGTTTGGCAGTGGTAATATGGGAAAAAAGATGCAAAGATTTGGTGGGGTTCTTTCTAAACCTATAAAAAATATACAAAGAATTCTGCCAAGACAACAAGAAGTGCTTATCACTATCAAGTCTGGGAGAAATAATGACACGAATAAGGATTTTATCACAGAAATTTAAGTATTAGAAAAGGTAGAGGAAAAAATGGGTTTAATTTTTGTTAATGTTCGTGAGCAATCTAGTGCTAGAAAAACTAATTTGTCCATGGCTATGCACTTGATGGGTTCAATTTTACTTTAGTGACTTATTATACAGTTTAGTGGGAGACTGGCAAAGTCCCATAATATCTTGAGAGAAAAAAGATTGGGTGATTTCAGCCTAAAATTAAAAAAAAAACAAAAAAAAAACTAAAATAGGATGATAGAATTCTAGCGAGTTCAAACTTTGCTTTATCTTTTGTGCCTGACAGATTTTGTGAAAGCACTCTGTCATGTTCCCGAAGAACAAAAATAAAAATTACTGTAACAATAGAGGGCAATTTGAATTGGATTCTATTGAACCCTTTTATAAAGTTTCATCACTTTACATTTGTACTTCTGTCATATTTCAGGGAATTCAAGAGCATATTGATCGTGTCCATCGATTCTGCGCTTCTGATAACTTTACGGTCCTAGATTTTTATTCTTACAGGCAAACTGCCACTGTAATTTTTAAATCTGATGTTTATATGCTTAATAATGGATTCCAATTCACCTATCAAGCTTCAGGTAAAATTGCCATACTGTTTCTTACAGGCATTAGGTTTCATTAGCACAGAATTATAGGAGAAAACATTTGTCTGACATAAAATATGAAAATCTAAAACAAGGGGAAGAAAAAAAGCTAGATAAAAATCCTGATCTTGTTCCCTTGATCTCAAGAATCTCACAAGCATAAACACCCATGCAACAAGCATCTTTAATTTCAAGATGCTTGCAATGATAACATTTCATACATACATCTTTTCACAAAGTTGCTTTAAGCTGGCCTTGGTTAATGGCATCGTTCTTTTCATTTAATAGCCATAACATGGCACTACAAAAATGAAGAGTTTAAAGATGTGAATGTACTTTTGAATTATATATCATATATATAGTGTGGAAGCTGGAATAGGAATGAATTAAAATCTAATTTTGAAGAGTGGTATATAAACTTTAAAAATATTTTTAAAAAATGAAAATGGAACATATTAAAAATAAAGAAATGTTTGTTCTGTATCCTATTTTAGGTTGCAACAGAGAATATAATCAGCCATTTGGTTATTTGAAAAGTCCTGGCTGGCCTGACCGATATCCACACAACTCAGATTGCACAATTATTCTACGATCCCCAATAAATCATATGATCTCTCTCTTTTTCAGTTCCTTTAATTTAGAGGACCTTGCATGTCAATATGATTACTTAGAGGTATGAGGAATATTTGCACCGTAAAGAACTGCCAATAATATGATTCTTGTCCCACTATTTTCTGATCTTCTCTTCTTATCTTCATGTGCTTTACTGAGTTCTCTAGAGCATTTGTTTCTTGCACTTGTTTTTGTCAGCATTTTCCTGAAGAATAAAGAGGGAGAAAGAGAGAGAGAAAGTTACAGTCAAACTTTCATAAGTTTATTGATATATAATTTATACTGGGAGTTGACATTATGGTACATGTGAGTTATCTACAGAGTGACCGCAGCCACCCAACATTGTTCTTTAAAAAAAAAAAGCTAAATGATCTCTCTAAAAAAACCTCTAAATATCTTTCATTATCTTGCACAAGATGTCATCAAATTTCAAGCAACAATGCTATTATGCAACAATATCTCACACCTGGCAAGATTGCTGAGCCACCACAGGATAAATCGGTTCTGTTGTTGATCTTGAGATTGGAAGCAACTTTGATGTGACTTTTATTTTTGTACTACCACCAAGCCCAGCCCTACTTTGGCCAAAGTAGATGTAGTACACTAAATTGCATTTATGGCCTTAATAGTGTAAAAGCACACTGCAAGCAAAAGGAGCATGGTCCAGATTGATGAATTTTACCAACACTTTTTTTAATTGGCCCTACCTAAACCTAGGGCACAGGTCGGCAACCTGCGGCTCCGGAGCTGCATGCGGCTCTTTGAGCCTTCCCCTGTGACTCCCAGCCTCCTCTGCCATTTGCAGAGAGAGACAGAGACAGAGAGAGGCACTTGCGCTTCCCTGCTTCTCTGTCTCTGTGTTTATGTGTGTGTTTGTGTTTATGTGTGTGTATGTTTAAAAGAGAGTGGACTCATGGTGTTCTCCGAGGAGATGAAAATCTTTTTGAGCGTGGCTCCTCCCTTTGCTGCATCTCTGCAGGAAGCAGGAAGGGCAGGAGAGAGCTAGCTAGCCCAGCTATACTGACTCAGGAATTCTGGGAATTGAAGTCCATGAGTCATAAAAGAGCCAAGGTTGCCTATCCCTGAGCTTGTTGGAGAACAGCTTGAAGCCAGTTTGCCAGGTGAGCAGAAGATCGGAGAGAAGGAGAGGAGGGGAGAAAGAGAGAGAAAGAGAGAGAGAAGGAAGGAGAGAGAGAGAGAAGGAAGGAGAGAGAGAGAGAGGAAAGAGAGAGTGGGGGAAGAGGACTGGTAGACCAAGGGCAGAAAGAAAGAGAGGGAGAGAGAGGGAGGGAGAGAGACACAGAGAGAGACCCTTTTGATATCTAAAATGAAGATAACACTGCATATATCCTTTTTTACCTTTATGATATATATGTGTGTGTGTGTGTGTGTGTGTGTGTGTGTGTGTGTGTGTGTGTAAATATATATAAATATATAAAAAGTAAAAAAGGATATATGCAGTGTTATCTTCCTTTTAGATATCAAAAAGGTTTTGCGGCTCCCAGTGTTTTGTTTTTGGTGGGAAACGGGACCAAGTGGCTCTTTGAGTGTTTTGGGTTGCCTACTCCTGACCTAGGAGTTGCCACTCATATATTAACTACCAGAATTGCCCCCACTCTAATTCTGTCTTGAATCAAGGAATTAACCTACTATTGGGAGAAAAAAGATTTCATTGCAACATACAATGGAATCCTTTTTCTGTTCACAGCAAATGCTGGTCCTAGATTCAAATTAGCATTACTATTGGAAGCAGAAAGTTACAATCTTCTGCCTTCCACATTTGATCTCAATTTAAATTAGGTTATTCATACAGTTGCTAATTCTTTGAACAATATCCCACCAAGTCATGCTCTAGGAGAGAGATGAAGCCAGAGTGGTTCTTAGGGCCTCTTGATACATAAAAAAAAAAATTCAGAATAATCTTGCTTATCAAGATAAGAGTTTATCAAGTGATAAACACTTCTAATAAAATTACTGTACAAATTTTAAAATAGGGTGAAGGAGTTTGATTAAGTAGTGAGATTTGTTCAATCAGTCAAAACTTGGCAAATCAAAAAATTTGAATCAATTGAGAAAGTCTTACTGATTACCATCTCAGTGTTACTAACAGAATCTTTGTATATTCTTTTAAAGGTCAGAAATGGTAGTGATATAAACTCACCACTGCTTGGCAAATACTGTGGAAATACTTTACCCAATCCTATATTTCCTAAAAACCATGTTATATATCTACACTTCAAAAGCGATCACCTACTTTCCCATGAAGGATATGAAATTACTTGGACTTCATCTTCAGCTGGTACCAAAAATGTTTTTTAAGTTTTGTCAATCAAACAATTAATAAATTAACCCACCAACCAATTTGGCTGCCACTTAAACTTGTTGGGGCAGCTTACAAACTAAACGCAAATCAGAAACAACTGGCAATAATTATTTGAGACTTAAAGTAAAACATAATCTGCAAAATATTAAAATGACATCCACAGGGAAGATATATAATTCTCCAAATCTAGACTAGAATGGGCCTTTTCATGAAATTCAAAGAACAATTAATCTTTTCTCTGTTCCTAGCCTGTGGTGGTATCTTATATGGCGAGTCTGGTTCAGTTGCCAGTCCAGAATACCCAGTTTCTTACCAGAATCAAACTGACTGTGAATGGATAATTAAAGCTCCACAAGGAAGGATTGTTACTGTTAATTTTGCTTACATCAACATTGATGATCCAGGCGACTGTACTAGTAATTACTTGAAACTCTATAATGGACCAGACAGCAGTTATCCATCAATTGGACCATACTGCGGATTGGTAGGTTTTTCTTTTTCGGAATTTCTAGTGAAAGCTAGTTTGGTAAAGTAGTTATGGTATCAGACCAAGAGTTCTGGTCCTGCCTTAGGCACAGAGCCAATTGGGTTACCTTTGTTAGACCTTTATTAGAACACCTAGTATTACAATGCAAATATTGAAAGAACAATGGAAAAGCTAAATATGTAAGAGTATGGTGAAACTGTAATTTCCTTTATTCTTTATATAAGTTATAAAGAACCTGTAACAAAATAATATTTTCAAAATATTAAAGTGTCATAATTCATGATTCAGAAATGTCAACAATTCGGTCTCAGAGTGACATGTCTTCCATGCTAGAAGTCATGCTTTAAACCAAAGTGGATCTCTGAGACATCTCACTAAGCAGTACAACAATACATGTTTATTCACATCTAAGACCTTTTGCATATTATTTAGCCTGCTCCTTTGAAAGTCTTTTATTACTATGGCTTAACTCACACCAAATAGATAAACATCATTCTAAAATAACAAAGGAATCTAAATAATCATAACACTCATTTTTAGTTGTATTTTAGTTTAGTTTATCTTTAAAAAAACACCCTAAAATAAGTTGTAACATTTTTTTTTAAGAGTTTGGGTTCAACATATTGGAAAAAGTTACCAAAGGGTGGCATAAACTTTTGTGTTACAGACCCTGTCCTTGCATATCTATTTACCTTGAGTGATTCCATATGTACTGGCTTAGTTTTGGATTGATAGATTTGAATTCAATTGATGCTTAATTTGGAGAAGAAAAATAAATAAACCAGAGGGTGCATTTATCTTTTACTCATTTCTCTCTTTTAATTAAAGTGGTTCCATCTCTTCTCAGGTAGAACCAAACATATCCACACAATTGCAATATTTGAAAAACACTCATGTAAATCATAGGTTTTGTAGTGACATCTAGTGGAAATTTTGCCAAAATTATTTTAGAATGAATTTTCATTGTGCTCGATCTTATTCATAGCTATTGCAGTTTTAAAACTTTATGATTTATGATTTAGTGATCCCTGATCCACCTAATTGTGGCTTACTCAACAATCCCTGGTAAAACTATGGTTTTGCAATTTTGAAGGTATACTTTGTTAAATATTGCAGGATTTTATTTTAAGGCTTTATTTTCTATTAGCAGCAGCATTTATAGAAACTTGCCACTTGCATCAGAATGACAAAAGAAGTGTTGTGAAATGCTGCAAACTGTGGCCCTTTAGTATCTCTGTACAACAGACATGTCAAACACAAGGCCCGGGGGCTGGATGCGGCCCGCAAAGTGGTTTCATGTGGCCTGCGAAGCCATCCTGGAAACAGTGAGGGAACGGCCCCTGCTGCCTTGGCCCTGGCTGGCCAGAAGCCAATGTACAGTTTTATGGTGGCCATCTATGCTGAAATGCATTCAGTCTTAGCTCCACAAGGCCATTTGGAAACAGCAAGGAACCAGCCCCTGCTGTGTCGGCCCTGCCTCCTGGGTGCATGCTGGGGAGGTATCACTCTTGGTGAGGAATGAAGAAATGGACCATGCCTTGGTGCTTGCCCCGGTCCCACCCCCTTCTGCCAGACACTCTTAGATCTGTCCCACTCCTGCCCAGGTCCCCACAGGCACCCTTGATGCAAATGATGTAGAGCTGGCCATGCCCACCCAGTAGGCCACACCACTACATCCACACCCACCTAGTAGGCTGCACCCACCCCGGCCACACCCACTCGCCCCACCTGAGGGCAACCACAATGCTGATGCGGCCTTCAATGAAATTGAGTTTGATACCCCTGCTGTACAACATTACAAAAGGAGAATTATTTCACCATGACCTTGCTTTCACTATTCTGTCCCCACCTACTGTATATCTAGATGTTGTTGCACATTAAATATGAGAGATGATTTAACAAAGCTTAGCTTTTAGTGCTTTTTAAAGCAGCCTTGACTTACTTTAAATAATTTTAAAATATGCTTTACCTTAAATCAGTGTTGAGTTAAAGATCTGGTAAAGCATAAATGTTTATCTATAATATTTTGACTAAACACAACTGCTATAACTATTGCTAAGCCATACATCACAGTTACAAACAACCAGATAAATTCACACATGAACCACATCCAACCCCCCAAAATATCAGTTTGTAATGAATGAACCTATATCCTAGACCAGGCGTCATCAAGCTGCAGCTTATGGGCCACATGTGGCCTTAGACAGCTAGTAATGCAGCCCAAGATTGTAAATTTTTAACGTGATTTATATATAGTATCTATATTTTTTATGCGGCCTAGGACAATTCCTCTTCACTCAGTGCAGCTCAGGTAAGGCAAAACCCACCCCAAGGACTATTTAACAAATTGTAATAAAAGCATAACATAGCTTAATATAATGTAGAAAGTGTGCTATTTATTAACTGATAGCAGCTTTCTGGGTTCTAAGATTGTTCTCTTTAAGTCTTATGTACAAATATTAGAGTTTTTTTACTTTACAAATATAGTTCATCAATTAAGTAGAAATAGCAGAACTCTCAAGGTTGGGCCCAAGTTCTATTTTCTTTCTCCTATCTCTCCTATCCATCTGAATACTGAACAGAGCTGAAAAAGGTTTCTGTAGCACATGTTGACTATGCTTGAAATTTAGAAGAATCACAAACTTTCTGCTATGGAATCCATTTAAGTAATTATTGAAATAGCCTTGGATTAAAACCATAAAAAAACGTGATCGGAAATAATTTGTTTAAATATTTTCTCATTTTTAGGATACAAATATTGCTCCATTTACAGCCATGTCAAATCAAGTATTCCTCAAATTCCATGCAGATTATGTAACTCACCCATCAGGATTTAGACTGACCTGGACTAGCTGACATAATTCTCTCACGGAAAACACTCAGCACTTTCTGTTCTGAAGAGACTTCCCAGAATACAAACTTCTTGGTGTTAGTAATAAAATTATTTGAAAACAATAAAATTGATACTTGTTAAGAATCATTTCAAAGAAATGCATATATCTTATTTTTCCTTAGAAAATGCCATCAAGTAAAAGAGATGCTTTGAAGCAAATTGTTCTCTAATAAAGCTTTTCTATATGTACTTAAATAACGCTGGGGAAAAAGTAATTAAAATCATGATTTAAAGTCAGACCACAAGTACAAGCACAATTTACATTTAGATTAGCTCAGGATCACCAGAGGCTTTCTAGGTGTCAACATAGAGTGACCTTGAAAAACTGGAGCACTGAAAAACGGAAAACCTAATCCTAGGCTGTATGTGGAGACCATTAGGAAATCTTAAGGACTCTTGGCTAAACTGGAAAAAGAAATTAGAAAAAAGTAAAATAAATTACTTATTGCTATTGAGAAAGTATTAATCGCAACAGATTTGAGTAACATTAGGTTGGAGGAAACTGGTTAAAACATTGATAAGACACAGATTTATATAACTTGTGACTCTCAAGGCACATATCTAAACTACCCATTGATTTCTGATTACATTCCTATTTTGTTTTTCTAATACAATATTTCTAATAAGGAAGTATATTCTTATAAGATAGCATTATGACTATTTTAGGTTAGTTATACAACTGAACTATACAATTATATAGATAGGTCTGAAATAGCTCAAAGTACAGATGAATAAAATTCTTTAAAAAAAATTAGTTTATATACTGCAAATCATGTGTTGTATAACAATGATAGCACCAAGAAAGGCTCTACCTTTCTTGGCCTTTGAAGCAATACAAGTTTTTCTTCTGTTCCCATGGAATGAGCTTCTGTTTCAGTATCTGAATTAAATAATTTTATTGGAGGTTATCCAACAATTACTTCAGCTCAACTAAAGGCATAGATATTCACTGTCAGACGTATTACTTTGTTCTTCTGTAAACATCCCATATCCATGCAATAAAAGTATCTCATGTCTTAAATTTTCTTTATTTCCAAAATATTTTCTATATGAACACATCTAATCAAATGCTCCCTGGTCTCGTAGAACAAATTAAGAGTTCTCTGAAACATACTTAAAAATAATTAGTTGAGTACTATTGAACAATGAGGCAGTTAACAGTGAGATAAATAGAACGGAAGAGTGACATATACCAACTGCTACCTGTTCCTTGAATAGGAGCCTTGAGTCTAGGATGCTTTTGCCATTGTCACTATACTGAATATCCAACTCCAGTATCCTTCTGTTTTGCTATTGTCCCATATAGAGACCTGTGGGCACCCGGGATCATCTTCACATTTTAGTCACCCTTTGCTGGAAATTTATACCTACTATACAATCATGGCTTTGCTTATCCCTCTCGGATATATTCTCCTGCCATACTACAGGGTTTTGGGGCAGGACACCTCCTCCATTGACCTAGGCACTAGTACTTTCTGATTAACATTACCTTGGGTGTTATATTATAAATACCAAAAATGTGAAATGCTACATTTTCCAGTGTCCTATTATTTGTTGTTTTAAAGCTGGTAGTTGTGAGCTAGAAATTACTCACATGACACATAACATCAAAGAGTTATACTTTGTTTTTATTATTAGTTGCTGAAAGCTCACAAGTTTGGAACAAATGTTTAAAGATTAAGTCCCAGTAACTTATTGAGTTAAGTTTTAAGAAAATGAATAATTGTAGAATCAGGCAATAAGTAATCATTTGGCAGCTTACAGTATTCATTTACTTTTATAATACACATTTGGACACTAGAAGTGATCATTTCGCCATTGTATTTTTGCACCAGATGCCACGGCAGTACAGTACATTTTTCTTAATTATGTCTGTCAGTGCTTGAATCAGTTTTTTTACATGCATAGCTATTAGATGAAAGCCTCAAATGTTACTTTCATGTTCCAGTATTTAAAAAGATCTTTTATTCAACTAAAACGTAAAACATAAAGCTAGAAATTATGATTGTTCCTAAACAATACATTAGCAATTTTTTTAAAGTTCACTAATTAAATGAATTGTGTTTTGCAGCAGCACTTTGAAATAAAGTCCTCTGCCCTACAAATCAAATTATCATAGAAGCAAGTGAATGCCAGTAAGAAATTATTTTCATACAAGCTTGCTTTTTCAAAGAAATACCTATGCTTAAGTTGAATGTAATATGTAAGTAATAGAGTGTGCAGTTTACATTCTGCCTTGCATAAATCAGCTGAAAGCATAATTAATACTAGAACTAATTATGTAGATCTTCACTTATAAAAGGAAGTCCTGACTTAGCAATCTTTTAGAATGTTTGAGTATCAACAAGCATATGAAAAGGAGGTTAGATGGAGAGAGATGAAAAAGAAATACAAATATCATCTGGAGACCAAAAACATGTTTTGAAACTATCCCTACTAATTTTTTTTAAGAAATTCAGTTTTCTTAAAATAAGAGAAGTTTAAAATAATAAAGCATAGGGTAAACGGGGGACAGTTCTCACAAATGAACAATTAAGGGAGCAGTTTCAGAAAAGACTGCTCAATCTTGGGAAAGAGGAAAGAATGAGAAAGAAACCCAACATAACCTCATATTGATCTATTTGAGCAAAATGGAATAACAAGATACTCTGATAGGTTTTCAAGTTTCTGTTATACCTATAACAATAAAACATTCCTGAAATCCCGGTAGCTCCTTTGTCTTGATCTTGCCTGCTGAAAGGACTGACAATGAAGAACAGAAAAAAAATAGCCACAATTTAAGAACAGTGCCATATCATTTTGGCTGGCAGCCTATGCTAAGCATCCCAGAACAAGTAGCAGTGATAACATTAGCATCCCACTTTTAGTTTCCTTATCTTTCCTAGCATTATCCCCACAAAAGCACTGTGACATAATTGGGATAATTTTGATAGGCCACAAATCACCCAATAGCTAATCCTCCTTCTGTTATGTATTCAAGATGGACAGTGATTAATATTTATGTGTTAATTACATGTAGGGGTCAGGTCTATACATATGTTGTACATAATATGTTTAAATGTGTGTAATGTATGTTTACACTTTGAGAGCAAGCAACTAAATTTAATTTTTAATGTGTGCCATTGTGCCCACAGTAAAAAAATGACAATAAAGATTATCTCAGCAGCTCCCAAACTTTTATATGCCCCGCACCCCTAGAAACCTTCTGATATATTCTCACACCCCTTACAAAAGTTCAAAGTAACTGCAACAAATTATGCATATACACTATAATTTTGAAAACCCAAGTTTTTGCACCCCCTGCAATATCATCTTGCACCCCTGGTTGGGAGCCTCTGATCGTTCTATCCATCTATCTATCTTTCACAACAGAGTAAGTCTACACCATCATGCTACCTTTCACAACTCGCATGGAGAGCCACTGAATATAAACGTTTCATTTCTGAGAAGACAAAAATAGGGTTATATTGTTAATTGACTTGAAGTTATAACCGTGTGGCTCATTTTTATATAGATGATAGCAAGCTAGATAAAATCCAAAACAGAATATAAAGCTGCAAGAAAACTCAACTTTCAACAAAAGGCTTAGATATGAATCTTTTTAAATACAAAGTCTATTCTTAATTTTAGGATATCTGTTTTATA
Organism: Crotalus tigris; assembly: GCF_016545835.1. Lineage (NCBI taxonomy): Eukaryota > Metazoa > Chordata > Lepidosauria > Squamata > Viperidae > Crotalus > Crotalus tigris. The sequence goes on from NW_024100606.1 coordinate 11,132,974, forward strand.
TCATCAACACGCATATACTAACCCAGTATTCCTCAATCTTGGCAGTTTGAAAACTAGCCTATTTTCCTAGCGTCAGCAGAAACGAAGTACAATAAGTGTTAGTGTAAGAAAGAGACCATGTTCAATCTGATTGCACTGCCACTTGCACATGTAAACTACCGCCTCCCACGAGCCAATCTTTTTCAGTTCGCCCCATACCGCAGAATAAATTTGCAGGGACTTCCAACAGCAGAACAAACGGCGCTCGGGTCTTCAACTTATTCGCCCGCTTTTGAGATCTTCCCACCAATAGCAATCGTACAAAAGTATAGGTACTTTGGGATTGGGTAGCCGCCGGCCGCATTTTCTGAGAGACGGGAGGGCCTTTCTCTCTCCCAGGCAATTCGCCTTACTTGGAGCGGAGCGTGTCCGACTCTCTCGAACCCCCTCCTTTTCGGGCGCTGGATATTGAAGCGCCTGCGCACTTCGAGGAAGACAATGACGGGACCCGACGGCGGAGGCGGACCTTGTGCAGGGTGTGTGCACTGAAGTCCGGGGGCTGTTCTGCTTCCGTGCGTCTGGTGCCTCCGATCTTCTAGTCGCTCTTCACGGTAAGTTGCTGTGCTCTCCCCCCCCCCTTTAAACCGGGAGGCCTCCAACGCCTGAGCATCTCTAACCCCTTGGAGAAATTTCTTATGGTGCTTTGGCCGCTTGAAAGTATGAAGCGGTGGCCTCGCCCAAGAAATAATTCCCTTCAGAGAGCAAGCAGTAATAAGTAGGCAGTAGTCAACAGGTATAGTTATCCCCATGCCTGGCTTTTGTGAAAGAAAGGTTTTACAAATGGATTTCTGCCTAGGATGAAGCTGCTTTGCCCCATTCTTCAAAAGGTCCTGACGGTGCCATCTTACATATTGTCTCTTTTCTCTTCGGAGCTGAGAGTAAAGTTAGTTCTGTGTCTTTCTTCTTCTGGTAATGATAAGATAGATCATGGCCATTTGGTCGTGTAAAGTATGGATATAGTGATGCTATTCTTTGCCTTTGTGTATTGATGTATGGCGTGTATTTATTGATGAGACTTGACATGTTCTTACTGTTATAAATGCTTCTCAGTCTGTCCTGAGACTTCACTGCTTTACTTTTTCCCCCTCTCTTCTTTCTCCAACTATTCCCATCCTGCCATTTGATGTTGGGTGTTGTCTCCTGGGAACAATAATATCAAAACTGGTGTGAGTTGTCCCAGGAGACAGAAAAGTTGCATCCACTTTTATAATGGATAGTTGAGAGGCTCCAGGTAGGTTTATGATATTTCTTCAAAATAGTTGCTTTCATTAATCTACCTCAGGTTTCTTCCCCACCTAAAAATACTACATACATTAAAATCTGTTTGACATCCAACTCTGAACAATTATGTACGCTCACTATGATGGCTGGAGCCCCACATCATGTTAAACTATATTTTGATTATTGTGTCTTATAGACTAAATCAGTGATGGCAAACCTTTTAGAGACGGAGTGCCCAAATCGCAACCCCAAACCCACTTATTTATTGCAAAGTGCCAGGGCCATATCAGCATTGTAGTGCCCTCAGGGGGGGCAGGGAGGAACCTCTGAGTGCCGCCTTTGGCATGCAAAAAACGGGGGCCCAAAAATGGGCCACCGTGCTGCAAGGTGCAAAAATGGGTGCTGTTGTGCCATGGGATACAGATACAAGGTGCTGCACGTAAGAACGGGGCAGGGCTACTGAGTATCACGCAGGCACTAGCCCTGCCCCATTTGCAGCAGATGCTTGTAAAATGCTCCCCCTCCCTTTTTTTCCAGTCCACCAATAGACAATGGTTGGTGACCTCTGCTCTACCACCTCTATTGGAGCTTGCTAGTTGGCCGCTTCACCTCCTTTGTGCTGGGCAGGGGTCCTGCTCCAAGTGGTGGTGACGGTGGTGGCCTGATGGACCTTCTGCTGGCAGCGGTGGTGCGCGTGCTAACAGAGAGGGCTCTGAGTGCCGCCTCTGGCACACGTGCCATAGGTTCGCCACCACTGGACTAAATCATAGTCGACTTGACTATATGTTTTGGGGCTCAAAGTGCTTTCTATTCTGGACAATTGCTTTTGAAACACATAGATTAGAAAAATGAGATGTTCTGGAGAAAAACTGAAAGCTCTGGAATTATACATTTGTAGATTCCCTCACTTGTTATTTGATACTTTAATTGCAAATGGAGATTTTTATGGAAAGCATATAGTCTCTCATCATGGTTTGCAGCCATTCATCTATAACTGTGCTGGCGAACCTATGGCACGCGTGCCAGAGGGGGCACTCAGAGCCCTCTCTGGGCACGTGCGGCTCGCTCTTTGGCTAGGTTTTTGCAGGAAAAAGCCATTTCTCAAACCCTTCCTAGCCAAAACAAGCCTCCGGAGCGAGCGTGCTGTTTTCAGCTTTGAATTATATCAATCCTGACACCAGAAACAGACTAACAGATGACCTGAGTGCTGCATGTGTTGCTCTCAAACTTACAAAGTATAAGTCAAAGTTAGACAAATTATCAGCATGCATACAACAGCAAAAATCACATTAATTGTTCAAAAGCAGGCCAAATGCAAACTTTTACCTTTCAGTAAAAAGTTGTTTGTATTATTGAAAGCTTTGTCATTGTGTTTTTCTTTTAAGACAAAAGATGTTAATGTATGAGTTGTTTTTTCTAAACTAAAACCTCAGTATTCAGATTAAATTGCCGTGTTGGCACTTTGTGATAAATAAATGGGTTTTGGGTTGCAGTTTGGGCACTCGGTCTCTAAATGGTTCGCCATCACTGATCTATAATCTGTACATTCAGGCAAGCAAATTTAAGATACGGTACTTTGGCAACTTTAAGAGTTAGTTAAAGTGCATTGATTATTGCACTTGTAATCAACTGTATTGATTACTTAGAAAAAAAAATGATTATTTTTGTATCTGTTGTTTTTTTGAGTACATCTGGCTTTTTAGTGCTTGAGAAACTCATATCAAGAGGCCTCAAGATAGTGTGTCAAAACCTTGGATTCAACTTCTCAACTTTGCTATTTTTTAAAATTACAGCTTAATCAGAGAAGGAACATTAAATGCACGACATAAACATGCATTCATAATTAATATACTCATATTTATTTTACTTTTATATTAAATCAAATTTCTTTCGCTTTGTCAAATGCAATTTGCAGCATGAAAAATCTTGTGCATTTTTGGAATAAGTAATTGGAACTAACAGTAAAATATCTGTTTCTTGCTAGTTGTGATTACTATATGTTTATTCTACAGTCACCCTGTTTGTTTCAGTTTAAACCATGTCGAAATCCTTGAAAAAGATTGTAGAGGAAAGTAGGGAGAAAAATATATTGGAAGTGGACATGTGTGAGCGTGGCATATCAAACATGTTGGATATACCTGGATTATGTAAGTATTTTGCTGCTTCTCTCATCTTAGTTCAAGTTTAATCATTTCTGCAGGCATAAATATGTTTCCACAAGGATTTGGTAGGTAAGGGGCAGATTATCTTTGAAGGATAATCTTGAAAAATGTTTTGATTGACTAATGCATTTGAATAATACTTTCCTTTTATTGTGTGGTTTTGCCTCTTGATCACACTTTTCGTAAATCAGTCTCAAGAGCTGCTAATGCACAATAGCAAAGAACTAGGAAGTCTGAGTTTCAAATTTTAATTTTTTCAGGAATTCAACATGCAGCATAAATAAATAAACCTCTTTCCTTATTAGTTCCCAAGTGTGATGTGGCAGTAAGTATATATTACTGCACAAGATTTAATGATTAGCTTGATATTTATATGAAAGCCTTGTATATAGATATATATTTACTGCTGTTAATAACAGTAATAGTTGTGATGATTTTATACTATATCTGAGATTCAAGGCATCATGTGCCCAGATTCTGGCTTCCAGTAAAATAGGAAAATAAGGCCTTGTTCATTGCTTGCTTGTGAGTTTCAAAGGACATCTGGTTGGCCATTAAGGGAAACAATGTATTAGACTAATTAGATCTATGATTTCATTCCATAAGTATTTGTTTAAGATTATTTTTTTAAAAAAATTTAAATATTCGCAACCTGAAGGCCAAGTTTCATACATATTACTTCCCTGAAAACCATCAAGAATCTTTTCCATATTAGTTTTATAGTGAAAAATGATGCACAAATTAAGTGTGACTTACAGCCTCATAAAAAATTTCACACCTTAGTCAAAAAAGTCTGTAAACCCATATTATTAGGTTGAATTCAGAGGACTTTTCCCCTTCCAACAAGACTCTCTAAGCAGAGTGTGGCTCAGTACATTTTATGTACTAAATTGAGAACTTGTTAAGAAAATATATTAATTTGAGATTACTAGTTAGTAATTAGAGCTATTTTTTCAGGCTTAACTATAAACTCATGGGATGATAGTCAGTGTTGTGTGGACAGACTTTTCCAAAACAGCCTTCGTACAACTTGTTCCCTAAACAACTATGACCAGAAATGGAAGAGGAACTATTCTACTGTCTGATGCTTTTTTAAAAGTCAACATATACTATTGGAAGCTGTTTGTGACTCACAATAGAATTTAAAAAAACATTTTTTTTCTCTTTCCCATATTTTATAGTTACATTTATATATATATTGAGCAATGATTTTTGTGCCCTTTCCATTGCCATTCTGTTGTTGACTTTGTCTTTTGACAGTGCTCTAACATCTGGATATGAAGGTTGATTTTCCCCCCTAAAATAATTTACCTTTTAAATGAGTCAGTTATCATAAATTTGTGGAGAATGGTATGAGAAGCAGGAATGTTCTTAATATGATTTACAAAAGTAGTTCAAGAATTTTGAGATCTAAATATTGCAAATCATTAAATGACAAAATTCCAGTTGAATAAAGTACTATAATGTTCTTTACAAAATTACATTAACTAAAGCTTTCAGAGGAAAACAGCTCAAGTATACATACTGTCTTTTGCTCAGAATGAAAGGCAGGACATATGTCATACAATAAAATACCAATATATGTTTTTCTGATAGTTCATGTTTAACTGCTTGTGAGTACAGGTACTGCTTGACTTACTACCACAATTGAGCCCAAAATTTCTGTTGTTTAGCAAGACAGTTGTTAAGTGAATTTTGCTTATTTTATGACCTTTCTTGCTATAGTTCTTAAGTAAACCACTGCAGTAGTTAGTAACATGGATGTTAATGAATCTGGCTTCTCCATTGATTTTGCTAGTCAGAAGGTCACCAAAGGTGATTCTATGATCCTGGGATATCATATTATAAATATGTGCCAATTGCCAAGTGTCTGAATTCTGATCATGTGACAGTGGAGATACTGCAATGGCTATAAGTGTGAAAAATGATAAGTCATTTTAAGTGCCTTTGTAACTTCAAACAGTTATTAAAAATGCTTGTAAGTGAAGAATTACTTGTAATCTGATTTGTTGCTACCTTCTAGAGCAGGACTTTTCAATCTTTTCACCCATTGTACCACTTTTAGAAGATGGCAACATCCGAGTACCACCAGTCGCCTAGCAAGGTGTCAAAAACTTGATGACCCCCCCCCAAAAAGGAAAAAAGTGATAAAGTACAGGTAGTCCTCGACTTACAACAGTTCGCTTAGTGACTATTCGAAGTTACAATGGCACTGAAAAAAGTGCTCCCCAAGCCACAGCCGAGCAAGACACCTGCCTGCCCACCCGGTGGCACACTTCCTCCTGTTCGAGGTTTCTATTGTTGTGAGCATTTCTGTTGAGGATTGGCAGCGGGGGTGGGGTGGGGGGTGTTTGGTTTTTATTCCCCCGTCTGCTGGGTGGTTACAGCAGGTTTTGGTCATTTCATACGATCCTGGGACACTGTGACTGTCATAAATATGAATCAGTTGCCAAGCATCTGAATGTAAATCACAAGACCCTGGAGATGCTGCAACATTCCAGTTGATCGGCGCTTCTTCTGGGCTCAGCAGAAGCGCCAGGATCAGAGCCGAGCTCCAGCTGGAACCTGACACTGATCCTGGCACTTCCGCTGAGCCCTGACAGCCCCGAAGCGCTGATCCTGGTGCTTCTGCTGAGCCCTAGCAGCTCTGCAGCTCCAGCTATCTCTAGCTCAGGCTTGTGCGGTGCTGCCACTGGTTCAGCTCATTCCCCTCCCCCGCTACCACTTTTCTAGGATGGTCGCATACCACCTGCCAGGTCCCAATGTACCACAGATACCCGTACCACTGGTTGAAAAGCCCTGTTCTAGAGGACAGGACTACGTCAATTTCTTGATAGTATAATTTCATGTTTTACTTCTGTTAGTGCTAAGAATTACAGGACTGAAAAATACTATTTTCTAAGACCATTCTTTAATTTTATTTCATAGTATGTTCTGTGAATATTTTCCTGATTGTAGAGAAATCGGGATGAAAAAAGTATTTTGTGGATTAGTAATCTCTCCCTGAAATCTTCAGAGACAGACAAATTTTAACTCTATGCTAATTATCTTATAATTAATTCAGTTCTGCTGTAAGAGATTTTCTTTTTCATGATGTGACATTAGTGAAGTCGTAACAGCTGTCTCAAGAGTTCCCTTTGTTTGAAACATTAAATTATCCAATCAGAAATTATAATATTGTTTAATAATGCCAAAGATGTTTATGTTATTTATTAGTTTAGTACAAGATAGCTTATTAGGCAGTTGCTGCACTTCAGCTAACATTGTGGCATTTGGTTAATTAGATAGTAGTTGTAACTATCTAGACCATATGGAAAAAGAATTAACTCTTCTTGACTAGAAGAGAATTAAAACAACATCAAACATTTCTCAGAACCTAAACTAGAACATACTGATTCATTTTCAGTTACTAGTAACTTTAGCTTAAGCTGGAGAAACAGCAGAAATGACAATGCTTGGATTTTTGTTCCATTGTTTAATTTTTAATGCAGTTTTAAGGCAGGAAATATACAAAAGAAAAAAATTACCAAACAAAATTGTTTCCCAGGGATACATTCTGTCCCCACATTTAAAAATTGTTATCAGGATGTTAGTATCTGAAAATGCTAACATAGGATGTGCAATTTTATATAAAATATTGGAAAATCACAGCCACTGAATTCAGTAGATGTTATACCTGAATGAAAATGTATAAAGTTATACTGATTATTTCAGCATAATTTAAAACATTATTTCTAGAGGCAAAAGCACATAAAATATTCACATTGAAAATCAAGATTAGATTGCATGATTTTTCTATATCATGCAAATTTTTATTTCCAATACATGAATGGCTGCAGCCTTTTTTAAAAGTAAAACTAAATAGGTCATAGGTGCCACATGTGTATTTATACTACACTTAAATATAGCTATTTCTGGATTCTGAAAAGGCATAATTCAGTTTCCTGAAGCATGTGAAACTAATAAAGCTTGGTAAATGGGAAAAAAAATAACAATAAAATCAACACTGATAAATTGAAGCAATACATGATATTTACTTATGGGAATTGGGATGTGTGAGAAATGGAAGCAATGTTTAAATGTTTGTAAATTACTACACTTCTTGCTTTAAATTATTGAATAGCAGTTTGGAGTGTTTATTTGAATACATACATACATGTATTCATATATGTATTCAATTATGTGTGTGTGCATTTTCCCTTTCATTGGCTTGTTTTAATATTAAGAAAAAGTAAACCCTCCTTTGCGTTGAATTCTTTGACTTATGATCAAGTAGAATAATAAACGGTGTAAATTAAATAAACCAAGTACATAAATAAAAGGTAAGTCTTCTGTGGCGTGCTTCCTTGGCAAACTTTTTACACTAGTCTCCGCAGTAAAGGATTTATTTTTGCTATTTAAAAATAAATAAATAATTGTATTTGCAGAAAAACATTATTTACTGGTCATTTTGTTTATCATCCTTGTCTCTAAATTATTGCAGGATAATTTATGGACACTGTAACTACCGTTTTGAAATAATAGACCTAATTTGACTAGAAAACAGATTCAGTTTGGAAGTAAAAGTTTTATGCCCCATCCAGGCAAGTCCCCTGTTAATGCAGTTCCTTTCTTTTTTAAGACAATCATATGGCAAAGGCATATCCTGGGTCTTAATCTCATTCCTGTTCGTTGCAGTTTGAATAACTGCTTATTTTTATCGAAGCTTCACATGGCTTTGTAATCTACAAAATGAACATCCAATATTAACAATAAAAAAGAAGAAAAATCTTGTGTACAACAAAAGGGAAAAGAAAAAAAGCCAAATGTCAAATATATCTAATATTGAACATAAAGAATCCACTCCAGCTGGATGCTGAAAAATAAATAAATAAATAAACTCATAGGTTCTCTTTCCCTTACATAGCAAATCTACAAATAGTTATAAGCTTTCCCATCCTTTTTCTTTAAACAAAAATACTATACTAAATATCAGACTGAAAAATATTATCTTGCTTATGAGTAATTTTTAGATTATTATTAATAGTTTAATATGATTGAATTTATATTATTTTATTTTATATAATATTTTATATTATATTAATTTTAATATTATGGTTTAATTATATAATCATATAATTATTTTTGTTTTTAATTTGTTAATATTTATTTTGAAGAGGAGTTAAAGTATGTTATGGATGTGAATACAACGATACATCATTTTGTAAAAATTTTCTTTCAAACTATAGTTTGAAGTAAATTTTTAAACATTGATCCATACATTCTCCCATTTATCTAGTGCTGTTATACCCAACAAATTTTGCTCATTTTACAATATAATCTGACACATTTATCTTCCAGATTCATTTTAGGTAGCATTTTATATTCTTATAGCAATCAGATGGTCATCTCCACAACATTTGATACCCAATTCAGACCCTGCGAAAACAAAAAGTTTTTATCAAATTTAAATCTTTCAAAAACTCTATAAAATAATTAAACCAATCACAAACAAATCCTTCACTTACTAGTTGTTCTCTTGTTTTTATCTTAAGTTCCTCTTTTTCAAATATCAATAAATCCCAATATGTCATCTATTTACATCCCAATAGCATCTCTTTTCTATGTAGTGCTTCAGGAGGTGATAGCCAAAGTGGCACTTTGTCAGCCAATCTTCTTTTATATTTCTACAAAGTTTTGAATTAGGGAATAAATATATATTTAAGAAACAACTAGCAACTTTATGGAGCAAATCTTGATACAAAGTTCTAATAGTAAATATGGGCATGAACTGTGTGCAATTCTCAAATGGCTACACAGAAGAAATTTATACTGAGTTCAATGGCTTTTGCTCCTATGCAGAAATGTTTAAGCTTGCAACTGAACTCTAATCCATGCAGACATTCCCATGAATGCTGATATTATTAGTTTAATCCCAGGGAGGATAGTTATGTCACACTGTGCTTGGGAACATGCTCAGAAACTAGTCCTGTGCCACATTTTGTTCAGTACTAAAAGAATAAGGATTTCATTCATTTTATTTTATAATCAAAGCACATTCTCTATCAAAACAAAAATTTCTGCAAGGCAGTAAAATCAAAATATCCAACTCTCCCAAAAAAACCCCAATATAATGTGTTAAATTAAATGATTGATAACCTAAACTTTAGAAAATAAGATTAGAAGCAACATAAATAAATTTAAGATTAAAACATATTTTATAATAATAATAATAATTATAAAGTTGGAAGGGATCTTGGAGGTCATTAGGTCCAACCCCCTGCTCAGGCAAGAAACCCTATTCCATTTTGGACAAATGGCTGTCCAGTCTCTTCTTAAAAACTTCCAGTGTTGGAGCATTCATAGCTTCTGGAGGCAAGTTGTTCCACTGGTTGATTGTGCTAAGTGTCAGGAAATTTCTCCTTTTTTCCTTTTTCCCAATGCAAAAAAGATTTATCCATTATATTCTAAGCTGAAATAAAATATGAGTAAAATGGTGCTAGAGCAGTGGTTCTCAACCTCTGGGTTGGGACCCCATTTGGGATCGAACGACCATTTCACGGGGGTCGCCAAACAGCGCAGTCCGCCATTTTTTCCCCCTTTTCCTTAGCTGTGCTACTCCCTTTTATTCTACTGGCTTTTGAAAGCCAATAGAATAGACTCTCTTGAATAGAGTCTAATTCTATTGGCTTTCAAAAGCCAATAGGAATTGTCCAGGCTGTCTCTGCCCTGCTGAGCCCGCCAAAAGTCCCATTCTGCAAACGGTGCTGCACCAGTTGAGTAGTCCTCGACTTACGACCGGTTGAGTAGTCCTCAACTTACGACCAGTTGGGGGTCGCGGCATTAAAAAGGTTGAGAACCACTGTGCTAGAGCAACCAGAGCATATCCTCCACAAATGTTTTAAGTATCGATGGGAAAAGAATATAAAAGGTCTTGTCTGAAAACCTGAAGAGCATTAAAGATTTATATCGGTATGTTGATATGACTAGTGAATATTCCTACTATAATATGGTCATATCCTTCATTTCCAGGCAACACTCTAACTCAGGGGTGTCAAACTCACAACATCACGTGACGTATCACGACTTTTTTTCCATTGCCAGCAATGGGGTAGGCGTGGTTTTGTCATGATGCATCCGGCCCATGGGCCGGCAGTTTGACAGCCCTGCTCTAACTCAGTGTTTTTCAGCTTTAGCAACTTGAAAATGTGTGGACTTCAACTCCCAGAATTCTCCAGCTTGCCAAGTTGCCATCGTTGCCAAACAGTACTTGCTGCTTTTGATATAATTTGCATTCTCAAAAGACATAGTTGAAAATGTGAAATATAGATTCAGGGACATGACTTTGAAGCAGTTTTAAAAAAAACATGTAAACAAAGAGGACAGAAACATTCTTTAATTCCTAGGAAGGGAGACAGAGATTTGGAATGACTCTTTCAGGAATCTGTTATTTTACAGTGAGGTATAGTTTTATCACCTCATGGAGTCTGTTGCCTGGTCAATCTTTGAAGGATTGACAGAATTACATTGCTGTCATTGTTAGCAATGGCTTAATTAAGACTCCAAAGAAACCTTGTTCAGTTCAGAATCTGAGGGTTTAGTATTATTGGAAGAAATAATAACACACTATAATATTACTTACTTACTTTTAAATATACGAATGGGCTATGTGCATAAACATATACCTAAGCAAAAACTGAGAAAAGCATAAGTATAGATAGTCCAGTAGTCTTTTATTTTGTGGATGCTACAATGTATACCTCATGAAAAAGAAGGAAAATAAATATGTATTGTGACATGCCATTAAATTAGACTTTTTTCAATGATTTTTTCATTTATTTCCTTATTTAGGGCATTGAGAATATATTTTTTTCGATTTATAACAAGTTGTCATAGACTTTTTTTTAAAAAGATGAGAATATATCATTTTGCCTTCTGTTTTTTTTTCCTGATCCACATGAGATTTACAGTAGCAGTATAAACTTCCTGTCTAAATGTTATGCACTGAATTAAAAATGAAGCTACAGTGCCATCTTGTGGATCTGAAGGCACAGTTTATTATAGTTTATTTTATTAAAGAAGTTCTTCAGTAGTTCCAATTACATTTTTTTCTTTTTATTCAATCTCCCTGTTATTCTATTCTCAGTCTTAGGGATTAATAATTTAATTGAGAGTTAATGGAAAAGATATTTCCCCAAGGATGCAAATTCTGTCTTTAAAAATATTTTAAATTGCCAAGAATGCAAAATAGTTCGTCTAATGTATATAGTGTAATGGATAATGATAATTTATTCTTTCGCAACTTGTTGGCAGTATCTTGAAAAGTACAGATGTCAAGCTAACATCAGTTGAATTCTGCTTAAGTATATGACCATATTAAAGCATCCTGTCTTTAATATTGTCATGTTTTATATTTAATTAGTTTTTAAGTTTCTTTATAAACACATAGGTAAATCACTGTAGGCTGCTTTGTTATTTTTCCCCATTATTACTGTTTTTTTCCTTTATCCATCTCTCTTCCCCAGAGTCCAACCCAAATATCTGCTTCCTCTTAAGGTTAGATAATTACTGCTATGTTTAGGCTGATTGAGTTCATTCTTTGTGAACTAGTTGAGTCTTTGAAATACAATCCGAAGTATAGAATCAAGATCACACAAAGAGACTTCCGATTCCGGTTTGCAGCGACTCCAGTCATGTGAAGAGACTTGTCTCTCCACTGGCTGTTTTTTCTTCGCTGGTAGACCCCGTAATGGGTTGAAAGTTGCCCTGGATGAGGATGAGGAGGCTTGTTAGTGATTGCAGGAGGGTGGCAGCTTCTTCCACGGCTCCAGCTAACTCCTTAGGGCCGATGAAACAAAGATCGTCCTACAAGATGGCTGATCATCTAACTGCACCAACCGAAAGTCACAGGAACATCTAAGTGTGAAAGACCCACCGCGGATGACCTGGGTGAGACCCTCCCTTCTCCTCTCTTCACCCTATTTTTCTCTCTGCCTGTAAAAGCTTTTTTGGAATCATTTCCATGTCTTGAGAGAGCGGCGCTTGCTTGCATGGGAAGAAATGCGCTGAACAAAAGAACAGAATTATTAATTTTAATGACTATACTTTACTCTTATTTACCTTGGGGTACAGAAAAAACTTTTTTTATAGAGCTTTATCTTTATTTTACACTTGAAGAATATTTCTTTTAAGAAAAGAGAGAAAAAGAAAAAAAAATGGTTTTGGGGAAAGATTTTACAACCCACTGAGGACATCTTTTGGCAAAAATTTAATATTGCAACTGCCTGTTTTTGTCTGGAGATGAGGTTGGCTTGACCTTCAAACTATAACAGAAGGGAAAAGATAAGGAAGCTGATGCAGCAGTTACAAATTGTGGGGGTGGACATTGTTTAATTTCTAGTAAATATAGCCCCCACTAAAAGATAAAAAGGACTGTCTGCAATTATTAATTAAATGGAGAAACCTTACTTACAATTAAATTGTAAACTTATATTGGAAAAAAATTACAAAGTCACTGAGCAAGTATGTGCTAAAATAAAAGAGATTACTACAGAAATAAGAGCCAGAAACATTACTCCAAACTGATTTTCAGGCTTCAACTGACTGTTCTATAAACCAAAATATACCAGAAGAGCAATCAATTTTGTTCATTATATTACAAAAAATATGTTGAGACCTTGGAAAAAGTTCAGACCAGAGCAGCTAAAATGATCAAAGGCCTGGAGACTAAAAATATGGAGAATGGCTGCGGGACTTGGGTTTGTCTAGTCTAAATAAAAGAAGAAACATGATAGCAGTATTCCAGTATTTGAGGGGCTACCACAAAGAAGAGGGCGTCAAACTATTCTCCAAACCACCAGAGGGCAAGACAAGAAACAATGGTTGGAAACTGATCAAAGAGAAAAGCAACCAGGAATTAAGGAGAAACTTCCTAACAGTGAGGACAATTAACACGTGGAACAGTTTGCCTTTAGAAATCGTGGGTACTCCATCATTAGAAATTTGTCTGAAATGGTATAGGTTCTCCTGTTTGATAAGGGGGCTATTCTAGTCTATTCTAGTCTATTCTAGTCTAGTCTAGTCTAGTCTAGTCTAGTCTATTCTAATTAGCCAATCTTTTTGTACTTAGTTCAAATTTAATATGAAATCATGTAAAAATCTATATAGAATATGTACTTAAGACAAATACATATATGTACAGCATTTTAATAAATATGTTTTTAAAAAGATACCCAATAAAATAAACTTGGATAGAACAGACATGGACTGGAAATAGATTTTTATTGATTATGTACAGTAACTGAGTCATAATACAAAACTTCAAAATTATATTTTGCAAGCAAGCTAGTTCTATGAAAGATGTTATAAACTTATGCTAATCAAACCTACCTCACTAACTAGGTCTTTAGGGAAAGTCTACAATGTTTTGTATTTAAATTTTGCTAGGTAGCTATATAAAAGTGATGGCAAACCTTTTAGAGACCGAGTGCCCAAACTGCAACCCAGAACCCACTTATGCATCATCAGGTGACGGGTGGGTGTGTCCCATTGAGTGGGCAGGCCCATTGGGTGGGCATGGCTGCGGTGGTAATGGCAGACTGGGTGGGACTAAAAAGTTCAATCAATCAATTCCAACTTTGCAAGATCTTTTTTTTCCTGTGAGAAGTTGAAATTGACCGATTGAAGCTTTTTTTGTGTGTGTACACAGTGGTGGAGGCCTAAAGCGAAAAGGTTTTATAAAACCCAGCTGAAGGCCTAGGACTGGGGCGATGGCGCGCGTGCCCACAGAGAGGGCTCTGTGTGCCAACTGTGGCACATGTGCCATAGGTTTGCCACCACTGCTATATAAGAATAACTTCCAACCTGCTCTTTAGCTATTTTCTACTTTGTAATTATTGTATAATGTGGGCGGTTTATTCATTCTTTATTTTTTTCTTTTTATTTACAGTCAGTCTGTCTCATATCACACAGCTGGTTCTCAGTCACAACAAGCTCACTGGTAAGTACATTTCTAAATATTTCCTTTCTCCCTCAGTGTAAATGAATTCCTGCCAATTAACTGATTTGAACATTGTTAAATATTACAGATTTTGTAAGTGGTCTCTTGTATTGTTGAATGTTTTCATGCTATTTTACTAGAATTTTCTTCCTGTTCAGTGTTCAACATTGCATTGGCAGAAATTGTAGCACATTTCATTCAAATAATAGCAATAGCAATAGCACTTAGACTTTTATACCTCTTCACAGTGATTTACAGTCCTCTCTAAGCAGTTTAGAATCAGCATTTTCCCCCCCAACAATCTGGATCTTCATTTTACCAATCTTGGAAGGGCGGAAGGCTGAGTCAACCTTGAGCTGGTAAGGATCAAACCCCTGGCAGTCAGCAGAATTAGCCTGCAATACTGCATTTTAACAATTGCACCACCATAATGCTGTCAACACTGAAACAGCAAGTTAATATTGCTGTTTCAGTGTTGTAGAAACAGAAATCATATTGCAGAAATCATCTTTCGTTTGCAATTAATGTTTTATAATCCTAGGATAAAATCTAATTTTTGCACTAATGGAACTTTTCCTCCCTCTATTAAATGGGAAGGGAGCTGAAGATTACCCTTTCCACTTAGAGCTCACTGCTTTTCCATGTCTAAGCTAGCAGGTTGGGAGATTAGATCCAGAGTGGTCTGATACGTTTTAGATATGAAAGTATGTATGTATGTATGTATGTATGTATGTATGTATGTATGTATGTATGTATATATTTAATAGCTTGTGATAGCTTCTGAATTGTATGGTTTGTTCAACATATTTTCATATTTGTATCCACATAATTATATATGATGAATTTTGAGACTATTAGTATTGTTTTATTGGTACTTGAAGCTTAAATTTATTTTAATGTAGAAAGTATTCTGTGGTTAATAGATTATTTTTGTATGTTATTTAAATGTAATATATTTTGTGCTAACTATACATCTCTTAATAATACCGTAATTGTGTATGCATAGTGCAAAATGTTTATTTTTAAAAAAACTCAAACTGTTGAAGGTGATGTATGTAGACCAAACAGCAAACATGATCAGATAAAGTAATTTAAGTTTATTGTAAAAGTAGAGTAATAACATCATGCAAGTCTGAAAGTACAATTGTTCATATTAACCTTTACATCCTGAGAACTTAGGTAATGTCCTTTTGGCTCTTGTTCACCAACTAGCAGTTGTGGGCTATGCTGTCTCTTATTTGACCCTTCCTTAGACAGCATCTCTTACTCCTGTCTCCCATGATCTTTCCCATATACTATTACATCCTTCCACAAGTACCCAAGGATTGTTGTCTGCAGCAGGAAAACCTTCATGTGTAAGGGTACATACAAGCACTCATTGTCAGCCTGACTAGGTAGAGCAGACAAATCAACTCTACAGGAAGGTTAAAATTACTTTTATTGAGATTGGCTATAATAAATCAATATTGGATTGATTGGATAATTTTACACCTCCCCCAGCTTATGGTTCCCTGAATTAGGGCAATATCCGTTTGAGTTCTTCAAATGTTTTCTGTCTGTTGTAGACTTAAAATATGTTTTGCTCTTGCACTGGTAAGAGAGCTTGCATATATCAACACCAGTGTCATCTTCCTTTCTATATACTGATAGAGGATGGTTCAGGATTATACATAAGTCAGTTTATATGGGTGTACAGCAATGTACCATTTTGTGCTATATATGAGGGCTCCTCTGCCACAAGCAGTCATGTTGTATTTGTGTATACTATATACAAAGGAGCACTTGTTCATCTGCTTTCATAGTAAGCAGTACACATAAACACATGGGCTTTAGAGATAAGTATATTTTGATCTGACTTAGAAAAAGGCATGCAAAAAGATATTTATGATGAGTATAATGGGATTACATAATAGTTGTGTGATTTTTTTAAAATTTTATTTTACTTTCCAAAGCAAGGCAATACTTGAATGGAAGGAATGTCTTCTTTCTTTCTTTTGTCACATTGTTGATGTAGAAAACATTATCAGAGATGAATTGGATACCAAAGATTATAGCAGGATGTGCAATCCTCCACTATTCTCAAGGGGAGATCTCTGGGAATAATGGATATGAAAATAATTGTTTTCACATGATAAAGAGATATTAAGGCTGGAATAAGCATGAGGTGCCCCCAAGAAACTTTCTGTTCATGTTTCTGCTATTTAAAAAATTGCTACCGCCTTTCAACAGATTCACCATAGTCCCTAGGTGTGGGAGGACCACAGATGAAATGCTGAGGCCATATGCTGTCTGTGAGTTTCCCATTCCTCTACTATAATTTATTCAATCGTGTCAGTGAATTCATTAGATATTCTGTGTTTTCATTCTATAAGGATCCTCAACCTGGTGAGCTCACAAAAAGGCTGGAAATATAAATCATTCACCTAGATGACAAAATCTACATTCTAAGCAAAAATAAATTTCCCCCCAAATTTAAGATTTTTGTGGTGGCTTCTCTGTCATCTGTTAGTTGTACTATTAAGTGTTTAAATATATTGTATTCTAAATCATATTTTTGAAACTTCTGTAAGACACATGGAAAAAAATGTTGCAAGATAGACTGCAATCTAGCTAAACAATAAATAAAAATAAATAGTGTGTCTCACTATAACTAAAAGACTGGATTTCAGTTTTCTTATTTGTCACATTTGGCATTCTTGACCTAATCCCTTAAAAAGATACAATTAATTGTCTGAGCAGATTGTTATCAAAATGACTAGGGAAAACAATGTCAGTGACATTTGATATGCTTCACTAAGGTCATATTAGCATCTCATACTAGTTTTCTGGCTTATAAATGAGCATGCTTGCTTTGTTGTTCCACTGTTTATAGTAAATATGTCCATTTTCTAGGGTGGTAAATTATTCATGAAAGGTAAGCAGATGCCCTAGTGTTTTCTACAGTTAGTGTTTGCAGCCTGACAAAAATCAGCAAGCTTTATCACTACAGTAAGTCATAGCTTCTTGCTTTCAAGTTGTGCTACCACTTCACTGTTTTATTTATTTTAGCATGTTTTTTTTACATTTCTATCTGTAAACCTGTCAAAGTTAGATATACCTGTGTTTTATAGGAGTATGCATAAGATAACAATCCATGCTTCAAAGTCTTTGGCTAGGAAGGCTTGTCAAGTGAATGTGTCCTTCTTCTAATTCTGAGCCACCCCTGGATTCATCTGAGCAAAGACTGGGGTATCCAGAAAGCAAGGGGGAATTTGGCTTTGGAGGAGTGAGTGAGAATCCTCTTGTATTGAATAAAAAACTGAACTCTCAGTTCAAGCTCCCTTTTTCCTATTGTCTCATGGAATGAAATTGCCTAGGTGCCCTAGGCAAGGAGGGAAATGTAAAACAGCACTGAGACAGGTTGCATGGGGAGGGGGACAAAACAATTCCTGTCTCCCTTCTATAAGCCCATGGTTAAAATGAAAGTGTGGGAGAAATTTTTTATTAACAGTTTTTTTTGACAGCCTTAAACATTGGGCTCTATCCAACAAAACACAACTTATTGGTGCAAAAAGTAATATCGTACATTTAGGCAAGAAAATGCACATGTATATAATAGGTGATATTTAGCTCCATAGCAGTAACTCAGAGAGATCTAGGCTTCCTAGTGGACAACCACTTAGATATGAGCCTGCATGTGCTATAACTTCCAAAGAAACCAATGTCGTCATAGGCTTCCTCAACAGAGAAATAGTATCAAAATCATGTGAAGTGTTAATCTCATTAAACTACATTTGGAATACTGCATCCAGTTCTGGTCACCATGATAAAAAAAGATGCTGTTATCCTAGAAAAAGTGCAATGATGATAAGGAGGCTGGAGGCTAAACTGTACAATGAGAGGTTAAGGCAACTACATATATCTAGCCTAATGAAGACAAGGACTGGGGTGATTTGATAGGAGTTTTACTTGAGGGGCTGTACAAAGAAGAGGAGATGACTTATTTTCCAAAGTACTTGACAAGAAGCAATGGGTCAAAGAGAACCAACCTAGAACTAAGGAAAAATTTCCTGATAGTAAGAACAATTAATCAGTGGCACAGTTTGCTTCCCAGGATTGTAGATGCTTCATCCCTGGAGTTTTTCAAGAAAAGATTAGACCACCATTTATCCAAGATGAAATAAGATCTGGCAGATAGGGGGCTAGACTAGAAGTTCCTAACTCTTCATTGACAGAAGAACTTAGAAAAGTGATTCTATGCATCTGTGGTGCAATAAAATAAACACTGCAAAGTTTATACAAAAAAAGACATTAACAACATAGTTAAATAGAGTATGAGATATTTAGTGAACTTTAGTTATTAGGAAGACTGCAACTTACAGTATATTGTAAACATTGCTGTATACTATAAAAGTAACCCCAAATCACATCATGCTATAGGAATGAAATAATATAACCTTCCCCAAATCAATGAACTTAAGATGTGGTTCTAAGATTCTCAGAAAGCAAACTACAAGCAAAATTAGTAATATTCTCTCTTAGATACAGTAAGTGTTCTGTTGATCCAGAATTCTTTTTCCTCTGTATTATTTAATGCCAGAAACTTTTTGCATTTCTTATTTAAATGCTTTTATCTGAAAAATAGCCTCTTTTCTAGCTATTTCCTATTTGCTATTAAGTAGCTCTCATTTACAAACAGTAGTTGAAACTGGGAATTTGGTTGCTAAGTGGCAACATCACAGTTATGTTATGTGACTGTACCAACTTCTGACAGCTGTTCCAGTTGCTATTGTTTGGCGAATCCCATATGTTAACAGCATCCTTCAGTCAGGTGATCATTATTTGCAACGTTCTGCCAGTTTTCCCATTAACTTGCTTGTTAGAAGCTGGCCCTGAAGGCACAAATGGCAGTCACATGACTGTGGGATGCTGCAACGGCGATAACTCTGAGGATCTGTCATTAAGTCCCCCTTGTTCAGTGCCATGATAACTTGTTGCTGAATAAGTGGCTACCTGTATCTCAGTGACAATATACTTTTGCTTTGATTCTAATTATAAATTAATAATTTTTGCATTTTAAATTTATATGTTATGCTTGATAACATACTTTTTCCTAATTTATATTTACTAGTTACATGTACTAATAAATGTATGCACTTATAAATTAGACACATAGAATACCAATTTGCAAAAAAGCAGTAATATAAAAGAGGATTAAATAAAAAGATCTATAGGGGGCAAAATAACTCTGCTTTGCACTATTTGTCATTGGTAAATGCAATATAACTTTACAAATGGGATTATATATCTATTGCTTATTTAGAAATAACTTAATTAGGTATTTGAAATAGTTTGATATTATTAAAACAATATATCCAATCTATAAATGTATCAAGATTAACAGTGAAACTTAGTTAATAAATACAATTTTAGAAGGCAATTCTTTATTTTTTATAAGTTCTGACTGCAATGTAAAAAAAAATAAAGCATTGCATAATTTATCCAGTGGAGGTCACTGCTGAGATATATTTTTACACTTTGACTTGAAAATTTAGAAAACTTGTAAGTGCATTTGTTACAGAATATTTGTAGGAATAAGGTGAACCTTTGTACTTTCACAGTAGCTCTTTGAACCCACAGATGTTGAATTGTTTCTGTACCATCTTCAGATAATATAAGTTATATAATTAATTTTGCAACTTTCTAGTGATTGATTTTGCATCAATATAACCTCTCTTTTTACATATGCAGATATGCAACAAGGAATAGGTGAAAGAAATAGAACTGGGACTTTAATGTATTCATACATACTTATTTGGACACCATTTTGAAGAGATGTGAAAGTGAAATTTTTTGGCAAAACTGGCTTTAGACCTATTGTCTGTTTAAATCAGAGCCGAGGTGGCGCAGCAGTTAGAGTGCAGTACTGCAGGCCACTTTAGCTGACTGTGTTCAGCAGATCAGCGGTTCAAATCTCACCGGCTCAAGGTTGACTCAGCCTTCCATCCTTCCGAGGTAGGTAAAATGAGGACCCAGATTGTTGGGGGCAATGTAAATATATATATACGTTGCTTACTGGTGTACACCGCCGGTGGTCGGCTTGCGCCTCTCTGCCACTTGCCAGCTATGCCTCGGCCAGCGCAGGGGGCGGCACCACGCATGCGCGGCACTCCCGGGCAGGGAAAGTCCTCGACTTACGACCGGTTGGGAAGTCCTCGACTTACGACCGGTTGGGGTCGCAGCATTAAAAAGGTTGAGAACCACTGATCTAAAACATGGTAGGTTTCCCAGAACCTGAGTTGGTTTGGAATAAAAATAATATGAATATTGGCAAGTGAATACTGTTTAAAATGTGTACATATACAATTTATAGATCATCACAATCAGTCATATGTTCATTTGGCATTTTTATCTACCTGTTGAGTTTTTTCTAAGAACCTAGAATAGCAGATGTTGATGTGTGATGATGTTAGAGGTATTGTTGCAGGATGTAAGCTGTTTCAAGTAAAGTTGCCGTTTGCAATTGACTGATGGTGAATTTGTTAATTTTGGTATTCCCAGTTGCTTTGGAATTTCTCTCAAGGTGCCTATTATTAGTAGTATTACTTTTGCTTTCTTTTGCCACAGTGGTTCTATTTCTGTTGGCAGATCTTTGTATTTTATTATCTTGTTTCTGTTCTATTCTGCTGCCTTCAGGTACTGCCACAGCCACTATCTAATTTTTTTTGTCTTTCATATTGACAATTATTAAGTTGGGATCTTATATGACAGATGTCTGTCAGTTTGAATACTAAAGTATCAGAGCACGTTAGCTTCTTTATTTTTTATTATTTCATCTATTTTTGGTTCCCCACCAGTTCTTGCTTTCAGGCAAATGATATTTTTTTGCAGATCATCCAATGAACCATTGTTGCTACTTTATAATGCCATTGCTTATAGTCAGTTGTAATCTTATTGCAGCAGCTAGCCAGGTGGTCCATTGATTCTTTGTAGTGGTGGCACTTGCTGTGTTTTGTTGTCTTCTCAATTTTTTATTATATTTATTTAGTTATATTCCACCTTTATTATTTTTACAAATAATCCAGCACGCCTTCCTCCTCCCATTTTCCTATTTTCCCATAACAATTCTGTGAAGTGAGTTCAGCTGAGAGTGGGATTGGCCCAAGGTCATCCATCTGGCTTTCATGACTAAGGTGAGACTAGAACTCGTGGACTCCCACTTCTAGCATGGTGCCCTAACCACTAGACCAAACTGGCTTTAATTTAATTCAAAGGCATATAGCTTTAGTTCATTTCCATTTTGTTGGTTTTTGTGATTTAAATCTTTCACTGAGTGAGACTGTTAAATTTAAATCAAATTCAACAGTTACTTTGTACCATACTTCTTTCAAATAATATTTCATTTGTGTATTAAAAGACATCCTCCTGAAGCTTAATATAAAAAAATTAATAGCCACCTTTAAGTTAGTTTATATTGTAAACATATTTGGCAAATATATAATATCAAAGGGAGGAATATTTTTGCTTTATAACTTGAGAATTGGGAAAAGAATAATAGGATTTCATTTTAATTTATATATACTGTTTTGTTACTTAAGTTTAACATTTTTTATGTTAAAAATACTGAAGTAGTGCCCAGGTTGTATATATTTCTTGAAATAAAATCTGTTTGGTCCGCATATAGGCAGATGATCATTGGAGAACTTAATGTGTTGTCTTGAATTCCATGATAGAAGAAAGTGAACTTTTGTAAATCTTTTTTTGTTGTTGTTAGTTGTGAAGTCGTGTCCGACCCATCGCGACCCCATGGACAACGTTCCTCCAGGCCTTCCTGTTGTAAATGTATTAGAAAACAAATTACAAGAGTCAAATGGTGTTTTTTCTCCTCAAACCTCATTAAATTTACAGTATTGTCATAGAAAGATTATTGAAATGAATGGCTAGGGAAAAAGAAGGTGATGATGGAATATCATCTTAGCCATGGCACTTAAACCTTATATTGCTTGTACTCTGAGAATGTAGGATGTATGGAATCTATTATGGAAATAAGCTTCTCTATGCATACAATTTGACTGGTTTAAAGGAGCCTTGAATATCTTGCTCTTTCTTCAGATCATGGTTCCAATAAGTGGTGATTCCTCTGTATTATTAATTTTGGCAAGGCTGGTTGTTTTTCTGGATGTTTGGGGATTTGTATTTATAGTACTTGTATTTTTCTTGGTGTTTTTTTATGCACTGGTCAGAGTTATTGTAGAGATGGGTGGCCTTATAATTAAATAAGCAAGTAATAATGCTGTAAAGTACTAGATTGTCTGTACATAATCTAGGACATGAAGAAGGAAATATGTGGTGATGATGTGAAGGCAGGTGCGTAAAAAGTATTTTTAGAATTTTAGAGGAAGTAGTAGTGAAAAATGCAATATATAAAATATATTGTCACAAATTTAAAAGGTAAAGGGTATAATCCCAGAGATGTCTACCTGATATTAAGTCCTATAATAATATTTTAATTTTTAAATCTCTGTGATTTATAACATACTATTATATCATATATCGTATCATATCATATCATATCACATTAATAGCCACCCTTATGAAAACACAACCCAAGACATCATTCAAACATCAAGATTTCTATAAAAATTTTCACTGATTTCATCTATTAAATATAGATTCTCCTATATTTAATATGGATTCTTTGATCCAAAAACAGGGAGTAGTGACAATGTAAACCTCTAAGAAGATATTAACTGTAATTAGTACTTTAAAGTACTCTATAGATCATGGAATAAATCTATATAGTTATTAAGAATCAACAATGACTTGGTGGCACACAATCCTGGAAGATACAGAATTATTTTATATTAACTTAATAGTTAATTGTTAACTTAATAGTTAATGACGAAGCTTAAGTTCAAACTTTATACTTAAAGTAACATGATTTCTTGGAACCATAGTGTTTATTTGGGGAAAATGGCTTAAAATTTTGATATAAACTAAAGTAGCTTAATATGAAGATTCAGTTCAGAGAATGTATCAGAGATTAACAAAGTAGACTGATTTTGTGAAATAATCCTTTATCTTATCAAAAAGACCAGCATCTACAGAAACCAAGAAAGGTGCAGCTTTTTTGTTTATTTTGTTCTTCGACTGCAGCAAAATGTTTCTCAGAGCCTTTTCTGTTTTCTCTTTATATTCCTGGCACAGATTACAGACAATATATATGGGTCATTGTATTTTATTTATTTAAAAGATTTCTAAATTATATTTTATTTCCCAGGATGATATAAAACAAGACTTAGATTAATGCTTTTCTCCTTTGTCATGATTCATAGAATAGCAATATATATATATATCCCCATTGAAACTGCTACTAGCTGTGCGAGCAAAATAGCTAGTAGCTTGAGATGGACCTTTCTTTGGGAACATAGTAGAGGGTTTAAAAAATTTTTATGCATCATTGCCTCAATTAAATTGATTGTGCCCACACTAATTATGTTTTTATGTGCAAGGAATTTCAAGTTTAGAATTGTATCTGATTTTCCCTTGGATGTAATCTTGGCTATATTGCTTGTGTTGTGCCTGTTAATGTGTAATATAATTATGTTAGACAATTTCTAAAAAATTGGACCTCAGTGATTTATAAATTTCCTGTTCTAATGTATATCTATTTTTCTTCTGTCTGTCTGTCTCCTATAGTCTGTCCTAATCAATAGAGATTCTAAATAGGATACATCAGAATTATACAAAGAAAAAATAGTACAGCCCAGACTTACCTTACATACAAAACTATTAAATTTTTTTAAAAAGCTCACAAAGATTCCCTAATACTCAAATTACCCTAAGAGCTAAACGCTCACTGAAACAGCACTTTTTTTGTTTAGGAAATACCAATAGGGTTAGGCCCTCTATATCTCTGAGAGAGAGATTTCATGTGAGTAAAACTCCTAAGAAACCATTCCATTTCTCAAGAAAGAAGAACCCACAACAATGATGTAGCACAACCAAGTGAAGAGATGAGCTATTGTTGCTTGGTAACTTTGATTCATGTAAGGCAAGGGTGTCAAACTGTCGGCCCGCAGGCTGGACGCGTTATCCGGAAGCTGCGCCCACCCCATTGCCGGCAAACTTGCCCCAAACTGTCCCGATATGTTGCGCGATGTCACGTGACGTCGCGAGTTTGACATGTCTGCTGTAAGGAGATCAGCCAATGATGGGCAAAATCTCCCCTGACCACAGCTTCCACCTGCTCTTTGTGGAAAAGTCCAAAAGAACCTCCAAGAGCTGAATCAAATCCTTTCTGGGAAGCATGTCCCTCTCCAGAGTTACTATAAGGACCAATGTAATTACCTTGCCCTCTTGCCCTGTCTACTACAGGGCTTTTCAACCTTTACACCAACTGTACCACTTTTAGGCTATGGCAATATTCGAGTACCACCTAGCAAGGTGTCAAAAACTTGATGATCAAACAAAAAACCTGTTCAAAGTCGCAATTGCACTGAAATGACTTACGACCATTTTTCACACTTATGATATTGCAGCATGCCCAGGGTCATGTGATTTACCGTATTTTCTGGGGTATAAGACGACTTTCTAAAGCACGGAAATCAGCGCCGAAGTCGGGGGTCATCTTATACGCCAAGTCGTCTTATATGCCGGAAATTATGGTAGTTTCCGGCAGATAAGACGACTTTCTAGGCATGGAAATCGGCGCCGAAGTTGGGGATCGTCTTATGCACCAGGTCGCCTTATACGCTGGCAAATGTGGTATATTTGGATGCTTGGCAATTGATACACATTTATGATGATTACAGTATCATGTAATCAGGGTCATGTGATCCCTTTTTGCAACCTTTTGATAAGCAAAGTCAATGGCAGGGCTGCTAGTGGCCAAGTGCTAAGGCGAGACTTCCTTCTCTGCCTCCCTTTTTCTCATGCCTCCTTCTGAAGGAAGAATTTGAGGACCCAGATTGTTGGGGGCAATGTGTATATATATATGTATGTGTGTATATATATATATATATATATATATATATATATATATATATATATATACACACACACACACACACACACACATTGCTTACTGGTGTACACCGCTTAGAGAGTGCTCGCACTTAAAGCGGTATATAAGTCCCATAAATAAATAAATAAATCCTCCCCCATATTTTCCTTCTTCCATATATTCATCAAACAAGGAAAAGCCTCCAGAGACAGAAAAGTGAAGCTGCTGAGGGAACTAGCTTAAAAAGGCACATTCCCCTTTAAGAATTAGCTACTGGCTAGAAAGGAAAATTAACGAGCACAGCCGGCACTTAAGGAAGAAAAAAAAATGTAGTAAGTATTGGCTGCCGGCTAAGGCAGCCTCCCCAAATGGCTCCATTCATAAGTAAAGGAATGCTACAGGCAAAATCCATGCAGGAGAAAAATACTTCAAAATCCCTTGCAGCAAATCTTACAGCTAACAATAGCAGAGCAATAGAAGCTAACAGGAGACATCTGCCAAATAGAAAATTTCCAAACAATCCTTCAGAACACAAAGCCCACATTGCACAAATCCCAGAACTTCAAAGTCACAAAAGCACGTAAGAATCCTTCCATTCTCCATCTCTCTCCCTCCCTCCCTCCCTCCCTCCCTCCCTGTCTTACCTCTACTGTAATAATAATAATAATAATGATAAAGTTGGAAGAGACCTTGGAGGTCATCTAGTTCAAACCCTATACCATTTTGGACAAATGGCTGTCCAGTTTTTTCTTCAAAACTTCCAGTGATGCTACCTTTCTTCATTCCTCCTGGAGGACAACCCCTCCCCTGCTGCATTTCTTGCCTGTTTGTTGCTGCCAGCACAGGTGGCTACCACAGAAGTTGTAGATCGGCTCATGGCCGGACTGCTTGGATTCCTTGATCTCCTCTCTTCTCCTCCCCTCCTCCTTCCCCTTCAGTGCAGCTAGAGCTGACTCCACATCTTCCCGAGGCTGCTTCTTTTTTCCCCCCTCTCCCACCCAAACTGCCTCCTTTTATAGCCTCTCATGTCTCCGCCCCCCCTCTTCCTCCTTTCTCATGGGGGAGGGTGAGCCAGAAGTGAGCCTGGGGTGAGGTGTAGCAGCTCCAGAGGATTCTCTCACAGTAAGTCCTTGCCTGCACTGGCTCTTTCCCTCCCCACTACACTTGGCTAGCAGGGCTACGTACCACCTGCCACTTATTAATGTACCACAAGTGGTACGTGTACCACCGGTTGAAAAGCCCTGGTCTATTAAACACAAACAGTTCTGTCTTGGTAGAATTTAATCAAATAAGAATGATGTGAAAATTGTAGACAGAGAATATTTTTCTTTTTTTCACAATATTAAAATGTATGTCTATTGAATGAGATTAATGTGAAAAGATTTTGGGGGGGGGCAGTATAACATTTACTGACACAGATATAATGATGGTAAAAATGTAATGGTTTTTAAAAGGCAAATTCAAGAAAGGTTAGATTATCAATAGTATTTTTTTTAACATTGTATACTGCCTCCAGAATCAACATCAGTATGTCTTAAATACTGGTTGATCAAGTAATGGCAAGGAATAACAATGCATAACACTATTGCTTCATTTCTTATGACCTTAGCCAGAAGGCAGAAAAAAAATCTTTGGCCAGATCCCCTAGGTCTTCAGTGATATGGGTGGGGATTTTATCAGTGTAGTTGTAATTTACCTTTCAACACTTTATGTGATAATTCCAGAAAATGGAAATCTCATATTCTGCAATGCAGAAATTCTAGGAAAAGAATATATGCCTTTATGCTTTCAGATATTTTCTCCAAAACAAAGTAAGATCTTCTTCAAATTGAGTTAAACTTCTCATGTCTACATAAAACAACTAGTTCTCTCCAGGATGTTTTTTTAACTTTCCTTAGTCTACAGCTTGATATTCTCTGGAAGTTTTCCATCAAGGTATTACTCAGATCCAGCACTGCATGGGCTCTGCTTCAAGACAAGATCACTCAGATTCTGTAATCTGCTGCTACTTCCACAATTTATCCAAATATACTTCTATTAGAATTCTGAAATATGCGAACATAAGAAAAAGCTTTATCAGATGTGAAGACAGAACTCTTGGAATAGCTCTTCCAACAGGAATCCTTTATTAAGAGAAAATGGTTGCAGGCATGCTAGACAGGACTTGGGGTTCAAGCTCTCCCATTCAAGGTTTTAAGGGGTTCCCCAGTAGTCCCACCCAATCAACCCCCCTTCCAGTGATAGTTTCAAGTATCACAATTCCATCCCCTTTCTTCTTCCGTCTGGATGGAGACTTCAGATAACTACATGAAAGGCAGTTACTCTTCTTTAATATGTTAAAGCTTAGAGGCCACAATAAACACACATTCAGTCCTTTGAAGTGTGCTGAAGGAAGTGAGGGCCATAAAGCCCCTTTGCTCTCCCCCTTTTCTCCCTCTTATGGCAGAATCCAGAGAAGGCAGAATTGGGAGTTTCTATGTTTGATAATTAAAGATGAAATATAATTGGATTCTGACATCCGGCCCCTCTTAACAATAAGAGAGATCCACCTGAAAGAAAACACAAGTAAAAAATTTAGTTAGGCTTGTTAGGATACTCTGTGTGAAACTTCTTCAATAGCTTCGGGGCTCTGACGTGACGTTTATGGACCCACTCATTTTGTGAGGCAGGGAGGTGTTTCCAGGCAACTAGGTACTGAGTTGTTCCACGATATCTCCTAGAGTCAAGGATCTCTTTTATTTCGAAGTGTTGTTCCCCCTCCACCATGATTGGAGGTGGTGGGGGGGGGATTTTTGGCCGTAGAGGTGACTGATGCTCTCTTTTCAGCAAGCTGCAATGAAAAATTGGGTGTATTTGCCTGAGGTTTTTGGGTAATTCTAATTCTACTGTTACTGGATTTATGATCCTTTTAATTGGAAAAGGTCCTATATATTTTGGTCCAAGTTTTTTACAGGGCTGTAGGGACTTTAGGTATTTTGTAGATAAGTACACCATTTCTCCTATAATGAATGGTGTAGGCTCAACCCTTTTTTTATCGGCTTGTGCTTTGTATGCCCGCCTAGCTTCATCTAGTGATTTTCTGACTATTGGCCAGGTGTTTTGTAGGTTTTCCATCCATTCTTTCAGTGAAGGGATCGTTGGTTCTTTTGGGGTTAACTCTGGCATAGGGTTGAAACTTTGGCCGTTGGCTATTTGAAAAGGAGTGTAGCCTGTGCTGGAGTGGACTGCATTATTGTAGGCAACTTCTGCAAAAGGAAGTAAGTCCGTCCAATCACTCTGTTGGAAATTTAAAAAACATCTCAAATATTGCTCAAGTACCGACTGGCAGCGTTCCGCTTGTCCATCTGTCTGAGGGTGATGGCTAGATGTCAGTCCCTGAGTGGTCCCTAAGAGGGATAAAAATTCCTTCCAAAATGTAGACGTAAATTGCACTCCCCTATCAGAGATGATGCGTTGGGGTGCCCCGTGCAATCTGTAAATGTGCTGGATAAAAAGTTTTGCTAAGGCCTTTGCAGTGGGAATTTTTTGGCAAGGGATAAAGTGCACCTGTTTGGAAAATAGGTCCGTGACTGTCCAGATAACAGTATTCCCATTGCTTTCAGGCAATTCCACTATAAAATCCATGGCTATTTCCCTCCAGGGGGCTGAGGGACTTGCCACTGGTTGTAACAGCCCTGGCGATTTCCCTTGCAACCTCTTTGCTGATGCACAGGTTGGGCAGCTGGCAACATAACTTTCTATGTCCTTTTTTATTGATGGCCACCAAAATTGCCGTTTAATTAAGTGTAAAGTTTTTACAAATCCAAAATGCCCTGCTGATTTTGTGTCATGGCAAAGTTGCATGAAAGTTAGTCTTTGAGTTGTTGGTATATATAACTTTTCCCCTACCCAAGGCAATCCGTCTCTCATTGTGCACACATGTTTGTTTTTCTGGAACCAATCATCTGTTTCCAAACTTTTTCTGAATTCAATCCCAGTTTGGCTGTCCAGTTGTGGTTTTATTTTGGCTTGGGTTCTTGTGGTTACTGGCGCTGCCAGTTGTGATTCTGCCATTATTGGTCTAGAGTCTGTGGTTCGTGCGCTGTTATATTGGGGCATGCGAGATAGTGCATCTGCCAGGAAGTTCTTTCTTCCTGGTAAATGTTTGAGCTTAAATTGGAATTGGTGAAAATGCTGGGACCAGCGGGCTTGTTTGGGATTGAGTTTCCTGGAAGTTTTCAGGGCTTCTAAATTTTTGTGATCAGTCCATACCTGGAAGGGGATTTTGTTGCCTTCCAGGAACTGTCGCCACGTGAGTAATGCCCAACGTATCCCATAAGCCTCCTTCTCCCATACGGGCCAGCGCTGTTCTGTTTCCGTGAGTTTCTTAGATGTATATGCACAGGGTTGCAATACTGCATCATCATTTTCTTGTAATAGCACAGCCCCCACTGCCACATCACTTGCATCTGCCTGTATTATGAAGGGCTTGTCCATATCTGGGTGCCTTAGTACTGGTTCGGCAGAAAAAAGTCTCTTTAGTCTCTCAAACGCTGCTTGGCACTCCATTGTCCATGTTAGTGGCTGGCTAGGTTTTACTGAGGATGTTCCCTTCGTTTTTAGTAAGTTGGTGAGGGGCAAGGCTATCTGTGCAAATGAGGGGATGAATTGGCGGTAAAAATTTGCAAAGCCCAGGAAACTTTGTAGTTGTTTTCTTGTGCGGGGTGGTGCCCATTCTAATACTGCTCTGACCTTCTCTGGGTCCATTTCAATGCCCTGTGGGGATATGCGATAGCCTAGGTAGTCTATCCTTTCCTGGTGGAATTCGCATTTTGAGAGTTTGGCATATAGGTGAGCGGCTCGCAGCTTCTTTAAAACCGCTCTGACAAGTTTGACGTGTTCTTCTTTTGTTTCGGTAAAGATAAGAATGTCGTCCAAGTAAACAAGGACCCCCTTAAACAGGTGCTCCCTTAGAACGTCATTGATTAATTGCATAAAGACTGCAGGGCCCCCTTGTAATCCAAATGGCAAGACTTTGAATTGATAGCACCCCATGGGGCAGTTAAATGCAGTCTTCCATTCGTCCCCTTCCTTGATTCTCACGCGATAGTAAGCTTCCCTTAAGTCTAGTTTAGAAAAAATTTTCCCTTTCGATAGGTGTGACAGCATGTCTTTCATGAGGGGCAGCGGGTATAGGTTGCTTTCACTGATTGTGTTCAGGGCCCTATAATCCACGCATAAACGTAAAGAGCCATCCTTCTTCTCTCTAAAAAGGACCGGGGCAGCCACTTTAGGCTTAGCTGGTTCAATGAAACCTCTCTCCAGGTTTTTTTTTATAAATCTTTCCATTTCCTCCTTCTCCTTTGGGCTCATGGAGTATAATCTGGGCTTCGGGAGTTTTGCCCCAGGCTTGAATTCAATGGTACAGTCTGTGGGTCGGTGGGGGGGAAGCTCATTCGCCCT
Source organism: Crotalus tigris (assembly GCF_016545835.1). Taxonomy (NCBI): domain Eukaryota; kingdom Metazoa; phylum Chordata; class Lepidosauria; order Squamata; family Viperidae; genus Crotalus; species Crotalus tigris. The sequence goes on from NW_024100606.1 coordinate 11,163,800, forward strand.
CTCCTCACTGAAGACTTCAGCAAGGTCCCTATATTCCTCTGGTATTTCTGTTAATCTTTTTTCCTCTCCTATGGATGCTTTTTCTATTCTTGATTCTGGTAGCCTCTCTTGGGGTTTTAAGTCCATAGGGTCCCCCTTCGGGAATTTGATTTCTGTCGTCCTCCAATTTACCCAGGGGTTCCATTTTTTCAACCATTCCATCCCTAGAATCATTGGGCATTCCATACCTGGGGTCACCACAAACGTTAAGTCCTCTTCATGGTTGCCCAGGGAGAGGTGTATTGGCAGAGTGGCTAGGGTAGCTGGCACCCCCCCTGCTATGGATCCATCTAGCTGGCCAAATGAGATTGGTTGTTCCAGTCTCCTGGATGGGATGCCCAGATTCCCCACTAGTGTTGGGCTAATGAGGCAGCGGGTGCAGCCAGAGTCTATTAAGGCTTTCACCTTCACAGCTTCGGGCATGGGGGGGATTAATATAGTCACTGTTTTGAAGATGGGTGTGATGCGTCCACTTACCAGGGGTTCGCCTTCCGAGCTGTCATCTGAGGCATCCACCGTCCCTGTGGTGTAGGCTGGAGTTCTTTCCCCTTGGTGAGCAGAGGTGGGGTTTTCTGCAATTTCCATCATTTTCATGGCTGTTTCTTTTGGCTTAGCTGAATACCCTCTGGGTTTGTTGATTGGGGATCTGTCTGGGTTGTGCTGGGGGGCCTTTGAGCGGCATTCTACAGCTCGATGCCCTTCTCTTCCGCACTTGAAACACCCCATCTGCTTCTTGGCTGTATCCGATGATTTCACCGGTTGGTGTGTCAGCTCAGGCGGGGGGCGGCTCCATTGTTTTCCTCGGCGATGCCTCTTCAATATGTCGATCTCTGCTTCCTCTGCCAAGACGTACCATTCCTCAAGTCGATGTGGGTCTCCTCGGGGCAGGCAAGCATCATATAGATCATAGTTTAGTCCGTCTTTGAAACGGCCAAGGAGGATGTCTTCTGGCCAATTCAGTTTGCTGGCAATGGCTCGGAATTCTTGTGTATACTCAGCCACTGGGCGTTTGCCCTGCCTCATCGTTGTTATTCTTTCACGGGCTTTGCGATCAGCCAGGGGGTCTTCAAATCGTCTTCTCAACGAGGACATGAAACGGTTGAAGTTACTGAGTTCTGGGGCATTGGAGTCATGCAGGTTCACCACCCAATCTGCAGCTGGTCCATCCAGGGCAGATTGCACGATCCGGATGCGGGCTTTGTCGCTGGGGATGTCCTGCCCATATTCCTCCATGTAGCTGAGGACTTGGGTTAGGAAAAACCCCAAGCGTGTTGGCTCCCCTTTGAATTTCACCTCCAACGGTGGACGTCTTGGAATGGATCGGTGCCTCCATTGTGGGTGGTAGTGTCTTCCGTCCAGATTTCCATCTGTGGTCCGGTAGGGGGTGGGAGCTCCTGGATCAGTAAATGTCCCTGGGGTTGCAGGTTCCACGTCCCCCTCGGTGTCTCTCCCTTTGTGGCTCCAGGAACTGGGGCGGGCGTAGGGCTCAGGAATCTCCTCTCCTAGGGAGCTGAGAGTTCTCTTCATCAGGTCAATAGCTCTCTCTAGGATCCAGTCTGAGTACGGCATACAGCTTCCTCCCTCTTCACTTGCGTGCAGGGATTTCTCCATCTCCTGCTTCCATTCTGGTTGCTTGGTTCCCCGTCTCAGGGTCACTTTTCTTGATTCCTTTCCCCACTCGCTTTTCTTTCCAACGCCCATCGACCAGCGAGGCTTGTGGTCCTGTGTCTCCACCACTTCTTCTTCTGAGAAATCTGGCCTCTCGGATCCCAACATCTGGCAAGGTTCCAACTGGGTCAGCGGCTCTCTTTCCAGGGAGTTTTCTCCCTCTCTTGCTTCGTTGTCTGACATGGTAAATTTTTGCAAAATCCCCCGGCAAGGGTCTACCTTCCAGGTGGATTAATTTTGCAAGTCCTGTCTAATGTAAGGACCCACCCCACTTTGCATCTTAAGAAGACAGAACTCTTGGAATAGCTCTTCCAACAGGAATCCTTTATTAAGAGAAAATGGTTGCAGGCATGCTAGACAGGACTTGGGGTTCAAGCTCTCCCATTCAAGGTTTTAAGGGGTTCCCCAGTAGTCCCACCCAATCAACCCCCCTTCCAGTGATAGTTTCAAGTATCACAATTCCATCCCCTTTCTTCTTCCGTCTGGATGGAGACTTCAGATAACTACATGAAAGGCAATTACTCTTCTTTGATATGTTAAAGCTTAGAGGCCACAATAAACACACATTCAGTCCTTTGAAGTGTGCTGAAGGAAGTGAGGGCCATAAAGCCCCTTTGCTCTCCCCCTTTTCTCCCTCTTATGGCAGAATCCAGAGAAGGCAGAATTGGGAGTTTCTATGTTTGATAATTAAAGATGAAATATAATTGGATTCTGACAATATGCCTTTATGCTTTCAGATATTTTCTCCAAAACAAAGTAAGATCTTCTTCAAATTGAGTTAAACTTCTCATGTCTACATAAAACAACTAGTTCTCTCCAGGATGTTTTTTTAACTTTCCTTAGTCTACAGCTTGATATTCTCTGGAAGTTTTCCATCAAGGTATTACTCAGATCCAGCACTGCATGGGCTCTGCTTCAAGACAAGATCACTCAGATTCTGTAATCTGCTGCTACTTCCACAATTTATCCAAATATACTTCTATTAGAATTCTGAAATATGCGAACATAAGAAAAAGCTTTATCAGATGTGATCACCTACCAATCCATAAATATTATTTGCTTGCTTTGATTTTGCTTAAATAAATAAAAGAGAAAATTAAATCAATGGAGTTTAAATCTTTATCTGAACTGTAGTATTCATATCATGCATCAGGGCTTTTTATATTTCTGAATAATAGATAGACATTGATTTGTTACTAATCTGATGTGCTTTTTTTAAGTATTGATCATAATAGGATCCTCCTCGGAATTGCCTCAAAAGTGGTCTGGCTTGATCAGTGTATTATTTATTTCAATAGCCAAAATTTAAATAAAGATTAAGTTTTAACTGAACTTTAAATTTAAATTTAGACCAAATGCATATCATTTTGAATAGCCATTTAATATTATAGTTGTATTACCTGCAGGAGAAATAAAGTTTAAATTCTGAAAAACCAAAAGTAAAAGGAAATAAAAAGCATGCTAAGGCTCCAGTTCTTAAAACAGCATATGAGATAGAAGTATTCTGGTAGTTTGATGGAGCAGGATAAATAATAGCACTTAAGAGTAAGCCAAAGGCAATTGGTCTTTCAAAAGATGATAGAATAGAGTTGTTTTGTTTACATACTTTGATGAAATAACAGTTACCAAGTAAAGAATGCAGTACAGGTGCTTGTTCCTAAACATTGTTCATCATGAAGCTATAGCCTGCCAGAACATTAAGAGTTTTGGGAAGCATGTTAGTCACAACAGAGGTGCATAGCTGGAGACTGCAGGAGTGCATGCCCGTAGATTTTCTCTTATAGGTGCTACCAATTTATTGTTTGAAATGTTGCAGAAGTAAATGTCCAAGTTGATTAAACTTCTGTTGAAAATTAATGGGATTAGGTGTAGGATTGCCTCTGCCATTTTTGAAGTGTAAATTCTGGTGTACTTATCAAAGGTTAAATCCTTGACTACAAGAGAGTTATACACTGCTCTTTTAAAATGTCAGCTGTCCCAAAGTATGATCTGAATAAGACTTAAAACCATCAATATTTTTTACTCACTAATATTAGCTTCATATTTGTTATCTATATTAGTTGAGCTCTATAGCTCAATTCTTGGTGACTGAGACTCACACCCTCATCACCACATGACTAGATCACTGCAACATGTTTCTGGGTGCCTCAGGTAGAATCTTGCCAATCCTTGTATGCCTGCAGAAAGGGGATGCTGAAGATCTCCATACAAGAATTCAGGAAGCCTGGGTCTGAAGTTCAATCCTCATGTTTTAAAATATCTTGTCCTGCCCGCCCCCCACCCTCCCCTGCTTCCAGTTTCAGCAAATTAGTGAAAACTATTTTGTTAGAACAAGCATTCAGAATATAGTAGAATTGCCGATTCTGAGAACAAATATTTTTCTTTTTATCCTGCTTTATTCTGTATTGCTGTGTCTGTATTTTTATGTTTTGTTAGAAAACCATGATCTCCTTTCCGAGATGTTTAATTACCTAAACAGATTAACAGAATGACCAAGAGTGAGCAAAAATGCAATGGGATTGGAGTAATTTCTGACTTCCTGCTGGCTTCCATTTTGTCATTAATTGTGGGAAACTGGCAGGGAGTGTTGAAAATCATGACCATGTGACTGTAGCACATTGCACATTGCAACAGTATTGTAATGATCACAACTTTGCAAATACAATTGATCTGAAAATGCTTGAAATTTCAAATCCACAGGAATAAAAGTCCCAGATTTTATACACATTCTTTAAATTACTGCATTTTAGATACTTTGATTAAAAAATTGCTATGATTCAAAAGTTCAGGTAATTGAAGGTTACAAACAGAGAAACAGGAAAGTTTTAATAGTATAATAGATATGAACTCATAAATCATGATTGAGCCAAGTGGTATAAAAGTACTGAAAATAAAACTGATGCAACTAATGATGGTTTAAAACTGTTTTATGACTGGGAGGAAACTGGATATTATCAATACTATGCTGAAAGAAGTTGCTGCCAGATCATGTTTATGTGGTTAAATACAAGTGGGGATGGTCTATTATTTCTTCTGCCAAATTGTATGCAAAAATCCCTTGAGGACCTACAGGTGAAGCCAAGTTTCAGAAGCTGTTAGCAATCCAAAGATAAGATATTTTTAAGGGCATATTTTCCCTTAAAATGACAACATATCTAATATCAACTGATTTTGCTATTGCCTGTGTATATGCGATATGGTTTAAACAAAATTTCCATTCATTGAACTGGGCTGATGTGATTTGTGTGCCCTACCTTGCTTTAAGGGTATTTTCTTTCTCTTTGCAGCGGTGCCTCCAAATATTGCAGATCTGAGGAATTTAGAAGTACTCAATTTTTTCAACAATCAGATTGAGGAGCTGCCAACTCAGATCAGCAGCCTTCAGAAGCTCAAACACTTAAATCTTGGGTGAGTAGAAGTTGTGATCAGTTATTTCCCAATCAAATATGGCTGGTAATTCTGAAAAGTATAATCTCAACAATCTAAAAGGTACCAGACTGGAAGAGGCTGCTTTATAAGATAAAGTTGAATAAAATGATTCACTGGTTAGTTGTTTGAAAAATATGTACCAAATATTATTCATGTTCTAGCAGTTTTATCCTGAAATAAATGCAGAAATAAAAAATATTTCAAATAGCAAAGCATTCAACCTTTTGTATCAATCTAAAAACAAAATTGTGTGTTAATACTGTAGATACCTTTAGTTTCCCAGAATGGAAATAAGATAGAAATTGCATATATCTAACTCAGGGAGAGTAGTAAAGATGAGAAAGACTTCTGGTTTTGCGCGGTAGCGACCGGTCACGGGCTTGCGAATTCTCTGCACTCCCATGGCTAATTTCATCCTGCCAGGGGACCCTAAATGGGTCTAAGTCACCCGAGGCAACAAAGAAAGAAGGGTGCTCCAGTGATTCTGAAACAGTGGCGGCCTTTCCGTTTGACTTGGGGAAAGCCTTATAACCCGACAGGAGAAAGGCTGGCCGTATTGCATCGACCAGCCCAAGCTACTTGCAACCGAAGTCCCAAAGCACTAACCAGCACAACTGTGAACCGCGTGCTTGAAACTAAGTGAGGAATTTGATCATCTCTTTCCTATTTTATATTTAATTTCCTGGAAAAGATCCCCAAGAAGCAAAATACCTCTGAAAGGGAAGGAGGGGAATTTCTGCCCCACCCTTACACTAATGGAAACGGTGAATTAATCTTTTTATGGAGGATCAAAATATATGGAAGTGAAATAAATAAAAAAATTAAAACTTAAATCTGGATAAATCTAAAATTGTTTTAATGGTTAAGACTCTCATTTCAAAGATAATTGTTCATTTTGGAAATTGAAAAACAAATAGTTGCTGACACCTAGTGGCAGATGAAGACTATGACTTTAATATAAGATTTGGCAAAATCTGGGAAAAGCTAATCTGTGTCTGTGACCTTCAAAGCTTTAACAACAAACAACAGCTGTGACAAAAAAAGACAATAATCTGGGCTGTAGACAAAGAGAGAATTACAAATTTCAGAAAAAAATCTTTTTTGAACTATTTGGATTACAAATGTCTAACTAATTGGGACTCTAAAGCTATTTACAGAGAAAAGAATGAAGAGGAAAATTCAAATTCTTGGCTGTCATGGATCAGAGACATGTAGAAAGAACATATCAAGAAAACATAAATACATCACAGGAGGAGATATACTGCAACTAATTCAAACAATAATGACTTTAAACCACAAAGTTATCCAAAACAAGTTTGAAAATATAAATCAATCTATTTCCAAGTTTACAACAAAAAAATCCTAGAAAACAGCAACAGAGAAGGAGCATATAAAACAGATACACGGATATAGAACTGAAAATAGAGACTTAAAGATAGAACTTAACAAAACAAGGAAACATGATTTAATTCTAGTGGAAAAAAATTCACAAGAATTGGAAAAAACAACTTATCCCTTAAGACTACACAATAAATCTGAGAACAAGAAAACAGATCGGATAAAATGGACTGTAGAGATGTCAGGAACATTGGAGAGAAAAAAAAATGATAAGAGAAGCGGAGAGAAAGAAAAAGATTTTCAACAAACATGGAAAGGCAGAAGTCCCATACAAAGACACTTTTCCTGATTTACTTTTTATATATACAGTAACATTTATGGACATACAGAAAACCTTTTTAATTCAGCAAAATACATTGATTAAGACAGACACTGGGCAAAAGAAAAAGACTAAAGTGGAAACTAAGAAAATAGATGATGGGACTTACCAGAGAGAATACTTAAAAAAGAAACGTGTTTGAATATGGTTAAAGAAATAGAAAAGTTTTGGAATATATATGTCACTCTAAAAGCGATAAATTCTCTAAAAATAATATAGTATGCTTTTTCTCTTTTTTATTCTTTTTCTTGATATGAGTAATATAAAAAAGTTGAAATGACTTAGATAAAGGAAATGTTTTAGATATTTAAATGTGATCGAATTTAAGAAAATTATAATGGATAAAATGTTTTGAATAAGAGTTAAAGGATTAGATGACTAGATGTATTAAATGGAATATTTAAAGATTAAATATATTTTAATTATGGTTAAAAAGAATAAGAAATTTAGAAAATAAATATATATTAGCTTAGGAGGGATATATATTTTAAGTAGTATGTTATTTTTATGTTTCTTTACTCTTGCTCTCTTTTCTTTTTTTTCATGTTTTATCTATTCCTTAAGAAATGTAAAAGTATGAGATGGTTCATATGGAAAAATAGAGTTAAATTCTTAAATGTAATTAATTTTTGAGAAAATCTTAACCAGTAAGAATATTTAGAATTTAATGGGAGAAACAAACTAAAATAAGGACTGTAACAGGATCTATGATAAGGCAACCAGAATGATTGGATAGAAAAGGAATATTATATTGATGTGATTATTATTTTTAGGACTATTGGGAAAAAATATATATTTAACTGTTATCTATAAAAACAATAAGAATTGTATTAAGTCAATGTTTGCAAAAGAGAATATAGTATTTTGGGAGAAGAGGAAATCAACTAAACTATTATGTGGATTATGGATTATAGAAATCAGTTGTTAGTGATTGTTTTACAAATGTAGCTCAGACCACACACTGTTTACCAATTATTAAGTGATTTATGTTTTTTTGAAAAATCAATAAAATATATTACAAAAAAAGGAGAAAGAGCTTTATTTTATTTATATTAGGTATAGACTGAAGTAGAAAGTGGCTTTGATAGATGTAAGGTTACTATTACAATACCCTGCCTAAATTAAAGCACATTCCCTTAACTACCGTATATTCCGGCGTATAAGACGACTTTCTAAACACTTAAAATCTTCGCAAAAGTGGGGGGTCGTCTTATACGCCGGAAAAATATTACTCAGCAAGTTTTCTCTTCCCCCCCCCCTCTCTCTCACTCAAAAAGAGTCCTAGGGTTATTATTAAAACCAGCCGATCAACTAAAGATATCTCTGAGAGTACGATAGGCATTATCTGGCTGTTGTGACGGTAAGATTTCCTGGAGGTTTAATCCCCATTCTATAATGCTACATTGCAAACCGTCTCCTCTCTTCTTCCCTCCCTTTTGCATCCCAATTCCTTGCCCACCCCTCCAGAACTGCGGATTGGTAGTGGCCATCCCCTGATTAATTCATTCAAAGGAAGTAGAAAGGGATGGCCCATGTAATGGGGAAGGGGGGAAAAGAATTGTAGGGTGGTTTTTTTATATAATGAAAACAAACCTAAGCATCTGCGTCCATTCGAGGCACTTTTCAGTGCTTCTTCATGCAAGCTTTTCAGCGTTTACCTCTCACTGCCGGTGAGAGTAGCTTGGGGGAGGCGGAGCTTATGGGTCTGGAAGGGGAGGGGTGTCAGCTAAATTCCTCTCGGAGTTAAGAAGCAGGAATGGAGTGGGGACAGAAAACAGCTACACAATCCTTTTGCCCGAGCTTATGCAAGCAGTTTCTCCCCCCCCCTGCCTAAATAAACTTGCATGGTGCATTTGTGGTGTTATTTATGACAGATCCTGGCTGGTCAATCTGGCTCCCATCTATAAGTACTGTAGTGCACTGAGTTTTAATAACAAATTAAAAGGAAAGCATTTACTCCCCCCCCCATTACCTGAAAAGGGGGCAACTTATCACATTTATGGAAATGCAAGTTTTCGAAGGGCGAATGCCTTTCTTACTTAGCTTATTAACTGCTTCCTTTCCTTCTTCCCTAAACATTCTGGCTGTCTCCAATTTCATTCTTGGTAGTGTTGCTTTAAAAAACTGCTGAGAAGTCCTTTTGCAGGCAGGGCAATTTTCATCAAGGTGTGTGTGCGATTGACAAGGCAGAGCCTTTGAAAAACAGGCAGGCTTTCTGCTCACTCAGCTTGGAGAGGCTGTGGAGTATTCGCAGGGTGGAAGACTGAGAGGAGGAGATCCCTGTGTGCAGCCTGTTTGCTCCAAGCCAAAGCTTGCTACTGGGGGGAGGGCAATGGAAGGGACCCAGGGAGTCACACGCATGCCTACATGTGCACGCACACACCCTGAGCTACTCATTTGGACTTACAGGTGGCCAATGAGAACTCAGAAACTGTGCTCCCTTTCCCCCTCCCTCATGGAATTAGCTTGTCCATTTTTTCCCTAGGGCCTATACAGGAGTAGGCAACCTTGGCTCTTTTATGACTCATGGACTTCAACTCCCAGAATTCCTGAGCCAGCATAGCTGGCTCAGGAATTCTGGAAGTTGAAGTCCATGAGTCATAAAAGAGCCAAGGTTGCCTACCCCTGGCCTATAAGATGACAGGAAGGGTTGGGCAGGCAGGGAGAGCTGATCCACCCAATCCAAGCAGGCTTTGTATACAACAACCAGCTAAGGTTCATCGCTTGCTGTGATTGGCTGGTTGTTGTATACTGGGTACATACAGTACAGCACCAGTATCTGTACCAGTTCATACAGTACAGCACCAATACATACAGTACAGTATACAAATGTCCAATAGTCAAGACCCTATCATGGCTCCACCAGCAAGAAGAAGGAAATATGAAGCCAGTTTCAAACTTAAAGTTGTAAACTTTGCCATGGAACATAATAACTGCGCTGCTGCAAGACAATATGGAGTAACAGAAAAGATGGTTCGGGACTGGAAGGCAAATGAAAAAGCATTAAAGAGTATGCCAAGGGGTAAGTGTGCATTAAGAAGAGGCACCCCACATTGGCCAGAACTTGAAAAACATGTAGCAGACATGGTGAATGAGCATCGCCAAAACGGTTATGTAGTGACACGAAATAAAATACGTTTGTTTGCACTTCAGTGGGCCAAATCTAACCCAGATCACAGCAACAGATTTAAGGCCACTGCATCCTGGTGTACTAGATTCTTGGAAAGGCATAATATGGTACTGAGGCAAAAGACGAAAATTGCACAAAAATTACCTGCAGATCTTGATAGCAAAGTAATTAGTTTCCATCAATACATAATACAACAGCGCATTAAACATGGCTATGCATTAAGTAGTATTGGAAATATGGATGAAACTCCAATGAATTTTGATATGGTTGGAAATAAAACTGTCCATCAGAAAGGTGAAAAAACAATTTTAATTAAAACAACAGGACATGAGAAGTCCAGTTTTACAGTGGTACTAGCATGCACAGCTGATGGTGCCAAACTGAGACCAATGATTATTTTTAAAAGAAAAACAATGCCAAAACTCAAGTTCCCTGTTGGTTGTTTTGTACATGTGAATGAAAAAGGCTGGATGGATGAAGAAGGGGTAAAGCTATGGCTTGATAATGTATGGAGCAGGCGACCAGGTGGACTTATTCAAAAACGTAGTCTACTGGTGTGGGATATGTTCAGGGCTCATTTAACTCCCAGCACCAAGCAAAAGCTTGCAAGACTAAACACAGATGTGGCAGTTATTCCTGCAGGATTAACATCGTTAGTACAGCCACTGGATGTATGCCTAAACAAGCCATTTAAAGATCGCATTCGAGAACAGTGGAATGAATGGATGGTTAGTGGCGAAAAGTCATTCACAAAAGGAGGAAACATGCGTGCTCCACAATTGGATGTTTTGTGCAAGTTTGTCATAAAAGCCTGGAATGATATTGATGCAGAAACAATAATCAAGTCTTTCAAGAAGTGTGGCATATCAAATTCATTAGATGGTATGGAGGACGACTACTTGTGGCAAGATGAAGAGGAAGCCGAAGCTGAGACCACACCATCTGATACGGAATTCGATCCATACGATGACTGCCTTGCAAATGTATCACAAGATGTCATTGATATTTTTATGATATCAGATGATGAACAGGATGATTTTAAAGGCTTTTAAAGGGAAAGTATTATGCCAGCAAAACCTATAAAAATAGCTTGCAGTTATGATGGGCGTTGCTGACTCGCCAGGGACTTGCCCGGCACTTGCTCTCTCTATTGTTTGTTATCTTCCTCCTATCATCATCAGTTCCAGTTTGGTTGACAGCTTAGAAAACAAATAGCATGGCAGCTCCCATGGGTTTATTGTCTTATCCTTCCTTTCAGCTTTAGAGTGAATTAGGAAAAGTTTAATCACTTGCACTGTTTTATGTTTACATGTTTGATGACAAACAGCCTTATGTTTATAAGTGACAGTTTTCCTGCTAAGTACCTTTATGCCATAAGCATTTGAATTAAAATTACCATATTGAAATCAAATCTGATGTTTTTTAATTTTTATTTGGTGTGCGTTGAAAGAGGGGTAGTCTTATACGGCGAGTATAGCCCAAACTCTATATTTTAACTGGAAAAGTTGGGGGTCGTCTTATACGCCCAGTCGTCTTATACGCCGGAATATACGGTACTCTTATTTCCTGATCTTGAGAAGAGGTAACATCCATCTTGAAAGTTTATCAAAGCCACATGATTTTTTTTAAGGATGCCCATTTATTAATTGGACTTTTTATATAATTCTTCCTGCCTTTTGGTATATATGTTTGATCAGGGTTTTTTATTACAGTATTAGCTTCTTGTTCGGGATTGTGAAAGATATTATTGAAAGGACTCTCCATATGGATTTTAAAATATAGTAACGCTGATGCAGGCTACGTATATCATGTGAAATGTCACTGTTTCTTATGTATCAAAAATAATGCCAATTTACAACCTGCATTCATTCTTAGGATGAACAGGCTCAACACCTTGCCACGAGGATTTGGCTCTTTACCAGCTCTGGAAGTTCTTGATTTGACTTACAATAATTTAAATGAAAAGTCCCTGCCTGGAAACTTCTTCTATCTAAGTAAGAACTCATCTTTTAAAACAAACAAACAAACAAAACTTTAAATCATCTTGAAAAGTTACTTTGCTTTCTCCAACTGATTTATTTGAGAAAGACTGTTTTCTAAAAAGAATGTTTGAGATATATGTTTCCTCCTCCGAGTCCTCTTGAATATTTCTACATAGCTTGGTGATCTGTATCCTTTGATCTATAGTCACCTGATATTTGTGGAACAAATGGACAAACAGGTGTGTTTGATCAGCTGCGCTTCGGTCATATTTCCTTGAATTTCATTCAGCATTTGTAAAATGAAAGTTGGGAAATGCAGCACTATGCTGGGACCATTACAGGAGCTGCTGTTTGTGTCACGGAATGCTAGCTAGCAACCAAGTTGTGATTACTTTCTTTCAATAACTCTTAGTTCTATGTATTATAAATATCATGTTTTCAATTAGCATTTGGTATCATCAGGCAAATGCATTCATTTCAGCAAGGCTCAGTGATGCTTTCTTCTATTTTCTGGGAAGGTGCATATATCTCTGTAGGCAGACAAGAAAGCAGAGACACAGAACTAAATATACAAGCATATCAAGTTTATTTTTGAAAGTGCCATTCAGTAAATATATCATTTTTGATATGGCTCTCAGTAAATCACAGGATCTCAAATTTGTGATTCACAAAGAAATCCCCCCCCCCAAGAAGCTTTTTTCTTTGAAAAACAAAGATGAAACTCTACAATTTCAATTTACTTTAGAATGAAGGATTAGGGCTCAGTGCTAAGTCTAATCATGGTCCCAAGCTAGCCTCCCCTAACCAGAAATTAAGAAACACCTCAAAATTGAAACAAAACCTGTTTGTAACAAAGAAATGGGTGAGGAAGCCATCTTTTTTCCCCCTTTCCCAATATCACTATGTTGAGATTGTGACAGAACACGAAAAGACTTTGTTGTTTATTTATATTCAAAATCTCAATTAAAAAACTCAATTCAGTTTTAAAAATTTAAAAATATTCTTGCAAAAACATTCACAAAATATATGGAATATTTTTGTGGGTTTGATTATTTAAAACATTCACAGGTTGGGACAGAAATGGGATGGAACAATTTAAAGCTTGAAAATGAAAAACTAAAATAAACTTTGCTTTTCTGTAAGTGTGAGAGATATAATCTCTGCTCAGCTTTGAATATGATTACTATTTTTGAAATGTGCTTAGACATTTCAAATGTCTAATATCTTATTAATGTTCCATGAAGTGTTTTCTTAGAGCCCTATGCTTAGAATGATTGAAATATTTTTTGAGCTAAACAGTTTGTTTAACAACTATATTGTTGAAAGACAGAATGAAAAGAATACAATTAACCCAAATTATTTAAATCTTTGTTCTGTTAAAATGATCCCACTTTCCATTTTTTTTATGATGCATACATAATTTTTTATTTGTTTGTGTTCTAATGCACCATTTCTCAACATTTCACATCTTAAATTCCACCAAATGTTTTATCAAAGAATCTAGTCAAGAAAAAGGGATGTGCTTTTTTTCCAAGAAGAAGATACAGTATAGCGATTATGTTACAATATTATCAATTAATATAGTTTAAGTACATAAAACATTTCAGCAATATTGCAGTAATGTTCTATATTGCAAATACTCTGATATAATAAAAATTATTTTAAATAGCATGTTGACAATTAACTATATATTGTAAATATTGTAAAATAATAATTGTTAGCTAATTAGACAGGAAACAATGCTTACTACTAGGGGGACAAAATTTCCACAAGCCTCAATCAAGAAATACATCCAATTAATGAATGAGTGCTAATGAGCTGAAGCAGTATATGCAGTCTTACCAGTTATTTACCAATATATGCAGTCTTTCCCTAAATCATACCCAAATTATACCTAAATAATTTTTGAGAGCTAGCTAGCTCATAACATTGTTTTATTGTATTTTGACTCAAGAAGCATTCTGTCAAAATGCTCTTGGAGATTTCAACTTGCCTTCATTTGCCATTTTCTCTCTCTTGAGGGCTCCTTCCTCATCTAGGGAGAGGAGTTGTGCCTCTCTAATTACTTCTACATATTTAAGAAATAATATCCTAGTCTATTTTTTTTTAAAAAAAGATATGTTAACAGCTTCTTATTTCACAAATCTAACATGGAGATTATGAATGCTAATTTGAATAATGGTTAGTAATAAACTTGGATAGTTTCTGTATTGACAAGTTAGTATTGCGGTGGTGTGCTACAATCTGCCAGAGAGCAATGTAGTAGAATTTGTTAATTATGTCGGCCCGCCCTTTTGGATATAGATGTTTTCCTGAGCAGAGCAATAGTACATAAGCCAGTAAATCTAAGTTTGACCTGCTTGTTATTATTGTGAGCCTTGGGTATGTCAAAGGCTTTTCACCAAGTCAGGGTTATTAATCAAACCTGACACATTTTCATTGATCAGGCTTCAAATGGTCGGGTTGTATGCCACCCTGTTTATATATTGCTGTTTAATTTGCAGCCACCCTGCGTGCACTCTATCTAAGTGACAACGATTTTGAAACCCTGCCATCAGATATTGGGAAGCTCACGAAGTTGCAGATAGTAAGTAATTTATCTAAATTCTTGGGGGGAGGGGGAAATCAATTTATTTTTGCAGTCCTAGTTTGAGTAGAATCAAATCAATTTGCAAGAAGTCATGGGAGTTTGTAGGAGTTATTGTCTATTTTTAATCAGAAAGTACTTATGCATACATGGGAAAAATGGGTGGAGTGAAGTAGCAAAAAGGAAAAGAGCTAGTTGTGTTTGTGGCAAGTCTTGATCTACATCTTTTGAGCTGAGAATTGACCTGACAGCTTCATCATGTAGTACATTTAATCTCCTTACTAAATTGACCTATTTTCTAGTATATATACATTGAATGATAATTTGAGCAATCAGGATTTATGCTACATGATAAACTACATATTCAGTTCAACCAAGTTAAGCCTAACTAACCTTAGCATGTTGTGCATATGCAGTATCTCTTATTTAAATATATTTTGTATATGCAGATTGTTTCTCTGATTAACTCTTAAATATTTTCCTTTTTGTAAAGCTTAGCTTTAGGGATAATGACTTGATATCACTCCCAAAAGAAATTGGGGAACTCACACAGCTTAAAGAACTTCATATCCAAGGAAACCGTCTTACAGTATTGCCTCCAGAATTAGGTAAGTTTGATACCTTGTTGAATAGCCAAAAAGTTCTGGAAAGGGTATAGTTTTGGATAGCTTTCATATTTCAAACAAATTAGTGTGCTTCTCGTCCTGTTCTTTCCTCTGGTTTTATTAAATTCAGAGTGGGTATTCAGCCACAAAGTTTAATAAAAATTGTTGCAAATTGGGCAGCATAGAAGTTTGAGGGAGGGAAGTGCCAAGTTTGGAAGCCAAAGGATATAAAGCAGTGGTTCTCAACCTGTGGGTCGTGACCCCTTTGGAGTCAAATGACCCTTTCACAGGGATCGCCTAACCTGCGGCTCCGGAGCCTTCTCTGCCATTTGCAGAGAGAAAGAGAGGGGGGGCAGTTGCACTTCCCTTCTCTCATGCAGACTTGCCCCCTCGCAGAGCTCCTGATTGGCCCTGCGGCCGGGTGCCCTGCCCCCTGGGAGAAGGCCCTTTCCTTGGCTGGCCCCGACCGAAGTGCATGTGGCTGGGGAACTGTACAGGGAAGCCCTGGGATCCCCGCTGGGAGTGGCCCAGCAGAGCCCCCGCTGAGCAGGCCAGCCCTCCCGCAAGCTGCGGCCCCAGTTGGCCAAGCAGCAGCAGAGCCGGAGATGGAGGGTGAATGGCAGGGGTAGGGAGGGGGCTTTGAGTCCATGGAGCACCCCGTGAAGCAGTCTCAGGGCAGGTAGTGCGGCCCCCTGGCTTACCTGCACGAGGCGGAGGGGCAGGCGGTTCCTGGGCTGTCCCTGGGTTGGTGAGCTGGCCATGTGTCTCCCAGGCCAGTGGGGGCAGTGGCCGGCAGGAGCTTCCTGGGCAGTTCCTGGGCTGCTGAGCCAGCCACGCGTGTTTCTGGGCCGGGCGGCAGTCCTGGCTGGGGCAGCGGCCAGCTGGGGCATTGGTTCCTGGGCCGTCCTTGGGCCACTGAGCTGGCCATGTCCCGGACTGGGCAGCAGTCCTGGCTGGGGCGGCAGCATCACTTTGGTCCTGGTGGGGCCGGCAGCTGTTGGGGCCGGTGGCTGGCAGGGGCATTGGGTCCTGGCTGGCCGCCATTGTTCCCAGGCCACTGAGCCAGCCACACGTCTCCCTAGACTGGGCGGCAATCCCAGCTGGGACGGCGGCATCGTTCGGTCCCAGCGGGGATGGCGGCCGGCAGCCGGCAGGGGAATTGAGCCGGCCATATGTCTCCCCAGGCTGGGCAGCAGTCCTGGCTGGGGCAGTGGCATTGCTTCAGTCCCGATGGGGGGCAGCGTCCCGGTCTGGTCCGTGGTGCCCCAGGCGCCTTTCAGCGCCTTCTGCCTCCTGCCCTCCCATGCTTGGCCTTCCTGGGACCTCCGCCCATTTTCCCAGGCCCGAAGCAGGAGAGGAAATGCTGCTTTCTGGGCATGGAAAGGGGCTTCCCCCTCCCAGCCCCCCATCCACTGGGGAGGGGGCATCCTCTGGACCGGGATTGGGGTTGTGCAAATTGCAGCACACCTCCTTTCCCGCTGCCCAGCCTGGCCCAGCTCGCCCTCCTGCGGCAGGCAGAGCTCAGCAGGGTTTGGCCCTGGAAGGCTGAGCAGACCCGGTGAGGGAGCCATTCCCGCCCCATGGCCGGCTGGCCAGGAATCTCGTCCGGCTCGGGGGCTGCCTGCCCACTGTGGGGATGTCCACGTCAGCTGCCTCCTAGCGGGCCCACTAATTGGCTCCCGGCCGGCTTCTTCCATGAGACAGGCACCCAGGACTCCGTGGAGCTGCCCCTAATTGCGCCCGGGAGGGCCCGACCGAACCCCGGGCTGACTTGCACGGCTCCAAAATGCTGCTTGCATGAATTCTTTCTGCCTCCTGGGGGGAAGTTGCACCTCATGGCCCAATTATTATGGGTCTTATTCCAGCATGGTCACTTAATTTGGATGCTTCTGTTGTTTTTATTGGTTTTGCTTTCATTGCTCTTTTTAAAAGTTTTTAGTATTTTTAATTGTAATACATCTTTGAACTCTAACCTGCCCAGAGCCACTGAAAGGGAAAACCTGAGATATTGAGGGGAGAGGGGAGAGGAGAGGAGAGGAGAGAGGGGGGGAGCGGAAATAGAGAGAAAGAGGGAGAGGAAAGAGAGGAAGAGAGAGGGAGAGAGGAAAGAGGTAAGAAAGAGAGACAGAGAGGAAAGAGAGAGAGGGGGAGAGGAAAGATAGAGAAAGAGGGAAGAGAGAAAGGGAGAGGAAAGAGAAAGGGAGAGAGGGAGAAGAAAGAGAGAAAGAAAGAGGAAAGAGAGAAAGAAAGAGGAAAGAGAAATAGGGAGAGGAAAGAGAAAGAGAGGAAAGAGAAAGGGAAGAGAAAAAGAGGGAGAGGAAAGAGAAAAGAGAGGAAGAGAAAGAGAGGAAAGAGAGAAAGAGACAGAAGAGGGAGAGGAAAGATAGAAAGAGAAAGAGGAAAGAGAAAGAGGGAAGAGAGAAAGAGAGGGAGAGGAAAGAGAAAGGGAGAGAAGGAGAGGAAAGAGAGAGAGAGGAAAGAGAAAGGGAAGAGAGAAAGAGGGAGAGGAAAAAGGAAGAGAAAGAGAGAGAGAGAGGGGAAAGATAGAAAGAGAGGGAAGAGAAAGAGGGAGAGGAGAGAGGGAGAGAAAGAGAGAGAGAGAGAGGAAAGCATAATCACTATGTTTTAATTATGTTCAATTCGTAACAATGAAAATACATCCTGCATATCAGATATTTCCATTACGATTCATAACAGTAGCAAAATTACATTTATGAAGTAGCAACAAAAATAATTTTATGATTGGAGGTCACCACAACATGAGGAACTGTATTAAAGGATTGCGGCATTAGGAAGGTTGAGAACCACTGATATAAAGTGAATCATCACATGACTAGACCCAATTTTATGATCATAAGTCCAGCTTCTCCAATGGAGATTTTTGCTAGAAATAGATGAAAAAGGTTGTAAATGACTAAAACATTGCAGCTGGTTATAAATGTGAGCTGGTTGCTAAGTGCCCAAATTTCAAACGTGACTGTGAAAGTGAGCAATAGTTGTAAGAGTAAGTACAGATTGTAAAACACTTTTTCCAAGGCCATTATAATTTTGAACTATTGTGAAACATAAGTTAAGGATTACCTATATTAGAGTTAGAAAATGGCATAGAAAATGATTGGAAATCACTTTGAGAGCGGGCAACTAAATTTCATTTTTGATGTGTGCTGTTGTGCCCACAGTAAAAAAAAATGACAATAAAAGTTATCTTATCTAATAATCCTTTTTACCTTGCATATATGGTGTTCCTCTCCATTTTTCTTTAAAGCATATGAATCATTTTTTAGGTTTCTGTGTGAACCTCAAAAGAGATACTGCTGGTTTAAGAGTTATATCAATGACACTCTGTTTAATGATACAGTTCACTGAAGCAGCAGCAGCATCTTTTTTCAGGCTGGCCAGGAACTGAAAAAAAGATATGCGTGATTTAATAAATATCAAAGAGATGCTGTCTTCCCATTCATTATCTGTATATGAAGTCGATGATACTGTACCTTGGAATATTTGAATATGCATTTCCCCTTTTTTTCAGTCAATTAATCTCACAGTCATTTAGAATTGACTAAAACTGGATTTTCACATAACAGTTTTGTTATGCCATGAATCAAAGGCAACTCTTAACCAGTTATTTTTGTTTTGAATTCTAAATGTTCCTTGTACTCATTGTGTATTATTAACCTAGGCAGGCATTAAGTTTTAAACTATAGTGTTCATTTGTCAATAAGATATAATGAACTAATGAATAATGGGTATATCAGAAGAGCCTTCTATGTGTTGGTTCCTTCCCACGGAACATTAGTTCTTCGGAAATAAGACCAGACTCCACTTTGACACTCTTTCAAAAGGCTCTGAAGACATGGGTTTGCCAGTGAGTCTGTAGGCATCAGGGTACTTGGTTTGATTGTACTTGATTTGATTGTTGCCACCAGGGATATGGAAATTTATTTTGTATTTGGGATTTTTATTTCTGTAAGCTGCCTGGAGTCACTATGACTGTGTTGGGCAGCCATATAAGGTTTGTTAAATAAATAAAAATGAATTGCTGAACTATCCACCCTTTCTAACTAACTTTTTTAGAGCTGAAATCGAAGTTCAGCACACCTAGTAAACCTATGGACATAGTTTTTTGAAACGTAGTTTTGAAAACCATGATAAATAATAAAGCTTTTTAGAGCTTCAGAGGAGCACTTCAGCTTGATAAAATCTTGGTTAAAATGCCCTTCTTCAACTTCAACTAATAAGATACAGTCTCACAGTTTTGATCAACATGCTAAAAGGGGTTTCTTTGTATGCACGGCAAAGCATACATAGGTCCACTTCAGTGCTTATATTTAATGCATCAGAAGAGCAATGTGATTTTCTGAGTCCAAGTAAATTAGATTGCTGTCATGGTTTGAACTGAGTCAGTGCCTTTGGGTGGATCTGCTTCATATAGCCTTGTAAAATAAGCTCTCATATGTAAACATTGAAGTTGGTATTGAAGCATCCAAGATTTTAAAGTTATGTACTGCAGTGGAAGACAACTAGTGATTTACTGCAACTAAAATATTGCAACCTGTTACAGTAAATGAAATGCCATGAAGCACTAAATTTATGAAATATGTGTGTGTGTGTGTGTGTGTGTGTGTGTGTACACATACATATACATACATGCATGTATATATGCACATCTATACACTGATGATTTTAAGAACTGGATATTGTTTTAGAAGAAAGCGGAGGTAGAGCCAAACAATCAGATATAGTTGGCAAAATCAGTAGGACATGTCTTAAAGTGCATTTCTTTGCCTTGCCTGTGTACAATGCTATTAAAAAAATTCAGCAAAATGCATAGTAGCCCTAAATAAGGGAGTCATTAATGGTTAGAAAATGGTGCAAAGTCATCAGAAAAAACACAGCCATCGATTAAATAATGAAAGGAAGTTGCACTGCTGTAACAAATTTTGTGGATGTGCAAAAATAATCATGTTATCTAAAAACTGATGAGTGTAGGTTTTATTATTGCATGCCTTGTTTTATATATAGAAACAAGTGATTTAACAAAATGTCAAGAAAAAGAAGAATAAAACAAAGTAAGGTATTTTGGGTAACAAGGGTGAGAGAGGAAGCTGCTTTTTGTTCAGCTTTTGCATTACAGAATATTATGCTGCATTTATCATGTGGCTGTGATATATTGGATTTCTGAAAACTAAATAAGATGGATAACTTAAACAATGTCCGTCTTTTGGCACTAGTGATTCTCCTTTAACATAAATTGAAATATCAAACATAAAAAAAAGAGCTAAACTTGTTTGCCTCATAGCACAGCAGACTGAGAGAAGTACATGGAACTCATTTCATTCTCATGTTAAGAAGTCAGAACCATCTATAAAGTTTGCTTTGAGGGACATGCTAGTAATGACACTCATAGTTTACCAGTTTTATGAATTGAGAAATGCTTGACAAAAGAAAAAACTATATTCACAAGGAAGAACTGGTGTACCAGAATAATTTCTAACCTACATTTAAGCAGATTTGGTAATATCAGTTGAGACCAGTTTTGTTGGAAATACTGTGAATGTGGGATTATTTAATCTGTAATCTTTTTTTTCTCTCCCTCCCAACACATTGGGCGTAGTATTTTCTTCACAAGTGCAAGTGAAGCTAGATTGTCCACCTTGCTCTTATGAGAAATTCATCCCTGTCAGAAGGACTTGCCTAACAGTACATCCTCAGTGGATTGTATAATGTCTAAGGCCTTCCTTCTTTTCTTCGGGAAACAAAGCACGTGATGTCAGAGTAATAAAAGCTAAGCTTTTGAAGCATATAGCAAAGCTGAAGAAAATCATAGTTGGCTATAACTGAACAGTTCATTCTGTTCAGTGGGGTTATCTTATGATTAGCCTTTAATAAAGTTGGATCTGGGAGTATTTATATCTAAATAGGAAAATAAAATTAATTTCTTTCTTCATAGTATTGAAGGAGAATATATCCTTTCTGCTGAAGTAAAAAAAGCACTTGAATTTAAGTTTCTGTCATCTGTGACAAAAAAGTATAATAAAATGGGAGGATCTTTTTAAAGACAAAGAAACAAAATAAAGAATGGGCAATTGAGAGAAAAAGGTTAATAGAATAATATAATGTCCTATGGAATAACCTAAATATTAGAATAGAATTTTAAAAACACTTGAATGAAGAACCCTTATTTTAACTGTGTTATAACTATGTTACTACTTTAATTCTTTAAAATCTTAAAATAGTATGATTTTTTTTCCTCAGTGGAAAGGGTTTTTTTTAAAGAAAAAAAAAACAATTTCTGCTAATGCTAGAGGCAGATTTGAATTAGGCAGAATGTAAATATTAGTATTATGATAACCTTAACCTGTATGATTCAGTATTGGACTTAAACTGAGGAGATCCTCTCCAGAGAAGCTTACTGAGTTAGTTTTAGTTACAGAGTTGTAGAAAAAATACAGAAGGGAATGCTGAGTATATGTTTTGAGCATCTGGAAAAGGCGCAGGATATCTAAGGAATAAATAAAATTACAATTAATAATTCACTTATCTAAATTATAGAATTGAATTAGGATTTTGTTTTCAAGTTTTTCAGTGCTTTTCAGGTGATTTGAATGTTTCCATGCACATTTTAAATTGTTTTAGTCAGTTAGTGTTCAATGCATGTTTTCCTCTTCGTATTTAAAATCTGGTAATGTACGAATAAAATGTCAGGCTGTTATCATGATTTTAGGAAAAATCTGTTCTAATTTTTAGCATTGTTTTCAATGTTTTATTAATGTAAATGGTTGAGATATAATTTTGGTGCTACACCAAGGAAATAAATGTATAAATATTCATCCTCAATGTGATGGAGTGGGCTAACAACCCCTACTTATACTTTTAACCACCATACTTTATTGTTTTAACTTTTACTGGATAGCTGCATACTGCCCAGAATCACTTTCAATGCGAATAGAGTGCCTATATTCTCTCAAGCTGTTCTACAGCATTTCATATTTTAAAAAGCATTGAGTGACAAAATTGGGAGAAATCCATTCCTCTTTTCAGTGCAAGATGAAAGCATCTTTAGAGATGGCTGTTTCATTTTTGTATAGATCTTTAAGCATCTCAGAAAAATGTATATTTTGTTTTGTTAGATAACGTGTGATTTAATTTTGGGGGGAAACTTCTTCAAGACCTTGTGGCAGAAAATCCAAATAAAGTCCTTAATACCCTGACAAAAATAAAAGATAAAATTAATAACCCTAATTTTTCTACCCTTTTTATAATTGTCCTTTTATGCATAAAAGACTAGCTTTTTTCCACCAAAGAAACACAAAGTTTGAGTCTCCAAATAGATAATTATCTCTTTTCAGATATGAATGCATTTCACTAACTTAAAGTTCAGCAATTCATTTTAAATACTGTATCTAACCAGTGAGAAAAGCCAAATTATATATGTACGTCTGATTTAGTACAAACTTTTCAACCTGTGCAAAATTAGAATCCTATCCTCTTCCCAGGTGAAATTTTTGAAGCATGAATTTTACTTAGGTTGTGCAATTTCAGCAGGATGATTTTTTCCTTTATCCCAGAAGTAGCATAGCACTTGCTGAATTGTAAGTAGTGGTTACTGTGTGGGTGGCTTTTGAGACAAGTTCTGTGGTTCTTTTCTGCAGGTAATAAAATGGAAAATCCAATATACAATTGCAGAATAAGCCTTTGAATGAAATACGGTTTTCGTAGTAGCTTTGGTCAGAGAGTTACCACTAATCACAGCACTGGCTTGCTTCTTCAGTTCTTGTTTGAACTAGCTAGCATAGATTTAGACAATCCCGCCTTTTGCTTATTAGATTCTCTTAGTCATAGTGCTTAATCCCACTGTCTGATCCTTGTTAAAACAGAAATACTGTTGCAGCCTCTAATAAAGGGTGAACTAGGGGTGTTCATGGGACTGACTGAGGACTGAATTGCTTCCTACAAGTTACTTCTTAAGATCTGAATATCTGGCAGAAGAGCATTACAGGTAGTGCTTGATTTACGACCACAGTTGAGCCCAAAATTTCTGTTGCTAAGCAAGACATTTGTTAAATAAGTTCTGCCTCATTTTTTGATCTTTCGTGCACAGTTGTTAAATGAATCACTGCAGGGGAACTACCAGAGGACTGGAAAAGAGCTGATGTAGTTCCCATCCTCAAAAAAGGAAAAAAAATGGAAATTACAGACCTATCAGCCTGACCTCAATACCTGGGAAGATCCTGGAAAAGATAATCAAACAACGAATCAACCACCTAGAGGCAAACAAAGTCATTACTAAAAGCCAACATGGGTTTGTCAAAAATAGATCATGCCAGACAAATCTTATTGCATTCTTTGACCAAGTGACAAAATTAGTGGATCAGAGGAATGCTGTGGACATAATTTACTTGGACTTCAGTAAGGCATTTGATAAAGTAGATCACAACCTACTACTTGATAAGATAGAAAAATGTGGGATAGACAGAATCATCACCAGATGGATCTGTAGCTGGCTGACCGGCCGTACTCAGTAAATGGTCCTCAATGGAACTGCATCTATATGAAGGGAAGTGTGTAGTGGGGTGCCCCAGGGCTCTCTTCTGGGCCCAGTACTCTTCAACATCTTCATCAACGATTTGGATGAAGGGATAGATGGGGAACTCATCAAATTTGCAGACGATACCAAGCTGGCAGGAATAGCCAACACTCCAGAAGACAGGCTTAAGATACAAAAGGATCTGGACAGACTTGAACACTGGGCACTAACTAACAAAATGAAATTCAATGGTGAAAAAAGCAAGGTTCTACATTAGGCAAGAAAAACCAAATGCACAAGTACAGCATAGGTGGCACCATGCTCAATAGTAGTAACTGTGAGAGGGACCTCGGAGTCCTAGTAGACAATCACCTAAATATGAGCCAGCATTGTGCTGCAGCTGCCAAAAAGGCCAACACAGTGCTAGGCTGCATTAACAGAGGGATAGAATCAAGATCACGTGAAGTGTTAATACCATCTTCAATGCCTTGGTAAGGCCACACTTGGAATACTGCATCCAGTTTTGGTCACCACGATGTAAAAAAGATGTTGAGACTCTAGAAAGAGTACAGAGAAGAGCAACAAAGATGATTAGGGGACTGGAAGCTAAAACATATAAGGAACGGTTGCTAGAATTGGGTATGTCTAGTTTAATGAAGAGAAGGACAAGGAGGGACATGATAGCAGTATTCCAATATCTCAGGGGCTTCCATAAAGAAGAGGGAATTAAGCTATTTTCCAAAGCACCTGAAGGCAGGACAAGAAGCAACGGGTGGAAACTAATCAAGGAGAGAAGCAACCTAGAACTAAGGAGAAACTTCCTGACAGTGAGAACAATTAATCAGTGGAACAGCCTGCCTCCAGAAGCAGTAAATGTTCCAACACTGGAAGTTTTTAAGAAGAGACTGGACAGCCATTTGTCCGAAATGGTGTGGGGTTTCCTGCCTGAGCAGGGGGTTGGACTAGATGACTTCCAAGGTCCCTTCCAACTTTACTACTATTACTATTACTAAGTTGTTAAGTTAGTAACACAGTTGTTAAGTGAATCTGGCTCCCCCACTGACTTTGCTTATCAGAAGGTCACAAAGGGTGATCACATGACCTTGAGAAATTGCAACTGTCATAAATATGAACCAATTGCCAAGCATCCACATTTTGATCGCATGACCATGGGGATGCTGCAAAGGTTGTAAGTGTGAAAATAGCAGTAGCAATGGCACTTAGACTTATATACCACCCCACAGTGCTTTACGTCACTCTCTGAGTGGGTTACAACTCCTCTTTTTACCAATTTCAGAAGAATGGAAGGCTGAGTCAACCTTGAGCCAGTCAGGATCAAGCTCCAGACTGTGGGCAGAGTTGGCCTGCAATATTGCACTCTAACCACTGGTCATAAGTCACTTTTCCACTGCCATTGTAACTTCAAACAATCATTAACGAATGGTTTTAAGGACTACCTATACTGGGATAATGGCAACTATTCCTAGGGCAACATTTTATTCTTTCTTTCTGCATGAGTTAAGTTTTCTCTAATTACACTGAGCCTTTTTTATTCATAACAGGGTATACAGATCATGGGAAATATAAATTAAGAATAGAGAGAATCATATTACTGGAAAATTCTGATCGGAAATGGCTGTGATGATTAAATCATGCCGATATAGCATCATTCTTAAGCCTCTCCAATTTGCTTCTAAACTCAAAATAAAAATGATTTATATTAACTTTTAAAATCATTAATTAGAAGCTTGTCTACCTATGCAGATGCCAAATGCCAGCATGAGATTTTATGCAATGACATGGAGCAAAAATAACAGTAATAATGCTTATTATTCTAAAAATATTTAACATTCTGACCCTGAAAACCTGTTTGACTTCAGTAAAAAGGGCTTCTGTCTCTCAGTGATACTGTGAGCTATGCTTGGAAGCAACTTAGCCACTGGCAGATTCAACCATACCAGGCAAGACAGACCGGATGATGTATAGTCCAAACACAACCACGTTAATGGTGAACACATGAAATAAATAAAGAGGAGGTTTTTGCCTGATCAACAAGGATCAGGCGCTATCAATGCTAAGCAATCAGGGCAGCCTGGGAAAAACATCAAAGCAAATTAAATGGTCATTTTGAAGAACACTGAGCAATCATGAAATGCTGTTTCAAATCAAATCCTGAAATTGAGGAATTTACTATTCCAATTACTATTTGGAAACACAACTAATCACTTTCAGAAACCAATGAACAGAAATTAATGGATCAACAAAGATATCACATTGCAAGTACCATTGGTACAATTAGCTGAGAATATTAATACAGATATTGCGCTACAATGGCAGTTGGGACCAGAATTTCCACTACTAAAAAATGCAGTGATAAAGTGACACATCATGTGACCACATTGCTTAATGATGGCAATTCTCATTGTTGTCATTAAGCAAGAATTATGGGTTGTTAGGTAAGGACCTGATGTGCCCATGACTTGCTGCACAAAGTGAATGGGGAAGCCGGCAGGAAGTCGAAAGTCCCACATTTGCAAGCAGTGCTAGCAAAGCAAGTGCTGTGGAGCTTTGGTGATGGATGCAGCAGGATCTTTGGGGAAAAGCTGGGGGGAGTCATTTATGGGAAAAATATGGATCTTCCCTGCTGTTTTCTCTGTTGACTTTGTTTGTGGGAAAATAGCAAGGAAGGCTGCAAATGGAGATCACACTGGACACTACAACCAGCATAAATATGGGTTAGTTGCAAGTATCCGAATCACAATCACATAACCATGGGAGTGCTATGATGGCTGGAACTTTAAGGACCAGTTGTAAGTATCTCTTGTTCGGCACCGTTGTAAGTTTGAGTAAGTGGTTATTATTTGTAGTATTGTTAGCTTTCCCAAATAGATCACACTGGAAACACGGTCAGATAGGCATGCAGTACTTTATTGTAAAGCTATGTTAACAGAATCTTACAAGAAAGTATAAATTTCCAGGCTTCTGGTTTGGAATTGTGGCACCAGCGGACGTGTGAGGTGATTGCTGTCTCTGCTGTCCGGTTTTCTCCCACTGAGGGACCCTGAAAAGGGTCGAAAGTCATCCTGGAGGGGTGACGAGTGTGAAGAGGACCCCCGACTGATCGCGGAAGGGTGACAGCCCTCCCGTTTGATCTGGGGAAGCTCTTCTAACTGACGGGGAAAAGATTGGCCATTCACATGGCCCATCACTTATGCCGTTTCCAGCCAAAGCCAAAATCACTATCAAGCACCGCAGAGGATCTGGGTGAGATTCTACCTTCTTTGTATCCCAAGTGCTTGCCTGTAAAAAGCTTCTTGAAACTTCTTCCCTTGTGAGGAGAGAGGGAACATTTTTTCCTTTCCCAACCTCTAAAATGGTGGCATCTGATTATGCAGGGAAAATAAAGCCCCGAAGAGACCAACTAAGTAATTAGACTTGCATCTTTCTGATATATGGCAACCCAAAAAGAAGCGGAAGAAATTAATACCAAGATAGAGGACCTTGAAGAATAGCAACTACAATATATTGAAAATGCTTACAACTAAACCCTGACTGTAACTAAAGAACCTACAACCCAAAAAGTAACGGAAACAGAAGAAAGCAATACCAAGATAGAGGGTATTAAAGATCAACAAGGACAGTATATTGAAAACTTAGATAACCAAACAATAACTACAAAACCGGACATGACCTTTTACTTAAACCAGAAGAAACCTGAGGAAGAAGACCAGACCAAATTGAAGATAAAGATACTAGAGCAAATACGGAGAGCTGACCCACCAGGACAACAATTTAATGATTATACCAGCTCCTCTGGAAAATTGATGACTAGATGGTCTCCTTTAATTCAAGCAACACGTGCAAGAATGAAGGGAGACCTATCTGATGATCTAAAGGCATTGGCATGGAAGCCTGGCTGATACAAAAAGAAAGCTAGAGTTAGATTTAAAAAATGGGATCTTCTGATTTATTAGAGAGGATTTTAAAGTCTTAATGGACTAAAGGGAGATTTTGAGATGAAGAGAAATATGATTATTAGAAAATGATAAAAAAAAATAAAGTATAAATTTCCCACCATCTCCTTTACAGTCTGAGAAACTAGGCAGGCTCACTTTTAAGCCTCTTTTTTCTCCCTATTATGCAGCTATTCCCTCTTATCTGGTCATCCTGAAGACAGAAGGGAAAGGGGGGACATGTTTGAAACCTTTAAATATATTAAGGGTGTGAATAAGGTTCTAAAAGGCAGTATTTTCAATATTAAACAAAAATTAAGAACATAGGGGCATAATCTCAAACTGACAGGAAGGAACTTCAAAAGTAATGTTAGAAAGTATTACTTCACAAAAGGAGTAGTGGAAGCTTGAAACCAACTTCCAATGCAGGGTAGTGGGTCAGTCATTAGTAACTGAGTTTAAATATGCTTGGAATAAACACATCCACCAAAAATGAAAAATTAAAATAAAAAAAATCAAAGGACAGACTCAGTGAACCCCTAGGTCTTTTTTTTTGCCATCCTAGCCTTCCTGTGTTTGCAGGCCTTTGCATCCTATGCTAGTGTGCACACTGTATCTTCTGTCTCCAGCCTCCCTGTGCTGGTGCTGCACTGCAACATCACCACTCCCTATCATCAACTCAAGGATGGTACCCTTGTACTCCTTAGCTGGGACTCCTGCCATTTCCTAGTTAACTACCTTTGTATCTTGGGTTATAATGACAGCATTGTATGGCCATCACTAAGTAATGCAGCCACATGACATTATGTTTTATAACCACACTACTTAGTGACTGCAATCTTGGTCCCAGTTGCTGTCGTAACTTGAGGACTACCTGTATTATTAATGTCAGAAGTCAGTAAAATGTGATGATGCTCAAAAAAATTGATCATTTGGTGACCTTGGGCTTCATTTCTAGTTGATGTCAATATTTGTACTGGTATGTGAGAAAGACACTGAGAAATGGGACGAATAAATGCTGCCCAGGGAATGACAGAAACATAGATTTTTACACCTCTCTTCTAGGTCACATATTGATCTACTTAGTATATAGGATTTGTATTCTCATACTGCCCTTGCTGCTATTGCTGTGTTTTTATTTACTTATTTAGAAAATTTATATTGCTGCCTGCTCGCACATGGCAAGTCAAGGCTTACAAGACATAAAAGCACAATATAAAAGAAATAAAAATAATAAAATAATAACCCCCTACTCCACTGTTGAAATTATTGCTTCCTCCTGCTCCTCCTCTTATTTTTTTCTCCTTCCTAGGTAATATTAAAATATTCTTCTTGTAATCAGGTAGTAACTGTTTTTCAACAATATTAAATATTAATTTTTTCAGGAAACTTGGATTTGACTGGTCAAAAGCAAGTCTTCAAAGCAGAAAATAATCCGTGGGTTACTCCTATTGCAGATCAGTTCCAACTGGGTGTTTCTCACGTGTTTGAATATATTCGTTCAGAAACATATAAATAGTGAGTATTGCATTTTTGCATATGTTTTGTTCCATGGTTCCTTGCTCTGATATTTATTAGGACATTTTGTTGTATTATTCATCTCCTCATAAACCAAAGGGTCAACATTTCCCTGAATTTAAATTATTTTCCCCATTCTAATGTCTTCAAGATATAGTGTTACATTTCTCATCATTTCAAGCCACCATAATTTTTGTTTTTAAGTTTTTGTTTCCCATAATTTGTGATTGTGGCAATACAGGAGTTCCCCCCCCCCATATACATATAGTATTTATTCCTTCCAGTCTGCATCTTGTCTAAACAATTGCAGCTTATTTCAGTTAAACCCTTGATGTGATTTAACAAAACTTTAAAAGTTTTATAAATAGATTCTGCCTGAAGAAAAAAAATTAGAATTGTTGCATGTTATATCAGTAAAGATATTCCTTAAGTAAATATTAAATAAATGTAATAATATTATCTATATACTGCTGAAATAATTATTGTTTGTAACCTTCACTTGGGTAAAATTGGAAGATATGGGGCAACAATTTTTGAACCAAGGTAAATCAAATAGAATAACTTATAGAATGCTAAAATCCATGATTCCCATAGGAATGAAATTTTTAGCAAGTCATGGGCATTTCAGCACCATCATGTTTGCAACTACACTTCCCAGAAATTCATGGGTTGTGTTGCTCAAGGGAAGATGCTCATCGTCTTCCCACTTCTGCTGTCCTTTGCAACCAAAAGAAGGGCAACAAATTTTGACAGATGAGCAACCATTGTCTTTGGAATTGAGACTGAAAATTTAAATCTCTTAATGTAGCTGAGCACTGAGGGAAATAAGAGGAATCAACTCAAATGCCTGCCCATGAAGTAGGACTGGCTGGGGGTTGACCGGTAAGCCCTCTTCCTCTCTGGATTGAAGGGGCCTTGAGGTCATGCTGGGATGGAAATTGGGTACAGTTTTCCTTGGAATCCATAGTTCCCTTTCTTCCTTTGACTCCAGGAAAGTGGCAGGCAGTTCCTATGCTCTTAGCAAAGTGACAGCCAAGAAGGAAAAGGAATGATGCTCCCTGCCAGCTTTCCACAAGCATCATCAATGAGAAAGCCAGTAAGAAGTTGAAAGTTGCTTCTGTTCCTGCTGCTTTTTTGTCTTCATTTACAACATTCCATCAGTTTCCCAGCCATTCTCATAATCACTTACTTATCTTCCTGCTTGGAAGGGGAGGGGAGGGGGGAAGGAAGGAAGGAAGGAAATAAATTTCTGCTCCCCGCCAGAGTCCCCTAAGGAAACACAATAGGAAGCTGGGAGGAAGTTAAAAGTTGCTACTGCTCTCACTGCCTTTTTGCCCTCTTTTGGCCATTCTTTTTTCCTGTTTAGGTAAAGGAATATCTCTGAAATCATAACCAGAAGGGCACAAGTTGTCTAGTATCTTTTAAAGTTAAGGTCATGGTTTCGTATTCTGTTCCTGTTGTCTATGAAAGTGCATTTGAAAACAAATGATCATATGACATAAATTGTTTAGATAAAATTTAAAATATGTTCCTTTATATGGCAAACGGAGTTCACATTTGTGATGGTGCTCCTGAAATTTCTTGATCAATCATGTGAGACATTACATGTCAACTTTTTCCATTGGATGGAAGTCATTTTTTAGTCTTAGTGACTACATAGATATATTTTCTCCATGATTTGCTTAACTTTCACTTAGAATTTATTGAGAATTATTCTTTGTTCATTGGTATAGGGTAACATAAAAATGACTTGGGATTATCAGAAGGAAAAAGGAAGAAAATTCTGGGAGTAGTGAGCAGTGCAAGAGTTGAAATATATTTTGCTTGTGGGTAAGGTACATTAATGGCATGGTGGGAGAAGATTATTTCCTGAATATTCTGAAATGAAAATTCAAGTGGAATATATAAGGAACGTTCCAAGTCTGCAGTTTATAGACACAATCCAGAACAGACCTAATCCAGCTGTGGAATATATTTCCTGATTACATTTGAAGGAACAGTACTAGCCCTCCAGTTAATGATGTTAGTGGAATAAATATGCCTCCACACTGGTATAAACAAATTTTATCAGTAAAGCTTAATTATGTTCTCAGAACACTGTTTAGATGTGAATCTATGCCACCAAAGTTACCTTTTTCTGAGGGAGTAGAATATTTGGGTACTATCAGCCTGGATCAAAACATCTCCTACTTCCTGTCATCAATTCTGTCTTCCCCGGTATCCACCTTTTTAGCCAAGTAGGTTTATGTGAGATCTATACCTACTAGTTATTGAGTATCTCACTGATTATTGATAATTTGTACAGATAAAACAGATTCACAAGTTGTCCTAGAATGTTGTTTATTTGACACATATTACAAAAACAGAAGACATTTGAGATATCAGCTTTGTGTTTGGAAGTACCATAGCTAAGAAAAGGAATTAAACTGCATAAATTATTGAAATAAGCCTTTACCTTCTGGTTCATGATGCATTTTCAATGAGGCCTTCAGTAGTGAATGAATTTCCCTCCCATGGATTAAAGTATATGTCAATTGCAACCGCCATATGTTAGGAATTATGATGAAACCATTAAAAAAATGTCTGGCTGTGTTAAATGAGACGTAAATCCAGTAATATTGCAGTGAGCCATTGTCTTAACATACAAGAAGTTGTAATTAGCCAGAGAACATAATGGATCTTTAATGGATGAGAATTTTTGATGCAATGTACTTTTTAAAGATGTTCTTTTAAAGATGTCCATGTTAGGTTCTCTTTCAGGTAGTTTCAGGATCAGAAATTTTGGGACAGAAATAACTCTAAGCTGTTTGTATGTGCAGCAGAGGTTTTTTGGTAACAAATAATACTTAGGGAACCTTGATTGTATTAAAAAGGAAATTGTTGAGGAAGATTATACATGAAAACAAGAAAAGGGTACTTTTGATAGTTGTCCTTATAATAAAATAAACACCTAATAAATAATAATTCTGGACTAACTTTGGTTTGAAATTCCAAAGCTAATATGAGAATATATTCCATTAAACTATGATACTTTTTGTAGCACACCACATTGTGTTAAAGCAGTCTTTTTCCTTTGAAACCACAAACTATAATATATTTCTTTTATGCTTTTGTTGACTTGGTTTTGTATTTAGTTCCCTAGAGGTAAGAGACATTATTTAATATTCCATATAATCCAACATTATTTTTACTTGCTTATTCCTTTCAATTGCATTTTGAAAAGATTAGCAAGCTGATAAACTGAAAAGACACAGAAAAGAAGTATAAGGGAAAAGATACAGAGAAAAGAGATGCATTCTTTAAATCCATAACAAAATGGATGATTGGCTTTTAATATCTTGATGCCTTCCCCAAAATGTACTCAAAAGATGTGGTTGGGAAAGCTGAGAGTTATATTCTGGTGCATCTAGAGGGCTCCACATTAGGAAAAAATAACTCCTAGGATGACTATATCTAATTTAAGCTTATTCCTCCCTCAGGAGAAAGACCAGAACTTTTTATTTCTTATAAGCCATAATGCTAAAGCCTTTCCTTTGAAGGTAATAATTATATAGTTTATATTGGTGCTCCTAGTCACCTTTCAAAGTAACCTTTTATATTTGAAGTATAATTCTCAAGAGATCGTGTATGTCAAAGATAGTGACAAAGACATGATGAATAGTAGACTTTATTGGTTATAATGTACTCAGCAAGTGCATATAGACATAAATGTTTAAAACAAAACAGAAAATCAAATTCCTTTGAATAATTGCAGTCCTGAAACACTATTCAAAATTGGAATAATGGAATTAGTAATTTGATGGTAAGCTTTTAATGTGATAAGAAAGAAGGGATATTAAGGATTGGCCTTAGTGGCTAGACCTCATGAAGCAAGAGGACATTTTCCAAATATGATATGCATATTAATTATATTGCAACCAAGAGCTCTTTTTTTCTGAACAACATATTATTTCAGTGATCTCATTTATGGTCCTGATTTTGAAGTCACTGACTGATTATTTCATCTCAGCTAGAGATTTTATTACAGTGGTTGCAGTGTTTTTCACTCTTTGCTTTTTTCTGTGTAACTGTTATACTAAACATACAGTTTTTTTCACACTTGCTTTGAGAGGTGCTGTTTCCTTCAGTGACCTTGTCTTTTCACTTCATGCAGTTCTTAAGAAGTGTTTTACTTCATTACCATTGTGGAATTAACTTCTAGAATTAACCTTACGAACCAGAGTAATTCAGTACCATGTCTGAAAAATAGTCAGTCCTCGAGCAACCTCAGAAGGTCCTTTGTATCTATAGTCCAACACTGCAGTAGTTGAATTATCTTCTCAGCTTCTTTGTGTGATGCCAGATAATATTAATATGACAAATGAATTTTAATATTTAATAAGTGAAAGGGGACTTTCCACATAGGAAATAGGACAAGATGAGCTAATTCTACTTTATTGTAAGGCTATATTACCAGAATCTTGTAAATTTGAATGTAAAAAAATCTTTCCTTTTGGAGACCAAATTACTTAGGATCAGAATTTCAGAAAATAAGTGGTTTTAAAAATGGTTATATGTTACCTTTGATTCATCTCTTGTATATAGTCTTCTTTTGTTTTCATCCAAATAAGAAAATTCTAAAATGTTGGGATAGAAATATACTGGCTTGTTCTTTCACTTGGATGCTTCTAGGGGCTATATATCACTGCCAAATGTTGTTTCAGAAATAGAGTCTGTTTTATAAAAAGTCAGTGCTGAACTCCAGAAGGAATTATTTAGTGATATCTAAAAAACTTGAGGGAACCCAAATTTTTTAGAACACATTTAATATTTAACGCCCTATTGAAGTTACATACTGCTATATTTCCCTTTAGATTATTCAGAATGATTAGTACAGGGATCATCTATAAACAGTTCTATAATACAGGGACCATATGTAAACAGTTCTATATTATAAAGAAGAAAAATTAATGATAATATCTGCAGTAACTGTTTTCTCCCAAGAAAAGTCTCCTTGGTGACATCATATCATTACACAAAAGAGTGCTGGGGGATGCCTGCTCCTCCAGATATAATTGGGCTCCAATTCTTATTCTAGTCAGATTATGATTTCAAGTGATATAGATGTTTGATAATTTGCATCTGCCATTGCTTGATTGGATAGATCAGCCCAGACCTTTTAAATTACCCTTTTTGCCCCTGTGGGCCACAGAAGTATGTAGCTGAAGAGTGAAATGTTTTTCTGTTTTTTAAATCTGAAAGGTAGAGACACCTACACAAAACATGCCTGTTCATTTGTCCCAAATTTTATTTTTCAGTGGCAGGAATAAAATCCTGGGG
The DNA here is from genome assembly GCF_016545835.1 of Crotalus tigris. Classification (NCBI taxonomy): domain Eukaryota; kingdom Metazoa; phylum Chordata; class Lepidosauria; order Squamata; family Viperidae; genus Crotalus; species Crotalus tigris. Next base: position 11,198,274 of record NW_024100606.1, read on the forward strand.
ATCCCTGAAATCTTGAAAATGACATTGTATTCCACAGAGTGTCCATCACAGAATTAAATCCTTTCACCTTTCACAAACAATGAAAGGTTTATCTCAGTGTTTAACTAGCTAACATTCTGTTGTTGATGTGAGTTAATGCATTATGGGATCACAGTTAATTGATGCAGAAGGAAACTAATTATCAGCTTTCATATGTATAGGTAGACAAGTGGAATCAGAATGGCTAAGCAAGGCAGTTGTTTAAATCACATCCAATTTTATTACCATTTTTGCCATAGGTGTTAAACTAATTACTGCAGTTGTTAAGTGAATCATGAGTCATTAAGCAAATCTGACTTCCTTCGTTGACTTTGCTTGTTGGAAGATGTCTAGAAAGATTGCAAATGATTATCACATGACCCCAGGATGCTGCAACCATCATAAATACATGCCAAATGCCCAAATTTTGATCGTGTGACTGTGGGGAAGTTACAACAGTTGTAAGTATGAGGACTGATTGTAATTTTTTTAGTGGGCTGTTGTAATTTCAAATGGTTGCTAAATGAATGGTTATAAATCAAGGACTATAATTGTATATATAATATATAATCCATATAACAATATGACCAGATGCACTAGTTTTATTTTATTATAAGGTTACATTAACAGAATCTTGAAAGTCTTGAAAGTATAGATCTTGCATGTCTCTTTTACAGCCTGACAAGTTAGGGAGGCTCCTTTGTGAATTTCTTTCTCTTCCCCTTATGCAACTGCAAGCTATGCACCCTCTAATCTGATTGTTCTTCCCCATCTCCCTATGTCTTTCCCACATACTATTACACTAATGCTGGAAATGGAACAGTTCAGAAGCTAAGCTAAGGAAGGACAGTACTAAAAATTAGAAAATTCTTAATCCCTTTATAATTTCAAAAACACTTGGATGGTTCATCATATTTACAATGGGCAAGATGAGTTACTATGTACATTGCCTATTTCTATTTGAGACATAAATTAAAAAGCAGCATTTTTATAATAAAAGGGAACACTCTGCAATTTCTATTCTCTATACAGTAATATCTTGTTTTATTACATACTGGATTTTTATTGAGCTCCAGTTTCTTATTTCAAGCTTCATATTGTGCAAGACATTTATGTTATCCCAGGCAGTTTTTACTTAGCTGTTGAAGGCTATCTGGTAACTGAGAAGTCATCCTTGCATTGTGAACTTTTTATGTAGTGAAGAGGATAATGGATATTATTTCAAATTAACTTGACTAATTTGCAATTTAGCTTAAATCTTAATTTTATTTTAGTGAATAGATGCTATTTAAAGTTTAAAATAACTACTTTTTCAGTCTACTGTATAGTACAGTATGCATATTACAGCAAAAGTAATAATAAGAAATCAGAAACTTTGGCTAATTATTTAAATGCTGTCCAACTATGTTTTAATTTGAAAAATGGGAAAAAACAAGTGACTTTCTTCTCAGGATGTTGCTATACTTTTGAAAACATGTGGTTTATCGACGGTAGATCTTCAGTGTAAGGGTATCTGTCCTTTTATGCTGCAATATTTAATTTTAGTTATTATTTTAAGTGAAATAAGCTAGCATTATTCTTATTAGTAAGGTTGTACATGTTCTTAAAATGCACCACATCCTAATATCACCCCAGCAGAACATTTTCATTTTTTTCTAAAAATTATAATAATATTTTGAAGAATCTTACTTGCTTAAGTACACAAAGCTTTAAAGATGCCTGGTTCTCACAGAAAGTTAAATAGCTCCCATACCTTATTTCTCAGCAGACTTATTTTGATGGGGAATAAATGCTAGCCACAATTTGTTTTGATCAAGAATTCCTCAATGATAAACTGCCACATCTGTACTAACAGAAATTCATGGCAGTATGACTGATCAATTTTCAAAGAATTTGAAGACTTGCTTGTTTTGTGTAATGCAAAATGTATAAATACTTCCCAATTCTTCCAACACTTATCTCAGTTTTAATAGCAATAATAATAATATTTAGACTCATATATTGCTTCATAGTGCTTTAAAGCATCCTCTGAGCAATTTACAATTCCAACATTCTGGGTCCTTATTTTACTGACTTTGGAAGGATGCAGGTCGAGTGTGGGTGTGGGTGGAGTTAGCCTGCAATGCTGCATTCTAATCACTGTGCTACCATGGCTCCTCTAGTTATATTTTTGTACCATACTCTTATTATCAGTTAAAATTTGGGAAGTTATGCCTTCCTGAACCAATGAACTGTTTAAAAAATGAACTCTAATAAATGTGTATTTTACAAAATTCCAAGATAATTGGCTAATCCTTATCTGAGCTCATACGTTGAACAGGGACTGACCTTAAGAGTACTTGGGTAGGAAACCACCATGAAATATCAGGGCTGAAGTTCAAATTATAGGTTGAACTTCCTAGGACAGGGGTAGGTAACCTTGGCTCTTTTATGACTCATGGACTTCAACTCCCAAAATTCCTAAGCCAGCCATGCTGAGAGGAAAGGGAGAGGTTTCCAAGCTGAGCCATGCTGGCTCAGGAATTCTGGAGCTGAAGTCCACGAGTCATAAAAGAGCCAAGGTTGCCTACCCCTGTCCTAGGAGAAGACAATGTCAAACTGTTTCTGTATTACTGCCAAAAGCCCTGCCTTTTTCTTTCTCTCTTTAATAAGATAATTCACCAATGTATTCAGACTATGAAACATTAAAAAAAAAGCAGATGCTTTCAATTTAAAAACCATTATTGGTTAGTATTTGAGTGAGGGACCATCTATGAAGGCCAGGGGTGTCAAACTCAATTTCATTGAGGGCCACATCAGCTTTGTGGTTGTCCTCGGGGGCCGGATGGGTGTGGCTGGGGTGGGTGCAGCCTACTAGGTGGGCATGGCATAGACATGGCCTACTGGGTGAGCATGGCCAGCTTGACGTCACTAGCGTCAGGGGCACCCATGTGGGCCTGGGCAGGACTGGGGCAGATCCGAGGATCTCCAGCGGAGGGGAGTGGGACTGGGATGAGCACCAGGGCATAGTCCACTGGAGGAGCCTCACGGAGCCTTAGGCCATGCAGGGGGGCCCTGGATGGTGGCACGGACTGCCCAGAGCCCTGGGCAGCAGAGGTCAAGCGCCCAGCCTGGCCCTTGAGCTCCCATGGCATCGGGACCCCACAGCCCTGCCTAGCCTAGCCACATTTCCCCAAGGGGGTGGCCAGCTGCGCTACCTTATCCTCGAGGCTGCTGTTGCTGCTGTGCTCGCTCTTCTTGGCCAGGTTGCTCATGGTGGGTGCAGGAGGGCAAAGTGCGTGGGTCAGAGGGAGGCCCACTCCCTCTCTATGCCAGGAGACCTGGCTTTGTAATCAAAGCATCCTCTACAATAGGATGGGAGACTACCAGGGGATGGTGAAAGGGCAACAGGGCTGCTAGTGGCCAAGTGCTAAGGCAGGACTTCCCTCAGACCTTCCCTCCCTCCCTCTCATTTCAATCTCCTTCCTTCCTTTTCCTTCCTTCCTTCCTTCCTTCCTTCCTTCCTTCCTTCCTTCCTTCCTTCCTTCCTTCCTTCCTTCCTTCCTTCCCTCCCTCCTTTTCATTCCCATCTCTTTTTTCCTTCTCTTTCTTCGTTTCCCTTCCCACCTTCCTTTCTTCCCTCCCTCCCTCCCTCTTTCTCTCTATGCCCAAGAAGGGACAAGGGGAGGGGGAGAGGCTGGCAGTGCTTCTGTCAAAGAATAAGAGTTGGAAGAGACCTTTGAGGTCTTTAGTGCAACCCCCTGCTAAGGCAGGGGACCTATACCATTCCAGACAATGGAATATCCAATCTCTTCTTAAAAGCCTCCAGTGATGGAGCATCCACAACTTCTGAAGGCAAGCCTTTTCACTGGTTAGTTGTTTTCACAAGTCCTTAGTTGTAGGCTGGTTTTCTTCTTGATTAGTTTCCATCTATTTGCCTTCTGATGCTTTGGAAAATAGGTTGATCCCTTCTTTTTTATGGCAGAGAAGAAGGGATTGGAACACTGCTATCATGTCACCACCCCTAATTCTTTTCACTAAGCTAGACATACCCAATTCCCACAAACATTTGGCATATATTTTATCCTACAGCCCCCTAATAATCTTTGTTTACCATCCATTTAGACCGATGGTCCCCCTGGTTTGGTTTATGGAACAGTGGCCATGAGCAGAGCCTTCTCAGAGACAGCACCCCAATTATAGAACTTTTTCCCAAGGAAATATGAAAAATATGAATAGTGCATCCCTCACCTGTTTAGAGGCAACTCCAAACACACTGTTCAGCCAGGCATATGTAGAACAACACCACATTTTATTGTCAAACAGCACTAAGTAAATTACTATTAATATTTTTCTTTCTTAAAATACACACTTTTAATATTGTTTTAAGCAGTGCTGGTAATGCTTTACAATAGCTGTCTTTGAGGGTTTTCTTGTAAACCACCCTAGATTTCTCAGAAACATTAATTTCGAATTAGATGTTGATTTAATAAATTAGGCAGAAGAAACAAATGTTTAAATACATCTAAATCCCTCAGACCTACTGCCTCCTAGGCGCATACTGCAGAGAAAATAAGGCATTGCATTTCTAGCCAGCATAGCCACAGGATGATGGGAACTGTGGTCCATGACACCCAAAGGTTTGGGTAAGGCTGGATTAAATTATAAAAGAGCAGATAAGAGGAAGTAGAAGCAAGAAACACTTTCCACATCTCCAACAAAATAATTGGGGGGGGGGGGCATTGACTCGGCCTTTTAATTTCAACTCATGCCAATTCCTTTTCCCATTCAATCCAAAGAGTTCTATTATTGCTTGGATTTTGGGAGGGGAGACAGCAAGAATAGACCACAAAGCTCTCTAGCCTGCATGCACACCACCCCCTTGACGCAGCATGTGTATGTGTGTGTGAGAGAGAGAGACAGAAAAAGAGGGCCCCTTTTTTGTAAGTTTGCTTACTCTGCAATGCTCCTCATTTCCCACACTTTTGCTTCCCTGCTGGCTCAATCTCTCTCTCACCACATACACAAACACTCACAAACAAAAACTCCCTGCCTTTCCCCCCTTCTTGCCCTTTTCCTCCAGCTGCACCTGAATGGAGTGGGAGGAGGTTAAAAAAAAAGAAAAGGGGGGGAGAAAGGGGGAAGTTCGCCTTTTTTGTAACACCTCAGCTTCCTCCTCCTCTTCCCCTTCTGTCTGTCTGTCTGTCTGTCTGTCTCTCTCTCTCTCTCTCTCTCTCTCTCTCTCTCACACACACACACACACACACCTTCCTGCTTTCTCTTCCTTCTCACCCTTTCTCTCCAGCCACCATAGAGATTCACACGTTGGTTGCCAGCAGTTCTAGGCTGCGGCTCTGCATGAGTGCTACATTCCCCTCTCCAGCCCTACCACATGGTGGAGGGTGACTGGGAGCCGGACACTGCGTGCTCCCATCTCTGCACCTTTCATCCCACAGGCCGGGCGTGCTCTGGGGCACTAGGCTTACAGAATACCATGGCCCAAGCGAGGAAGGATGCAGCAAGTAGAGCCGGACAAGGAGAGGCCCAGCAAAGCGGGACGTGGCCAGGAGTGACGGGGTTAGGCTGGGAGGGGTGGGGCAGGCTGAGGCCAATGAGCTACTGCTGTGCATCACCAACCCCTGAGTGCTCACCGTTTCCTATGCATGCATCGGGAGGGCGCCCAGCCTGGTTGGGATGGGCCAGGGCTGGGGCAGCGTGGGCTGGTCTCTTGATATCTGGGACAGCCCCAGAGGCCAAATCTGGGCCCTCTCATGTTTGACATGTCTGGACTAGGCTAAAAAATTGGAAAACATCACTGAGAAAGACATGTCTATGGAGTCAGTGAGAATCATGCTCTATTTAAAGGCATCTATCTTAAAAGCTACCTGTACATCTTAAGCAGTTCACTGCTGATGGGAAAATTTTTTGCTGCAACTGTAGGTTTGTTACTTTTATAGTATCAGTTATATGTGATCCATTGTCCAAACTATCTGGGGCTGACATCCTATCTGATTTGGATGATCATAGGTTTCTTCCTTTCAGGCAACTAAACATAAAGGAATTAAGTTCCTTCCTTCAGCAAGCTAAATTACTGCAATATATTTTGACAATGAAGGTATCTTAGGTAGCTTTAATTTTTCATACTTCAGTACCTTCATATATTTGGACATAGTTCATACTGTATTATAATCCAATGGTCTCTCTACTTCTATGTGAACTGGATGCATGGGAAAGGTGTTTCATTTCCTATTTATTTTTGGGTGAAAACATGTGTTCGTAGCATTCTATTTAATATTCAGAGTGTCAAAAATGTCTATCTGTCTCTATCTCGCTATCTCTCTCCTCCTGGATTTTTCCCATTGGCTTATCGGATTTATCAGACATTAATACAAGCTTTAGGTACAATCAGAAAGATCTTCACAATAGGGAAAATCTTTTTGGTGCATATTTCTACTGACTTTCAAGCATGGTTTATTGGACACTTTCCAGAAGTGATCCTGAGTAAGCAGATTTCGTGATGTAACCTATTGGGTTGCAAGTATAAACAGTACTATATTTTATTTTCAGCAAATGTTTGTTGTGATGCAGTTCTTTCCAGAGAACTACATTGTTTAAAATACCCCTTCCTATATTTCTAACTAACTTCTGAATATTATTTGCATTACAGCATTTCCTCGTAATCCTAGCTGAATGTTTGCTTAAAGTGGAAAAAGGTATATCAGATTTCACCATTATGAGCTTGATGGTAAAACTGGTTGAAATAAATGGGTGCAAAATAATATTGTCAAATGAGCTCACTTTTTACTCTGCCTATTATGGAAACTCTAATACATATTTGGCAGTAATTTCAACTTTAACATATGAATTACTGACAGTTTCAATTCCTCAGACTTATTAATCATGGCGTCAGCAGTGGAGGAATTTTATTGGACTTCCCTAGTCATCAAAAATTTATTATCTGATAAATCAAGAAAAACAAGTAGCATCTTAATAGTGAAACAAAGTGGCCTGTGAAGAATCATTTAGGACTGTATTTTAGTCAGTCATATATTGCAGTGATTGTTGCCATTGGCAACTTTATTTTTTATTATGTTTATATACCTGGACCAATTGTTCCTGTGTACAAGCCAAGTCTCCAAAATACAGCATAAGTTGACTGTCATTCAGTATTGATAACTATACCATGTTTACCCAGAAAAACAGACATTTCTATATTTCATAAAGGTTTATGGTCAGAGATCACACTATAGACTAGGCTAAAACAAATGCCAGAACTAAAAGTGAGTCCTCTCTATCTGAAACCTTCTTTTCGCTCATTTTTCTGATCTCTTTGTCATATATTGCAGAAAAGGGAATGATAGGGCTTAGAAAAGATCTGTAACAGAATTGTTTTGAAAACAAGTAGAAGGTCACAAATTGTCCGTCTCTTAACAGAATATGTTGCTAATCTAATTATTTAATATGAAATATATGAGAAGAATTCTGCTTGCGTGGATCTCCCATTTTTATACAGGAGTCTTAGCATGATTTTGTCCCCTATAAAATTCTATGAATCTTAAAAGTCTTGTTTGGAATACACGTAGCAGGAATCTTTCAAGTTGAATTTGACTTAGTGATTTTATCGATACAACCATGCAAATTTTTGGCAATAGCACAAAGTCTACTACTGGGATGTTTTCCAATTTTCCAATATGGACTACAGTCTAATGATTCCCTATAAAATACCATCCAGGCCTAACACTGCTTAGTTTCTGAACCCTAAAGAATGTCTGTCAGATGTTACCACTTGTTAAGATAGACACAATCTGTCTCCTTTTCACTATTTGAATTGCATTGCTTAATGTAGAGAATAAAAGTATTCTCAATATAAATAGAGGTATGAATGTGGTATTATAGTTTAGGATAAAGTGTTGAACATTTATAGCTCTATCACTAACACATTGTTGGTTTAAGAGCACTTATAAAATTTCACTGAGTGAGATCAGTAAGTTTGTGTAGAATCATTGGGACTGTTTATCCATTAGCTTAAAACTAAATTGCAAAACTAAATAACCAGGGGTTATTCTGTGATCTTAAACCCATTTGGAGCTGAACCCAATATTCTATGTCTGGCCCTTGCTTAAAATGATTTCTCATGGGTACCTTATCTTTCAGTCCAGCAGTTCTCTCCAGAGCACCAGGAAGTTCTTACCTCAAGCTCTCCCCTTTTTTTCCAGGTCTCTTGATAGTAATGACTGCTCTGTGAGTTGTCACGACAATAAAAAAAACTGGTCTAGTTTTCAAAGTCTAGATATTCACAATGCATTGGTGCTTGGAAAATAGAATTTCCCACTATGTCCAGGCTCCCTTGATTGAGTCAAAAGTCTTGGGAACTCATTTCCCATGTTTCCAGGGATGCATGAAAATTCTTTATTGACATTTCAATTTTACAGATCAGATCCATACAAATGCTTTCACTCATTCTTACCAGCCCTTGCACACAGAAAATATACAGTGGAGTTTTAGTTTCACATTGTGTTTTCACATAGCATTATTTTGTATGAAGAGAGAAGTTTTATGTTTGCATATTTGAATGTATATTGAATCATACGAATGACTGTGACATGAGATTGTACAATAAATTAATTTTTTTAATTTAATTTTTTATTAATTTTTAAATTATTTTATGCACTATTCCTACATTTTTCAAAAATGGTGGGAATCTGATAAATGATCTACAACCATTGGTAAGAGATGTTATAGTACCTATTTAAATTAACATTGTAAGATTTTGACAGGTCTCCAGAGCAATTGTAACCTGATCAACCTTGTCTGTGCTTGAAATCTAAGTAAGCTCAGACCTGGTAAGTACTTGAATGATAGACTATAGAGAATTATTATGGTCGGTTATATAGCCAACCAGATGTTTAGAATGAATTTGGCATTTTTATTCACCTTTGAGTCATTCCCAAGGACCGGGTATAGGCAGATGTAATTGTTTGATGCTGTTAAAATTATAGAAGCAGGATGTTCCAAGAAAACTGCCTTATATAATTGACCATAGGTGATTTTGCCAATGCCAATGGTATTCAAGTGGTATTCCAGTTGTTTTGGGGTTGCACCTAAGGGAGCTATCACTATTATTGGTACTATCTTTTGTTTTGTTTTTTGCCACAGTCATTTCTATTTGCAAATCTTTGTATTTTATGATTTTCTCCAATTCTTTTTCTTTTATTATGCTGTCTCCAGGTATTGCCACCTACTATCCAGATTTTTTTGTCTTTTTTATTGATAATTACTAAGTCTGGATTGCTATTTGGCAGGTGCCTGTCTATTTAAATTCTTAAGTCCCATAGTAATTTAGTTGTTCATTTTCTATTACTTTGTATGTTTTATAATCCCACATTGTACTTGTAGGCAAATGATATTTCTTGCTGATATACCAATGCATTATTGTTGTCACTTTATTATGATGTTGCTTGTAGTCAATCTGTGCAATCTTCTTTCAGCAGCTAACTAGGTGGCTCCAGTGGTGGGATTCAGGAAATTCGGACTGCTTCAGCAGAACCAGTAGCTAATTTTTTTGTTGCCCAGGGCCAGAATGTACTTCCAGAAGCAGCATCCATACAGAGAACCAGTTGTTCACATATTTGAATCCCACCACTGGGTGGCTCAGTGTTTCTTCAACTTCTTTGCAGAGGCACCCAATATTCTATGTCTGGCCCTTGCTTAAAATGATTTCTCATGGGTACCTTATCTTTCAGACCAGCAGTTCTCTCCAGAGCACCAGGAAGTTCTTACCTCAAGCTCTCCCCTTTTTTTTCCAGGTCTCTTGGTAGTAATGACTGCTCTGTGAGTTGTCACGACAATAAAAAAAACTGGTCTGGTTTTCAAAGTCTAGATATTCACAATGCATTGGTGCTTGGAAAATAGAATTTCCCACTATGTCCAGGCTCCCTTGATGGAGTCAAAAGTCTTGGGAACTCATTTCCCATGTTTCCAGGGACCCATGAAAATTCTTGTATTTCTCTTCCTTCAATTTTTTCTGCTCTTTGTCACTGCCAGTTCTTGTTATGTTATTTGTCTGCTTTTTATGTATTGTCTATCTTGGTGTCAAATTGCCAGCCCACAGGCCCAATGCATCATGGCAAAACTGCGCCCACCCCATTGTCAACAATGGAAAAAAAGTTGCGATACGTCATGTTTATGTGATACTTTGCTTTGCCATGTCTTTTCACTATTATTCATCTGGTCATTCTTGTAGGCAGTTTGGTCTCTCAAGTACTCAGTAAGTCTTCCTAGTATACTGGCTTTGGTACCTCTTCTTTACTGTCCTGCAGATATTATTATTGTTATTATTAATCATGGCACAGTCAACCAGATGTTCAGACTGGAATTGGCATTTTTGTCTACGTATCGAGTCCTTACCAAGGACCTGGGATAGGCAGGTCTGGTTGTGTGATGATGTTACAGATATCGTTGCAGGATGGAAGCTGTTCCTAGTAAAGCTGCCTTTTGCAATTGATTGATGGCGAATATGTCAATGCCAATGGTGTTCAAGTGGTGCTCCAGTTATTTTGGGATTGCACCCAAGGCATCTATTATTATTGGTACTACCCTTGCTTGCCTTTGCCACAGCCACAGTCGTTCTATTTCTATTTGTAGGTCTTTGTATTTTGTTATCTTCTTCAATTCTTTCTCTTCTATTCTGCTGTTTCCAGGCACTGCCATGTCCACTATCCAGACTTTTTTGTCTTTCTTATCAACAACAGTTGTTAAGTCCGATGTGTTATGTGGCAGGTGCTTGTCTGTTTGAATTCTAAAGTCCCAGAGCAACTTAACTTTTTCATTTTCTATGATTTTCCCTATTTTATGGTCCCGCAAGTTCTTGCTTGGAGGCAAATGATATTTCTTGCAGCTCTTCCAATGCATCATTGTTGCTACTTTGTCATGCTGCTGCTTGTGGTCAGTTTGTGCGATCTTCTTGCAGCAGCTTACCAGGTGGTCTACTTTTCTTCAGCTTCTTTGCATAGGCAGCACTTATTAAGGCTTGGTCTTGTGCATCCGCAAATTTGATGAGTTCCCCATCTATCCCCTCGTCCAAATCATTGATGAAGATGTTGAAGAGCACTGGGCCTAGAACAGAGCCCTGGGGCACCCCACTACACACTTCCTTCCATGTAGATGAAGTTCCATTGAAGACCACATGCTGAGTACGGCCGGTCAGCAGCTACGAATCCATCTGGTGGTGATTCTGTCTACCCCACATTTTTCTATCTTATCGAGTAGTAGGTTGTGATCTACTTTATCAAATGCCTTACTGAAGTCCAAGTAAACTATATCCACAGCATTCCTCTGATCCACTAATTTTGTCACTTGGTCAAAGAATGCAATAAGGTTTGTCTGGCATGATCTGTTTTTGACAAGCCCATGTTGGCTTTTAGTAATGACTTTGTTTGCCTCTAGGTGTTCACTGATTCATTGTTTGATTATCTTTTCCAGAATCTTCCCAAGTATTGAGGTCAGGCTGATAGGTCTGTAGTTGCCTGGATCCATTTTTTTTCCTTTTTTGAAGATGGGAACTACATCAGTTCTTTCCCAGTCCTCTGGTAGTTCCCCAGTGGTCCAAGATCTTTGAAAAATATAGTTCAGTGGTTCTGAGATCACATCTACCAGTTCCTTGAGAACCGTGGGTGTAATCCATCTGGTCCTGGCAATTTGAACTTGTCTAGGCTGGACAGGTGCTTACTTATTTTCTTGCCTATCTTAACTTGTGTTTCTATACTGTTTTTTATGGCACTATTTTTGATAGGTTGGTCTGTTTTTTCCCTTAGTGTAAAGAAAGATGCAAAAAACGAGTTAAATAGTTTTGCTTTCTCCCTATTGCTAGTCACCTTCTTGCCACTTTCTCTCACTAATGTACCAATCATTTCCTTAACTTTTTTCTTGTTTTTTACATGTTGAAAAGCTTTTTTTGTTGTTAATTTTGACTTTGGTCGCAAGCCTTAGTTCATTTTGAGCCTTGGCTTTCCTCACTTCATCTTTGCAGGCTCGGGCTATTTGTTGATATTCTGATTTAGTTATGTGCTCCTGTTTCCACTTTCTATATTTGTCCTTTTTATCTTTCAATTTGTCAGAGAGTTCTTTATGCAGCCATGCTGGGTTTCTTTTGAGAGCTGTTATTTTTCCTCTATGTTGGTATTGAGCTAGACTGGGCTTCTATTATCTTGCTTTTCAAATTTCCCAAGCTTCTTGCATTGTTTTCCCCTGGAGGATTCTCATCCATGGAATCCTTCCCAAGCCCTTTCTAAGTTTATTGAAATTAGCTCTCTTGAAGTCCAAGACTCTAATTTGACTATGTTCAATTGCTTGTGCTTCCATAATGTTGAAGGCTCCTTGGCTTCAACACCTTCTATCATTTCATCTCTGTTAGTGAGAATTAGATCTAAAATGGCTAATCCCCTAGTTCCCTTCTCTACTTTTTGGGAGACAAAGTTGTTTGCTAGGTTTGTCAGGAATCTATTTGATCTTCCACTTGCTGCAGAGTTTGTCTCCACAACCATCGATTTCTTCCTCCATAATCACTCAACTTCAATTTGCAAATCACAGTATTTTGTTATTTTTTTCTAGCTCTTTCTCTTCAATTTGTGCATCACCTAGTATTGCAATATCAATGAATCAGACTTTTTTCTTTTCCACAATAGTGATGTTAGGCAAGTTGTGGGACAGATGTCTGTCTGTTTCAATCTGAAAGTCCCACAGGACCTTGACTTGCTGATTGTCAATTTGGTGTTCCCAGTAATTTTTGCTGCATTCGAATGCAAACTTCTCGCAAAGCTTCCAATGTATGATTTTGGCAACTTGATAATCACTCTGTAAGATTTTGCTGCAGCCAGTGATAAGGGAATCCACTGTTACATCTTTTTCATTGCATAAGTGACATTTGCTGTTGTTACTGATATGTTGAATTTTTGCTTTCATGGAATTGGTCTGCTTGCTCTTGGGCAGCCAAAACAAAACCTTCAGGTTCTTTCCTCAGCACCCTTGATCTCAACTATATCCATATTAGCTTTGTATCTATCTTTCCTTCAATGTCCTTCAAGTATTGACTGTGCCTAGGCTTCTTTTTCCAGTTAGAAACTTGATGCTCAACTGTTTCCTTTCAATATTCTGCTTTCAATCTCATTTTCAGAGGTTTCCCTTGTTCACCTCTTCAGCAAAGGCTTTTTTGCTTTTTTTATGTAGTCATTTAAGTCATGTTTTTCCTCTTCCGTAGTTTGTTTCACCTGTAAGAGTCTATTACCTGAGATCTAGGCAAGTACAATCGATCCATACCACTCTTTGGGTGCAGAGCATGGTGCATTGTCATTAGTTTTCTATAGCAGTAATAGTAGTACAGAACTGTAGGATAGATTAGAAAGTTGAAAAAAAAAACCTGCAGAAGGAAATAAGGGTAAAAGATAAAGCTCCCAAGAATGGATATATCCATGTGGTAATTAAAAATTAAGCAAGGCAAGGGCATATTTACTCTTGCCATTTATATGTACTGCAATAGTTTAATGTTTAACAACCAATGAATTTCCAGTTTATGCAGCTATTTATTTATTTATATTGCCACATTTTCCTGAATATCACTTTATTTTGTTTCACCTACAAAAAATAAAATAGCTTGATTCCATTGTCTTGGAAACCAGACAAAATTTAGATATTAATGGGCAAAGTGTTTTCACATTATAAAATATAGCTGTAAAATAAAAATACAAATTGGAATTACAAGTAAGCATGTATTTAGATTGATAGTATAGATAAAAGTCTATGATAATCTAAATGAATAGAAAACTTGTGCAAAATGTAGATATTAAACAAAAATGTGTGCATGTATTCATAGACATGATTATTTAATTCTGAGAATTGGAATGTTATAGATGAGAATGTATTGCAGGTTTACCACTGACTAGCTATTTTATGTGACAGAATATCATCATTCCATATTTATTAAAAATATTCATAACTGGCTGCTACTTGGATGAACTATGCAGTTCATGTCTCTTGAGCCAATATATTATCTTGACCACTTTATCATTGTAATGAAAATCATGTAAATTTTCAACTAATCCATGGGTGAAAAATCCAGTGGCATTTTCAGTGGGCCATAAAACATGCCTGTCCTGGGATGTGCGTATGTATGTGTATGTCTAATAAAAAAAGAAATTCTATAGACTTCAGTACAAATAAAAAGTAAGCATTGAAAATAAGCTAAAATGTAGAAAAATTTTAAAATGTTACAAGAAAATTAATTTTTTTCTGGTTCACAAAAAACTAACTGACTCTATGTATAATTTTGAAGAAAGCAGAATTCTGCTTTTTGATTTAAAAAATGCATATTTCATTACTGTTCTTAGATTGTGAAACTAACAAAGTAATCCATGTAAAAAGTTATTTTTGCAGTTATGCATTCAAAATTATTTTTCTTTTGCTAATTAGAATATGGCAAACTAACTCAATTAACTTTGAGTCGAGAAGGATTTATCATTAACTCACTTTGCCATGCCCTTATACTACTAATTAGAACATGCACACCTAATATGGTAATGTGGAATCCTTGAATCAGCCTTTCTCAGCCTAGATACCCTCCAGTGTCTGGACCTCAATTCCTAACCAATAGGATCATTTTAAAGAATATTGGGAATTGAAGTTCACAGAATGCTCAGATTGTAATAGATACTTTAAACCAGAGGTCCCCAACCTTTTGAATACCAGGGACCGGTTCCATGGAGAGCATTTTTTCTATGGATCAGAGGGGGCGTGGTTTCATGTACTGCCCCGGAGCGGGTGGGGTGACGCTAGCGCCAGTGGGATGCTCGGGGATGGGTGATGCTAGCGCCGGCGGGATGCTCACTGTTAGCGTGAGTGTAGGGGGTGTGTGTGCAGTGGCCATCCCTTCACGCAGCCCGGTGGCCAAGTGGCTGCGACCCAGTAGTGGGCCACAGCCCACAGCCCTGCTTTAAACAATGTCCTTAATCTTTCTATTCACAGTCCCTTTTATTTCCATTAAGCCATTTCTAACCAGATCAAAACTAGCTAGATAAATGCATGCAATTGTCTTTAAAATAAATAGAATTGTATGTATTTGCACACAGTTGCCTGTAAAGTATGTCTTATTATTTAAAAAAACTACACCATAAAACATATGCCAGAGTAATGAATAAAGAAATATTTTATTATCTGCTAACTTTTTGTGGTCATAATAACTTTTGAAAAAAATGATTGCATGGTATTTTGAGTTGTTTCAACCACACAATCCAAAAAAGCAAACATTTAAAATAATGACCTTAAATTAGAAATGGGGCTTCAATAGTAAAATAAGTGAAGAAAAAAAGTGAGAAAAGTAATAACTTTATGAACAAATTTCCTTATTTCTATTTGGAAAAAATGATTATCAATCCATAACACTGTAGATTAAATCAGGATAATCTACCTTTGAGTTGCACAGTTACTAGGCAAGAGGCAAGAGAGCAATACAGTTGCTTTTCTCTATGTGCTCTCAATCAACAAAATATGTCCGCTTGACATTCACATTTTGCTTTTCAGCTTATCATTCTGGCACAATGGTCTTCTAGCATAGAAAGGCAGTCCCTTTAGAACTAAGCTATGTAGAATTTACATGTTTTTGTAATGTATGGAAGCTAAGCATTTCCTATCTGCATTTATATTTATTTACCCAGTGGTGTAACATGTCATAGAAAACAGTCATTTATGAAAATTGTGTACATTGTACTGTTTGGTACAGAAATTACAAAAATATAAAGCTACAGAATTTGTTTCTTAATACTGCACAGGATCTTGTGTATACAGCAGTGGCCAAAATTGTGGAAACCTTTTGGGAAAAGTGTATTTTTGAGGTTTGATGGCTAATAACACCACTTTTTTTGGAGTAGTACCATAAAATTATATATCAGTGGAAAGATAATTTAATCAAGAAAGGTTGTTCAATTATCTGTACTGTATTCTATGAAACATTATAGCCAAATAACCAGAAAAAAAAGCACAACTTGCTTAGGTTGATATCAGGTAGCTTTCCTTCATCTGATTGTAGCCAATGAGCATGAGTGTTTAGAGAGCCAATCCGGTGTCATCTTGTTTTGGCAATGAGCCAATCAGATCACAATAGGATTCAGTTATTGATGTCATGTATTGAAGCTAAGAGGAGAACATTTGTCAGTGTGTTATGTGATCGCTATCAAGTTGGTTGGGTTTTTTGTGTTCTTTCATTTAGTGAGCTTGTAAAACATAATAAAATTAAAGTAATGGTTCAAAGAGTTGACTGGTTGCCCAGAAAGCAATGTAAAATAATATTATTAAGTGAACAAGGCTACAGTTATAAAGAAATTAGAAGAAAAATTGGTGGAAACTTAACCAAAGGTGGCTTTTCTACTGTATACTTTTCCCAAAAGGTTTCCACAATTTTGGCCACTACTATACATGTATGGCTACTAGGCTGATCTAACTATATTTGAAGTGTAGTGTGCATCCAGCAGACTCATGCTTAGATGATTTTGCTATTTGGGAAATAGCTGACAGAATTGGGAGAAAAGTTGCTTGAATTCATATACAAAAGAAAAAAAGAACTCATTCTTATAAAAGGGAAAATAGCCAGTTAGCAAGTCCAATGTCTAATGAGTGCACAGTGTTAGATGTTGGTTAGACATAAGTTACCGGTGATCCTTTACTTACAACCATTTGTTTACCAATCATTCAAAGTTACAACGGTACTGAAAAATGTTGATTTACATCGAGTTCTCACACTTAACAATGGTTGCAGCATCCCAAGTGAAATGATCAAAATTTGGGTTCTTGGCAACTGTATATATTTATAATAGTTGCAACATCTGAGGATCATATGATCATCATATGTGACTTTCTGTGAGACTTCTGATAAACAGAGTCAATGGCCGAAATAGAATCGCTTAACAACCATAGCAAAAGTCATAACATTGGGCATGACTCACTTAACGATCACCTTCTTTAGCAACAGAAATTCTAGTCTCAATCATGGTCATAAGTTGAGTACTACTTGTACTAAATATCATTCCCCCTCATAACTTTGCTTTTAGCCATACAAGATCTGGTGGAAAGTGAAATTCAGCAACATTTGGCAGATGTTACATTGTGTACTCATGTACTAGATTGCACTCCAATTCATTTGTCTACATAATAAGTTTTTTGAAGGAAATAAGTGCTGTTTAGCAATTATTATATAAGGAATGGTTAGCATTAAAGCATTTAAGTTAAGTTATTCCACTGGTTCCATAGACCAATATTATTCCATCAGCAGAAAGAGAGTGTATTGGTCTCCATATGAAATATAGTATTGAAGTTCTCAAACCTTTGGCCCTTTGTACTATCTGTAGCTTTTGATAATCCATAATGCTGTATAGTCCCTTTTTCAAGCCATCCAAATAGACTGACATTACTAGCACTGAAAACATTCTAGACTCTGCCCTTCGTAAAATTTAAAAAAAAAGTGGAAGATAAATTTTTCTGTCAATTCTGAATCTCTCTAAAACACTTGCTAAACAAATGTTAACATGGTAAAGAATCAGATTTTTTAAAATATGTTACTTGGAGGGGGGAAAATAAACTGAATACAAGCTAAAACAATTACTTTCTCAAGGATCCATCTTGCTACCCCAATTGCTATATTCTTTACTATTACTATACTTCACAAATTGTAGACTTTCGCCTACCCACTTGTAAAAAGACGTCCTGGATGCATCCACGCTCCAGACACTGGCATCTCATTTATTATGTCATTGTGCGGAGAAAAGACATACAAGATGTAAGAGTAACTAAGGCTATGCCGAGTGCTGACTGCTGGACTGACCATAGACTCATCATTTCCAAGTTAAATATTCACATCAAGCCAAAGAATCGTCCACAGGGAAACAGAGTTGTGATGAAAAAGATCAACGTCAGTACACTGGAAAACTCCGACGTAGTAGCTGATATCTGGTTAACCTAGTCAGTTAATCCTGCATTAAGGGCACAGTCATCAGCAAAGAGGAGATCTCGTAGCACAGTCTCCTTTACTTTGGTGACAGCCTGAAGTCTTCGCAGGTTGAACAGTTTCCCATCGGTTCTGTACCTCAGATTAACTCCCACTGAGCTGTTCTGAAAGGCGTCTGACAGCATGGCTGAGAACATCATGCTGAACAGGGTTGGTGCCAGCACGCAGCCTTGCTTAACGCCATTAGTAACAGGGAAGGCCTCTGAGGCTCCACCATTACTCAGAACACAAGCTGCCATGCCATCATGGAACTGTCGTACCATCAGACTAAACCTGTCAGAGCGACGAAACTTCGTCATAATGCGCCATAATCCTTCACGACTAATTGTGTCAAAAGCCTTGATGAGATCCATGAAGGTGGTGTATAGTTCATGATTCTGTTCCTGACATTTCTCCTGGAGCTGTCGAGCTGCAAATATCATGTCCACCGTGCCACGCTCTTTGTGGAAACCACACTGTGTCTCAGGTAGTATACCCTGTTCCAGATGGTCAATCAGGCGATTTAGCAACACTCGTGCAAAGATCTTGCCTGCAATGGAGAGAAGTGATATTCCTCTATAATTATCACAGACTTGTCGATTTTCTTTCCTGAATGTGTCTTTCAGTTCTGAGGAATGGAACCTTGTTTCCAGAAAGATCGAGACAACTGGGTAAGTTTTTCAACAAGCACAGCACCGCCAGCCTTATAGACCTCCGCTGGGATTGCATCAGATCCTGGCGCCTTACCACTGGAACATTGACTGATGGCCTGTGAGGTTTCAGCATCTGATGGTAGGGCATCTAGGCTATAGTTAATATCTACCTGGGATATCCTGTCAATCGCTTCATTATTGATGGTGGATGGGCGGTTCAGCACAGAGTGGAAATGCTCGGCCCAGTGCTGTAAAATCAGGGTCTTCTCAGTGATAAGAGTTGCACCACTTGAATCCAGTAAAGGAGAGCTTTCTAAGGGCTGAGGTCCATACAGGGATCTAAGGGCTTCATAGAATCGTTTGGCATTGTTTCTATCAGCAAACTTCTGGATTTCATCTGCTTTGGCACTCAGCCAGGAGTCCTGCATCTTACTGAGCTTGCTCCGTACAATCCTGATAGTGTTTATAAAAGCATTTTTCTTTGCAATTGACGATGGGTCGTTCTGATGAGCGTGGTAGAGATAGTGTTTTTCGGCAAGCAAGACCTTAATCTCTTCATCGTTTTCATCAAACCAGTCCTGCTGCTTCCTATATGAGGGTCCAAGAACCTTAAGTGCAGAAGAGTGCAAGATGTCCCAGAAACATTCCCAGTCCTTCTCAGCATTTGCAGTTCCAGGAATTGATTGTCAAGATCTTTTACTAATGAAGCTACTACGTCGGAGTTTTCCAGTGTACTGACGTTGATCTTTTTCATCACAACTCTGTTTCCCTGTGGACGATTCTTTGACTTGATGTGAATATTTAACTTGGAAATGATGAGTCTATGGTCAGTCCAGCAGTCAGCACTCGGCATAGCCTTAGTTACTCTTACATCTTGTATGTCTTTTCTCTGTACAATGACATAATAAATGAGATGCCAGTGTCTGGAGCGTGGATGCATCCAGGACGTCTTTTTACAAGTGGGTAGGCGAAAGATGGTATTAGTAATGACCAGATCATGAGCAGCACATGTCTTCAATAGCAACAGGCCATTGCTATTACATGTGCCAATTCCATTTTTACCAATAACGCCATCCCAGGTAGAGTGATCGGACCCCACTCTCGCGTTGAAATCACCAAGTAAGATCAGCCTATTGGTGCGCTTCACAGATGAAAGTAAGGCATCAAGATCTTCATAAAACTTGTCCTTTACTTCATCTGGATTTGTCATTGTGGGCACTGATCAGTGTGGCTGATCAGTGTGGCTTATTTTCCACTTAGTAATGGGAGATGCAGTGTCATGAGTCAATCATTCACACCCTTAGGAAGACTGGCAAATTGGTGAACAAGATGGTTCTTAACCGCTAAGCCAACTCCAGACTCACAACGTTGGTCACTGCTATGTCCACACCAAGAATGTATAGCCGCCTGTTTCTGTGAGCTGACCTTCATTGGCTAGATGAGTTTCACACAGGGCCACAATGTCAGTGTTAAATCTTGCAAGCTCTCTGGCTACCAGAGCTATTCTTCTTTCTGGGCGATCTGCTAATGGATTGTCTTGAAGCTTACGTACATTCCATGTAACAATAATAAGTGGTTTCGTCTTAAATTTTGTATTTCGACCGCATGAGATGGGATTTCCTCCAACTGCAGTAGGCTGGGCAGGGTTTGAAAGAAGCAACAATGTTTAGGGCACATTTTCTAGCCCCTTCCTCATACTGTGGAGGTGACCAGTGTGATCCTAAAGAGGGCTGCTCAGTTGCTCAGATAGACGCCGAATCCAGCTGTTGCTTCATCAGCAAGAAGTGACCATTAGACCTGAGCCGCCTGTGTGCAGGTCCGCTTCCACAGCTCCCAGTGATTCCACACCTGCTGCTTCTTCGCTCGCCTATCGCCATGGGACTTTGAGATTTATCAGAGTTAGGGAAAGTCAAGATGTCAAGACTTGCGTGTGGATTAGATTTAAGTGAGGGAGAGGTGCGAATAGTCAGCCTCACTCTCTCTTCCCAGATTCCATCTTATTCCAATGGCAGGACAAAAGTCAAGACAATTGGAGATGGGCTGGGTGCAGTGGTTGACCAGGGCATCTTTCGTGTCTTGCCGTGCTCTCAGCATACCACGTTGCTTGCAAAAACTGCCTTCATGACCGTTGGTTCTATTTTAATAGATTTCATCCGCTCACTCCACCAGAATCTGTCTTCACATGCTTGGGATAGACAAGTCCCTTGCTCACCAAGTGTCGAAGACACAATGGCTACTCTCAACCTGGTTTGGCCAGCCTGTCAAAGCTGTTGCCCGGGGTGTGGCCACTGCGCATGTTACAGCTACTAGGAGCCACAGGTGAGAGCTGAATGTCAGATGGGGACCAAAGGTGTATGAGCTGCCCTAAAAAGGCACGACATGCCCTACACCAGAGGTATTACCCCTCCCTGAACACCCCATACACTCCAAAATTGTATACCTGTGAAGTATCACTCTTCCCTGAAGTTTGTACTATTGTTGAAAAACTTCTTGTATTTGTACCAACATTGCAACTGGAAGTTACTTAAATTTTTGCTGGAAGTTACTTAAATTTTTGCTGGACTTTTTCAAAGTCCACAAGATACTTCAACCTTCTCTCCAAAGCAAATACATCACTATTGATATGCTGGAGAATATTCCTGACAATGTTGTTTGTGCCCACAAAAAATTATCAGGGAGTATCATCAGCTGATCCAATAGAGCTTGTCAGCCTTTCTGTCACATCTCAAATTTCAATAGTTGAATAACAGCATACATACTAAGATAAAAAAATCTGGCCATCAAATAAGAACTTCTATGCTTGCAAAAATGTATTGTACATTAGAACTTTCCTTTTGTAATAGCTATTTTGCAGGCCAGGGACTAGAATCAAGTGTCATGATCTAAGGGAATATGCTGCATTGTGGTCATTTTGTTTCTGATGGTAGCATGTTGCCAGCATCTTTATTCTCATACTTTGTTATTCCCAACCATTCTCATACTCCATTCCATAATCTTTTCTTATAAAACTTACATTTTAGCCCCAAGTTAATTCTCATTGTTCTTCTCATTGTTTCAGTTTCTCTAAATCTTTCCTAAAATATGGTGCCCAGAATTGGATACAGTACTCACAACATGGAGTGAGCATTGCAGAATACAATGATTTGGAAACTACAGTTATATTGATGCAAGCTAAAAATTATTTGTTTTTAGCAGCCACATCCTGCTGATGATTCATAGGCAACTTTGGACTGCAGTTCCAAGATCCTTTTTATATTATTACCAAGTCAATGTTCTCATCTTAAACTTGTGCAGTTTCTGTCATCTGCAAATTTGATAAATTCCCTCTACTTCATGCTAATCTTTCATTAGAATGTTGAATGACATCAGACCTAGGACTGACTTTGTTTGCTGTCTGTCTATCTATTATTTTTACAAATAACTCATATCCAACATACTTCCTCCTCCTATTTTTCCCATAAGAACTGTGTGAAGTGAATTGGATTGATTGAGTGACCAGGCCAAAGCTGGTTTTCATCCCATGACATTCTGTGGATTGAGGTACCATTGATAAACATTGAGTGTAGTTTTCAAGCAAGCTGTGGAATATGCTATCCAGCCCAAGTGACAGTAAGAGTGTCATATCTTTTGCTAAAAGCAAGATAAGTTATATCATTATAATGAAATGATAATGTTAAATAAGTAAACTCAGTGATTACATAGAATTTTGTTTTTATTCTCTGTCTTGACAGATGTGATTTGCCATTGCTTTCCTCTATGTCAGGTATGTCAAACTACTGGCCCACAGGCCGGATGCATCACACCAAAACCTCACCCACCCCATTGCCAGCAATGGGGGAAAGTCCTGATACGTCACGCAATGTCACATGATGTCGCGAGTTTGACATGCATGCCTATGTTGTTTTTATCACTTTTTAGTCTAACCTATATAGACTTCATGCGGATTCCCATTACCATCTTCCATGTTAATACAAACTAGGTCTGAGACTATCAGACTTGTGGTAACTTATGTACTGTTTTTTTCCTAGATGTTGACAGATCAATTATGTAGAACAGAGGTCCTCAAACTTTTGGGGACCAGGGACCGGTTCTGTGGAGAGAGGTTTTTCCACACACCGGAGGGTACATGGTTTTGTTTGCTGCCTACTTCCCGTGGATGGGGGTTTGCTGGTTTGTGCAGCCCGACTGCTGTACTGGTCCATGGACTGGGGGTTGGGGACCCCTGATCTAGAGCTTTAGAGAACTCTAGAGTCACTGACTAATCTAGCTCTCTCTTTCCCTCTTTTTCTAGTTGTGTCTTTTCCTGACTTTTGGGGTGAAAGTAGGGACAGCATTTATCCTATTTCTCTTCACTGGCACTTCACCTGTTTTCCAGATTTACTTAAAGGTGATGAATGGAGATTTGACCCAAAAAACTAAGGCCTTTATCTGACCCTTGAAAAAAGAGCTCATTTTAGGTTAGGAGCTATTGATTGACTACATTTCTGTTAAATTCTAGCTAGAATCCTGATCCTTCATCCAGCAAGACAACTTTTTGGAAATTTATTCAAAGAATGGGATAAGTAAAATTCTCCTTATTGGGACAACAAAGGTTGTTGATTAGTACTAATTTATGCTTTTCAAAAAATATAATTTACTTTTAGACATGATTATCCACATTTTTCCTTATTTAAGCAATTGCTAGTTGTAACCAACAAGGATACTGCTATTATTATTTTGTTCATTTTATTAAAATGAACAAACATTTTATTAAATTAAAAATTTTATTAAATTTTATTAATTTTATTAATATTAAAATTTTATTATTTCATGCTTTCAACAGTGCCACCAAATTCATTCCCTGAATTTCTATGCAGAAGTAGGCATTTTAACCATTTTTTCTATTTCTTCTATTTCTTTGTAACATGTTTTTTTTTTTTTGCTGTATTCATATAATGAGAATCATCCCAATAGGTCTCAGGTATGCTTTTAAATCATATTTGCCTTCCTGTAGTGTGAGCTCAAGTTTATTTTGTTCATGTTCCATACCCTTTGCATTAGTATATTAACCATGAATTTTATGAATCAGAGTAATTTCTGAATTTGTACTGAGAAAATTAATAATTCACAGTAATCCAAATTACTCCTAATATGCACGAATCCTTTTGTGAAGTTCTTTGGGGTCTCTAACTCTATTTCACACCGCACTCTTTTGGAAAAATGTGTTATGCTGTAACCAAGCAATTTTTTTGATGAAGAACGATCCATCTTATCCTACCAACCATCACCCAATTAAGAAAGCCCTTAGATCTAGAATCTATAAAGATCAGTTCATATATCACACTATGCCATATCTTATTGAATTTGCCACAGTGGGTTGATCCAAGCAATAAATATGTTTTACAAATTATAATCGCTTACAATCATACAGCATATTAAGCCCAAAACAAGGAAGCTATATTTTATCTTAGTACAGTATAGACGTTATGGGATTGTGCAAAGCCAGACTGGAACTTTATTTGTAAAACATATGTCTTCTGCCAGATGAATCAAGAGTTTGGTCAAAAGAAAGTTAAATGATTGGGTCCAGGTTATCTGAGCAACTGTCATACCCCACTGGAATTGGCCCACCCCACCTGTTCCAGCAGAATGGACCAGTACTCATCAACCTAGAATTTTGGTTGATGGGTGCAAGAGAAGTGCCTTTTCTACCTTTTGGAACATCTTATTGTTGAAAGTGAGGTCTGCTCCAAACCTTCTGGCCTGAGAGGCCTTAAGACCTCACTCTGCTGGTTGGCATTTGGCCCCAAGGTCAGCAATTTAGACTGGAAGTGATTGGTGTAGTGTCAGGGAAGGTGCCGCTTCCTTTCCATTTTAGCCTATGTTTTTTTTTAGTATATATTTAATCTTCTGTAATTATAATTGTTTTTATATTTATAATTGTTTTATATTGCTATTTTTATTACTGTCTAAGCCAGACATGTCAAACACAAGGCCCGGGGGCCAGATGCAGCCCGCAAAATGGTTTCATGTGGCCCGCAAAGCCATCCTGGAAACAGTGAGGGAATGGCCCCCACTGCCTTGGCCCTGGCCCAGGCCAGCCGGGAGCCAATGTACAATTTTGTGGTGGCCATCTATGCTGAAACACATTCAGTCTTACCTCTACAAGGCTGTCTAGAAACAGCGAGGAACCAGCCCCTGCTGCGTCGGCTCCGCCCCCTGGGTCATGCTGGGGAGGTGTCACTCTTTGTGAGGAATGAAGAAATGGACCATGTCTTGGTGCTTGCCCTGGTCCCACCCCCTTCTGCCAGAGACCCTCTGATCTGTCCAGGCCCCCACAGGCACCCTTGACGCGAACGATGTAGAGCTGGCCATGCCCACCCAGTAGTCCGCACCCACCCTGGCCACACACACCCGTCCCCCCGAGATCAACCGCAATGTTTATGCAGCCCTCAATGAAATTGAGTTTGACACCCCTGTTCTAAGCTATCCAGAGTTCCTTTGGAGAGCAAGAGAAGTGGCATATTAGATAAATAAATAGATGATTGATAGATAGATAGACCTAGTATGTCTGAATTGTGGGTGTTAGAAACAATAGCACAATTAATTCAGCTCTAAGACATTGCACTTTTCTCTTCAATAAAAAAGCTTGATTTTGGATGAAACATTGACTGCAGAATATTGTATGGGTGTAGTATAATGTAATGTATTGTAAATTCTTCTGAAATTAATAGAAGTTAACCTTCTTAGTTTTCATGAAATCTGCAAAAGAGGTTTTCAGAAGGGGAAGGAAAATAACACAATCAATTCAAGTAATCTTCAGAGTATTCCTCAGAGCAGAAACATCTATTTATCAACCCATTAAATAGGCTAATGGTGCTACTATTAACCTAGGTTGGATTACTTTTGACTAGTTTAAGAACATTCACCAAAGTTCATTTTAGGGATAGCAAGGTTAAGCATGTTAACCTTGTAGGTAGTGGTATCAATTCTATTTAATCATCTTCTGCAGCATTTATTCACAGGTTATTATTATAAATGCTTGAACTTGAAGACAGACTAATGCTATCATAGAAGATGGATGGAGGGCAGCAACAGCATTCTTAAATATCCGCTGTTGCTTTCCTGTTATTATTATTGTTTCACTAAAAATATCAAAATGGTCACCCTATCTTCTCTGTACTTGGGAATATTAAAAAGAGTGTCCATTTTGCTTTGAGGCTCTGCTGGATTATTCTTTGAAGACCTATTGCTTTGATTTTTGTTCTGGGATATATATATGTGAAAACTGTTCCCTGAAATCTGCTGTTATGCTTTCACTACTTTGCCTGCATATTTACAACTCCAGTCTTTTGGTTTATGAGTATCAAAAGCCAACTGTCACTATTTGCTGTAAATAGAAGCACTTAATAATTTTCTGTTCTGCCACATTTGTCAGCTTTGAATATTCTGCCAGTTGAAAATATAAATAGCAGCACAACTCAGCAACATTGACACTAGAAATTTATTTGGTCACTGTGGGAAGTATCTACGGTATCTGGAAAGTATCAGATACATACTTGACAAATGAGCAATTTACAGGTGTTCTTTCCTTCCCATACACACTATTTTACTGCTTTAGTTTAGTGGCAAGAAAAATAAGTAATATATAGCTTCATGCTGCATAAAATCTGTGACCATTCAGTCAAGTTTCTCATGAAGTGTTACGTGCAATCATATGCAAAGATGTCATGGTTGCTGTTTTTAAACTGCACCCAATTAGATTGACCCAGACTCAAGAAATGCACAAAATCACTGGACTCTGCATAAGTGGTTTCTCTATAAGGGTTGGAGAGAGGTTTGATTTTGTAAAAACAAGCATAAAAATGATATATGACTGCTTCCTATATTGTGTTGATATCTCTAATGCTATTACTGTGATAATTACTGTTATAATATATTATTACTCTTCATTTACTTTTCAGTGATTATATTATACACTTTTACAAGTCAATTATTATTATTTTATTACTATTATTTATTGCTCTTACAATTTCCTATATACTCGACTCTGTGCTAAAAATTAGTACATATCAAAGTTTCCTTCTTAAACCTGTCTTAAGTCTGCTCTCTGAGATTTCTTCTTTTGTTTTTGATTAATAGTCAGCATGTAGACTTCTTCCACCTTCTTTGCATCATGCTTTTATCTTGCTGTGCTACTATACTTCATTTGGACCATCCACTCCTTCTGAAGGGAAAAAAAAAAACACCTTCTTTCATTTGGTTGCTGAACTGTTGCGGATGGCTGCCAAGCTCCAAAACTTCTCCCAAGCTGTGTCAGGTTGCAGTCTTAAAGGCAACTCTGCAAGTGTGACATTAATGGGCTCAAATGGGAGGCAAAGAAGGCACCACACTCAATTCTGCTAGGCAGCCTGCTTTTCCACGCAAGATTCACTCACTTACGAATAATTCTTCCTCCCCACAATGGAGGTGTATAGCTATGTCATACACATTGGCTGGCGCTGGAATTTTTTTTTGTGTGTATATGTTCTGTGTAATTCTTAATTTTCATTGCTAAGAGGAGTAGGAAACCCTACTGGAAATATCCAGTATCATGACCCACTGGATATTATGATGTGAGCATGAACTTGGCCACTATAAGAAAACCGTTAAGTTTCAGATTTTTTTATAGATCTTTACTTTAAGGAACATAATAATACTTTTGGATTTGTAGATATTAAATAGTTAATTATTTCATTTGTCAGAGATAATATAATTATCCCAACACTTTAGCTTGGTGAACATGATAAAAATATAGGAAGACCTGCAGGCAACACTAACAAATTTGCATTTAATAAATAACTAAGCATATGTGGTGTTAGGTACCACTGATGCTATTCTTCTGCTTTTTTTGTAAATTGCATTTAATGTTTATTTGAAAGCTCTTCTGGCTTCAGTGAGTATGACAAAAACTTGGCTCAGACTTAACATTTAAATAAGAGCAAGAATCTTTTTCAGCCCAAAAATTTTTCACCCCCAAGTAGGCAGAAATTGTAGATGTTTGGGCAAGCTATTAAAAACAACAACAACTAGGTGTATGAATCTCATTGGAAATATAATATGCCTATTTTTCTTACTTAGGTTAAAAAACCGTGGAAAGTTGTACCACTCAATTTCATATAAACCAATGTTGCCAGATTATATTGCTTTCTTTTCATGATATAAAAAAAATCAGATGTTTTTCAAACTAAGGTCAGAACAATCAACCTTCCCTTAGTGGGTTCTGTTAAAGCACTGCTGGTGTACCAAAGCCACTATGGTCAAGCAATACCATTTATTATCAGGGAGCTGCTTTGCAGAATTGCTTTGAAAGGATTGAGACATGGCATGGGATTGGGGTATTTGATGGACTACCTCACTCCAATCACATCCCTTGTCCCATATGGTTCAGCAGGATAAAAACATTTAGTCCCATATAGTAGTAATAGTAGTAGTAGCAGCAGCAGCAGCAGCAGCAGCAGCAGCAGTAGTAGTAGTAGTTGGAATACAGTTGGAAGGACCTTGGAGGTCTTCTACTCCAACCCCCTGCTCAGCCAAGAAACCCTACACCATTTCTGACAAATGGCTGTCCAGTCTCTTCTTAAAAATTTCCAGTGTTGGAGCATTCATGAGGCAGGTTGTTCCACTGGTTAATTGTTCTAACTGTCAGGAAAATTCTCCTTAGTTCTAGGTTGCTTCTCTCCTTAATTAATTTCCATCCATTGCTTCTTGTCCTACCTTCAGCTGCTTTGGAGAATAGCTGGACTCCCTATTCTTTGTGGCAACTCCTGAGATATTGGAAGACTGCTATCATGTCATCCCTAGTCCTCATCTTCATTAAACTAGACATACCGAATTCCAGCAATTGTTCCTTATATGTTTTAACCTCCAGTCCCCTTTGTTGCTCTTCTTTGTACTCTTTCTAGAGTCTCAAATTTTTTTTTACATCGTGGTGACCAAAACTGGATGCAGTATTCCAAGAAGTATGGCCTTACCAAGGCATTGTAAAGTGGTATTAACACTTCAGGTGATCTTGATTCTATCCTTCTGTTAATGCAGCGTAGCACTGAGTTGCTTTTTTGGCAGCTGCAGCACACTTCTGGTTCATATATAAGTGATTGTCCACTGGGACTCCAAGGTCCCTCTCACTACTGTTGAGCAAGGTATTACCTATACTGTACTTGCGCATTTGGTTTTTCTTGCCTAAATGTAGAATTTTACTTTTTTCACCATTGAATTTCATTTTGTTAGATAGTGCTCAATGTTCAGGTCTGTCAAGATCTTTCTGTATCTTAAGCGTATCTTCTGGAGTGTTGGCTATTCCTGCCTGCTTAGTGTCGTCTACAAATTTGATGAGTTCCCCATCTATCCCCTCATCCAGATCATTGATGAAGATGTTGAAGAGCACTGGGCCCAGAACAGACTACACACTTCCCTCCAAGTAGATGCAATTCCATTGAGGACCACATGCTGAGTACGGCCAGTCAGCTAGCTATGAATCCATCTTGTGGTGATGCTGTCTAACCCACATTTTCCTACCTTATCAAGTAGTAGGTTGTGGTCTACTTTATCAAATGCTTTACTGAAGTCCAAGTAAATTATATCCACAGCATTCCTCTGGCCCATTAATTTTGTCACCTGGTCAAAGAATGCAATAAGAGTTGTCTGGCATGATCTGTTTTTGACAAACCCATGTTGGCTTTTGGTAATGACTTTGTTTGCCTCTAGGTGTTCACTGATTTGTTGCTTGATTATCTTTTCCATAATCTTCCCAGGTATTGAGATCAGGCTGATAGGTCTGTAGTTTCCTGGATCCATTTTCTGACATGGCCCAAGAGGAGAGCTTTTTCTTCCACAATGCCTGCCCTTTGGAATATCGCCTAACCCATCCCAGACATTAGCTTTGCCATCTGTTCTTGGGATCCAATAATGTTGGTGGTGAAATTGCCAAAAACTGGTACTTTTAGGAAAATTAATAGTTCTATCCTGCAGATGGGACCATTTTTTTTGTTATAGTTTTACCAGTTTTATTGCTATTAATCCATTTAATGATTTTGTGGTTGTTTTTGTATTGTTTTTGTATTTTTATCTTTGTACACCCTCATGATGGCAATGAAATGGATAGGCATATATAACTGATTAATTGAGACAACATTTAATTTATATAGCACCCACTAAAAAAAAGTAGAAGCATAAAAATCATTAGTCCAACCCCATACTCCCCTCCCCTGCTTAATACACAAATCTACACCTCTCCATACCTCGTTATCCCATAGGATGCATGTGCACCCTATATGTATAAACTTCTTGTTCACTTGAACTCCAGAGCAGCAGTCCCCAATCCTTTTGGCACCAGGGATCAATTTCGTGGAAAACTATTTTTCCACACACTTTCAAAGTGTTAGTTTTGCTCATTCACCGCTCAACTGGATTTGTGGTAGACATTTTTTTCTACAGATCGGGGGGGGGGGATATGTTTTTGGTTTCACTTGCTTGCCCGCCACTTAAACCATTTTGTGGAAGAAAGTTTTTCCATGGGCCAGGGAAGGGGATGGTTTTGGTTTTAATTTTGCTCACTCACTGCTCACTTCCAGCTGTGTAGCCCACTTCTTATCAGGCTTTGGACCAATATGATCCATGGACTGAGGGATGGAGACCCCTGCTCTAGAGGTCCAAAACCCAAACTCTCTTTCTCCATATATCTCTAACGCAGCAAAACATCTCTGTGGGCCATACTGTATTCCTTCACTAATAGTCTAACAATAAACTTAAATTAACATGGAAAGCAGCTTTCTATATTTCATTGCTTCTGAATAAGTTGTGTGTCTTACTCCATCCAAGCTTGGAAATAATTTGTTTTTAGCAGTGGAAGATTTTGCCAACTTCCTGGAAGCAGTTTTATAGCATTACAGACATTCAGTGTAAAATCTCATTGTAGTGGACATGGTTGGTGCTAAACTTCTTTGGGTGAGGTTGATAGAGAGACAGAATGGCATACTTCAAAATTATAGCTGGCAAATATTATTGCTTTAATTCATGCTGAAATAAAACGTGGCCTGATATAACAGGGATGTCAGTGTGAACTACAGTTCAGCAATAAATATTTGAGCATTGACAGAAAGATAAACTAAGAAAAAAAGCAGTGCCAAGTCAACAGTGTTGTCACAAACTTTGCAGAATAAAGTTGTTTGATTCCTTCCCTGGTGATTTGGCTGCAGATGAAAATGTCTTCAGGATTAAGATTTCATGCTTGAGTTTCTATGCCCTCTGATCATCCATCAGCAAATGGATGCATCAAAAATCATTTTCTTTCTTTCTTTTATGATTAGTTAGATATGCTGGCAGAAATATGAGAAGCATTTGCTATTCCTATACACTTACGTGCATAGATTTTCTTTGAATGCATAAGCGAACATTTCTTTTACCTTAATATACTGCAGCTTCAATTTGTATAACTAATCAATAACATTACAAAAACTAATGAGGATATCAGGATTAAACTATAACCAATGATTCTTAAAGCATTTAACCAAGGGAATTAGATGTAATACTTTTTAGTAACTATGTAAATAATATATCCTTGTAAGGAATGACAACTTGTTGTGGCTAATTACAATTTTTAAAATATTGCATTAATTACATATTTACAATTTGTAGAATTTGCACTTATAATTTCTGTTATGTACTTAACTGAATTGTCCTATGAGGTCAAAATGTTTTTTGTAGTTATCTTGAGGAGTATACAAATAGTCCTTGATATATGACTACTTGCTTAGTGACCGTTTAAAGTTACAATAGATCTCTCCAGGGATTCCAAAGTTACGATTACCACCCTCTTCTCTGCATAGTTTACATGACTATAATTTATGTGGTCAGCAACTAGCTTTCACTGATGGCTGTTTGCAATATCCTACAATCATATGATCATGTTTTGCAATATTTTTGGCAAAAGAAATGGCATTTCGTTCTGATTTTCAACAAACCTAACCATTGGTTTGCTTAATGACCTCCATGATTGCTTTATGATCATGGCATTTGCATAACAATCACCTTTTAAAAGGTCATAAAATCAGGTGATCACTTTTATGACTGTTACAATTTATTACTGTAATGGGCAGATTCTATCTTGTTTGAAGTCAAGGACTGCTTGCAGAGATATCCTAAAATAGATTTTTAATCTAAATGAATTGGGCTACAATATGCATTCTCTTATTCCTAACTGGTAGACAAATAGTTTTTTCCCTGGTGTTTATAATTCAAAAGAACTGGAAATCATGAAAGCTATTCTAGAGGCACATCAAAAAAGGAAGAGATTTTGGATTTTCTCACATTCTGTGTTTTGTCTGAACAAAAAAACACAAAGTGTTAATCCAGTTATATCCTCTCCAATTTTCACAATCTAGTCCAAACTCAATTTCACTGAGGTTTGCATCAGCATTTTGGTTGCCCTGGGGGGGGCAGGTGGGTGTGGCCAGAATGGGTGCAGCCTATTGGGTGGCCATGGATGGAGTGGGTGTGGCCTACTGGGTGGGTGTGGCCAGTTCTACATCATTCATGTCAAGAGTGCCTATGGGAGCCTGGGCAGGAGTGGGACAGATCTGAGGGTCTCTGGCAGAAGGGGGTGGGACTGGGGCAAATGCCAAGGCATGTTCCACCGGGGCAATTGCCAAAATGGCCGCCACAAAATTGTACATTTGGCTCCCGGCTGGCCTGGGCCAGGGCCAAGGCAGCGGGGGCCGTTCCCTCACTGTTTCCAGGATGGCTTCGCAGGCCACATGAAACCACTTTGCGGGCTGCATCCAGCCCCTGGGCCTTGTGTTTGACATGTCTGATCTAGTCCATTATGATGCAGATAGTTAGAAGTAGACAAGAACTGTGATTTGTATTCTTACATTTACATCTATATATATCAGTGTTACAGAAGTGCATTTCTGACCTAAAATTTTAACTTATAAAAAAATTTGAGCAGTTAAAATGTAAAGAAAGAAATTAATCCTTAATACTCTTATATGTATTTCTCCTTGCTTAAATAAAAACAGTCTCACTATATTAGACATTCTTTGAAGGCTCGAAAATGGGACATGTACCCTATATGACTCATCTGTTGCATTGGATTAAATAACTTTTGAATGCTTCCAGAATGGTTTGCTTCCTTTGTTTATTCAATCTCAGTACAAACACCAAAGTAATTATTCTCTTAACAGCAGTCAAGGATTTCCTTTCATCATGGGTCATTGTTATTTAGTTTAATGGCCATTTTATTTCATATATTTATTCATTAGATTTCTACCTGCCATTTATCATGTACAATACAATGAAAATACAATGAACCATGTGTTATATAACTATAAAAATTAATTATGGCCCATCTTACACATAAATGTTTGAAACTGTCTAAAATAACCTGTTTTTTAATAACTTGCTAAAGTACAACAGTGGAGATGAGATAAGCAAATTTTGATAGGAAGGCTGCTTTGGAGTACAGAGATATCAATAGGAAAAAAAGCACTTAAATGTTTGTCTTCCCATTAGTTCAGGTGATTCTCTCAAGCATCCAAAGTAGTATAGGCTGAAATTGATTGGAGAAAGTGGTCCTGCAGATACTAAACCACCCATAGTCAGTTAGATGAGTTGGATGTGTACAAATTTGATAAATAAATATATAAATTCTAAAAAGCAACTGCAACCTATATGTATAATTTGGCATTACTACGGATAACCCTTGACTTACCATCATAATGGAGCCTGTCCATTATGATTGTAAGTTGTGATGGTCATAAAATGGGTCACTCATATAGGTGACCCAATTTTATAACCTTGGAGGGGTTATTAACTGAAAGCTGTGGTTGTAAAGCAACCCACCATGGTCATTAAGCAAACCAGTTGTTTGCTATGGGACTGGCTTTGCTGAAAACTGGAAATAAATGCCAGCTTTCAACAAAAAAGTCATAAAACATAGTTACATGACTGTAGGATGCTGCAAACAGTCATAAATATAGATCAGTTGCTGAGCTCCTGAAATGCAGCCATATGATTGCAGGGGGACATCATAACTTCAGAATACGATTGTAAGTATCCCAGGGAGGTCCATCATGACTTTGAATGATCTTTAAGCAACCGGTCATAAGTTGAGAACTACTTATATAGCGCTGTATAGAGAATTGGGGGAAAGCTGATATTTCATATCTCTTGAATGTAACAGATGAGCACCTCAAGTTAATAAAAATGCCTGGATGCATTCTGATGCAGACTGTGATATTTTCCTGTAATCTATATTTTGTACGTAATTAGTGAATAACCAGTAAGTGAATGGAGACTAGAGTTTATTGCTGGAAGGCGTGGAAGGCTATTATAAGGGACTTCATGATATGCTGTTAAAAATTTAAAAAAGCAAAGGCAGCATATATTTTGCAAATACAGAATTCTACAATGGAGGAACTGAACAGACTCCCTTCTCTTCTTGTGATTCAAGAGGACACAACCTGGAAGCACTGGAACTTGGGAAGAATTTCTGTTGCTGGGACCCAACCCAAGGAGTTTAGTCCTGCAGCAGAATTTCAGGGTCCTCTTGTTTTAATATCATTACATTTCATTATCTTCTCATTTGATTGAGTGGCCCATAGGGATAAAATCATTCCTAAAAACTAAATACCAGAGGGTGAATGACAGTGTCCCATCTGGCACTCTGTGCTTCTTTAGTGTATGGTTATTTTGAAGGTGTTATAACAAAGAACTAATTAGCTTGAAGATTAGTCTTCAATGCCACTTCAAAATATAAGAAACGAAGGGGAGGGAAATCTAATAAAAAATAATGGAGAGGTATCCCAAAGGTGCTTTTTCAGGAGGCAACTAGACTTCCTTGTTTTTCTTTGAAGATGTTTCATTTCTTATCCAAGAAGCTTCTTCAGCTCTAACTGGAGGGTGGGGAGCTGAAGAAGCTTCTTGGATGAGAAACGAAACGTGTTCAAAGAAAAGCAAGAAAGTCTAGTTGCCTCCTGAAAAAGCATCTTCGGGATAGCTTTGACCTGGATGACTGAGAATCTCCATAAGTGTGTGTGTGTGTGTGTGTGTGTGTGTGTGTGTGTGTGAGAGAGAGAGAGAGAGAGAGAGAGAGAGAGAGAGAGAGAGAGACTTAACTGATCTGTATTCATTACAGTAACAGTTTTACTGTAAAGATTGTTGGCTGGGGTAGAGTGAAGGTCTCACCAACATAGACTTTCAATCCACCTTTCTTTAATAACTATGAAAAATTGCTGATGCCTTCTCTGATACCTATATTGCACTGTAATTAATATTGTATTGCTTTGTTTTGAAAGCCACCCCCACTCATATTACTTTTACAAAATCTTATACTATTGGAGGGGAACCCTCCAATGCTCACATTAGCTAATAATGGAGATACATGCTAATTAGGAAAATCTGTCAATAACTTCCATTATAATCTTCAGCTTTTACAAAAAATTCAGTATATGAATTGAAAAACAATAGTGTGGCAAGCAAATTAAAATGTTGATTTAAGATTGGAAAGGAAAATTATCAAGGGATTGGAACCTGACTCTAATTTCACTTTACTATCTTCTTTTTAGCCTGATAAAGTTAACTTATATTTTGAGTGGGAGCTTTCTGTGACGGCGGCGGCGATGGCGGCTGTTTTCAGCCGTCCGCCCTGGAATGTGTCAAAGCCAGCTGAGACAGCGAGCAACAGCCGTCTCGCGGCTTGGAATCTCTCTCCCTGGGCGAAGGGGAGGAGATGAGTTTCCCTCGGATAGTGGCAGGGCTCCCCGAGAGACCCCAAAGTTTTTTTTTCTTTGGAGGTCGGAGGGTGAGAGCTGGAGTCTGAGGCGTTCTCCACATTCCAGGATGCCTTTGCTCTAATTTTTTTTGGGGGGGGCAAAGCTAGACGCTGCTTACACATCTGCTTTCAAAATGAACTTGTGAGTAAAATTTAAAGCAGACAGAGCTGACCAGGGAGATTATATCTGTGATTATTTTGAGACTTTAACTCTGGAAAAGATTTCATCTTCTCTCTTTTCTTATTTGAGAGGGGTGAAAAATTGCGCTGAGATGTTGTTTTTAAGAGTGAAAGGACCGGAACTTTACTTTGAAACTATGTAACAGCCTTTTTTTCTTTTTTTTTATTTACACAAGGGGCTTTTGTTTTTGTTTTTTTCCCTCCTTTTGTCTTCTTTTTTCTCTCTCTCTCTTTGTTAAAGGTTTTATAAGTTTTTAAGAGTTTTTTTTTTCCCAAGATGGCTTCAAAGCATTTTGGAGCTTTTGTTTCTAAAGCCTCAATCTCCTCTTCGGTAATGCAGACAGCTCAGCAAGTTGAGTCTAAATTTCCACCACTTTTCTCAGTTTTACCAGCAGTTTTACCTAAAGACTTACAGGACGCTTTGGAAGATAGTGTACGACGGATTGAAAAAGAGATAAGTGAAATTATTGAAAATAAATTTAGGAAATTGAGAGAAGATATAGCGTCTGTGCTTCAGAAGTTTGCTGATCACATAGATCATTTGGATCAGCGTATTGATGTTGCTGTAGAAAATTCTGAAAAATTGGAAGATAAAATAGAAAATAAGGTGGAAATAATTCAGGATGAAATTACTATGTTACAATACAGAAGTATGGAATTTGCTTTAAGAATAAGAGGAATGCAGAAAAATAATCAAAAAGATTTGAGACAAGTGGTTGCAAAGGATATAGCTCTTATTTTGGAATCCGAGCCTGAAGAAATATTGAGAGAGACAGAAAAAGTTTTTAGGTTAATTCAAGGGTTGCAAGACAGAGGAATCTGCCACGAGATGTGGTTATTTATTTTTTTAGTAGATCACTTCGTAATAAAATTTTACAAGCCTTTTACAAGCAGAGATTTCAAATTGCAGCCCAGGATGTTATACTTCTGAAAGAACTACCTTCAAGAATTCTTAAAGTAAGAAAGCATTTTGCTTTTTTGGCTGATGAGCTTAAGAGGCGACAGATTCGTTTCAGATGGGAGATACCGGCTGGAATGGTGGTGAATTATGCAGGGACATAATTTATGTCCCTTTATGGATTACTGCCTTGTCGTGGTGAAGGGGTTTGCGTAACTCAATGAAGCTATAAGCTATGCCGTGCAGGGCCACCCAAGACGGACAGGTTATAGCAGAGAGTTCTGACAAAATGTGATCCACTGGAGAAGGAAATGGCAAACCACTCCAGTATCTTTGCCATGAAAACCCCATGGACAGTACTAAAAGGAAAAAAGATATGACGCTGGAAGATGAGCCCCTCAGGTCGGAAGGTGTCCAATATGCTACTGGGGAAGAGCAGAGGGCTAGTACTAGTAGCGCCAGAAAGAATGAAGCGACTGGGCCAAAGCCGAAAGGACGCTCAGCTGTGGATATATCTGGTGGTGAAAGGAAAGTCCGATGCTGTAAAGATTTTTTCTCCATAGGAACCTGGAATGTAAGATCCATGAATCAAGGCAAGCTAGACGTAGTCAAAAAAGAGATGACAAGACTGAACATCGACATCTTAGGAATCAGCGAACTAAAATGGATAGGAATGGGTGAATTTAACTCAGATGACCATCAGGTATACTACTGTGGGCAAGAATCCCTCAGAAGAAATGGAGTAGCCTTCATAGTCAATAAAAGAATAGGAAAAGCAATACTGGGATACAATCCCCAAAATGACAGAATGATCTCAATTCGAATCCAAGGCAAACCATTCAATATCACAGTAGTCCAAATCTATGCCCCAACCACTGGTGCTGAAGAGGATGAAATTGACCGGTTCTATGAAGCCCTACAGCACCTTATAGAATTAACACCAAAAAATGATGTCCTTATCATCATGGGGGATTGGAATGCTAAGGTAGGAAGCCAAAAGATAACCGGAATAACAGGCAAGTTTGGCCTTGGAGTACAAAATGAAGCAGGGCACAGGCTAATAGAATTTTGTCAAGAGAATACGATGGTCATAACAAACACTCTTTTCCAACAACCCAAGAGACGGCTCTACACATGGACATCACCAGACGGTCAACATAGAAATCAGATTGACTATGTGCTCTGCAGCCAAAGATGGAGAAGCTCTATACAGTCAGTAAAAACAAGACCAGGAGCTGACTGTGGCTCAGATCATGAGCTTCTCGTTGCAAAATTTAGGCTTAAATTGAAAAAAGTAGGGAAAAGCACTAGGCCACTCAGGTATGAACTAAATCATATTCCTGATGAATATACAGTAGAGGTGACAAATAGATTTAAGGAATTAGATCTGATAGACAGAGTGCCTGAAGAACTATGGATGGAAGTTCGCAACATTGTACAAGAGATAGCAACTAAAACCATCCCAAAGAAAAAGAAATGCAAGAAAGCAAAATGGCTGTCTGAGGAAGCTTTGCAAATAGCTGAGGAAAGAAGGGAAGCGAAAGGCAAAGGAGAAAGAGAAAGATACACCCAATTGAATGCAGAATTCCAGAGAATAGCTAGAAGAGATAAGAATACCTTCTTAAATGAACAGTGCAAAGAAATAGAAGAAAACAACAGAATAGGGAGGACCAGAGATCTCTTCAAGAAAATTGGAGATATGAAGGGAACGTTTCATGCAAAGATGGGCATGATAAAGGACCAAAATGGCAGAGACCTAACAGAGGCAGAAGAGATTAAGAAGAGATGGCAAAACTACACAGAAGAACTATACAAGAATGAGCTTAACATCCCAGATAACCACAATGAGATGGTCACTGACCTCGAACCAGACATCCTAGAATGTGAAGTGAAATGGGCCTTAGAAAATCTGAGCAACAACAAAGCTAGTGGAGGTGACAGTATTCCAGCTGAGCTATTCAAAATCTTAAAAGACGATGCAGTAAAAGTGCTACACTCAATTTGCCAGCAAATTTGGAAAACTCAACAGTGGCCACAGGATTGGAAAAGGTCAGTTTACATTCCAATTCCAAAGAAAGGCAATGCCAAAGAATGTTCAAACTATCGCACCATTGCACTCATTTCACATGCTAGTAAAGTTATGCTTAAAATCCTACAAGCTAGACTCCAGCAGTATGTGGATCGAGAACTACCAGAAGTACAGGCAGGATTTCGAAGAGGCAGAGGAACTAGAGATCAAATTGCCAACATACGCTGGATCATGGAGAAAGCTAGGGAGTTCCAGAAAAACATCTACTTCTGCTTCATTGACTATGCAAAAGCCTTTGATTGTGTGGATCACAACAAATTGTGGCAAGTTCTTAAAGAGATGGGAGTACCAGACCATCTCATTTGTCTCTTGAGAAACCTATATGCGGGTCAAGAAGCAACAGTGAGAACCGAACACGGAACCACTGATTGGTTCAAAATTGGAAAAGGAGTCCGGCAAGGCTGTATACTGTCACCCTGCCTATTTAACTTATATGCAGAGCACATCATGAGAAAGGCAGGGCTAGATGAATCAAAAGTTGGAATTAAGATTGCCGGGAGAAATATCAACAACCTAAGATATGCAGATGATACCACTCTAATGGCAGAAAGTGAAGAGGAACTAAAGAGCCTCTTGATGCGGGTGAAGAAGGAGAGTGCAAAAGTTGGCTTGAAACTCAACATTAAGAAAACCAAAATCATGGCATCCGGCCCTCTCAATTCCTGGCAAATAGATGGGGAAGAAATGGAGGTAGTGACAGATTTTATTTTTCTGGGCTCCAAGATCACCTCAGATGGGGACTGCAGCCAAGAAATTAAAAGACGCTTGCTCCTGGGGAGGAAAGCTATGGCAAATCTAGACAGCATACTAAAAAGCAGAGACATCACCCTGCCAACAAAAGTGCGTATAGTCCAGGCCATGGTTTTCCCAGTTGCAATGTATGGCTGTGAAAGTTGGACCATAAGAAAGGCTGAGCAAAAGAATTGAGGCCTTTGAACTATGGTGCTGGAGAAGACTCCTGCGAGTCCCTTGGACTGCAAGGCGTTCAAACCGGTCAGTCCTAGAAGAGATCAACCCCAACTGCTCTTTAGAAGGCCAGATCCTGAAGTTGAAACTCAAGTACTTTGGCCACCTAATGAGAAGGAAGGATTCACTGGAGAAGAGCCTAATGCTGGGAAAGATTGAGGGCAATAGAAGAAGGGGACGACAGAGAATGAGATGGCTGGATGGAGTCACTGAAGCAGTAGGTGTGAATTTAAATGGACTCCAGAAGATGGTAGAGGACAGGAAGACCTGGAGGAACATTGTCCATGGGGTCGCGACGGGTCGGACACGACTTCGCAATTAACAACAACAACATGCTACAGACTTGATACAATTTTGAAAGCGAAGATTTTTATACTTCTGTTTTGAAGGCGGGCTCTTTATTACCTACAGTTGAGATATTAGAAGAAAAGTTGGAAGAGAAATTGATAGAAGATATGCAGAGATTTGCAACAATCTCTCTTGACAGAAGATTCATTAATAAAATTGAGTACTTGTGGAGCTTTTAGAAGTAAAATAAAGGTGGAAGAAAAGCTAGAAGAGCAGCTGACTGGAAAAAATATGCAGGTTGAACCTTTGCACCAGTCCTCCTTAACAGAAGATTCATCAAAGAAATTGGGCATGACTCGCGCAGCTTTTAGAACTGAGGTATTAGAAGAAAAGTTGGAACAGCAACTGATAGAAGATTCGCAGGTTAAACCTTTGCAACAATCTTTTTTGACAGAAGA
Source organism: Crotalus tigris (assembly GCF_016545835.1). Taxonomy (NCBI): domain Eukaryota; kingdom Metazoa; phylum Chordata; class Lepidosauria; order Squamata; family Viperidae; genus Crotalus; species Crotalus tigris. The sequence goes on from NW_024100606.1 coordinate 11,238,617, forward strand.
TTCATTAATGAAATTGAGTACTTGTGGACCTTTTAGAAGTAAGATAAAGGTGGAAGAAAAGCCGGAAGAGCAGCTGATTGAAGAAGATATGGAGGTTGTACCTTTGCAGCAGTCCTCTTCAACAGAAGATTTATCAAAGAAATTGGGCATGACTCGTGCAGTTTTTAGAAGTAAAATAATGGAACAGCAGAAGGTTTTTCGTCATCTTCTAAGTAACAGATAATAGAAGGAGAAGTTGGAATATCAGCCGGCTTGTTATAAGGAGTTTTGTTAAATTTTTGTTATTTATGATTTTTGCCTGGGAGAAGATTTGATAGGCTTTAACCTAGGGATTTAATATCTGAGAGTATCTACTATGATTTCTGTTCGAGAGAATAGTTGATAGGTTTTAATCTGGTGATTTAATATTTGAGAGTACTTATGATATATTAAAAGTGGATAAGAATGTTATAAGGTTTTGATTTGGGAGAAAAGGGTATTACATTCATTTGGGTCTGGGGGGAAAGAGTTAAGAGCTAAGTTTATATTGTTTAAAAGAAATACACATCTCGGTGTGGAAAAGGTGGATAAATTATATGAAGAACAAATATGGGATTTAATGGGTAAATTATGATTAGAGTAGATATGATTAAAAGTATTGTTTGGATGATGAATAAATTCCGTTTTACTTATTGTGATTTAGTTTCTATTAGTTAAAGTTAAAATAAATATGGGATTTAATGGGTAAACTTTGATTAGAGTAGAGATGATTAAAAGTATTGTTTTGATTATGAACAATTTTTGTTTTAAATTTGGCATTATTTGATTTTGATAGTTGATTTTCTTTAATTTGTTTAAATTTGTTTTGTATTTGAGTTAAAGTAACTTATTGATTTTCTTATTTGTATAGTTGGATAGGTTTAGTTAGATTTAGTTTGCATTAGTTAAAGTTAAGTAGATTTTGTTTAATATGTTTGAAAACCCTGTGCCAAGCTCTGGGAAGTGGGGGGGAGGGGAGATTGGGGTGGGTGGGTTTTTTGGGACTGGGAGGGAGGGGGGTTGGGGTGGGGGGGTAGGTAGGTTAGATGATAGGATAATAAGGGATAACTTATGAGAGAGATGGTACTGTGTCCGAAGAGGGATGAGAGAGGAGGAGAAAGGTTAGGGAGGAAGTAGCATGGTGAGAGGAGAGGGGGAGGGGAGAGAGAGAGGAGGAGAAAGTCTTGGGAGGAAGTAGGATGGTGAGAGGAGAGGGGGAAGGGAGAGAGAGATGAGGGGAGGGAGAAGGAGGAGGGAAGTAAGGGAGAGTACAAGAGAGGGCGGATGCAGTTTCGGGGGGGTGGGCAGGCGACATCTAGGTGTATTTACTTTATCTTGTTAAATGTGAAATTTCTTCTTTTTGTTTATGTAATTGATAATTGGAAAATAAAAACTTTTTTGAAAAAAAAAAGTTAACTTATATTTTTCAATTTCAGCTTTGTGCCATTATTTAGTGGTGTTCATGAAAATGCAATAAAAGGCATATGTTCATTCTAAAATACAGTATTTTTTATTTTACCATTAAAAAAGCAAGTACCATTTCTATATCATTTATTTTATTATTAATACTAACAGATAAAAATAACAAAGAAACCTAAGAGAAGAATGTAGATTTTTTAAAGAAAAGACTGGGAAAAAGAAAAGAAAAATGCCCCATCCTATTTTCTATAAACTCATCTCTTAAACTTCAACTGTCTTATTGCGCAATAAAGGTCCAATAAACATTAACAAAAATACCTAACAATAGAGGTTTACAGTTTCTCTTTCCATTTAGTCTTAACTATTGATGGGTGGAATAAAAATGCTACTCTAAAGATCTGGCTGATTATGCAATGAACCATAATAATATCTGTTTCAATTCAATTCCATTTTTATTACAGTCACAGACCAGCATTACAAATAAAGGATTAAGAACAACAATAATTAATTAATTAATTAAATTTTAAAAATAGAAATAGACTATAATATATTGTGATTAGTGGTAAATTATCAGTGGGCAGCTAGAGTCTGCCTAATTTTACTTTGTACTGATCTGATAACAGCAATGTCCATAAAAAAGTTTTCCAGTATTTTATTAGGTGAAGTATTTATTATTATAAAGTGAGTCCATCCTTATAGAAAATGCAGCATAGTACAACCTGAACTTTAGCTTTAATGGTTCCTTGACCACAGGAACACAATCTCAGATCATGTGGTATTTTTTGTCCTGGCCCTCCAAAACTGCTGTGGGAAGTATATTGCAGCATACTAAAGTTAATGCCCTTCAGATTTTTAGGGGTTATATGATAAAAGTATTTCGCTGCTTTAAAAGGGGGAGTTTGACTGCTCCAAAAAATGTTCCTGGAAAGAGCAGCCCATAATAACCATAATAATAACACCTAATCCATGTTCTTAGAAAGACTTGATAGGTGGATAAAAATGCCAAATCCAGTATAAACATCTGACTGACAGGAATGAACTATCATAATAAAAATGAAAGTTATTAAATATTACCAGAAATAATAACCCCTTATTTATCCCAAGCTGAGAACATAACATTTATATAAAAACAAATATTACAAACTAATCCACTATACCATTGAACATTTCCAAAAGGCAAGCTATCCAATCCAGATAAACGTTAAACATCATCAAAAAGAGCAACTAATTTTCTATTTTTTTTCTTCTTCCTCCCAGCCATTCTTAATTCCCATAGATAAAAATCCAATTCCTCTTTTGTCTGATCTTTTTTCTTGAACTTGTTATCTTCTTTATGCAAGCTTATTTGTACTTTTCAGTAAATATATTTCAATTCAAAAAGGTAGCCAAGGTGGCGCAGCAGTTAGAGTGCAGTACTGCAGGCACTTTAGCTGACTGTGTTCAGCAGGTCAGCGGTTCAAATCTCACCGGCTCAAGGTTGACTCAGCCTTCCATCCTTCCGGGGTAGGTAAAATGAGGACCCAGATTGTTGGGGGCAATGTAAATATATATATATATATATATATATATATATATATATATATACACACACACATACACATTGCTTACTGGTGTACACCGCTTAGAGAGTGCTTGCACTTAAAGCCATATATAAGTCTCATAAATAAATAAATAAATAAATAGTCCACATTATTTTTTGGATATATTATTTGTATGTCTTTTTATTTTTAAATGATCATCCAGTTCCTCTTGTTGATCTATTGTTTCCATCTCTTTCTTGTAAGTTGTAATTTTAAGTCTCCTTTAAAGTCCATTTCAGTTGTCTTCAAAGGACTATGTTCATCTTCAGTAACCACTTTTTGTTCCAGTAAAGAATTAAAAAGCTCAGTCACTTCATACACCACAGATCAAAAATTTCCTTTAAAGTAGCCATCATTTGCTTTAGTAATCAACCTCCAAAGGCTTGTTTTGTATTTAAAAATAAGCAAAACATATTTTCCCAGAGTTTTCCCTTTCTAATTAATTTCAAAATCTTTCCTTAAATCATTTTCGCAAACCCTTAGCATTTAAACTGTTAAGAAACAACTCTAAAATCTAAAGTCATTCCTTTGCTGTCTGTTGCAAAAAGTTACAAAATAAATATCTTACAAAGGTGAAAAGAGGTAGTTTCATTTCTTTTAAACAGATTGAAAAATCAGCCAGTGACTTGTAGGCTTGTAGTTGTAAAAGTTTTTTTTTTAATCTTAAAGAGGCAGTACAAAAAAATTAAATTCAAAAGTGATTAAAAACACAAGCCTTGGTCAAGCCTTGCAACCACTGGGGAATCATCATGATTTGACAAGTAATTCTGATTTGAGCTTGTTGGTTTTCTGGCAGTTTGCAGTGCTCAAATTAAAAAAGCAATCTGTTCTTTAACCCTGAGTAATTCGGGGGGGGGGGAATAACAGTGGCCTACAGGTCTATTCTTCCTCAGAAGGGTCATTGTGAAAGACATTGAGCAGAAATCTGCAATATACTAAGAATAAAGATGTTCACCTGGCTTGCTCTCTTATTACCATTGTGTAGGACATGTTCCCAGTCCTCAGTTATATTCATTGTTCATGTTATACCAATGTCATTTCTAGGCATCTTCTCGTATGTTTTGTTTTTAATAACTCTCCTGCAGATCTTTATTGGGGCAATCTCATTTAGAGCTCAGGTTACCTCCTTATGCCAGAAAAACAACAGAACTGCCTGTCAAATCATTAGGAGATTCCCCAGCACTCTCACAAAGCCTTCAGGATCTGTCATCTACCTGGAGTGGGCCCTCTTAATAGGTTTATTACCTTCACAGAGGTCCAGAGTGCCCATGATATCCAGTTCATGAGTGATTAAAGAGTAAAGAAACAGATAATAACTAATCACCCATGAATGATTTTAAATGGATTATCAGTTGGAAAGGGGAGAAAATGTAAAAGAGAAGTGCTACTTCCAAATAATTTATTCTGAGTAGAAAGATAACAAGAGAGAAAAGGATTATGCATCCATATCCTTTAGCACTTTTTTATTACCCATCATTTTTCTAGTATAAATGAAAGATAATGAGTTTTTCTGGTTTGAATGTTGGACTTGGATCAGGGAAAAGCCTATTTAAATCCCTATTCAGTCATGAGGCTCACCAGCCCTTCCACTTTCTCTCAATCTAATCTAGCTAGAAGAATTGCTGGGGTTATAAAATGGTCAGGGAGTATCATGAGTTTCTGCAAAAATACATAGATTTGATTATTATTTACTACAAATATTTTTATCACATAGGTGTATAATCCCAGGAGCCTTATTCTAAACATTCATTAAAATATCTCTGAAAAGTGAATTTTGAGAATTTGAGGTTCCTGTTTCTAATGGAGAGTGTTGCACTGCTGGATCTTTATAACCTAAAATAAATGTTTCATCAGCTAGTTAATAACACACTTGTGCACTCAGATACACACAAATCCAGGCACAAACATATCACATATTGTGCCTAGCATTTGTACAGATATTGGGGTGGGTCACTGTTTCTCTTTACCCTATTATGTTAGAGAATATAGCCTGTGGCTGTTGTGTATTTAGCAAAAGATTTAAGTGGAGAGGAAGGGGAAATTCATTCAAGATATTTCCATATTTCCCAGTTCTTTTATACCACTTGTTAAAGTTATAATCCCTAATAACAAGATTTATAGCTAAAACGTGTGAGAGTTTCAAGTATGGTGATTTATGTTTTAAATTGTAACATTTAGCACTTCATACTTTAATTTAGACAGATCACCTATTTCCTTAAATGCTTAAGTAATGTTCCAAGCTGCAGTTATTGATTCTCTTGCATTTATTACAAGGAGGTCGTATTTGCCCTGTCCTCTTGGGAATGCGGCTCCCGAACTGCATCTTTGCCACTGACAGCTCAGACCTCTGATACATAACCAAAGGCCTTGCCTAATACCCCTGCAACTGTTCAGGGAATTTTTATTAAGTAAAGGCATCATTAAAGTGGACAGAATGATGAAGTTTAATGAGCATCTTTCTCCCTTTTTGTTAGTTTTGCTGTTGCAGCCAGAGTACTCTCATTTGTTACTCTCAGTGGGGCAGGATAGAGAATACAACAAGCTTTTTTAGCAAATTGGGTATCTTTTTAAAATACATACTGTATATATAAATATTTGCATATCTCATCTGATAGCAAACTTCTCAGCAAATATGTGTTTATAACTACCTATATAACCAAGAAAAAAACCATGATATAAATATATAAAATATATATTTATATATAAATATTTAACATATATTTTTACAAATAAACATCTTTAAGATTATACTAAGATGATTATTTGTAAAAATATCTTTTCAGATTCATATTAAAATCTGGAAAACAATGTACCCTTTTCCTTAATAAGAAAGCTGCATCTCACATCTGACTATAGTAGTTTAAAAAGATTCTGCCATTTATTGATGCAATTACAGCACCAATATTTTTTTTTTAGTTTCTTATGTGAGAAACTTATAGGTGGATCCTAGTTCCACAGACAATTCCTGCTCCAAACAATTTGGAAATAATATACTTGAAAAGCATTTTGAATTTGTTTTGGATCACAAGCTTAATATGAATCAGCACTATGATAAGACTGCTGGAAAGGCAAATGCAGTTTTAGACTGCATCAATAGATGTATGATTTCTAAAGCTATACAATATTCCATAAAAATCTTTCAAAGATTTTATAGCAGTTTCCATGAATGTTCACTTTCCTTGTGGATACATAAAACACTGGTAGCAGTTTTTCTGCATAAATGTGTATGTACAGCCACTTTCCAAGTGGAAGCAGATACCTGCAATCAACCAAGAATACTTTGCACTTGAGTTTGTAAAATGACAGGGCTGCTTTAATAATTCAAAAAGGTTTGCTTTGTATTCATTACTATCATTCCAAAGCACCTGTTTTGAAGGATTTGCACAGCTCTAATAATTTCTGATTCATTGGGAGTAAAAGTTCCACTATATTCTGCATACAATTTTATTAGACGTTACTATGTATAGTTCTGGGCACCAAACTGTAAGATTCAAAAAAAGAACAGATGTAGAGAAGAGTCACAAATATTAGATTTATAAAGTCGGAAAGGCATTAGAGATCATCTCATTCAACTCCCTGTTCAATGCAAGATTCACTAAGCACCCTAAAAGATGGCCACCCAACCTCAGTGAATAAGAGCTGGTGACTTCATTTCTCAGCCTGTTCTATTGTCTGATAGCTTAGATGTATTTCCTGAACAGTTTCCTTCTAGTTTTAATCTTGAACTTTTGATCTTGCCCTCTAAGGAATGAATCCACAAAGAATGAATTCAGATGAACAGATTCTAAGTCTTACAAAGAAATGCTGAGGGACCTGCCTATTTTGTAGCTTTCAGAAGAAAGGATAAAGCAGAGATATGCTAGCATCTTTCAAGGATCTGAGGAGATATCACATAAAAAATTACCATGCATAATATGAACAATAAAGTTAAAGGAAAGCAGATTCTGGTTAAGTTGTCAAAAATTTCTTATGAGTAGAAATTCAGTTGGACAGTTGCCAACAGAGGTAGTGAGCTCCCATTCCTACTGTGTTCAATAAAAGCTGATTTATTCCAGTTCTGTGCTTCTATACTGTAAAGAGCTATTATATTATTAGTGCAATGTAGTTAATGCACCCATGCACTATAAACAATTAATTTGGCATTATTCTGTCATGTCATTGCAAAGGGTGTTATTTTTATTATTGCAGCCATGTTATTGTCAGTATTCAAGAAACTTCTTTTTCAAGCAAATTCACTGAAAGAAAGCTATATTTTATATTCTGAAATTTACAGATAGATCTGGTCTAGAGAGTTCCTTTGTTAAATTATTAACACGTCTTTTTTCAATTTTGTGACACACAGTCATAGAATTGAAGCTTGGCACAGAAATTAGCACGGTAAGAACTGAACTTGTATATGTTGTGTCTTAGAACCATTGAGGATCATATATAGGTAATCCTCACTTTAACAACCATTCGTTTAACAACTGTTTAAGTTACAATACTTAATACCTTAAATGATATACTTAACAATCACAGAAAAAGGTCATAAAATATGGGGTGACTCATTTAAGAACTGACAATGGAAATTTGGTTCACAACTTGGCCTTAAGTTGAGGTTTACCTGGATAGAGGGAGGGAGGGAGGGAGGGAGGGAGGGAGAGAGAGAGAGAGAGAGAGAGAGAGAGAGAGAGAGAGAGAGAGAGAGAGAGAGAGAGAGAGAGAAACACACACACATATATATATACACTTGGTGGTGCAGGGATGAGAATGCAGTATTGCAGGCAAACTTGGCCCACAGCCTGGAATTTGATCCTAACAGACTTGAAGTTGACTCAGCCTTCCATTCTTCCAAGATTGGTAAAATATAAACAATATTTTATATTGTTGGCAGGAGCCACAACATAGCCAGAGAAAGACAGATTGGAAAAGGTATTGGCATATCCTCAGTGATGGGATTCAAATATGTGAACAACTGGTTCTCTGTGAGGATGGCGCTTCCGGAAGTCCGTTCTGGGCCTGGGCAACAAAAAATTAGCTACCGGTTCTGCCAAAGTGGTGCACTGGATATCTTCCTTTTGCAAGTTCAGTGCAATTTTTAAACCTGCACTCCATCTTCCAACTTACATAATGAGCAGTTTCTTTTAACTTTTTCTTAAGTGATATGCAAATGAGGGTAGTGTTCAACAAGATAGAGACCACTCTTTAGGGAAGGAATTACCAGAATAGGCCCTTCCTGTTTCCTTAAACAAGTTTAATAAAAATCTACTAAACTAATTGAATGAAACACACATGTTGTATGTATAAATCTATCTTATTAAGGTTTTCCAATATTTGTCCTCTCTGATTGGTGGCCACAGTCTCAATACTGTAGAAACATTTGTTTTGAAGGTTGAATATGCTGAGCTTGGTGGCATATGTATGATATAAAACAGATACCAGATTTTGCTTGCTTTTATTATCATATTTTATTATTAGCATGGCTCTTCTCCAAATAAGAAAGTTTAGAGAACCTTTTCTCTCTTGACACCTCAAACAACCTCTAAAAGACACTTTGTCAACAGAGCAAGTCTTACATTTGCATCCTGTTTGTTTTGAAGGCTTTTAATTTTAGTTTAAGTTAAGAATTACTCATAAATTATCCATTAATTGCTCTCTGGTGTTTAGTGTAAATCCTTTCAGCCTTAGAGTCTATTTAGCTTTCTTGTGAGTGCCAGCGATCTTAATTGCAGGATACTTCGTCAACATTTAATCAGGGGTCTGTATTAATGTGGCATTGATGTGTTGGTAGCTCTTTTCCAGCAATCCATCATGTGTGAGAAGCTGGCACTATTGCTTGGTGTCACTTTATCAAGCCCTTGAGTATTCCAGTTAGACTGCAAGCTCACTTTTCTTGATATCGCCATTCTGTCTTATTAGTTCAATCCAATTTTTGTCAGTGTCTCCAAATCTTTAAGAATCTAACAAGTTTTTCTTATTTTGCCTTCCCTGTTGTTTTTCTGTCCCCTTTTTCCTTCCAACTCTGATGCAAAATAATAATAATAATAATAATCAAGATTTGAACGTCATAGGGAATTTCAAAACTTGCTGAACTGTTTTTCATAAAATTACATTCTTGTATTAAACAAAATGTTTTACATGCTGTGTTGAAAGCCCTGAGTTAGTCATAGGGCTAACAGTGTTCTTTATGTAATCTCTTTGCAGCCTTTACGGAAGACACATGCAGGCAAACCCTGAACCTCCAAAAAAGAACAACGATAAGTCCAAAAAGATCAGCCGTAAACCATTAGCAGCCAAGAATAAATAAAGCACCAGCATATACCATCCTTATTACATTCTTTCTTTTGCATGTGCCTAAATTTTTATGTTCTTATCATAGGAAACTGTTGTTTTATAAAGAAAAGAAATAAATACCTTTTTATATCCAGAGGCACAAGAAAAGTGCAAATTGTCTAAGATAGTTAATCCATTGTTAGATTTATTAACCATCAATTGCTTAAGTTATACAGCCATTTTATTTACCAAAAAGAATGTAATCTATTCTAAATACATATGTAAAATGTTTCTTTTAAAAAAATAACTAGTTCCCACAATTGGCTACATGTTATTGCTGCATCACACCATGTATCATTTATATTTTATGTTATCTGTTATTAATAAATACAGCTTTAAAAAACATTTTTGGAAGGACCTGTGATTTTTACTAAGTCTGTTACCCAATCTAAAGCACCTCTAGAACTATCAGTAGTTGTCCCCAGGTAGATTTCAGGTAGATGAGTTATCCCTAATTACTATTTTGGACTTTTTTTATTAAGTGGATTGCCTTATCTTAATGTAGGATGTTTGTTGGACTCCAGCTCTTGTGAATATTTGTGAGCACAACTAATGGAATCTATGAGTCGGAATCCAACAATAGGCAATCGGTAACTTCTCCATTCATGTTTTGCCTGGAGAATCCAGACCCCTTTTGCCTATAGAACAGAATGATCTAATATCTGTTTACTGCCATTAAATTTCATTGGTTTGGTTTCAGATCTTTTGGCTCTACTCTTGCATTGAAAACGCAATCTCAATCTCCTATGCAAAAGCCAACTTCTTTTTTCCCACTCTTTCCCTATAGGAAAAGACACTTATGAACACTGTGGAATGTCCAGGCAGATCCCCAGGAGTCCTTTTTACATGGCAAAGAGAATGAACATAGGTCCAATCTTACATGCCCTTTCTATATTTTCTGTTCCAACATATCAGTGGGGGGAAAAAAACACTGCCTTCATTTTTAGTGATACAAGCGTATTTTCTAAGTCAGTTACAATATAGAGCAAGGTATCTAACCTTGGTGATTTTAAGACCTATGGACTATCCTAGCTGGAGAAATCTGGTAGTTGAAGCCCATAGGACTTAACGCTACCAAGGTTGGCACCCCTGACATAGAACTTTTGGTGTTAGAAATTATTTCAGCTTTCTTTTTTTTAATTGATAACGTTATTCCTATCTGCACGGTTCAGTCTTTGCCATCTCCCAGTTCCTCCTTTCTAAAGGAAGAAAGCAGAAAGCTGTCTTAGAAGTAGATTTCCAACTGCAATTTCTGGAAAAAACTTTCTCATTTGAAGAGTTCCTGTCAATATCTGATGTTTCTTTAATGTAGCAAAATAAGAGAGGATTCTAATAGTACTTCCTTTCCCTTGGGGGACAGCAGGGGAAGGGAGTTTGAAGGTTTCCGCTAAATTTGTTGCCAAAGGAAGTATCTGTAGTTACTTAAAGCCTATACTGTTTCCAAACTTAATAACCGTAGTTGATTAAACAGCCTCCTCCTTCCTACCTTTAATGATCAAGAAAATATGAAAGTACAGTGTTTCCAATTCATAGCACTATAACAGCTAAAACAAGTGGTGGCTGAATGCATTCATAAAGCGAATACATTAATGTGAATTCCCCCCCCCCATGCTTTCTTGTTCCTTCTTCTAGCTAAACATTTGTGCATGTCCTATGGCAGGCAGCACCAGTAACAAACCCAATTCTGGTCTGATGCAACTCCCGGTCAGAAGAGTGCATATAGATGTGCATAGTGCTATTGTTAGCAGAAAAACAAAACACAAATAATTTGATTCTTTACTCTGAAAAAAATGATGAATTTAGATGAGGGAGAGGTAAAAAACAGACTTGAAGCACCTTGGAGTTAGCCAAGTTAATTACAATGAAAATATACATGACCATTTGTTTAAAAATCACTAGACTAAATCAGCAACTACTTCTTGGAAATCCTAAGCACTCTTACAAACTATTAACAGGGCATACTTAAAAGGTTAAAAGAGAAAAGGCTTCTGATTTACAAGAAGAAACGTAGACTGGTAATTAAGGAAAAGTAATTTTTACGTATTTCTTCCATTAGATGTGAAGTGTGTGATTCCCATTTGTGCTAATGGGCAGGAGAGAAAAGAGGATAATTTCCCAAGAACTCCACAGTTCAATAGGCTAGTATGCAAAGGCAAGTATGGTCCTTTCTGGGCAGAGTGTACAGTAGAGCAGAATCAAACACTTTGCCTTTATTATTTACTTAATATATTGCTGTTTGTTTAGAAAATCCCAAAATGATATACTATCATTACAGAAACTTAAAATTGAATTTAAGATAAGCCAGAAACTAATAGTTAAAACAATCCTCCCAAAAATACATGTTAGATGTAAATGGCTGGTGGAAATTATGAAAATGTTCTTAAGCGCTATCAGGTTTGGGACCTGGCATATTACACAGGAAGGCTACTTCAGAAAAAACTCCATATAGAGATGTTTTAAAAAGGTAAATAAATAAAGTATCTAGCTGCATGACATCCTGCAAACCATGACAGCATATAGGACCCTTCATCATTGTTTAGATCATCTGAGCCTGAGTTAAGATTGTACGTTTCAATACTTTACTTTGACTCTCTCTCAATATCTCACGTTGATCTACCATCTTTTTGGATATGACACACAAATCCCTAGATTCATCTCACAGCTGAAGGATAACCAGAAGATGAGCAGATGCTCTCCAGGCAAGGGGCCCTGAGTTCCTTGTAAGCAGAATGTGCTACCTAAGATTTGGGATGATGACGGCCCACTTACAGGCAGTGGGAATCCCCCAAGGATTGGCAGAGGGGTTTATGACCCTTCTCTATGCTGATCATGGCTAATTGATGAAGATATGCTGCATTTCTAGGTCCCATTGGGAAACCATTGCTGCAGGAAGAGAGAAGGAAGAAAGAAACTGAGCTAAGATCAAAGCAGAAGCAAAGCTTGGAAAAGTGAGCACCTCAGCTTTAACTATCCTGGATCATCTGCAATCTGTCTTTTTAATATTGCTGTGAGCTCTTTTGACTTTAAGTTTTAATATAATATTAGCTGCCTTGAGTTTTTTCCCGTATGTATGTATGTATGTATGTATGTATGTGTTACTGGGAAGTTTTAAAAGAGCCGAGGTGGCACAGCAGTTAGAGTGCAGTACTGCAGGCCACTTTAGCTGACTGTGTTCAGCAGGTCAGCGGTTCGAATCTCACCGGCTCAAGGTTGACTCAGCCTTCCATCCTTCCGGGGTAGGTAAAATGAGGACCCAGATTGTTGGGGGCAATGTAAATATATATATATACATTGCTTACTGGTGTACACCGCTTAGAGAGTGCTTGCACTTAAAGCGGTATATAAGTCTCATAAATAAATAAATAAATAAATAAATAAATAAAGTTAGGTTACATCGGCCAAAGTTTGTGGATAAGGTTTGGAAAACAGAACTTTTCTATCATCCAGACAACCGGCAGCCCGCATGTGGGACCTTCTAAACTC